>NC_089812.1:27436316-28138816 GCF_029633855.1 Hoplias malabaricus | reverse complement strand
ACAACCTCCAGTCCCTGCTGCACCACCTTGCCACACTTATTTGTACTTTTTACATTTCAATTAATGAATAAAATCTGAACCCTGATCAATACTGTATATTATACATTCTGTTCTAAGAAAGGATGTGGGCTGCTTAGTAAAGACACCAAGCATTAAATAAAAATTATATTAATAAAAATCTCATACATAGCTTCAGAGTCATGCATATACAAAAGCACTCACTCAACATCACAGTTCATCACTCGTGTAAAATCCATAATAACCTCATGCCCTCTATCTCTGCCTCCTCCTACCTCATTCACACACACAGAGACACACTCAACCTCGTGCTCCTGCAGTGTGCGCACACACACACCACACACACACAGTACTAATTGGATTGCAAGCATGCCTTCACTGCTGTGCACTGCATCTCTGGAGCTTCTCAGTCTCTAAGTAGAGGTGTAATACCAAATGGCTTAGGAGTAGACTTTTATAAACCAGCGTCAGCATGGAAAGCAATACTGTGTTTATTTGTATGTATGGGTGTGTGTGCTTGAGTAAACAGCTCAAACTCAGAGGAGCTGTCTAATGTGCCTTCTAGCTAGTCAATTACCCCCTGCCTCTGTGTGCTTCAACTAATGAAACTCATCAGAAGTGAGAAATTAATTAACATATCGCCTTGTCAATAACAGACCCTCAGGAGCCTATCAAACACACATCACCACAAACCTGCTTTAGACAGCCCTACAACCCCCTGCAGTGCAAACGCAATATATGTATTACATATAGGGGTGTACAGCAGAACATTGCCACTAGTCAAGATTTACAGCATGCATGCAGTAAACTGGATATAATTAAATATTCTGCTCTTTCAAGGTGCAATACAAGCACAGAACAGTTGATATATTGGTCAAGTACTGCCTTAATTTGATTGCATCAAAAAAAGAAGCTGCACTTAATATTTTGCATATATCGATGTGTGCCACATGAATGAATGTTAATCGGACAGTTTTCCATCGCCTATGTACCATCCTGTTCATTGAAAGCTTTATTACACTAAACTGTTTTTCTTCTTCTTCAAATGTCACCTTTATCAAGGCTTTCCAGCAAAAAGAAGGGTGTATTAAGTAAACAAATGAAAAGAGCGCCAGCGGGATCAATTAGTGAGAGAAGTAAACAAAGAGCCCACTGACTCGTTAATAAATCTGTCACTGTAGAGCTCAGTGCTTTTAAGTATTACATTGATGTTGCGTGCGTATTATAAAACATATATTTTAATCTGAAGCAGTAAGAGATGAGATAGCAAAAGTAATTTTTTTGAATAATGGTCCATTCTAGAGGATCTGTGGGACTTCCAACTCAAAGAGCACATTTTTTTCACTTTCCTCCATTTCCCACATTTATTTGTGGGATTACTGAATTGAAACAATGATCTGAAAACTAAAAGCTGACCACAAAGTTGAGCATTGTTTCAAATATGAATACTTTACTTGATTCCGCTCACTACAGATTTCTGTATGTGATATTTTAAAAATTCCCTTTCCAAATTATAATCAGGATTAGTGAATAAGGTACATTATATTTTGTAACTTATCCAAAATATCCGTTATATTTTGTAACTAATCCAAATAATTGAATTCAGGTGTTCCAACCCCTTCCCTGGCCACATATTCTTAAAATCAGGCACCTAAGAATGCAGATTGCTTCTACAAACATTTGTGAAAGATTGGTATAATCTCAGGATCTCAGTGAATTCCAGGGTGGTACCATGATAGGATGAATCCTGTGCAACAAGTCCAGTCATGAAACTTCTACGCTACTAAATATTTCACAGTTAATTCTCAGTGGTATTTTAACGAAGTGGAAGCAATTGGGAACGACAGCAACTCAGCCACAAAGTGGTAGGCCAAATAAAATGACGGAGCAGGTTCAGTGGATGCTGAGGTGCATAGTGCCCAGAGGTCACCAACTTTCTGTCGATTCAGTTCATTCTGTCGATTCATTTTGTTTCTTACCTCTTGTTTACCTTGTTAGGCTTCCTTATCCCCGAAAGGATTGGTTTTAATTTTTCATTGTTAACTGGAGATGTATACTTTACAAAACACAAACCCTGAACCGACTTGGCCTTAAATGTCTGGACATGTCTGTCTTTCCTTGTCTTAGCAAAGATAGAAGCCCCTAACTGAAGCTCAAGTGGTTGTACGAAGGGCTGACTGTAGGCTATTGGTGTATAGTGTGTTTATGATTCCAGATTTGGCACTTGTTTGTCTCACTGCATTGTCCAAGTTTGGTGGAGCGGGATTATTGGACTATTTCATGCTCCCAGCTTTGTGGGAACAGTTTGGGGAAGGCCTCTTCCTGTTCCAACATGACTGTGCACCAGTGCACAAAGCAAGGTCCATAAAGACATAGATGACAGTCTGGTGTAGAAGAACTTGACTGGTCTGCACCCCAACCCAACAGTAAACTTTTGGGATGAATTAGAGCGGAGAAGTCAGGCCTTCTTGTCCAACATCAGTGTCTGACCTCACAAATGAGCTTCTGGAAAAATGGTCAAAAATTCCCATATGCACACTCCTAAACCTTGTGGAAAACCTTTCTAGAAGAGTTGAAGCTGTTATTGCTGCAAAGGGTGTGCCAACATCATATTAAACCTTATGGATTAAGAATGGTATGTCTGTCAAGTTCATATGAGTGCAACTGCAGACAAGCGAATACTTTTGGCAATAAAGTGTATGTGTATACTGTCAGCAAAGCATGTCAACTGAATAAGTTGTGATTTTTTTTAAACACCTTTAAGTGTCCCATGCACATTCTATATAGGCTTTCCAAGAACTCTGCAGAACGCAACAACTGAAAGGCAGTGAAAAACAAGATAAAAACAATTAACATCACTGAAATATTTTCCTGCTGTGCCTTTCTAAAAACTAAAGCAATATACATTTGGTGATCAGCTTTTCTGCAGGAAAAACCACAAGATAGAAGGATGATTAGAGTAGAAATGGCATCCATTTTGCTAGAGTTTCAAAATTCATGTTTAGACAAATTTTATGTTCTGAACAGAATCCTCAACAGCAAAAACATCTGGAGTGCCTTTTTATTATATTTCTAGAAGGCTGCTTTGTAAAAGGCATTCTTCTGTGGACTGTGACAGAGGTCAGTAAACTCCATGCAAATCCATTTCAAAATGGCTTCTAGAATTAAACTGCTACAGAAAACTATTGGTTGTTTCTGTATTCCCCAGAGACTGTTAGAAGCAGGTAACGGTAACTATTTATCTGTACATAAAGCAATTTCAGTTACTCTTAAATATTATAATGATGCTTCGGCTAATTAAATGTAAGGGATGTACGGAGAGCATAGAACTACAAGGCAAAAAGTCTTTAGACAGCTCTGTTCATTTTTCCCCATAGGCTAAACTTTCTTTAGTTCTTAGGAGTTTAGTCATGAGTCAGTCAACAAGTTCAAGTCACAGACTCATCTCATCTCTGACAGTTTAATGCTTTGATTGTGATGAAGGCTTACTGGTTCCATGCTACAGTGAGTAGAATAACACAGTGAAAATTATTTTGCCTCCAGTCCAAAGACTCTTGACTCTTGACCAAAATATGCTTTTTTCATTCAGTCCAGAACAGTTTTGAAAGCTGTTTTACAGAATAAGATTGTCTGCTTCCAGTTTGCAGTAAGAGTAGATAATTAAAGGGGATGTCTACAATTGTGGGGAAATGCAGTTTTTTTTTTTACATTCAGAGGCTCAGCGTCTTTTAGGGTGGAACAGAATGCAAATTTCACATTTTTGTCTGTCACTCAGGGTTGCTTCTTTACCTCATTTATGACTCTCCGTTGTGTTCTTGGGGACATTTTGACTGGATGCCCACTTTTGGCAAAGTAGCCACTTTTCCCAATAGCCTCCATTTGTGGATTGTTTGCCTTACTGTAGACTGGTGAATTTCTAAAGTCTTTGAAATCACTGTGTAACCCTTTTCAGCTCCATGCAAATAAACAACTATTGATCATAGATCCTCTGAATCCTCTGATCTTCGGACAACATACGCTCAACCTCCTCCTCTATGGCTGCCCAGCGGGCCTCGGGGACATGGTAAGGCCGCTGTCGAACTGTCACCCCCACAGGGGTTCGGATATCGTGTTGAACAACCTGGGTCCGCCCTGGGGTGGCAGAGAATACGTCCCGGAACCGCTCCACCAACTCTACAAGCTCCTGGCGTTGGGCGGGGCTGAGGTCGTCGCCCCACTGAATCTCCGCCCGAGCTGAACTCTCAGTGGAGGCAAACCCAGAGACCTGAGGGATCGGCTCCACCCACTTTTTAAGCAGGTTCACATGATAAACCTGCTGGGTTTTTCTCCGACCAGGCTGGTTAAGGCGATAATTCACGGGGCCGACTCTTTCAAGGATGGTGTAGGGTCCCTGCCAAGTAGCCAGGAACTTGCAGGTGATCGTGGGGACCAAAACCAGGACACGGTCCCCCACCTGGAACTCTCTGGGCTGGGCAGGGTGGTTGTAGATGCGCTGTTGGGCCCGCTGGGCTTCCTCCATATGCTCCTGTACGATCGGAGCTACCGCATCCACCCGCTGTTGCATCTCCTGCACATATTCAATGATGGAACGGTGCGGAGACGGCTGCTGCTCCCACGCTTCCCTCACCACATCGAGAAGTCCTCTGGGCCTACGAGAGTACAATAACTCAAAGGGGGAAAAGCCTGTCGAAGCCTGGGGGACCTCTCGGACTGCAAAGAGAACATAGGGCACCAACAGGTCCCAGCCCCATCCGTCTTGAGCAACCACTTTTTTTAGCATCCGCTTCAGAGTTTGATTGAATCGTTCCACTAACCCGTCTGTCTGGGGGTGGTAGACCGAGGTGGGGAGGTGTTTTATCCTCAGGAGCTTACAGAGGTCCGCCACCAGCCGGGATACGAAGGGGGTGCCCTGGTCAGTAATAATGTCTTTGGGGATCCCCACTCGGGAGCATAGCAGGAACAATTCCTGGGCAATCGCCTTGGAGGTGGCCTTCCGGAGGGGGACAGCCTCCGGATACCTAGTGGCATAGTCTACCATCACTAGGATGTACTCATGTCCCCGGCCAGACTTCGGCAATGGCCCGACAATGTCCATCTCGATCCGCTCAAAAGGAACTCCGATGATGGGGAGCGGGATGAGAGGTGCTGGCGGTGGTTTCTTGGGTGAAGTTAGTTGGCACCTCGCACAACGCTGGCAGTAGTTCTTGACTTCTGCCTGGATGGAGGGCCAGTAGAAACGGGGCAGGATATGGGCCAAGGTATTTTGCCAGGCTAGATGTCCTCCCAGCGGGTGGTGGTGAGCCAGGTGCATAACCGCATCAATGCGGGACCTGGGGAGGACGAGAGCTTCCTGGGGCCCCTCTGGGAGTTGGCGTACTCGGTAGAGGAGATTTTTATGGACAGCGAAATGTGGGTCAGGAAGAGGACCTGGAACGTGGGGAACCCCATCCAGAACCGCAACGTTCTCCCAGGCCCGCTTCAACCGATCATCCTCCCTCTGCTCTCGGGCGAACCCTCCCTCCGCTTGTATCTGCTGACAAAGAGAGTATCTTCTGCGCTATCCCCCTGGGGCCGGGCCAACAAAGCCGACCGGGGCCTGGACCGGCACTTGCGATGGTGACGTTGTTGCCGAGAGGGGAACTGGTTGTGGCCTTGGGCGAACCCAGGAAAATCCCGTCCCACAAGCAAAGGGACAGGGAGATCGGGAACATGGCCCACGGTGAGGGGCCATTGACGTCCTTGCTCCCCCAACAGGACGCGGGCAGTGGGGAACTGCCGCACCTCCCCATGCACGCAGGTGACGGGTAGGGTTTCGAGGGAGGCCTGGAGCCAGGGAAATTCAGCCGGGCGGAGGAGGGTGACGGTACTTCCCGAGTCCATGAACGCCCGGACGGGCCGGCCATCTACATGCAGCAGGCGGTGGGAGCCGTCCTTCTGAAAATTCCCATGCACACCACACCCAGCAAGCCAGGTCTTCGCCGGCCGGGGAAGAGGGCCTAACTCAGGCTCTGTAGGCATCGGCTCCTCGTGCGGATTTGGAGGAGTGGGAAGGCGCGAGGGCAGAGGCCCTCGAGCCCCTTCTACTTCCCTCGGTGGAGTCCGTCATAGGAAGAAACGATCGTGGCGCGCTGGAGAAGCTGCTTCCGGCCTATCAGCCCGCATGAGCCCGAGCATGCGCTCGGCTGCCTCAGTGGCCTCCACCATGGCCCGGGTATTTATTGAATCCCGCATGGCAACCGCCCTACGCAGGTCCTTTGGTAAGGTCCTCAGGAACCGCTCCATGGCTACATGCTCTGCCACCTCTTCTGAGCTCCGGACCTCAGGACGTAGCCAGCGGCGGGTGGTCCGTAGTAGCTGCAACATCTGTTGCCGGGGGGTCTGGCCAGGCTGATAGGTCCACCGGTGGTATTCCATAGCAGCGGCCGCCGGGCGACCGCAGATGCCCGCATTCTCCACCACTGGGACGCTCTAAACGGTGGCGAGGGACCACAGGAGAACATAAGTCAGTTCAGCACTCAGCCATTACTTTTAATGCTCAAAACATAAAGAGTTAACAACGGAAATCTCAGGCGTTCAAAAAGAACCACGTGCAACGAGCGCCGACGCCAGTGAATACGCCAGGGCTTCTCCTTCTCTAGGACAGCGGGGCGGCGTCCAGGGCGGCGGCCGGCTGCACGTCCGCTCCAGATCAGTCTGCTCCAGAGAAGAGAAAACAGAAAAACAACAGGGGGGAAGAGGAAGAAAGACGGGAGCGAAATGATTTGGCGGATCAGCAAAAGTCAATCTCTCGTGTCGACCAGTAGTTACCCCCTTTCTCTCTCCCCCCCTCGGAGATCCCTCAGCGGTCTTTTATGTCGTCGCTTCCGCCCTGGGAAGTAAGAGGAGCTGGGCCCCGTAACTGCCAGGCGCGGGTGGTTTCTCACCCCGCCCTGAGGGGCTGATGGCTGGCGTGGCATGGAGCTGCTGGATTGATGAGACGGCCCCCGGCCACAATATATATATATATATAGCAGGTAGTGTGGGTTCGATTCCCGCTCCGGGTGACTGACTGTGAGGAGTTGGTGTGTTCTCCCCGTGTCCGTGTGGGTTTCCTCCGGGTGCTCCGGTTTCCTCCCACAGTCCAAAAACACACGTTGGTAGGTGGATTGGCGACTCAAAAGTGTCTGTAGGTGTGAGTGTGTTAGTGAATGTGTGTGTGTGTCTATGTTGCACTGTGAAGGACTGGCGCCCCCTTCAGGGTGTATTCCCGCCTTGCGCCCAATGATTCCAGGTAGGCTCTGGACCCATCGTGACCCTGAACTGGATAAGCGGTTACAGATAATGAATGCATGAGATATATATATATATATATATATATATATATATATATATATATATATATATATATACATATATATACATATATATATATACATATATATACATATATATATATATATATATATATATATATATATATATATATATATATATATATTATTGCACAGGTATTTGTCCACCCTTCCACTGCAAAACACATAAATAAACACTAGGGTCTGAAAGGATGTGTAGCTTTTAAGAGGCCATTGATGAAAGTCTGTTTTTTTTCCCTTTAGTTATACGTATATGGGTTCTTACAGTGCTAACCTTGCTGTGTGGAAATGTAATGCCTCTTAGAAAATCTGTTAAAAAAAAATATATATATATATATAAAAAAGCCTCCATTCATGTGATTCTTTAACAGATCTGGTGCAGATTGGTCACTGCCGCATATAATTACTTCCATGTAACCAACTTTTTCTGGATGTTTGGTGAGGGCTGCTATCTACACACAGCCATCGTGCTGACCTACTCCACTGATAAGCTAAGGAAGTGGATGTTCATCTGCATTGGCTGGTGTGAGTGTTGCAACTGACCTATGTTGCATACTTAACATGAAGTATATATACATGTATTGTATAGTAAAATATACATACAGTTTACAGTTTTCTTTTTTAATTATGCAAAATATTTTCTATCTATATCATGAATCTAAATTTAATACAAATAAAGTAATCACTGTGAACTAAATATAGGACACCTGGTAATTACTAAACATATTTTAATTAATGTTGTGTAACTAGAAGCTTTATATAGTTTAACAGAACACAGCTACATCCTTCCCAGTCTCTGGTATGGTATTTCCATTATATGAATGGCATTGTTTATTGTTAAACACCAAATAATGACAAGGACGGGCATTTAGTTCTGCCTTTCTATTCTCAGGTATTCCATTTCCCATTATTGTGGCATGGGCCATTGGTAAGCTGTACTACGACAATGAAAAGTAAGTACCTTTCATGCTTGATTTCTCTTTGTCTCTCTCCAAATGCAAACACACACCCACAAACACACACACACAAACTGCGTTAACAATAAAAGTCCAATTATCCCGCAAGCTATTAGCAGTTTATCTATAATTACACTCAGCTCCTGATCCCCAGGGAAACACATTACAGATTAGTGTCATTCTGAAATCTTGTCAACATTGCTGTGCTTGAGGTCATACCTGATGTACTAGTTCTAATAATCTTGGGTTAGCATTCAAATATGTGTCCATACCTACTTTTAACCTACTTTCCGTTTGTAATATTGGTAAAAAAAATACAAGATTCACAATGTTTTGTGGGGGCTGTTTCTGGTTGTCAAGAAAGAACAGTAGCTTAGTAATTAGGAACAGACAAATCCAAATTATGAAAATCTTTTTGCAACATATAAACAAATATGGCACTGATTTAAAAAGACCATATGCTCTTATATGATGGAGATAATAACACCACAGCAAAGGGGAAGACAGACATCACACTCAACACAAACACCGAAATGTATTATTTTTATGTAATGTTAGACAGAACTGAGGGAGCTGAAAATCTCTCGTAAAAGAAATGCAGCTTCCGTTAAGTTAGGGCTGGAAAGAGGCTCAGCCAGACCATGCTAAAGAGGCACACAGATTAATTTCCCCACACAGTCCCCATCAGCAAAACTCTGTTAGCACTTAAAGCTCATCTCTAATTCAAGCTGACAGTCAGCATGCGAGGCCCTTCAAAGTTTTTCTTTCCCAGACTCTTGACTGCCAGGCAATCGTTTCATCCATTCCACACTGGGGACCCCATTCACATTCTCTCTCTCTTTCATGCATGCACCACAGTCCAGTATGCACACAGTTGAGTCCAGTTGTTCTTGTTAATAGATGAACCTGGGAATATTCCAAGAGAGAAAACAGGGAAGACCAACACTACTACACAAACATCATCTGTTCATTATCTATCCATCTAACTCTCTCTCTCTCTCTCTCTCTCTCTCTCTCTCTCTCTCTCTCTCTCTCTCTCTTTGTGAGTGAGTGAGAGAGAGGAGGGGGGAGGGAGAGAGGGAGTGGTATAGAGAGAAAGGGAGCGGGACAGTGAGGGAGAGAGGGCTTAATTATGCAGCCCGCTGAACAGAAACTGTAGGATTAAGGAATGCAGCCGTATCTCTGCCCAAGGGAAAGCTTCCTTGCCATGTTCCTTCTTTGTTCTTTAAAAGTGCTTGTTTTTACTTCCAAGTTTTTGCTTTCATATTTCAATTCAATTCCAATACTTTTTAAAGTCATATTTTTAGTAATATGTAATAAGTAATCATTGTCTGTTACAAACTTGGTCCAGTTTAGTCCCGACCCGTCCTCTATAAGTCTGTTTCTAGCTTGCAGCCTGCATCCACAGTGCCCAGAGAAATGGAGCAAGCATTTAACCCAATCTAACTGAATGCAGATAGAGATTTTTCTTCTGTTATGTGTAAGTGCAGGTGCTGGTTTGGGAAGCGAGCTGGTGTATATACTGACTACATCTACCAAGGCCCCATGATACTCGTCCTTCTGGTAAGCCAGAACCCATTATTCATTCATTCATTGTCTGTAATCGCTTATTAACCACTTATTGACTCATTTACCTGTGTTCACTTTCTAAAGATCAACTTCATATTCCTTTTCAACATTGTGAGAATACTGATGACAAAGCTGAGGGCCTCCACCACTTCAGAGACCATTCAATACAGGTGAGCCATTCAGCACAGATGAGCCACACAGAGGAGAGTGGGGTCACTTCTTGACTCTGCGGTACTGTATATAAATATAAATGAAACAGAAGTAAATAGAAATTAATACTGCAGGTTTATGAAAGCCACACACCAACACAGCTGATAGTGTGCCCATTTAACAAAAATAAATAAAGTGTACAGAGGCAGGGGTTGGGGGGTAGTGTGTGTATCTGTCTGTTATTTTGTCACTCTACCCAGCAGTTATTACTAATGTTGGACAAGCACATTGCATAGCCCATGGCAAAAGTATATTGTGTAGTGTTTCCGCATTCATCTCAGTGCTAGTGTTGGACAGTCATTGTGTCACTGAGCTAAATATCACAGGTCATCTCTAAATATAGGCTTCTTTAAAACATCTAAAATCTCCCTTTACTACCCATCCATGTCAATATGAAGAAAAACAAAGTATATACACCACACTCATGTCTCTCTAACTGCAAACATAGACAGAAAATTTTGGAAAGACTGTGAGGAAGCATATCACTTTGGCCTGAGCATCATTTTGCTGTATGAAAGCCATCTACACATTGTTAATCAGGTTTGAAGTATGCACAGGGAGCATTTGATTGAGGAAACTTAATTAAAACAATAGCAAAGAGAAACTAGGCAAACCTAGTTTTGCCAGACCGCCATTAGTCATATAGCCATTGTCACAGAGGTGTTTCTGACATTTCAAAAACAGGAACGCCCCAAAATAAATACCCTTGTCATTGGAATGTCTGGAAATTCTCCATTACAAGGACACACACACACACAAAATAAGACAAATTCAGCAGTCCCCCTCTCACTGTGACATATAATACGTGTATAATGTTGCAGAGTTCCGAGCCGTCCTACTGAGCCTGTGGACAGCAGAGAAATGTAACTAACACAGAGCCAAACATAGCCCCAGAACACACACAAATTGAGTGTGTTCCTGTCTTATTTCCTATTATTCAGACACGGTTCACACAGAAGAACCTACTATTCTTTGGTCCCAGCTGCAAACAAATTTTTCTGGCTTGCAAACCAGTTTATGTCAGTGGAAACGGGCCAAACGGTTCCAATTTTAGTTCATAAACTAACAACAGCCAGTGTATTAGCAGCACTCTGTGTTCTCTCTGTGAAATATGGCTGAACTAACAGTTCCTACTCACGAATGCGTGTTTCAACATTAGGAGTCAGTCAGTCAATCAGTTAGTAAGTGAAAAAATGTAGGCTAAATCCAGTAAAAACAAAGGTGATATATATGTGCTGATACTGTATTGAGAACTGATTGTACAAATAAATGATAGAATTGACTGTATTCAAATGGCTTTTTCTTATTGTCTTGAAAGAGTAATATTTTGACATTTTCTGGTGTTTCACAGGCCACATTACAGTTACAGTTACAAAATAAGCAATCCTAAAACAATATGAAATGTATTATCAAAGAAATAGCTAACGTCCCTTAACTTGTAGGTTATAATTATCACACTGATGTAAAGATATGGTTGCACTGAAGGACACTGGTCCTGTGGAAAATAAAGAAATCAAGTAATTTAATTCTGTGGTTATATTTGAGTGAACATTAAACATTCTGATTTGTCACAGCCTGTGAATAGAAGAGACTGCAATAATTTGATCAAACAACCAATATAGCAATCTATCAGTAAAGGAATGTCCTTGTTCATATTTAAAGATAAGTGAAAAAATACATGCAAGAACATATTTGAATATTATGTTTTTCCACATTGAAGTTTATGTTAGCTCTTCCCTTAAATAATCTGATTATGTGCCCAAGACAATTGCTCAGTAGTTTATAAGAGCAAACATCAACTGAATTCTATGTTATGTGCCATGTAATTAAAAAGCATTTTACTGTCCATTTAATAATTGATCACAGCTAATAACATTTCCTGGTGGATGTACTGTGTTCTGATTAATATTAATAATATTGTGTTTCATAATAGCATGCCAGCACTAACACAGTGTCTAATAGCTTTATAAGATATCAACCAAACTACCATGAGATAAAATACACAAATGTTAAATAAATACCCAGGAGGACAGTCTTTTGTGGCTTATTGCTTGTTCATAGAAAGTTCAAGTTCATTACAGTGTGACAAGGTAGAAAGAATCACATGACCCAATTAAATCTGCTGAAATGTACATTTTAAATGTATAAACTGAATGGAGGTTGAAATACTGAGCCTAGTGAGAAACTGCACTGAACTAAAATTGTTACTTTAATTGCCTCCTACAGAAAAGCAGTGAAGGCCACTCTGGTTTTGCTTCCACTGCTGGGCATCACCTATATGCTGTTTTTTGTGAATCCTGGAGAGGATGAGATCTCTCAGATTGTGTTCATCTATTTTAATTCTTTCCTTGAGTCTTTTCAGGTAAGAACATTCTGATACTTGATAATAGCCCTCAGCTTTATGAGCATGCTTAAGCAAGCAGGGCCAGAGTTTTTCACACAAAAAATGAGACAAAGGACTATTTTTCTAGACAAAAAATAAGTCTGAACAGAAGTTGACGTCTTTACTGTTAGCATAATTCAGTCACTAATTTAATTAGAGTCCATAAAAGCAGATCAAAAGGTTGATTTTCACGATAGCAAATCAATTCCAGTAGTGAGAGACTCATTGTGTTCACCCTTGTGAAAGTCAGAACGAAGTGAACTGATTGTAGTTGGTCTTTTGCCATCCTGGGAACTCACGCAGTCTTGAAGCTGGCTTGGCAGCACACTTTGTTGGACCGTGAAAGTGATTAATTTATCACTTGCTTCCTGCAATTAGAAACACATAGCATCACGACTACACTAATGTTTGCTTAAGTATTAAATAAATTATTTGTTTCAAATTCAAACTTAAATATTAAATTCAGATTAATACAATTAAATATTTTAATAAGAAGAGCACAAATGTTGGAAAATTAAAGCAAGCTGACTGCTATCTCTCTGTTGAAAAATGTTCACCTGCATAGTGAAGTTTTGTTCACCATTCTGAGTAATAATGTTATCTGAAAACAGTGTACAGTGTAGAAAGAAAGAAAGATATTTTGCCATTTATACAAACAGTTTTCCAGGGTATGTTTTAGATCAATTAAACCATATGTCACATGGAATGTTTGCTGGTTCATTGTACACTAAATACATTCTTTTCTTGATCTTTCTCTCCAGGGCTTTTTTGTGTCTGTGTTTTATTGCTTCCTGAACAGTGAAGTAAGTAACTATGTCTCTTTTCCTCTCTCACTCTGCCCTTTCCTTCTCAAACAGGGCTCACTCAACTCACAAACAACAGAAATGTATCCTAGCCATGTACCCCAGGGAGGACAGTGTTAAAAAAGCACTCCAAGTCAAAAACCCTGAAGTGTGGTGAAAGCAAGCCCCAGTAATTTGGCCAGTGCCAGATTCCCTCTGCCTGACCTGGCCTCGCAATCAATAGGGTCATGCTAAATCCCCAAGTCCAACAGCAGTCAGAGGTAGTCAGTGAGTCAATAATGTTAACAACTGGGCTATAAACCATGAGTTATAAACCATGCATCTCAAAGGCTAAACCTAGTTTATATTAAATGGTTCTATACTTTGGGGATTGTCTTGGTCTCCCCATGGTTTAGGAAGAAACCTAGATTTCAAATACCATACAGAGAGGATCACTATTTTCATCTCTGATTGGTTCACATTGTTTTGCATGTGATCTACTCAATTTCACAAAGCAAAGATGGAATGATGATATGCATTTGATGCAAGGTCACCACTAACAGGAGAAAGACATAGTTCTACAAGTTTAACATACACTTTATCCCCAATCTCACACAGGGAAATCAAACAAGATAACACTTTCCCACAAGCAACAAAGAGCAGTGAATTCTGAAATACAAGTCACCTTCAGATACTCTGCCAACTGCAATATGATAGTATAACTAAAGGACGACATTGAGTCGAGCCAACAGTGATCCAAGGGTGTAGATTGTGTGGAATAAAAGCATAAAAAATAAAGAGAGCATGTATATTCAGTTAACTCTAACCCTAACAGTGAATGTTGAAGCACAGCTGTGTATCTTAAAGTAGGACCATAATATAGAAAAAAAAAAGAACATTAAATCGATTACAGTTAGAGTAGTGTACATCTAGACAACAGCGTCTATTGTGGGATTTTCCAAATGTGTTCACATGAATTGAACTGTACACACTCTTTCACTGTGGATTCGAAAATTGATGAAATATTGCCTGATACCAGAGGTTCAGCAAATTATTTTCTACAATGCAGAATTTTGCTGTAAGTATTAACCATTATGCAGCTTCCACAATAGTTAAAAATACATGGGGAAAGTACATATTTAACTGTGCATGCAAACTGAAAGCAACATGGCAACCAGAATTCATTCATTTTCAGTGAAAGTCAGTGACGCTGGGCGATGTTGAGCGACACGAAGTGAGCGGATTCTTTATGCAAATGATCAGTGACATGCGGATTCACATTCCCTCACGTGTTCAACTCCACTCTTTGGGAGTTGGTTCCTACTGAAGATTTGTTCCTTTCTCAAAACGTTCCATACTGCGTCTGGACTTTAAACTTTAAAGTTCAAGCATACAGTATGTTTTGTTGTTTATTACATCTAAAAGTGTAAATAATATTTGCTTTGAATGTTTAAGTTGAGCTACTTTTTTGATAATTTACATTATGCCCAAATTACCGTTGACATTTGAGTCAAAAATAATATTCAGTTATTGTTAAATAAACAAAATAAACATTGGTATAGGTTTGTAATTTCAGGGGATTTTAATTATAAAATGAGGTTCTGACAAAAGATAAAAAGTATAGTCAAGGTTGTGATCATTTTGTGAATTACTAGAGCCTATGCTCTTAAACTGATTGCTGTACTTGGGGGGCGCTGCCTGCTCGCATGTTCCTGGCCACCAGCGACACATCGCCTGCTGCACAGGTGACGCTGAGCCATTTTATTGCATTCGGTATGCACGCACAGTAACAGACGAGGTACAAATACTGGGTGTCCTTCTATGCCAAAGTGTTCCATTTGTGATTTTGCACTTAATTTATACCTAGTTCTGCATACTATTGAGGAGCATTAATAAAATCAAAGCCCAGATTCTGTATCATGCAGATTTCTTGAATCATAACAAAATATTACTTGTTTCCAACAACAAATGGGGCTAGAAGTTACATTGATCAAATGCTAAATCAAAGACATTTTTAACCATCACAAATGCATGAATGTATCTATTCATTGTAACAGACATATTTAATCTGAGCCATTATAGCATTGCTAGTTAGCAGCCCAGTATGAAAACCTGTTGAATGACATGTCAGCGAATCTTTCTTCTTACCATAATTGATGACAAATCATAATAAATCATGTAGCATAGCAATGGGGCTTGGTCATTTACTCAGTTTTACTCCAAATATGACTACATCATGACTGTTTGTTTTGGTGTCATAACAGTAAAAAGTTGGCAGCAGAAAGACTATTGTGTTAGCAAGACACTGTGGGGAGGAATGCCTACATCTAAAGTGTTTGCAAGCTTGACAGCAAGGCAATGGCAAGAATTTCAAGTGGTGCTCCTGTATTTGAGTGGCAGGAGAAATTTCTCTGTGGATTGTTTCAAAGACAGTGCCTCCTAGGAGGAGCATTGAGCGAGATGGAGACAAAGGCGGGATAATGTTTATCATGACATCCTTCACATTGATCTCCTGAGACGGAGTCCTTTAAAATGGCTGGAGCACTACTTGTTAACTGGCAGCTCATTGATTAAATAGACCACTCTCGCTGTGCCAGTGTCTAGAGCACACAGTGATATTGCTTTTAAAGCACATTGGAATGCAATTGTGCAAACTCAGTTTAAAAACAAATATATCTAAAATGTTTAACAACAAACCCCTATATTGCAAGGATTATGTAGTTTCTGTGCTCTTTACTAAATGTCTAAGACATCCTGCTTAAAATGCTGGTCATTCTGAACGTATCATACATCACACTGGGCTATAGGAGATGAAATGCTAATAAACTGACTCCTCCAATGAGATTAGCTCAGAGCAAAAGCTGGCCTTTTTTTCCGCTTATCTAGGACCAGTCCCCTGGTGCAAATCATAATGCTAAACCTTCTAAGAAAAAAAACCCAACTGTTCACAATCCAGAGGAAAAGGGCATGATCTACTAAAAGATTTAAATCATGTCCATCTACCTGCCTGTGTATCTGTCAACCATCTCTTCACCATAGAGAACAGGCTTTACAGATAGGTGTATTCTCCATTTATGACCTCAATAGCTGAGGACATGTTTAAAGGTCACATGGAAATTGAGCTGACATTTTGCTTCACTTCCCTATAGGAAACTAAGTCTATTAAAAAAAACCTGTATGTAAATTAGTACTAGTACATATTTTGCCCTTGAGACTTTTAATTATTTATGTGGGTATATGAAATATAAATATATATAGAATTTGTCTTGTACATATTAAAAGAGCAGTGTGTTAACAGTTGCCTAGCAGACTGCAGACTGCAACCAACAGAACACCCCTCCTTTTGTAAATGTTTACAAGCTAGAAATAATACTGCAACGCCATGTCAGCAAATATATTGATAGATGTTTGTGCTAGACTCAGGAATTAAAGTCTAGATTTGTTTATACATATAATACATATCATGACTGAAATGTAATATATTTACAGAGTGCTACCCAAACAATCAGAGGAATTTATTGTAAGGAATAAAAAACTATCACTGTCAGATTTATTGTTTGGCTTTTTATCATACTCTGGTGTATGATGCTGTACTTTTACAGCAAAGTTTAATTTATGTTTTATACACAGAAACAAAGTAAAAAAAATAAATATATATATATATAAGGGGAAGTAAGATGCAGAGTCCACATGGCTGCCTGAAGAATATTCAATTATTTGTCGTCTCACAATCTGAGTATGAACACCCAGTTAGTAATAATAAATCCAGAGCTTTGTTTTGGCCGGTCCATTGCTCAGAGAACACCAGCACTTGTTTGATGTGCAAATGTTGTTCTTTGATGTATATGTATGTTTTTGACAGATCCAAGTCCTTTCAGACCCATGGGGTTAAGCTGTTTTCTGATAGTGGAAGGATAAACAAGCACCTGTGTGCTTTTTCAAGAAAGATTTCATCTCTCAAGGATCAAAGCTTTAAGTAATGTTTACCTGATAGTGGCAGTGCATTCTATAAATGTTTCAAAATCTGTTTTGTTCAACTTCAGTAAAATATTTGTATAGCATTTACAGGGAGATGAAACAAGCAGAAATAAGTGTTTCTTTGATATATCATGGCCTTTTCCTCTGAAAATATTTTAAAATCTGGCTGGATTCAGATATGAATAATGTTTAAAACAGCCCAATTTGATTAAATAAACTAAATGTAAAAATTATGTCTTAGATGATTTTTTCAAACAACTGAACACATTCATTCACATAAAAGAAAAAAAATACTAAGGGCACTTTGCAAAATGTTCTACATATGCATAAACAAGCAAAGGATAGTGCTTTCTTTTTATTACAAGAGGCATGTGTTTTTATGAAAGTCATTTTTTGCCTTTTCTGGGAATTCAAAATACCTAGACTATGCAAGTTTAAACCCACTCAAAACCCTGAAACACCAAGACTTTACTAGCTCTGAGACCTTGAGGTTCCTGCATGTTGCTCTCAACTTGAGGGAGTCTGCTTTATTCTCCTGGCTTTGTTTATTAGATCCCAAGCCCAAAGGAGAGAATGCTCAGTGTTATCTTTTAAAAAAAACAGCCAGTAATAGACTAAATGGTTTTAACACTTTCTTTTTCAAAATTTACAAATATAAGAAAGCCTCTGACAAGGTTAATTGTTTACAGAGTCTGGTGTTTGACAGAAAATGGAGAACATTTTCACAGTCTGTAACAGAAAAAGCACCCCAAGTTCTCCTTTTAAAAGCTGCCAGTTTCAAAACTTGACCAAGCCTGGCACTTTCTCTCATTTATTTGATTTAATTGGCTTCTGACAAAGTTAAATTGTCTCAGATTCTTGAGAATATATGTCTTTATTAAAAATGGTACACTTTGTAATTCCCTGTCCACAGAAATATGTGAGACATTGCTTTAAAAAAAAAGCTTTCAGAATTCCGTAACTACTCTCCAGTCTCAGGTTGTTTGAACAGAACTCAGTTTCCATTTCCAGCTGTTCATATTTACTGTAGTCTCAGTGTACGTGATAATCCCAGCTGAAAGGAGCTGCATCAATGAACACTGATGACTCAAGGTGTTCAAGCAAATAATGCAAAAAGCAAATGTTAATCAAATTGAATTATTGTTCTACTTTAGCATGTTAAGCTGTAGCCATAAAACTGGTTTGTAACTCACTCCCAGTTTAGTGGGTGTGAAGCATTTTAAAAAATTGGCCTGGATCAGTGATATTCTGGGTCCTCTTAGTACCACAAGGTGCATCATAACCAAAGGAAGCAATATCAAGACAATGACTGTGTTTTATCCCAATCATGCTTCCACTTAAAACAAAATGTTCCTGCTTATCTCGCTGTATTTCTGTACTGAAGTTGCTGACAGCATATTTATCTTCATCTCCCCAGGTACGGTCAGCAGTCCGGAAGCGCTGGCACCGCTGGCAGGACAAACACTCAATTCGAGCACGAGTGGCCCGGGCCATGTCCATTCCGACCTCTCCCACCCGAGTCAGCTTCCACAGCATCAAGCAGTCATCTGCCGTTTGATCTCAAGTGACCAACAAACATTTACTTTTACAGCACACCCGCAACCCTCTAATCCATGCAAACTACAGCTAGCGCGCCACTCCTTCAAACAAACCCAGGGAACAGCTGCGGTCCAAACAGGGTATGAGGCCTTTAACTGAACAAAGCCTCCAACCAGGGTGCCGGTATATGCATAGTTAAAGGCTCCCCTGGGAGAATGGAGATGTGAGGACGCGAAAGTGGGGCAGAGCCACTCTCTGAACATGCGAGAGAATTGGACTAAATCACACTGCAGAGTAAAGAACAGAGATACCTGGCCCCAAACACCATTGTGGAGTCTGTCAGGTAAAACTGATCCAAGTTTAATTTTATTTCATTTAATTGGTTGTCGCTTTGTGTTTGATGTTTTTTTTTTCTCAGTTTGGGGACTTTTGCTGCTGGCTCAGCTTTGCTGGCAGACCTGTCGGATGAGGATAATGAAGCATGGGAGCTTCAAGGAGAAATATGTCACATTTCTGCAGGTTTCAAATCAAATTATTTGACCAAACATGGACAGGTACTTTCCCCACAGACCGCTCCTGTGGGTATCAATGGCAGACCGTTTTTGATCTCCATGTGGAATATATCTGCTGTTATTGGAGCACTTCAGTGGTATGAAGTGGTCATCTGACTATGTCCTATGGCTAGATGGGCCTTGTTTAAAATATGAAACTATTACAGGTTTCACAAACAACTCTGCTTTATCATGTTGATCGATTTTACATTTATAGGCCAACATCTTTCATTAAAACAAATGATTAGCCAGTTAATCACCAGACAGATTTGGTATGAAATTGTGTTACGCCCATGAACATGCAATCAGTCCATTAACACTTTATGGTTCGCATCACATCTCCTGGACATTGTGTTTTATCTTCAATCTAAGCATAACGCAGAATAACCCACAAAGTTAAGCTTATCAAGATTCAAGGCAATCTCAGAGTTGACATATCATACCTTAACTTTCAAAAGCAGGGAGTACATATCCCATTAGAGCACAAATCAGAGGAAGTGGACATCTGTGTTTTTTGTTTTTTTATTTCTTTCCAACTGTGAAATATATGTTTTTCTTATTTCAAAACAATCTCTACCATTCTCTTTTTATCCAGGCCAATCCTGGGAATTCTCATATTTCAAGGACACCAGGCATGAGAGCAGAGATTAGGTTTAATATCAATAAAAAACTTTCCCATCTGGTTAGGTGAAGGTTTCTATAGCACATTTAAAAAGATAGAAACAAATATATATAAAAAAAAAGCTTTTATAATATATATGTTACAAATAAGACGAACCATAAAACACAAGACTAATCAAAGACCAGGAAAGAAGTCGGGACGAGATTAGCACCCCAATAAATTCAAACTGCACCAAGAAAAGTGGACAGTTTGTTTGAAATTTAAACAGATTGTCTTTGCCTAAAAACATGAAAAATTTCTCAATGTGTACAGGAACTGAAAACTACTTGTACTGGTGGATAGCACATATGTCACTTACTGTGGAGAGAAGATCAGTCATACTAACAGTGCAGTGTTATTTTGAAAACAGTTGTGATAAAACATCCAGGGCAAATGTTGAGGAGAAATAGCCAAACAATCCAGATTGAATTAGCTGTTCTTCAGAGATTTGATTGTTGTTCACTGAGCAATTTCCATGCAACTTGAGTTGCTTTAAATTAACATGAAACAAATTTTCAAGTTTCAAGTATAATACCATCCAGCAACACCTTAGAAAAGCAGCATTGACAGTTAAACATTTCACCTTAATAAAACAAGTCTCATGAAACAGCTAATTAAAAACTACAATGCATCTCTTAGTCATGATGAGCACCATCATTCCCAACAACTGACTTCCATTAATTTAAGAAGCTGGATACGGAAGATTGGGATTGGACGTATTCTGTTTAATATTTTTTTTAATTTCCCTATTTTGACAGTTACCTGAGCAATGACAACTTTCTCAAGCAATGATTCTGCAGTCAGCTGGCCTAACTAGCCAGCTGTTTAACAGCTGTGTGCCTGCTTTGATTCCTCTGTGTTAGCTTGTTAGCTTGTTGCTATCTCTACTCAAAGTCCTTTGGGAAAGGAAATCTGAGCTTCATGAAACTCAAATTTCAACATTAAATCTCAACATTAAAACTAGCCTTGTGAACAGTTTTGCCATCCTAAGAGCAGAAGTGTAAAAAGTAAAAATCCTTCCCAGAATTTATTTTAAGTGCCTTCACACCTCTGAGGTTCGTTCGAGATGATTAGAAAAGCTAGGCAGTTGTAATGAAATCCCAGAGAGGATTTTTATGTTTGCTATTCTTATCTAAAACACACCTAGCATAAAATATTGTGAGAGATCTTTTAAGACAAAAGACGCATGGGATGCAACTTACATACAAGTCAGTGAAAGAGGTTTGCTATGAATGTGAAATCAATCAAGACATGTTTAAACGTGTTATAAATGAATGTATTACACACATAAACAGTTAAACAACAAGTGAGTGTTCAGTAACTCCTATGTAAACAAATAGGTTGTTAGGATTTCCTGTTATGACAAACATATCTATAGCATACTGAAGGATCCACTGAAGCTAACATAACTCTTGCAGAGTTTACACTGTGCACAGACATCAGCCAGAAATAAAAACTGCAATTGCAAGCTCTGTATGCATTTCTGCCACAGTGCTACAAATCAGACTGCTCTTTGGCTTTCCGATTTTTAATTGGTTAGATAAAGTGGCAAACACTGTAACGTTTAGCACATTTGTAGCAGCTGAATCATGTTACATTATTATTAAGCTCACTGAAGATCAGCTGAGTGTTTTAACACACTGCACACCTTTTCTACATTACAGAAGTGTTGTTCTTTGACAGATAGAAGCAGGAGGAGCAAAATCAGATTATGAAGCTCTGCAAAATTTCCCTTTGAACAAATTTTAAGACCGGAAATGGAACTGACTGTACCAGAATCAACCACTAATGTTTCCCCAGTAGCACTAAGAGCCTGGCTCATCTGTCTCTGTAAACTTTGTCCATGCACAGTTGATTTTTGCAGATAGACATGTGCACCTTTCTTCATCCTGGTTATGCTTCTGAGCAATTAACTAAAATATACCAATTCCCTGCACCTTCAGAATCGGATTAACTTTTTCTAATACTACAAAAGTAGATCTAAATGTAATGGGTTGCAACAAGTTATGCTTGAAGGACAATTGGTTATAAATGCAATGAAGTACCTAAACCAGATACATTACCTGTAGTCACTATTTATTCACTGGTTGTGCCCCCTGCTGGACAGGAATGTATAGTTGAGAGTTTATTTGTGTGTGTGTGTGTGTGTGTGTGTGTGTGTGTGTGTGTGTGTGTGTAAAAGACCTGTAGAAACAAAGTTTCTAGGGCCTGGTAATTCAGTTGTTCAGATCTGTAAACCATTCTTTGTAAGCGTCCCCTTCAACTGAACTCAAAATTTATAATTTTATATACTGTAGCATTCTCATCAATATGAGACATTTTCGCACAAGACTTCTCCAAATTAGCCAGTGCTATTTTCCAATTCACTCTTGATTGGAGGCTCCCACTTACCCAATCAGTGTTCATGAAAAAGTAAACAAATCCAAACAGAGAACACACAACACAAAACTAACCTCCCCAATTTGACATTTCTAACTAACCTATTGTGCAGTACACAATCAGGCAATCATGCAATAATAGATATAGAGAAGCAATGATCACATCCAGTCTCAGGACCTAGAACTGTCCCTCCTTTAAATACTCCAGTGTAATTTATTTATGTGAATAAGCCCAGCATGTGTGTATTACTATTGAAATCAGCAAAACCTAAGAATATCTTTGTACGTATGATATAGCTACCAAATATTCTCCCTGTTACTTACAGTATTACATTATATTACAGCACATATTATACATACATTATACATATAATTAGGACCAAATGCTTTGACATGACCGCCAGTGCTCAATAGTCATATTGCTTAAATTCATAATTTAACAAACTATCTTAAATTAGCCATTTGCTAAATCTCAGGCTTAAGATGTTTTTGGAAGAGATGAAATAATAAAATAAAATAAATAAGTAAATATATATTCAATGTAATTAAAATAGTCGCATATATGGTCTACTTGTTGCTGTGACTGAAGTAACACCAAAATTATAATTTCATATTCTGCTAATTCTGCTAGTTTAAAACCAATGTTGAAAATAAGAATTAATAATAATTATTAAATGGTGCAAACATATCAATCAATAATGAATAATTGCTTGATTTTCATTTTTTTATTCTTGAGTAGTGCATGGAACAAGGGTCGGTGGGGGGTGCTACAAAAGTAAGCAGGGTATTGGTGATATTCACCTGCTCACAAATTAGTTCACCACTGTCTGATCCTCTTATTCTCCTCATGCTAAAAGAGACAGATCTGAATTGCAGAAAGGTCAATCAGGAAAACTCTTGTGTCATACTAAAAAACTGTCATAATACTCTGTTATGGCAGCATGTCTCTCTAAAATCTCCACATTAATAGTACCTTCACGCATATGCAAGTCACCCGTACTGTGGGCCTCATACCAAGTGAGATTTCACTAATTTTCACCACTTTTCACTAATAACAGTTTCACCCAGACACATTTGTTTTTCTGTAAAGGAAGCTGAAATGTGGATTCATCTGATCATAGCACAGTGTTTCTATTATCTATCCATCTATTTGAAATGACCTCAGATTCAGAGAACTCTGTGGCATTTATGCATAGGATCTGTATGTGGCTTTCTCCTCATATAACAATAAATGTTTGAGGTTGCATTTCTTGATGCATCAGCAAACTATGTTAATTGACAAAAGTAGGTACTAAGGGTTATCTCTGGATACTTTGATATTTTGATCTTTGATATTTTTAACCATTATGATGGTTTAGTTAGATTTACTAGCCTAGCCTGTGGTGTAGTCATAGATAAACAGAGTGGGAATATTAGGCTTCCACAAATGCCCAAAAATCTTATGGTTCGTCTCAACTGTGCAATGATTTGGAATTAGACCAAATTGCAGCAACAATGCAACCAAAAAATATTTAGTTATTAGTTGTAAAACCACAATTTGACAATACTTTATGATATTATTAATCAACCGATGTATTAGAAGTGTTTTTTAAGACTCTATTCTGGCATTTATAATCTTCAGCATCAATCTTGGTTTCATTGCATCTATTCATCTATAGAGGTCAAACATTATTAAATGTTATAAACAAACTTATTGTCATTTGAATAAACTGTCTTTCCACTAAATGCACATCTGTTTAAGGGCAGGAATGCAGTCACAGCAAATTTACTACATTTGGTTTCAGCCTTATATCTTGTCTAGTATGGCTTGTCAAAATGTGACCCAAAATGTCGTCAAAACAAAAGCATTGAAATATGTACAAAATATAAACTTGTTTGTTGGCAAACTGCAAATGGAAGATTAACCAATATTAGTCCAGTTGATGAGGAAAGTCATCATGTACACTTTCACATGTTTACTAAACTGGCTTGAATATAGTTTGAACTATATATTAATTCACAGAATCAGTGAGACTTATGAAAGGAAGGATGAAAGAGACAAAGTGTCACAAGGAAAGAGTTGCAGAATCTTGAGCCATTGCTGGTTTGTCAAATGAAAACTCTTTGGCAGCAAATGTGAAAGTGGCTAGAGGGTATGTGAGGGTTTGATTCAGTATCACAAGCTGAAACTTCACAAATGAAAATTCTCATCTCTCTTCTGGATACGCTATCAGACTTTTCTTTTTATTTATAACCCTTTAATGGGAAATGTTATTACTATTCATATTCTAACTAAAGCTTTCACACAACTGCATGAATGCAATTAGTTAAGAGATGTTAACTTGATATTAAGTCAGTGTAGTCCTAAAAGGTAGCACCTTCAAATTCTGAGAGTGAGGACATTTGCACAAATAACCCCAATTTAAACATGAGCCACTCAATTTTCATTTTGAAATTCACAGAATGTGTCAAAGCTGTTTTAGTCTGAGCATCTTTCCCTCTCCCCCTTTTTTCAGTAAGTGGGTCAGGCCGTCACTAGTATCAAACAGCAGACATTCCAAAGAAAACTGCTATCATTAAAACTCAAATATCTGCAATATACCAATATACTGTGTGTACAATGCATTTGGAAAAATATGATCCAACAGTTGCTCACATGCTTCATATGGTGTGAAAAGAAGTGGGATGGGGTGGGGGAGAGTGCATTGGACAGAAAGCTCAGACAGGCACCTCCAGCTAAATGTTCATGTTATAGCTGAAAACACAAAGATATAAATATATGTGTATGCTCCATAGTTCAGTAGAAATCCCATTTATGGTCAGTGTCTGTATCAGATTTGTTGACCATAGTCCTGTAGACTATGTCTTGAGGTTTGGCAGAAATAGCTTGATTTCTTTCTAATCTGTGAAATGCTTGTCATTGGTGTCAAGGTCTACTAACAAGGTGTAATTATGCACTTTTCTGTCCTCACATATAGTTTTATTTCCATAACATGCAAAGCTGCTGTCCTATTATTTATCCCTTTGGTTCTGCATATGTCTTTAATAGACATAAGTTTGACAAGGCCATTACAGCTGTATCTACAATGTCCAAAGGTGTTTTTTTTTCTCTCCACTGTTTGTCCATGTTGTGAAGGTGTACATAGGAAATATTTATTTAAATATATATAATGGCACAAAAATCTATATTTATCACATTATTTAAAAAAAATGTAAATTCAGAGAATATAGGCACAAATGTGTCAGGGCTCATAATAAATTTAGGTCCAAGATATGTGGATTCAGATAGAACAAAGATGAAACGTCATTTGATTCTTGGTTCTGTAGAATTTTTTTTCCAACCGTTTCACCTTCTAAAGTGCTTAAGGAACATTCTGTTTATTACATTTGTTTACATGTTCCATCTGTTTTATAATTTTTTGATGTTTGGCTGAATTGAGGCCCTGTATAAAAAATGTGTACAAAGTCAATTTTTGAAGGACTCAAGATGTATGATGTAGTGCTTATCGAATTGTGCATTAAATTTGTTTTTTAATTTTAATTAAACTCCACTGACTCTTGCTATTGAGTATTTGCACTGAATTTGTTCTGTATGCATTTAACTATTACATCTCTGATTTGTAGTATGCTACCAAAGTCTGAAGGCACACTGCATTTATTTAATTTGCAGTCAAAAACACTGTCCTGAAAATTAGAAAACTCAGCCAACTTTAAGACACAGAAAACTTGAAATCAACTCTCCCAAAATAAGTTGCAATAAGGGATGTAGGGGGCATGGGGAATACTATAAAATATGAGTATACTAGAGTAGAGTTTTCTGTGTACATTTGTTTAAGGTCTTTTCTTTGTATTCCAAAGCTGAAAAATGATTTAGTTGCAGCTTTTGACTGGAAATTAGATAAATAAAGTTTATATATTTGGAGGAAAAAATTGTGACTATTACATGCATTGGCAATTTGGTCTACTGTTTGTCCACAGACAACTTTTGGGAGACAAGAAGAATGACAAAAGTCATGTTTAAATTACATCCAAATTGTGGGAGGGAATAGTTTATGTTTTTTTCATTAGTGAAAAATTACCAAAGAAATTGCCACGAAGATCACTTCATTATACAGAAGCAATGACGTGTAGTCCAACTACCAAATAAGTTTGTTACATCATCATCTGTATTCAAATTCTTTCCAAAACCCTTTTCAAAGCTGGGAGATGTTAAAAATGTCATAAGACAACATAAGATGCTAATTTGTGTCAATGACACAGCTTGAAAATAATATATTTGCTGTTTTTATGAGAAAGGAAACCTGGCAATAAATATGCAGGATGATCACCAGTTATTTTCCTGACTGAAAATATTATGGTGGCATCAGTTGTGTGCACACCATTAAAAATAGGCCTTCAGTATGAGAGCAAACAATTAGAGCAGTAGCAATGATCGTCATAGTAACTAAAAACCTCTTTCTTCACTGTTATTCTACCTGTCAATTTATAGAAACATAGGTTTAATGTTATTTCCATCTGTGTATATTTCCATGTATTAATGTTGTTAAGAACTTAGCAGCCAGTATTTTTTTCTCTAAGCTAATGTAGATAGTGCTTAAACTCTATGAGAAAATATGTGTTTATTGTGGCAGTGATGTTGTGCCATAGGCTAATAAGGTGTTATGATAAGCTATACTCACATGAACAATGCAAAATGCTGACTGTTCCCTAGTTCTGACTGAGTACTAGTAGAAATCTGCATTCCACAATGTCAAAAAAAACCAAAACATATGGTAATGCCATAATCAAAAACTCATTCTGCACTTTTAACAAACAACAAGCTCCGGATGGTCCTAAGTTTGTCAGTATGTTTTAAATTTGTGTTATAGTTTCAGGCAATCCAGTATCTGTCTTTTCAGCTCTATGAATGCCATGGCTCAGTCATCTAAATATAGAAAACAGTTTTTTTCTGTTGACCTTTGCTCCCTGAAATGCTATATTATAACTTGAAAAGAGAGTAAGAATTGTCTGATATTTGAGAATTGTCTAAAATTCTAGAGAACAACTGTTATTTGAGCTCAACAGCAACACCTCTTCCTTCAATGCTTCTTTAAAAGCTCCACCCCCAAATTCATGTACTGTACATAGCATGTGCCGGATACAGTCTCCCATGTCTCTTCACTTCCCCACACTGTGTATGAGAATGAACACCCCTGTTGCTGATTGGTCGGATTAGGGTTGAGTTTCACAGTCTGAGCCACTTTTTTGTTTCCCATTTAGAGCCAGGACTGAGTACGAACACCAGACTTCTTTCCAGCACGCAAACCGACCAGACTGCTAGCAAACTGTGAGGAAACAGTATTGGACTGAAAGACATTTGGGTATTACTTTTGGCACAGAGAAGCCACAAGTATTTTTAGCCTGGTAAATTGTTTTCTTCTGGCTTTGTTGCCAAATGCTACTATAGCACCTTTCCAAGGGGACCTGGAGCAGCCATAAACAAAGTATTTAAAACGCAGACTAAAAGAGCTGACCGTGGATCAGAGACGTATAAAAACGCACATGTGCATCAGAAAATCTCCTACTCGTTTTCATCTTTTCTCAAGCGCGTTTGCCTGGAAAATAACACTAAGTGGTAAATTAGATTAAATCCCTCAATTAAAGCAAACCAGATTTTTCAAAAACCAAAAGAGAATGATCATAAGTGTAGAGCTTGTCTGTGTTCAACAGGTGCACTTTCTGTTGATTACGTGCTTAAGCATGAGAAGTCTAAATGACATTGCGATCAGTGAACAAACAACACCTTCAGATTTCACTGTCCAGGTACGTTAATTATGTGCTAAATATTTCTACCAGCAGCTTACATCAAGTGCTGATTAAAAGTCACCACTTATATCGCAGTTATCTGGAATACAGCTCCTAGTTATATACTTGGATATCTATCTTCATTGACTGATAATAGATCCAGCACTTCCACAGCTCACAAGAGAAAAACATTACTGCATATTTTAACTGAAAGGCGTCTTCAGGCTTGCCAGGAACTTGTCAGTGTGTGTATTCATCTGGAAGACCATCTGTACACAAAGGCTACTTCTTTCTAAATTACATATTTCTTAGTAAAATGTTTAACTTTTACAACATGAGTTAAGATTTCTGTATGACCACTATTATTACAACAAACAAAAATCACCACAACTACAATTCTAATGCTGTTTTCTAGCTCATAACTTTTCTATGTCTTTAGTGCATCTATAATAAATAGAACAGGAATTACTATTTTTTAGCCAAACACTCCAGTTTTAATCAATAATACTGCATAGTACCTAGTTTCAATAACATTTTTAATAGATGACACCAGTAGAATTTGTGCACAGGACATGAGCTTTTAACTACCAACCACAAAGAACACTCTGAATCACATGAACTTCAGATATATGATCTCATATATAAGATCTATGTGATATACAGTCCTTCATTTTTCCACATCAAAATGTAACAGTCATAAACAGAACATGATAAGGTTGAGTTCATGACATAGGGTACTTTATTGGACCCAGATCTCTCTACATCTGCATGAATGAGTGGTCCACTGAACCCACACAGGGCCACTTAGGCCCTGAAAAAAATATTTTATGCTAAGCATCCATTTGGATAAATGCCACTTTTCAGCATCATTAATAATGAAAACACTGGACAGAGATACAAATACATTATCTGGTTTTAATTGGACTTGTGTGTATGCTCGGTTACTGAAAAGAAAAAGACACTTAGTGAGAATACATTTACATAAAATGCATATAAACCAAGCCCAGACCACTGTCTGAAAAAGCAATTTGCCATTGTCACAGTAGAGAACAATGGCCAGGTGCCTCCTCTCTCTCTCACTAAGTGACAGATCAGCCAATGAAGACATTCTGTGGAATATAATACAGACCCTGTAGTGTGTGCTGCCTCAGGTGTGGCTGCCATTGTTTTCCTTGCAGCACACAAAAGGTTTGAAGCTTTTGAAAATCAGGATTACAAAGCTATACAGATAATCCTAGAGCACATTTCTGAAAGAGTTGCAGAAACATAATGTACAGTAAAATTTCTTTTGTTGTTTCGTTGGTACAGTTTCCAAAAGATAATGCATAGCATACAACAGGCTTTGGTTTGTAGCACCCTTTGGCCAATAGTGGTGGGGAAATTCTAACATTTATTTGAATCCATATAAAGCAATAAATCCACAATTACAATAAATTTCCAAGGGGCAGCACAGTGGTTCAGCAGGTATTGTCACAGTCACACAGGGTGACTGTCTGTGAGGAGTTTCCCCGTATCCGCCTTGTTTTCCTTCGGGTGCTCCAGTTTCCTCCCACAGTCTAAAAACACAGGTGGATTGGCGACTGCAAAAGTGTTCGTAGGTGTGAGAGAATATGTGTATGTGTGTGTCGCCCTGTGAAGGACTGGCGCCCCCTCCAGGTTGTGTTCCTGCCTTGCGCCCAGTGAAACCAGGTGGCTCCAGACCCACCACAACTCTGAACTGGATAAGAGGTTACAGACAATGAATGAATGAATGACTAAAGTTCCAAGTGAGCACTAATTAGTTTAAAAACATTACCAAATTGGTTTTACAACATCTCAAACACAACAAACTATCAAGTAATTAGTGTTTTGAGATTCTTATCAAAGAGAGAGTGATTAGAAACATTTCTGGCTGCCTTTCTTTCAAAGGCAGGTTTTATTTGCGCACACATTTAAATTGGCACCTCACCACAAATATGTTGAGGTGAACAAGTCATGACTGAATCTTTACAGAACTCTTCATCCATACATCATGAAAGTCCACAGGTAAAACTGCATGTTAAGCAGCCATTCAAGGCCATTAAAGAAGCTTCAGAGCACCTGGAATCATGTGACATGTTACACATAAATCAGTTTAATAGAGCAAGTTAATGAATGCTTAAGGAGGTTCCAAGACACATGTGCACCTTATTACTCACTTTTAAATCATAGTCATGCATTTATGGTTCTTCAGTCTCAGCATGTCTGCAAGAATAGCACCTGATTTTGCCCAAGGCCATGGCCTCCTTTTAAAACTTCAGAACTAATGAGAACAAAGGTCATTGAAAACAAATAGGTGGTAAACATGATGCATGTTCCTTATCAGCCAGATGAAAAACAGCTGGGGAACACAGTCACTGTTTTCCACCAATAGCTAATACAATAAGCTAAGCCAGGCCTGATTCTAAACCCATTCTTCAGTCTGCTCTGAGCTGCAAGGGTGGGTCAAATCTGGCGTTACTATAGTAATACAATGTGGTGCCATCAAGGGAAGGATAGCAGTATGTTTGGACACCCTACAGTGGAAGAGCCAACCAGCAACAAAGCTGTAGTCTATGACAGCCATGGCTGGCCATTAGAGGGCACCAGGGCACTGCCCTCCCTGTTGGAAATATATATTTTTTTTATTTAAAAAACAAACAAACAAAAAATCCTTTTGTTATATCATCAAGAACAAAGAGTTTGTTACAAATGCAAAATAACTTGTAATATATTGAAAAATGGGAGCTTCATTTTCATTTATGTTGCTACTGCCCAATGTTTCAACTGGTATTGGTGATGATATCATTCAGTTTTAAAGTTAGTTTAAAAACATTAAGAAAGCCAACAGGTTTATGTTTGATGGTGATGTCATGTGTCTTGTTTGTTCTTTGTTTCTTTTGCTGTGGCATATATATTGTTCATATTAATATTGGAATTACACTGTATCAACTGAAAATTAGAAATATGTAGTCATATACATTTTGGAGATGCAGCTGACTCCCTTGAGTTGCTCATGGGAATTTCAGCTTTGTTTTATGAAGGAGGAATGTTCCTTCACTCGCTCAACCACCAATTTTTTTTTCCTGCCGGTCATGGTCACAAACTGTGTTTGGTAGAAATTCAAAAGTCTTACTGTCTGCAGCATCAGAGACAAGAATTACGAGAAAATACCCACTCCACCCTTCACCCCTCAAATGACCTCCAACAGATGCCTCCTGGGAACTGCTCTGTGAAAGCAACAAATGCCAGCCACATCTGATCTTGATCCTGCCCTGTTCAGCTGACACTGTGGTCTGTACTAAGAATCCCTAATGACCCCTCTTTTCTAAAAGGCTACCTTCTGTATACACAAATTACCTTATATTATATCTGGATCAGTTATAATAATGATAAAAGGCACATTTCATTTATAATAGCAGTAGAGTAATATTGAGATTTGAATGTGGTCTTTGTTAATATTATACTGGGTACAGGATAATGATAGGGCAGGGGAAAAACTAATGACAGGTAGTAATAACCCACGTGATTGGAAAAGAATTCTTACATTGTACACTATGGTAAAGTATTCATATCGATTACATACTACATGAGAATTCAATGAAAAAACAAAGCAAATACCTACAGCGATGCTAAGGGACATAATACCTACCTAACATAATACCTACCTACCTAATGTTTGGGTGCCCCAGTCCCTGGTCCAACAGCTGTGGACCAACAGTTTCAGGACAGAAGTGTATGCTCTAAAAGCATGTTGATGTCGCCTGTTAGGTGTAGGGTAAGGTTTGTGGTTAGGGTTACTGTAGACTGTAATATGGTTATAATGTGTCAAGCAATTACCGCCTCCAGAACTCTAGTTGCCACAAGATTAAAAATCACATGTTTAAAGTGTTTGTAGAGAACTGCTGTCCTGCAAGCACAGAACTCAGCTTTTCTTGTCTATAGGGCAACACAGAACATCTTCCAGTTTCCCAAAAGGTCTTTTTCCAGTTACCTAAAACGGCATGTGTGTGGACAAAAGGTAAAATGTATAGAATAGGCTACATTAAAAAAAAAAAAAAACACCAACCAGTCACTGTGTAGAGTAGCTGCCATATTGATTACCTATTCATTACTCCAAAAACAAAAATATTAAATATTCTGTTCCTGTCAACACTTTTAATTCTCATTTAGAGTAAATTGCCTTGCTCAATGGAATTTCAGCAGTGTTTTATGAGGGAGGAATGTTCCTTCACTCGCCCAGCCACCGAGTTTTTTTTGCCTGTGGGTCATAGGCACAAAAAAAAATAAAAATAAAAAAAATAAACCGCCTACCACACATGGCTATAATCTGCACATTACCATGACAACATGCACATGCACAAGTCCAGTCAGTGTAAGAGGAGCAGCAGTGTTACCTGATGAATGATTATCTCGCCATAATGTAAGAGCCCTATTCCAATAGTAACATGTTGCTGCTACCTGCTAAAGTTCTGAGTTATGTCCAAACAGTTTGGTATGAAAAAATGCAATCTCATACAGGGGTTAATATTGTTCCACTGAATGGATTCTTTTCCCACCTCATACAATTGGATAGAAAAGGTAAGTCTGTTATACCTGAAGTGTATATAAGGATATACTCTATCCCAATTGAGCTATTGCTTGGATTATTGACAGACTGTCAGGCTGCACAGAAACATGGCTATTTTGATGTCATTTAAATACAGTTCTGTAAAGATAAATGTATACACAGATCAGCCATAACATTACTTGTACCCCATTGTTTCTTTACTCACTGATTATCTACATGAACCTTTGCTGTTCTACAGATTGTAGTCTGTTGCTCTGCCGTCTGTTTTTCCAGTGTCAGGACATCCCCACCCAAAGGACCACAACAGTGCAAGAATTATTTGGGCAGTGGATATTTTTGGTTGGTGGACAATTTTCAGTCCAGTCGTGATCCTGAGGGGTTTAAAAACATCTTCACAGATTGGACATATCCAACAGCATACAAGAGGGATATGTGGTCCACAGTGTCTTATTATTTATAACACTAACTCTTATTGTTCTTTAGGTATTATTGTGCAATACATTTCTGTTAATTCTCCCTGTATTGCACACAGTTAGTGCACAAATATACAATGGGTAAATATGACATGTAAAAATAATAATAATAATAACAATGATTAATACGAGTAATTCTGCATTTATCTATAATTATGAGATATATGGCCTGACATTCTCTGAGCAGGTAGAATGGCCCTCAATCTTCCCAGTCACTCAGCATAATACTAGCCATTTTGAGAATCTGTTAGATGATGACATTACTGAACCGGGCACAGTTCTTCCCACTCACATTACATTAAGTGACTATCTTTGACTATTACTATCTTTGCCCCCCCCCACCCCCCAGCTTGGTAGCATAGTGTGACTTCAAATCAAATGTGCATATGGGCTGAAATATGCTTCTAAATTTTCAGTCTCATTGAATGAAAAAAAAGAATAGTATAGTATACAATTTGCATTCATAGTTTCAAAAAAAAAAAAAAATAACATGTTTATGTAGTAAGGACTGGAGCCCCCTCCAGGGTGTGTTCCTGCCTTATGCCCAAAGATTCCGGGTAGGCTCCAGACCCACCGCAACCCTGAACTTGATAAGCGGTTACACAGAATGATGAATGAATGGATGTTTATGTAGTATAACTAATATAATGTTGACAATATTTGCTACATAACACCTCACAGTGTGACAATGAAACTTAAATTAATTCAGTTAATAAGTTGCTTGGTACAGACACACAAAGTGTGGTTATATCATGAAAACATCTGCCTTTGTTTAAGGGTTGTTGTGAAAGGTCTGAGGTGCATGACTTGGCTTTGAAGGTCTGAAGAAGTCTTTGGAGAGGAAAGAAAAAAGGGAAAGAAGAAAAAAAAGATTTCATGCAGCATTAAGATAAGTCACAGTCTAATAAGAAACATGCCCCAAATCTTCTGAAGCAGACTGGACAGGCATGGAACAGATGCAACCGAGCTAACTTTATTAACCAAAACATGGAGCCTAATGGCTATGATATCAGATTTATACATGCCAAGTTGCATAGCTGAAATTGAGTGTGAAACAAGCAGACATCTAGAGGCGTAATGTCCACTTGGATGAGCCTCAGAAGAAAGGGCAGAAGTCACTTTTGAGTGGCTGCCGACATTCCTATACCAATAATAAATTTCTGCCCAATTTACAATCTCTGCCTTATCTCGATTTATGTAGGTGAGCTTTGATGTCTTGTCATGAGAGATGGTGATAAATGTCAGTTATTCTGTCAGCTAGAAGATCCTGATTGGCATATTGGGGTGAGAAATGTAGATGAAAAAATGTATTGCAGTGTATTAGGGGATTTTACATCACTTAGATAATTTTTTTAGCCTTACCATTGCAGAGAATGAAACTGTACAATGTGTCTTTAAACAGAACACTGAGTGGATGCAGTCTTTATATCTTCTTTATAAAAAAAATATTACCTCATCAAAAAACCATGGTGAAATTTTACTTGTAGCTTGGAGATTTTTCAATACGGCTATTCCCTCTGCCCAACTAGTGCTCTGCATGGTTTACATGTCATGTTTATTCCTTACTTGGCTTGCGAGCGAGCAGGTATTTAAAAAATTCCAGGTACCAGGTACCAAATTTGCCTAATAAAAAAGAGCAATGTATGAACCATCCAGTGGAAAAGTGCTAAATCAACAATGCAGAGGTGCTTTATTTATTTATTTATTTCCTCCCTTTTTTTTTTACATAATGTCCTTGGGGTGGCACGGTGTTGCAGCAGGTAGTGTTGCATTCACACAGCTCCAGGGGCCTGGAGGTTGTGGGTTCAAGTCCCGCTCTGGGTGACTGTCTGTGAGGAGTTTGGTGTGTTCTCCCTGTGCCCGTGTGGGTTTCCTCCGGGTGCTCCGGTTTCCTTCCACAGTCCAAAAATACACGTTGGTAGGTGGATTGGTGACTCAAAAGTGTCCATAGGTGTGAGTGTGTGAGTGAATGTGTGTGTGTGTCTGTGTTGCCCTGTGAAGGACTGGCGCCCCCTCCAGGGTGTATTCCCGCCTTGCGCCCAATGATTCCAAGTAGGCTCTGGACCCACCTGAACTGGATAAGCGGTTACAGATAATGATTGAATGAATAATGTCCTTCTTAGAGAAAATTTGTATTGTAGAAGTGTTTTAAACCAGAAATTTCACAGAGATATAAGCTTGTCAGATCGTGAATTGCCTGTGATCCCCCAAAACTAGACGGAATCCTAACTAGCGTTATTACTCAGAGGAGGAGACTGAGAAGAAAATTAGTTCCCTGAAGCCATCTTGTTGACTTATTAGGAGTGATGAGAAAAAGCGATGGGCTTGGAAGCAATTTATCAGTTTTATACATCATTTATCCAAAGTGAATCTGAGTAGCAGTGAGTGGACTTGAGCAATTTGTCCATATGCTAACTAGTGCAACAGTGCTGTTCAAAGGGCTATTGTAATACTGTAAAGCAGAAAAGGATGACTCAAGAAGCCTCTAAATTTCCAAATTGCAAAGAATGTATTCAGTTTTCAATTAGGCTCTAAACTGAGCTAAACATTCAAATGATTCATTTACAAGCTTCAGTTTATTCAGAGTTACTGAGTACAAGGTAACTTCATGCAGTTTATATGCCTGGGCCTTTATCATGTTATCCTGCCACACAGCAGTTTATTGTTTGCCCTTCATTACTCCAAAGCCGGTCCGGACTTTCATGGGACCCTAAGCAAAATGTTGATAAGGGGCCCTACCTGAACTCTGTCAGCCAAAATGTGACCAAATGTGAAAAAACAGCTGCAGTGCTTAAGGTGGAATAGAAGAAAAAAGACTGTTTATTCGTAAGCATGCAGCTTTGTGTCACCTTAAATGAACCAACTGAAATTTCTGCTTCAACGTTTGGTTCATTGTACTGTGACGACAACATTTAAGGTTGTGTAGTGCACTCCACCTCTAAATATATTCCCGCGGCTGTGTTCGTAGACTATTAATTTTTTAAGTCACAGGTTTACCCGTCTTGTGGAGTCTTTTCCTCTTTTCATATCCTGAAGGATAGTTTCGCTAATTTTCTGATGACATTTGACGCAAGGGGATAGACAAGAGGACCTTTGTTAATTTGTGGGGCCCTACGCAGCATGTGTAGTTAGCATATAGGGCGGTCTGGCTCAGTGTTACACGGATACATTCCTCAGCCTCATTTCCTTAGGCCCTTAATAACATCAACGTGGCCAGTAAAGCCACTGTAGGGTTGCAGGATAAAAGTCAAGCACTCAAAGCATACATATATAAATCTTTTAAAGCTAGTTCTGAGGAATAGTTAAGAGTGAGAAGACTGGCATTTCCACCACTCCTCTGGTGAACCCATTAGAAAACAATGGTTACAGGCTGAAGACGACTCCGATATCTGGACGAATGCCAGAGTGGGAGAAGAGCCAGCAGTCTCGATGACAAACATAAGGTAATCTGCTCAGCTTTTGCACACATGAGAAACTTCCCAACAGCACTACTCAAAAGGAGGCAAATTCAAGTATGGAAAGAGGGTAAAAAAGATTCTGTCAGAGATACTGAATAAGTTCACTTTGTCTTTCAGGTTTGAGTAATACATTTCAGTCATGTTTGGAATTTAAAGACTGGTCAGTCTTGATCTTAAACAACCTAGTTCATTTAAAACCCTTACAGATGTCCATTACTCTCCCGCATGTAACTCATCCCAACATTTGTGGAGGACTGTGTCTAATAACAATAGCACTGGCAGCCCAAAATTGAAAGTGTATAAATAAGCTAAAACTAAGAAAAGATATTCTCTTTGGAAAATAAAACCTTCAACTTTTTTCTTTACCTCCTCAAAGTGTGTGTTTACTCTGTCAGATATGTTATATTTGTTCTTTAAATTCACAGCAGATTTACACACATGAACTCCAGGGAAACTCATGTGCATGCCTTAGTCACATGAGAGGTTATGCAGGAGATACAGCAAAGACTCCAGAACATTAGTGGCTGTGTCCACACTTGCACTGACTCTGACTTTACCCACAGCTTTTACTAGGGCACTAGAAGGACACGTTCCGTGACAAATGTTGTGGGTGTCTGTGTTCACACATACAGCTCCTCCGGGAGACCTTCGGAACATTACTGGGTTACCACGGTGGGTCCAGAGCCTACCTGGAATCATTGGGCGCAAGGCAGGAATACACCCTGGAAGGGGTGCCAGTCCTTCTCGGGGCAACACACACACACACATATTCACTCACACCTACAGACACTTTTGAGTCGCCAATCCACCTACCAACGTGTGTTTTTGGACAGTCACCTGGAGCGGGACTTGAATCCACAACCTCTAGGTCCCGGGAGCTGTGTGACTGCGACACTACCTGCTGCACCACCTCAGAGCAATTCATGCTTCTTTATATTTAAGAGTATATTTAAGGCCTACTTTCAGTTAGCATTAAGTCTTAATTGGAATGCATGAGACACACAGTTTTGTTACACTCAATCTCTGACATTCAGTATTCAGATTTATTTTGAAGGCAAAATTCAAACACACATCTGTGGGCATGTAGTGGTTATGTGCCATATTTGTCACTCATGTGGTTCTCCTAGATTTGCCAGAGGGATGAGCATAAAAAAACAAGCATAACTCATACTGCATGTAGCACAATGGTTGGGGGCTATTAGTGTGTGGGGGGGTGTTAGCACTGAAATAGTTTTATGTACAAGGGGGGGAACTGCAGAAAGATTTGGGGATGACTGACATAGCAGGTTCCCCACAAAGCAGTACTAATATTAAAATATAGTGTGAGTAAAATGGGTCTTTTATAATGTGAAGTAGAATCATTGGAGAAAATGACTAACTGCTCATTTCATTAAGGTGTAAATCCTCTATATTCTTGGCTAAAACCCTAACCCTAACCCTACCATATAGACAGATGTGCTTGTCATTAAATATAATGAGCCACACTACCTGAGCTTCCTTAAATGATAACTGCCTTCCCGGCACCAACCACACACATTTATATTCTGATAAAGAAATTCCCTCGCCAAGCAGCCACCCAAGTTCATGACCTACAACAATGGACACTAAATTGATCAGCAATTGAAAGAAGATTGCAGAATAATGCTGTTTTCCCCACTCTTTTCAAAGAAATTCACATCAGCTCATACCTGTATTTTTCCCTGACAGCTACAGCTGTGCAGAAAACCTGTTGTTATGCAAAAAACTAATACATTATATATGACTGACAAATCATTAACATGTGAGAACAAAAGGAAGAAAACGAAGATAGATCTCTCCTCAGTAACTTCCTCGGGAGTTCCTCGGGGTAGCTGTAGCATAAATATCAGGCTTCACACTTTAAAATTCTTTCCAATATTCACTATTAGAGTTTGATTTGACCCATCAAGGTTACTGTGTGCATTGTGCTCCATCTGCTTATGAGATATCACATAATTGCTGGCCCACACACTCATGTGCATGTCAGTTAATGCTTAAGATGCCTTTTGATCAGAACACTCAGGCTGTGACCAGCAAATAATGAGCTTCATTAATTATTCACAGCAGCAAGAGATTTAACAACATGGGGATATTAATGTGAAGGAAATACTCTCGCAGTTAAAAACTAAATTTTGACAAAATCTCATTAAGACCCTTTATAACTTTGCTCCACTTCCAGATTTAAAAGGGTCAGTCCTTTTCCTTCCATCTAGGCCAACATGTTGCTCCAACTGGCTGGCCACCAGTATCAGACGAAATTTCTGTTGTTTTTTTATAGGGGTGACCTGCCTTTTTATTTATGTTTTTGGGCTGTTTGGGAGAGCAGGCAGGGCATTTTCTTTTCTGCTGGTGCATGTGTGTATCTAATATGTTTACTTGTGTGTGTATCCTCTATAAAAGGTAATAAACTCCATCCCATATTCATCTGTGTAATAAATAAGAAATATTTAACAAAATAAATAAAATGAATGAAATTAGCCTTAACCCAAAGCATGAAATGCTAAAGTTTTGCTCTGTAACAAATTCCTGTAGAAAAGAAGGATAGAGTGTGGCTAAGTGTAATGAGTAAGAGCACGCATTTGTATCACACACACATTTGTAAGCACACCACAGACCCTCAACACAGTGCAGTTCTTTAAATATAAAAAAAATGATCAAAACCAAAAACTGCATTTGGTTAAGCTGCAGCCCTTAACAAATGGCACCTGTCCCTGCATTTTCCTCATCTCTCACTATACTATGATAATTACCATGTTTCTCTACGAATTAGATACATATAGCTTTTATCTATCAGTAAGCTGTCTTCGAATTCCCTCATGTGCTTTTACCATGATTAAAGTGTTCTGTGCCATAAATGATGGTGCACTCAATCATGTGGCAATCAGACAATGAAATGACCACTAAGTGAACACAGGGGTAAGGGGTGAGTGACAATAACACAAAAGCATGGCTGCATCACGAGTACCGACTGAATACTGTATTTTGTGTCTGTCTAGGAACCTTTTTTTTCCTATTCCATTTTTCAGATGAAACAAATGCATGGCTATTGTGTTCTTTCAAAAAAGCTTGAAAGAACTTTAATGATTGGAATTTGTAACTCAAAGGAAACTCCTGTTCATCGGATGCAACTTTTTTTCTTAGATGGAACACATGCACAAAAAAAATAAACACCAAAAAACAGGACACAAGGAATAACTACAAATAATACAACAATGATTATTGAAAAGAATGAAAAAAATATGAAAAGTTGGGGGGAAAATATGATATCTGAAAAGCAGAAAACATGAGCTTCACTTATTCTTGGCTTCAGAAATGCATCCATATCCTGGAGGTTTAACGCATAGGAGCTTACACCCTGCCTCTGGACTATTCCAAATGCAATTAGTTCTGTTGGCAAAGTTCTCTGAACCAACTCAGAAGGGGCTATCAGCAGGTGTCAAACTGCACCTGGGCTCCGCATTTCATTCCAGCTTTACACTTGTGTCCCTCACCAAGCTGCTGCCATTCAGAGAAGAAAAAGGGCTGCACAGTTGTCCAGACATTCTATCACTTTTTTCACAACAAGCATATCAGAGTTTAGACAGGACTTAAAGCAAAACAAGGGTATGGTGGGCTTTTAACTCATAAGAATTTTATGCAAAAGAGCAACTTGTGACAAAACTGCCTTTTGCTAAGCCACAACCTCAAATAATATTCCCTAATGGACTATTATCCAAACTCATGGATATAAAATCCTCTAAACTGTGGACAATGCTGTTCTCATTTATCAAGGACCAGGGACCTCCAGGCATTGCTCATGTCTACTCCTTCTCAAATGGTTTCAATTTAAATATTCTTACACTACCACGGTTAATCAAAATGGTTAGGATTCAGTAACAGCCTCAAACATTATTGCCAAGATTCTCAAAGGGATCCATTTCAGAAACCTGCTTTCACTAACCTGACTCTAAAATAAACTACAGTTCAATTTAAGCTGTATGAGCACATACTTTGGACTAAAATTAAACCAAATTGCACTAAATACAATCCATATCATAACTTTGGACCAGGTTTAGTCCATGATATATATATATAACTGTAACAGCAAAAATACTGAAAAATACTTTTATTAAGTTCAAGAACACACTATAGCAACAAAATAAATGTTCTATTAATATTAATTATATTAGATTAAACATAGTTATATGAATAATATAAAATGGTTTCATTTCACTACAAGTTTCAAACATACAATATTTTAAAATAAATGTGAATATTTGCTTATTTTGTAAACAACATTAACTTACCAAGATTCAGATTTTGTATTTTTTTTTAAATGTAGCGCATAAATCTACCACAAAACCTAAATGCAGAAAATGCATGTGCATATAAACAGCAAACAGAAACAATAATACAAAAAGTAACCTTAAAGCTTCACAGTAAATAACAATACAAATATAGAATATTTGCTTTGTTGCTGAGCCAGTGTAATCATAGTAATAATAATAATAACAATAATAATAATAATAATAATAATAAATTATATTTATACAGTGCTTTTCAAGAGCTCAAAAAAAGAGTGTAGTCTCATTGGCTATACTCTCATTGGCTGTTGAACTATTTTCCTTGTCCTCAACCAGGTGCTCCTGCTTGAGGTGGTGAAACAGATTAGTTGTGTTTCCCCCTTCTGTTGTCACAGGCTTCTTTCATTTCTTACATAATACTATGGTTTATTGTACATCTGATATTTTGTAACCACACCACCTCCACATGATTGAATTCACTCCCCTTTTTTGGAGAAAATTCTACCCCTCAGCCACTTTCCACCAACCTAAATGTATGCCATATTTTTTTAAATCATTTTAAAGCTTATGATGACATTATTGCTAACAATACGATATGGCTCTCTCTCTCTCTCTCTCTCTCTCTCTCTCTCTCTCTCTCTCTCTATATATATATATATATATATATATATATATATATATATATATATACTGCATGTGTAGACAGCTTCAGTTATTCTTCAAAAAGAGAGAATAGAGATAGAGAAAAGAGAGTGTTACCAGTACTAATAAAAAAAATCTAAATACTATATAACACTATTTAAATCCCAGTATTTTTTTTCTCCACAGATTCTATAGCCACTGCACCAATCCTACTTATATCAGTGAGATCACAACTTACTATGTTGTGTAGTCTTGTTTCCTAATTCTAGGATATTCATCTAGAACTGAAACAGTGTTTCTAAACTATGAAACCAAATAAAGAAATGACTCATCATACATCAAATCTCAAAAACTTAATTAAGAATCTTAAAATCAGACTCCACTTTTCTGTAATTATCGAAGGCTTATGCTGTGTGTGTGTCTGTGCTGAGGAACACAAGCGAGGAAAAGGTGGCACAGAGGCCATCAAAGGCGATTATTTATCTCTGAAGGGGCATCTGTCTGCACCAATTAGCCAGATTCGCAACTGACAAAGCCAAGGAGGTTTTTGGGGAAACAAGATACAAAAAAGACAGCAGTGACACCCAAAGAAAAGAGAAAAGAAAATGGCAAATATTTTGTATTTCAGGATATATATTACTACTGTAATATAGAAGGAAAGGGCTGAATTCCAGAACACTTTGTTAATTCCTGTGCTCTGTCACATCAGATGAAGCACGGAATTAATCAAGGAGGTTTGTGGTGGTCTGAGCAGGAAAAATAACTACAAGGTGCTGGATTATAGCTCCAGGGGCAGCTGTATTTCACTCACTGAAGTCTCTCAGTTCTGAGCAACAGCTAAATCAGCAATCAAGGGCAAATCATTCCATGAGACACGTAGTGTTATAAAGCCCAAAATGTAACCCCGAATAGGTACAATTTTGTGTAGTTTCATCCCCAGTGTGAAATGCTGTTCCAAAGCCCATAACATGAAAATTTAATGGACAAAATGCTAACTCCCTAATGGCCTATTTTTATGACCAAGAAATTCCACAGGTGGCTTGAACTGTTTTACCTGTAACCTTCATTAATTCCTCCTTTCAACAGTGAGACATGGAGCTACTTCACATTTGTCTACACTACACTGTTGCGATACAAAAAGCCTAGGTCAAGGCCAGGGGATTTGCCTCAAAGGACATACAGATATTTATATTATATAATCTCTTGATATGATATCAATCTTTGTACATTTCCATGATGAAAATGAGCTCAGACTTGAGCTGTTTATATCTGAAACAGGTCTCTAAAAATAAGTGGTTGAATTAAAGCATGTGTCTTGCTAGGTAACAATCAAAGCAGCTCAATCAAAAAATATATTTTGACCTCTGCAACTCACAATTTGTGAAATATAAGTGCAATTTTACAACTGTGATTTACAAACACCATTTATAGTTGTGACACTTTTTACAAATGCAATAAAACTTTAAAATTAGTTTGCAAAACTGATAAAAAAAAATACATTTTGTATTTTGAAAATGTATCACTTGTAAATCAGGTTTGTTTTCATGTTTGCTCAAACCTTCCTGCTCAACATTAAGCCCAAAATGTATCATGATTGCCTATTATTCACATAATGAGATCATGTCTGACCCCAGGAGAGTACAGTGTGAGCAGTAACTAAAATTTATCACACAAAACATGAAATGGATTCAAGGCCATTTTCACAGCTCTTTTCCATCACAAAATACTTAGAATTACTACTTTTCTTACTACACGTAAGAACCTGTAAGAGAGCAAGTTAGTGTGAGTGGTACTGGTATACACATAGTTGTAAGCATATGTATTAAAGAAAAAGTCCAATAGTTGGCAATCAGAGCAACAGTTTTTGAGGTGGGCTTTGTCCAAAGACTAAAGTAGAGCAGAGCTTTCAAAGAACACAGTATGCTTAGAACTGAGCCAGAATAATGCAGAAGGATGGGGCAATGCCTCATGCTAAACCCATTACAAGGAGAGTAACCTTAATACTACTGCAGAAAGTAAAAACCAAGCTCTAGAATATGGAAGACAGAGGAGTCATAGGGAAAGTAAAGCAAAGAAAAGTAGTATTTGATATTATCATGACCAACAATAAAAGAGCAAATTTTGGTTCAAGATATACCACAAACAATTCTTATTTCAATACGATTTTCCTATAAGAGGCACAGATTAAAGTGTTGTTTAATACGTTGTAAAACAAACAGACCAAAGCATTCTTTGGTGTACAGTTAAAAGTTAGGGAATGTGGAAGGCAGTTTTATCATTACAGATCAATTCTTTATTTGCCGTTAAAATAGTGAATTCTGTTTCATCAGATCAGCTGAATAAAAATGATGAACTGCAGTTATCCTCAAAATTACCACATATTTGTGACATAATGGGTATATTCTACTGAATATTGGACAAGGCTGTTTTTCCCAGATAAAAATCAACCAGCTGTTGTACTGAAGGATGCTTTTGTTCCAGAAAACTGCTGTTTTCATTATGGATAGATCTTGTGACAAGGCTTTCTCTTGATTTGTGACTGTGTGTGTGTGTGTGTGTGTGTGGTTCACCAAATAACTGTGTATTTAAGATTGTACTTTAGCCCAGCATGTGCACATTTTCAGGCTGGTTCTGAATACATGGGTTATATCATGGGCACAGGAGACCGTGGATACACTGTTTCAATAATCGCCTTGCTCCTGAGGACAATAGAACATTTAGATAAAAAAAAGGAAGTTATGTCCTCGCCCCTCTTCTTGAGTAGAGAAGGAAGAAAACTGTGAAAAGTCAGTAAAATCTCCATCATCCTACCTCTTGCATCATGAAAAACTCAAATTGCTCTGCTAATCATGTTATAAAAAGCCAATTTGCAAATTAATTTAGGAATCACAAACTGTGAAACAAGACAACTCACTCAGGTTTTGTCTGTTGCCTAAGTCAGAAAACAAGCTGTTCTGATATCGCCCCCCTCCTCCTTCTAACTCAAAAAAATCCAATCAAAAATATTAAAAATCAAAGTGGAGACAGAAAATAATCAGGCTAAACCAGCTTCAACAAGAGCTTTGTTGTCTTGCTTGATGCTGCTGCTTGAGTGCGAGTTATGTGTTGATCCTCAATGGAATAAGCAATGAATCTGTTGTCTTTAGACATGGGTCGGAAGGTCCTGTGTTGTTTGATCCTTGTAGTGTTCTGACCAAAGCATGTCACAAGCATTTCATTAAGACCCCAGGAAACCTGCCTAATTTGTGGACAAGGGGTATCCTATGTCACCTTTTAAACCACAGTTATGAGCATTTATAAAGCAGCAGGAATATTCTTTGTGTCCTTATGGCAAAAAGTAACCAGTAAATAGAGCTGGTTTCCTCGGTCATCATATCTGCTGACACCATATGCTAAATAAAGAGCAATTCAATATGAAAGGGCACTGCTTTTGTGGTATTGTGACCTTCACTGAAAGCACTGAGTAAAAGCTCTCGATGCTGCTCAACAACTCCTGTACAAGTAAGCTCAATTTTATAGGAGAAATATGAAAACTGGTGTCAGACTACTGCACAAGGACAAAGTGTAGTATAAACATAATGACAAGCTGTTTTTTTTTTAACTTTTACTTTCACAAAGCAAACTAAAGGGGAGCAGAAACCACTGGTTGCATGGATGCATAAAAGATTATTGGGGAGGGGACTCTCACCTGGAGCAGGACTCAAACTCACAACCTCCAGGTCCCTGGAGCTGTGTGACTGTGACACTACCTGCACCACCATGCCGCCCACAGAAAGAATCAATACTTTGCAATCATTTCAGAGAGTAATACAACAAAACCTTTGCAGATGTGTTAATTCTGAGAGATTATAGAGACATAAAACAAATAAAACATGTATATCAAACACATACGGTATGTAAAACAGATTTTCAGTTTATATTTTAGTAACATGGATAAGCATCCTTTCGAATATTTTTTTTTTTTGGTCCTCTGTGCTGCTGTGGTGAATTTGAGGGTTCATTAGATTAGCATTTTGAATACTAATGACTCTGTTAATTGTATCAAGGTGTAATGAAGACACGTGTATGCTAAGGCTTGCTAATATTTCTGTGAGCTCTCAGTCTATACAGAGCTTTTAAGAGCTTTTTACGGGAGAATGAAGGCATGTGTCTGTGTGTGTATAAGGTATAAGATTGTGTACGAATGACATCATGAATTTAAACAAAAGCAAAAGGGTATCGTTTATTTACCTTGAGTCAGTGAACTGTGATGAAAGGGTCAGGTCACCAAAGGAACAGCAGTCTCTTGCCACAGCTGTCATTCCAGCTTTGTGCATGCTGAGGTCACAGTCAGTGGCCCATGAAAGAAGCTGAATGATATAAACAAAAACACAAATATTTGTCAGCTCATGCTCAAAGAAAAAAAAACAGCAAATACAAAAATGAACAAACATGTCAGAAGAGAAAGTCCCATTGTCCACTCCATGCACATCATTTCTGGCAATACAAGCAACATCAATATTGATAGATTAGATATAGCACTGGTGATTTTTTTGTATTATACTGTTCATTAGGCTGATGTGAAGTTCATTGATTCATTCATTTATAGTCTCAAACCGCTTATCCAATTCAGGGCCGCAGTGGGGCTGGAGCCTACCCAGAATCATTGGGCACAAGGTGGGAACACACCCTGGAGTGGAGGGGGCGGCAGTCCTTCACAGGGTGACACACACTTACACATTCACTCATCCACTCACACCTACGGACACTTTTGAGTCACCAATCTGCCTACCAATCCACCTATTGTGACTGTGGGAGGAAACCGGAGCACCAGGAAATTCCAGCTAAGCACTGATTGCAAATTGAAAAATCAGTGGACATAGACTTAAAAATTAAAAGGTTCATCCCAAAGTTGTTCCTGTGTATCTGGCCACTAATGTAAGAGTGCATTTGGAAAAGTAGTGGTCAGTTTGATTCTTGCCCTCCAGTTGAAGATTCCCATCCATTTATATCCACACACACACACACACACACACACCTATATATATATATATATATATATATATATATATATATATATATATATATATATATATATATATATATTAATGATAGGACAATTCTTTGATCAATTAGTAGCTAAACTTGAACAAGTATTGCAGTTTTAGGCATTGTTCAAACAACACATGAAAATCAGGCATATGTTTATCTAAGAATATACCCATACGAAATATTGCTATAATGTAACAGTATACATTCAAATAAGTTACCCCAATACAGCACTGTGTAAAGGTCAGAGACATTATGTGTTCAGTCAAAACTGTCATAAAGCACATTATGTAATTTTCAATAAATAAATATTAGATACAAGAAACCCACGTACCCTATAGTAGTACGTAATTTTCGGAGCGTATGAAGGGCGTACAATTTGTATGGACGGAGGTGACGTGTCCCAACCAATATTTAGTGATTATTGAATTGTCCCCACCAATAATTTGATCCTCTCCAAAAGAAAAAAAACTCGATCTGTCAACGTCTCATTAACCTAGAGGTGCAGAAAGGAATAAATCACATTCTCTACTCGAGTCCTACCTTCCCGTAACGCATATGACCAATGTGATTGGCTGTGCCTTTCCCTGCTCTCACGTGAGTGTCTGTAGTTTGGTTGTTAACAGTGCCAAAACTGGAAGAAAAAAAAAGCCAAAAAAGAAGAAGGTGGCCAAAAGGAGCTATTTTTCAAAGAAATGTATAAGTCACTTAAAGTCAAGTTCGATAATGAAATGAGTCCATCATAACAACAGCAGGCTAAAATTGTCTGTAGCTATGGACAACATGGTTTTGAAATTAACTGGATAACAATCTGCCAATTGTCAGTTCTCTTATATTGTTGTTTTATCATGGAGCAAAGATTCATAGGTCCCCACCAATGTCAAGAGCAAATCTACGACATTGAGCATTTCTATTGGTCTGTTCATCATGGAATTTTCACACAATGTGAAGGACAGCTTCAGCAAATAAGAAAACAGAAGTTTGAAAAACTGGAGTTCAACAAAACGATCAATATAGGGAAAATAATGCTCTTAACTGTGTAAGACATTAGTCCACCCAAAACGACAACCATTACATTAAGTTTTCCATCTTTGAGAAAGTAGAAAAGAGATGAGAGCTTAGGATATGATAAAATTCACATCTTCCATTGTAAGACATTCAACATCAGGGTCTGTTGCTAAAGAAAACAGCCACTCCAGATTTTTTTTACCAGGTAGCAAGTTTGTTTTCCTGTTGTTTTTAGCTTTTTCACCAAGTGTCCCATTAATCATTTCACATAGAGGGCTCAAGGAATGTCACTGAGTATACATTTAATCAATTTTCATGGCAGCAAAGTGGATGATTGTAGACAGTATTGAACCTTAACTGCCTTTAATTTACTTTCATATAGGCCTTCATTTTGGAAGTCTGGCCTAAATCCTGTTTGTTGCCTCTGTAATTAATCAAGATATAAGTGTCTTACCTAAATTAACCATCTCATTCATTATTTAGACACTCTCAAACTAGTAACTTCTGAACTTTGTTAATTCATGAATGAGCCCTTCTGCTTCAGTCCACACTAACCTGCCTGCCCTCAGCAGAATATTAAAAATGTCTTGGATGTATAACAAAATCATCATCAGATAAGAGACTGAAATGAATAACTTCATGAAAAAAAAAGCAAACACCCAATCCAGCTTCATGAAGAAAACTGCAGAAGGAAACAGCTCACAGGATTTCCCCTAAGCTTCAAGGATTTAGCGGTTCACAGTTAACTCCACTGCACTGTAAAAACCCAGCACCACATTTAATGATTGTCTGGAGGTGTGCCAAGTCATCCTGTTAGGTCAGCTCGGGCAGAGAGGCTGCTGTGCTCACTTCATTTCTCTTGCCTCCTGTGTGCTAGAAATGTCAGCACACAATTTCTGCTCAATTTCCTCCTGGTTTGAGCCCAATTTATCCCCTTATATTAGTTCTGTTGCATGTCATTTACAAAATGTATTTGATCAAGGCCAGCATTAAAAAAGGTGTTCTAAAACAGGAGAAGAACAATGACAAAGAGCATATTGAAAATTATCAGAATGTACAGCTGTATGCCTCGGTCATAGAATAAATGCAGGTAGTGTTTTATGTTATCTCAGTATCTAAGGATGCATCCTATTCATTTTTTCTTGTATAATTTGTCAGACAATAGAATAATATTTGTTTGGCTTTAGTACTAATTTTTATTGATATGTGCAAATTTTCTAGTCAACCTGTCATGTACATGCTACTGATTTTTGCAGGAAATTAGAGGAGATCATTTACGAGGAAGGGAGGCAGTCAAATCAAATATTTAAATGCAGATGTTTGTTGTTTGTTTGTTTGTTTTTCTCATATCAATCATTCCAAAATAATTGAGCATATGCAAGGTCTTTGTTTTTTCTTTCTTCCCTTTTTGGATAAATTTCACCTTGTTCAAAACGGTTTCACTACAGAGCATATTAAAGCTTTTATTTAATACCAAAAGGATCCTGAAAAAAGCACAAAACACTACTGTTCCTAATGTGTGCCAGATGTACTTAGACATTCCACTGCAGACATTTTGGGAACACACAAATTCCAGTCCTAGATTAGTTTTACTTCTGCTAAAGTCGTTATTAGAATGAAGTAACAATAAGTCATAATATGTACAAAATATTGTATAAATAACATTAATCCATTAGTTTTTCTCATATGTATGTGCAGCAACACTACTATCCCCATTACAAATGATATATGCCAAGTCGTGAAAGCTGTTCTAAAAATCCACCCTACTATCTACAACACATGGTGGCTACTCCTGGTCACCACCTGTCCCAGAGGGATGAAACAAATTGCTTCCGCTTTATCTAACAGAGTACCTCCACAGATCAGCCATTTTCAGTGAGCTCAAGTGCAGCACTCAGAGAGGAAGAGAAGCTGAGGCAGGACAGAAGAAAAAAATTGGTGGAAGAATGGAAAAAAATGGACAGCTAAGTAAGAGGGTTTGATGAGAAAAACAATTCTGAACACAGAGCAAGAATTAGAGTTCAGAGAGTGAAAGTTGGAAAGGGAAAACATATAGCAAAGGGAGGAACTGGGAAGAAGAAATTTGAAAAATGCAAACATCTAAACAGCGATAGATGGAGTTCCTAGGATTTTGTTTTTTGTGATAAAGTGGTCAAAACAAAATGCTAAAGTAGGAGTGAGACAGCAAAAGCAAAGCTGTTTACATGATCAACCACAATTGGAATAAAATAAAATCTCTGTTTCCACACAAATATACATGAGAATTATCAAGTAAAATACATCCAAACTGTATTTGTTTGTAAAATGAAATAAAATGCATCTACAAAGTAGGGCTGGGCAAGAAAATTGAAATCATCCATAATATCTGATTGTTTTAACCATTGCCTATATTAATTAAATCAATTTCTTAAGTTTTAAAAATTGTTTTATCATTTTTCTGATTAAATTAATTTTGTCATCAAGTGTTTAATATTGTGTAATCATGTGAGCTATATACAAATATATACAAAGCTGTGACTATAGCCTCATTGTCTTAATATGTAAGGGTGTCAGTGGATAGTTTTCATATTCTTGTTGTGTTTTTGGCATTTCTCCTGAACACATTACACCAAACAATCAAGACGACAGGATCAAGCCACAAAATGGCTTGCAAAATTGTTATGATTTCTTTTCAGCGTAGGAAAATTGTCTGCAACAAGAGACATTCCTGTGGTTTATCAAGGATAATCAGTGAGCGAAACTGTTAACTGAAGAGGAACATAGCATCTTAATTCTTACATTTGATAGTAATAGGAACCTGTATATCTAATTTATTTGGATATACATATTTACATAATTTATGTATATATTATACATATACATACAAAACCAACATCCTCATTTATAAGGCAAAATATTAATTATTTTGTATAACATTTGTTCATGGGGTGGTTTTAGAAACATTAAACTTTTTAGATATCTGGTTCCCATCACTGCAAAAGTCAACAATGTGGACTAAGATTTAAGTAATATGTGATTCTAACCAATCTGAATGACGTTTTTACATTGAAAGCTTAAATTATGAACACTTCATTTGATGTGATTCTCATTTAAACATTGCAGCACATGTTGCTTTATTTTGACAGCTCCCAGTTTTGCCAGATAATGATTTGTTATTTAGCCTTGGTTTTGTTTGTTTGTTTGTTTGTTTTTCATTCTTATTACAGGACATACCTTCATTTTCAAAATCAGAAGCTGTAGCTCCTCACTACAGTTTTACTGGCTCACGAAAAGCAACAGGCATAAGTCATTGTGACAGTTTAATAGAGGGCTACAGCTTGTTTTGCACCTACTTTTTTATTTCTTTAAATGAGAAGACACATTTTTCACTCCACAAGACAACTTGAGCCTTAAAAATTGTGCAATGGTTGATATTTCTTCAAATTGAAAACTCCTAGTGCTTACGTCTTGTCTGGTGTACTCATTTTATTTGCCTTAGCATTTGAAAGATATGACTGCAGAATATATATTTAAAAGCTACATAATATTGTTTTTAAATATCAAAGTGTTAAAAAAACATTGCACTTTTGAACTTTTAAAAATGTTGCATCCAGCCTTCTCACCCAATGTGAAAATTCTAAATGTGAAAGAATTTAATTTTGTTGCCAAACCCTAATCAGGGCCTCTGTCTTTTAATCTCCAAATCTAAAGGGAAACAGTTGACAACATTTATACATCGACTTGTTCAATGTGCAGCGTAATCATCCAAACTTACAATGCTTGTATTGATTTTGATTTCAAATCTGTTGCTCATTAAAAGGCAGTAAACACATGATAGATCACAAGAAGACAAGCCACAGCTGCAATCATAAAAAAACTTTACTACCTTTCTTAAAGGAACCCTGGAGACTGTATGCACAAAAAATACATTTTTGTCATGAAAAAAGATATTAAAATATTTAAAAATCCTGAAAAAACTTAATAAATATTAATTTTAATGTTATGCAATTCAAGTTTAGCCAGATGCTCTTCACACTTCCTTTGAGGGATTTATAACTTAAAATTCAATCCAGCAAAGCAGAATAAGAGGTTATTAAATGTGACTTAATAGTTTAAATACTCTGCACGTTTGAGGCAGGAACATTTGGAAAGAATGCAGCTTGCTGATCAGCAATGATGCATGTTAGAGTGCTCATTTATATTTTACAAGTCAATGTCAATGAACCACAAGACTTGTGAACTAGTGGCAGTTCAAACAGAGGTTGTTCTTATACACTGCAGGGCAATACTGTAAATGTAATATTTATTAAGAACTTTCTTCAAATTTTAAATAAATCCATAGAGGTCTAGAGTTGGCCTTGTACTGGAATTTTATATTAAGCTTTATTTGATTTACATAATATTAAAATGATGAGATGATCACATAATTAATAATTTTGTTGATTATATTGAATTAAATTAAATTAAATTTGCACTTATATTTAAAAAAGCGCTTTACATGTTTCTGAAAAATAAACATTTTTTCACAATCTTTTCACACCAGTGTAGTGTGAAGCAAAACAAAAAAGTTAGATTAGACTTATGGTAACACCACTGGCATATTAGCAGCAGGATGGGCTTCAATTCCCTGCTTGGGTAAGTTTACAGTTCTACACCAATGAGAGTCCCTGGGCAAGAAACCCACCACTGCATGTCAGCCATTTGATTATATATTGTGATATTGTGCCCTTTGGACAAGGGCATCCGATAAATATCATGAACAGAATTGCAGATATAATTCAACAACAGGCAAGAAAAAGGCTTGTCATAGGTTACACTTCAGGAAGTACATAGAAGGGTAATAATACAACTGCTAAAAAATTTTTCATGAAATGAAAAACAGGAAATGAAGGAGAAATATGTGTTTCAGCCACTGGATTGAAAAGTCATGATATGATGAGGTCAATCTTGCCCTCCTGGGGTAAAAAGTGTGAAAGAGAGCGCTCGCCAATTCTAAAGAGTGAATGCTTCCAGTATAAGCAAACAGAACCCAGTAAACTTTGGCCTGCTGTCTTCCAGCCATTCATGTCTTCGGAGTATGGGATCACAACCTCAGTCTTATCATGCACACACAGATGTTGCATGACCTTTGTGCATATTCTTCACAAGACGCAAATTTCAGGTCCATGTTCATATATTTTTATGGTCTTCAGTCCTGTCAGGAAACTATTTTCAAAATAGCACATGTTGGAAATGTCTGTACCATAAAAATCCTTTAACTAGGTTATTACAGACTATATCTGATGTGGTATTAAAAAAGAGAGAGGAAGCAGACATTTGAGTGCAGGTCTGATGACAACTGATGGACTAGGCCTCCAGTTCCCTGCAGTGTCCAACAATTCTCTTGTCTGCATTCAATTTGCATTCATTACTCTGAGAAGGTACCCAAGGTATAATACAGCTGCTGCCTGAATGTCATTTTCTCATTAATGAAAAAGGTCTGATCTTTCTATTTCCCAATCTAGAGCAAGTGCCTACAGAGTCATTTGGGCACCTATCTCTATGACGACCAGCCAAATGTACCAATCTGAGACTATAGCTGCAAAATACCTGCTCAAATATCATTAGACAAAAACAAATTTTAAACTCGGGACTAGGTTATATTTTTCCATAGAGAGCTAATCATTCTCCCATTATGACTCACTCTACTTTACGGTTTGAGCTTCACAAGTGAACTTAATCCACAATGAATGGTATTCCTATAATCCACTGTAATTCCCTCTTAAACAGTACAGTGCTCTAGTGTGAAAACGGTGCACAATTTGAGAAATACAAAACTGAATGTTGAAGCATTTATGTCATCACAGCATGTACCAGCTTAAGTCCCTCATTCATTTCTTGTCATGTATAAATTAATGTAAAATGGTATATTACTATGACAGCCCTGATATTCAGTACAATATATTCATGGACTTCCTGTGTTATATAATAGGTTTTCACGATCACTGGGACATGAATCACAAATGGGCCACAAAACCTGTAGATATAGAGAACAAATGGACCCTGGTGGGCAGCTTTGCAGCATCAACCGACAGAGCAGCTTTATTTAAAAAATTTCATGCACTTCAAAATGACAAAAACATTGCATTGATTTTCCTGCAGGCCTTCATGTATTCTAGTGGAACAGAGAGGGGCTTGAAGTGGGAAAACATTTTGAATCCCTGTAATACAGACATATAACAAAAGAAAATGAATCACTTAAAATGCTATGTGCATGTTATTTATTCATTAATTAAGTAGTTAAATCAGAGAAGATATAAAATTCCTCTTACCTGGGATTATTTTCTGAATCTTAATTGTTTCCAGATCTTAATTTACCAGCCCGGTTTTATTTGTTGAATATATACTTTCCCATTAAACACTCCAGAACTCATGCTACAAAACATCCTGTTTGGCCATTTACTGTATAAGGCTGGGTTGAAGAGCTGCGACCCTGTTCTTTTTTAAACTGGAGATACAGGGTTTGGTTCAAGCAGCAGGTTTATACTATTCTATTTATCACATTTTGGGAAGTTGATGAAAACATTAAGTGTTTGTTGAGTAGCATGGTAAAACTGGTAATATTCATTCATTCATTGATTGTCTGTCACGGCTTCTGGTAATATTTGTGAAGAAAATAATCAATGTGCTAGGCGTAGATGCAAAATGTACAAATGGTCCATTTTTGAAACACTGGTGGAAAACAAATTGACCGGCTACGGAGAGGCAGAATGTCGTGGAAGAAAGAAAAGTTATTTGCTATTTAAAGGGGCGTCTACTAGCAACTAGCACATTGGCTTAATGAGCAACAAGGTGTCAAAACAGCTCAGACTCTTCTGTATGCTTTCCTCTTGTTTATCTCGCATATGTCTAACAGCTACAAACCCACATTCTCTCTCTCTCTCTCTCTCTCTCTCTCTCTCTCTCTCTCACTCACTCTTTCTCCTCTCTTCCCTTCTGAAGACAGAACCCGGCAATGAGCCCTGAGGGGTCAAAGTCACGTTGTAGCTTTTTCCAAAGTACACCCTGTTAATGAATTAACATCACTCCTTTACCCTCTATCTTTAATTCAGGGAATTACAGAGTGCAGACCTGTTGCCTGATTAGATATAAAGTGCATGGAGGAGGCTACAAGTCAGTTTCAAGGACTCCATAAACAGCATCTTAAATGAAAGAACTACTTGTTTACTTTACACCTGTTTGTCTACAATATTTCCACTACCACAGAATCAGTAAATGTTTGTTTGTTTTAGGGACAAAGAGAAATTTACCTCAATTACAAAAAAAACATGGGTTTGAAAGGTGTGAAGGGAATCTTTATCACAACATAATTTATCATATGAAAATGAACTCAACATTTTGGGGAGTTCTTCAGTGCCCCTACTTGAAATACATAGACCACAGTTTGTGAATTCATGCCAGACGACCCAAACCAGAGAAGAGGATATTCTAGCAACACATCCATATAGACACAGTTCACCTGACTCCTCTTGATAATTATAAAAACAGCTACAACAACAAAGACAAACAATAGGTGGCACATTAGCTCTCATATTCCCAGGAAAACCATTATATGACAGATGAACTGCAATAAGGCTGGTTGGAAATTAAAAATAAAACATACATTCTGGAGGTGTAGAGAAACAAAGCTCTGAATCTAATACCTCATTTATTTTAAAAGGAACAATAAGCAATTTTAACACAAGAACATATTGGGGCTGAGGTTTAACATGTTTAAATAGAATGGGTCAGAATTTTTAATACTTCTAGGTCAATATTTGCCAGTATAATGGTTGTTTCAAAATGTGAAACAGACTCATCAAAGAAAATGACGGCATTTTTTACATCAAATAGCAGTGGTTAGAAAGTTTGCCCTCTTCATAGACAGATCACTTGAAGCAGGGATTAGTAGCTAGTGTGTAATATGATGCAGTGTGCTTTTGAAGTTGTAAATGTTTTCTAAAATTTTTGGAGTCCAAACATTTTCTCTGAGCCCCTTAGGCATCTATAAGGAACAGTACTTCTAAGACTATGTGTTTATATGCTTAAAAGAAACAAATTCACATTTCAAATTAATTTACTTCAGTTGGAAGGAGCAAATGGCATACAAATTAAGTGCATCTGCACATTTCACTCCGTGATTCAAACATTATATGAAGACATCTGAAGATGTGAAGACTCTTCTACTTTACATCCTCCAAAGTCTTAAAGTTAACACACTGCCTAATTGTCCACTAGGTTTCTGGAACTTGCCTGAGCATTGGAAGTTTAAAATAAAATCTGATGGAAGGTACTATGCTAAGCAACACCACCAGAAATGAAAAGCACATGTTTAATGACCAAAACCAAGCAGCAGTGGCTGAATATGAAGCATTTGTTTTGGTTTGAGGTGCTGGTGCTCAAGTGACATCTAGGGGCAGAACATTGGATATATCACCTTTAAATGTTGACAAAGTCAGATGGATTAAATGTACAGATGGATTCATTGTACAATGATCATTAAGCATGTCCTTTTTATTTCTGGTGGTGTTACCATGTTTTTTCTATGCCTTTATTCACAATCCTTAACACACACTTAGTGCCACCCGCAGAGTTAAGACAAGAAAACAAACCACATGTTTTTCATTCATTTATTCATTCATTCATTATCTGTAACTGCTTATCCAATTCAGGGTCGCGGTGGGTCCAGAGCCTACCTGGAATCATTGGGCGCAAGGCGGGAATACACCCTGGAGGGGGCACCAGTCCTTCACAGGACAACACACACACACACACCCCTACGGACACTTTTGAGTCGCCAATCCACCTGCAACGTGTGTTTTTGGACTGTGGGAGGAAACCGGAGCATCCGAAGGAAACCCGCTCAGACACGGGGAGAACACACAAACTCCTCACAGACACACAGTGGAGCTGTGTGACTGTGACACTACCTGCTGCGCCACCCCACATGTTTCTCATATACATTTAAAACACATATATATTGAATATTCATATTATTATCATTGCTTTTCTAGCAATAATTTTTATTTTTAATGTGAACTATAGAGGTGATTCTAATGAGATTTTAACTTTAAATGTGTTTGGGGCTTAGCAGTGTCCATTTTTGGCTTGTTGAACAGGTGGCAACCCTCAAAACAAAGCAGTTATAATTCTTTGTCAGAGGTGTTTTAGCTGAACTGGAGTCTTGCCTAATGCTATTATGTCAGTCACAGTGTTGTTTCTTGGGGAGGGCAAAACAAAACATGGAGAGGGCTAACGTTTCCACAGGGCGGAACTAACATGTATGCAGGTATGAAAACGAAGAGCAGAGAACAACACTCACAGAGGTTATGTGACTTCATTCTCTGCTCAGGATGCCTTTACTACACGGTATATAGAGATTATTTTTTGCTGCTATATTAACGATTAAAATATAATTTTCAATCACTGCCCATACGGAAATATTTACCAAATCATTATGTCATTAAAGCAAAGGGCAAAGCTCAGGATTTGTGCGTCATTTGCTGTATGATACAAAGCTGTTTTATTTTAAAGCACTTTGGTACTGATTCAACATTTACAATGGAAATAGAAGAAGGCTTTTATTTGCTCAGAATCTGTTTTTAAAGTATTTCCAGTAGACATTCCTTAGCCAAGCTGGCGAATGTGGAAGGTCTCCGTGTAACTGTGTCAGAAACTAAATGGACTGGTCAGTTGATGTGTGTGCTGATGGTCAAACTAGGGCATGACTAATCTGTCCAGGGCCTTGGAATTGCCCACATCGTGGGAAGAAGTGGAACTGGTTTTTATTGCTCTCTGAAATAGAGCACAGTCACAGCATATGGATTTGAGATTAATAACTTTTTCCCATGTAAGGTTTCTGAACCAGTTCACACACCACAAAACTGATAAAAATAAACCAAAAGCAATATCAGGCCCAGTGGCTTTAACAAACACTTGTTTTTTGTAAAAGTATGAGGCCAGTGAAGTCTGTTATCATTCAGCAGGATATAATCTGATAGTAAGTGCATGGGTTTTTCCTCAGCATTGCCATTTTATTTATACTGACAGCTCTTTAAGATCACCAAAATGCATGCTCTTTAAATTAAGTTAGCTTTGTTTGAAGTGTTTTGGAGCAGAATAAACATGAAACAGTGGTTCTGAAGCTAGGCCAATATCCCCTGCATCTTCTACTTACATCTCCATGCAGTGGTGCACAAAGGAAACTCAACAAATGAGTAAAACAGTGCAAAAGAAACAACACTGTGCCTAGTTACCATATCCACAAAACGTGTTTTCGAGTCATAAATTGGTTCATAAATACCTTGGATCACATGTTTGTACAGAATGTCAAACCTGAAACATGTACTGACTGGAGAACACCTAACTTTCATTGTCAACCACATTTTGGCAAATACAGTTGAGGGCAAGACTTTATAACAATTTTCACCACTCCACACATTTCATGTCACCATACATTTCATCTGTTATATTAGGTAAAGCCCACAAATTGGTTTCAGGTCAGGACTTTCACAACTTTGGAGAAATGCCTAGGAAATTTTCTTGCTGAGGCAACCATTGGCAAACAGGTTTAAGCTTTCTGGCTGATGCCTTGAGGTTTAGCTGCAGTATTTCTAAATAATCCACCAACTTCATTATGCCATTTATCTTCTGAAATGCACCAGTCCTTTTCCCAGAAAAACAGTCCCACAAAATATTGTGTCTATTCTATATGTTTCACCTACCCAAGAACACTCTTCCAAATATCTAGGTCTTTGTCCTGGCGATGAAGTACAAACTTTACTTAGCTTTTTAATATGAGTAAGGACTTTTTTCATCAAAGAGCTATGGTGAAGTAGCACACATAAAATAGTGAATGTGGACATGAAAGCATTCTTCATCATGATTAACTTCACCATTAACTTTGTTGTCATCTATCAGTTCATTTTAATGATTTGGAAAAAAAATTCTGTCCTGGGACTTAATTTGTACGTCTTCTCTTGACAACATAGTGTGCCTTTCCTCCCAATTTTATTTTTATAATGTTGCAAATTATTTATTTATTTTTTTGTACTGTTACTTGTGGTATATGTGATAGCTGTTTGGAAATTACACCTAAGGAGGATTGTGGAGCGCCACATTTTATACTGAGGATTTTCCCATTGTATTAAATGCAAAAAAAAAAAAAAAAAAGCATGCCCTTAAATATTGTCAATATCACAAGTGCAACAATTATCTCTCGTACTGTTAATAAATTATAGAAGTTAATAAATTATAATCATACACATACACAAGATAAGATGTTAAATATCCTATGCCAATCCATTAGAGCTTCACATAGGGCCCACCACATTCTCTTCCTACCTGCAGCCACCAACATTCCTGTTGAATCCTACACCTCAACACTAAGGTTGCTGTGGTCCGATCAGCAACTAGCTTTCCTTAGCAACTATGGTTACTCATTGAGCCCAGCCCATGAGTACCCAAACCAGCCACTGTATCACTTGCACTTGACAGAAGTCATCAGGCAGGCACGTCCTCTCGTTGGTGTTTTGCTGAATTAAGCCCACAACACCTCCAGAAGGCTCAACAGTGAAGTCTGGCGTCCCAGACCCACCCCCCTCCAAGCCAGTTTTACAGTCCTACCTTACCTTTTACCATCAACAACCGTAAATCCACACTGGCCTCCCTGGTGACTAAGGCTGTACCTAGCCCCACTGGCACTGTTAATGCATGCTCAGAGCCACCAGTTCCATGAGAACTTTACATGCTACATCACCAACAATCCCAATAACAAAGAGTAAACTTGGTGTGTGTAAACATCTGACCCACTGAACATCTTATATAGTGAATTAAAGATGAAATAACTCTCTTAACAGTTGTTTTAAAATGACATTGGAAGTGAACAAATTAAATGCCGTAAGAAAACCAACCTGTTTGTACACTCAATGAAACAATACAATACAATTAACTGACAACATAAGTGTCATGTGTACAACCTTATATCACCTACAAATTAAAGCACAGCAAATAGGAAGCCTACTGGACATTTACATTTTATATCAGTAGAATTCATTCATTCATTGTCTGTAACCACTTATCCAGTTCAGGAGCGTAAGGCAGGAACACACCCTGGAGGGGGCGCCATTCCTTCCCAGGGTGAAATACACACACACATTCACTCACTATGAACATTTTGAGTCACCAATCCACCTACGAATGTATGTTTTTTGGAGGAAACCTATGCAGACACAGAGTAAACACAACAAACTCCCCACAGACAATCACCTGGAGCTGGACTTGAGCCCACAACCTCCAGCTCCCTGGAGCTGTGTGACTGTGACATTACCTGCACCCCCACCGTGCCGCCCTATCATCAGAATATCATTTATTAATTAAGGAATAAAATGATGTAGTAACTGTCATAACCAAATCTTATATAAACTCTTACACATATTCCATGCTCTCAGGATCCATCTCATTCAGTATTCAGGAAGATTGTTTTCTTTTTAGCATGCCTTTCACATCACTAAACCAAATAAATTATAGGATAAAATCATCAGTTGCCATGGCTTCCATCACACTTGTTTCCTTTAAATCAACTGCCTTGAGAGAATCTTGTAATCAAGGCTGCATTTCAATGTTTTCATTTTTATTTATCCAGAGATTCACTGTCAGAAACTGACATAACATTGTAGGTAATAAACATTTCCTTTTATAATTTTTCAATCTAAGTAAACAGATCCTATAATAGGCCATGCTGAATCAGTAAGTTAAAGTGTTGGTGGTTTAAGTTGCTTCATTTTAGGCTGACCCAAAATGAAAAAAAGAGCTAAAAACTTTAAACCCAACCTTAACACTCATGTATCTCACAACCACGCTTCAGTCGTGACCCTTCTTCCACAAAATCTTCAGTCAAAATCTGCCCAAATTTATCCCTAGGAGATGTAATCACAGATATGTGCAGAAAAACAATTTCATACCCGCTACTGTGAGATACAGAGGAGTGTTTTACAATGAGTGATCAGTCCTGCTCCTGCAGTGCCATCTAATGCACTCGGTCTGAAATGAATACATCCCTGATGGTTGGATATAAGACAACTTCTAAATTGTTTATTGACCCACTGCCACTATTAAAACCGGCCTTCATTCCAAACTGTCAGTCTATTAACTGGCTAATATTAACATTAACAGACAGCCTCTTTATTAAAGGAAACTCAGAGCTTTGTTATATTTAACCCATGAATATGTGTTACCTCCCATAATGCAAGCCAAAGTCGGAGACTCAAAAACACAATTAAAACCACTATCTTAAAGATTTGTTTTCCTCTTTAAAACAAATGAGATCTTCAGCTTATTCAATGTCACTTGATATTAATTTAATTGGACGGCTTGCTGATTAGATCTTTACCGGATACATGTAACAAGCACATATGAATTGTTGTTCATGCAGCCAGTTATGTGAGGGGGTGAAAAAAAAGATGAGTGCGAGGGGGTCACACAGACTCATGTTGAAGGGATTATTTGTTCAAAATCTTCCATATTTTTGTACATGAACATAACTGACTCTGTTCATATGATTTATTCCACTAAGAGGAGACAACTCATAGTTGTGGATCTGAAAGGACATGCAATATTTACTGAGGCATTACTGAGGAAAGGAAATAACCAAAAAATAAAGAAGAAAAAGAAGAAAATCTGAAAATCAAACAAGAATTTGCTGGTGTTTTCAGAACTGACCTCCCCAGAATCAGACCTCAACAGGATTTCATGAGTTGGACTGTGAGAAGCCAAATTTCCAAATGATTTTTAGGGCTGCACTGTAGAAGCATGGAATAATATTCATGCAGAGTTTTTTGAAAAATTGAAAGTCAAGGAATGTGAAGTTACACAGCACTAGGCAGGCCTCTTATTCCGTGGACAAAATTTTGTAATTAATTAATGATAATGAAAAGTATGAGGCAAAGCCAAAAATCATTGCTGCCATCTAGTGGCAGCACAACACTGGGTGTCCAAAAGATACAAAAGTACGCTAATTCATGATGTCCAATTTATAACAGAGGCATAATTAGCATGAAGTCAGAATTGTATGGTTGAATAGTCCTTATATGACATGTTGTGATTCTTATTCGAATGGGTCAAGCTAACTGAGTTATCCTTATTTGTATATAGTTAGACTGTACGTTTTAACATTTTCTGTTTCTTAAATAAGGGGTGGTACAGTAATGCAACACATATTGTCACAGCTACGCAGCTCCAGGGTTCTGGGGTTGTGGGTTTTATGTTTGTGTGGGTTTCTTCTAGGTGGTCTGGTTTCCTCCCACAGTCCAGACACAGATGTTGGTAAGTGCCCACAGGTGAGTGTGCAAGTGACCTTGTGATGCCCTGTGATGGACTGACGTCCTGTCCGAGGTGTGTGATGGCCCTGTGCCCAGTTATTCCAGGAAGGCTCCGGCCCCACTGTGACCCCGCTTAGGATGAACTGGTTCCAGAAGATGAATGAATGATTTAAAATTTTTTTTAAACATTCTTCACTATAATAATATACTATTCTATTATTACTTCCCTGATAGCAAGGAGACGGCGGACCACTGTTGGCCCACTGAGGGCAAAGTTGGAGGTCCATGAGTGTTTTGCACAGCATTTTCTGGGCGGACTGCTGGTGATTAAACAGAATTTTAAACACAATGCCACATTTTAGCACTTTTCCATTCATAGTCCAGTTTGCAATTTTCCTTCATTAGGTTTTTTTTTTATCTTTTATAAATGAGATTAGTAAATGATTTTAATCCAGCACAGTGTCAACATTTTTAGCATAATCATTTTATATCAGGCTTTTACTCATTATTATATCTCTCATAGTTTTTGGTAATATTTGTATTAGTTTGTTTTCCGGAATAAAAGTCTCTGTGAATATTAAGATCTGTTTGAGGAGATTAATAATGAGTTATATCCAGTAATGTGAGTGGTCCGATGGCGGACCAGCAGTGGTCTACAGTCAATGGTGGTCCAGCTTTTTTATGCCAATGGACCGATATATGCTCACTGTCTGGGTTCCTGCTATTTGCAGCTCCTCTTTCAACCCTAGTTCAGCTACTCAGGTGGATATACAAGAGTTGGACAATGAAACTGAAACACCTGGTTTTAGACAACAATAATTTATTAGTATGATGCAGGGCCTCCTTTTGCGGCCAATACAGCATCATTTTGTCTTGGGAATGACATATACAAGTCCTGCACAGTGGTCAGAGGAATTTTAAGCCATTCTTCTTGCAGGATAGTGGCCAGGTCACTACGTGATGCTGGTGGAGGAAAACGTTTCTTGACTCGCTCCTCCAAAACACCCCAAAGTGGCCATGGGAGATGTTCAATTTCACTTTCATGTTCATCACACCAATCTTTCACCAGTCTTGCTGTGTGTATTGGTGCATTGTCGTCCTGATACATGGCACCTCCTTCAGGATACAATGTTTGAACCATTGGCTGCACATGGTCTTACTGATGCAATGTGCAATAAATAAAGATTGGCCACCAGGCTGCTCCACTTTAGCCATGAAACCTCCCAAACCAAAATAACAGGTGTTTCAGTTTAATTTTCTAACCCCTGTATAAGATATTAAAACTCCTATGCTGTCAAACAGTCCAATCAGATCCAATCAGAAGAGTTTTCTTCAGGGCATTTAATTCGGTCCAAAACACAAATTAATCTTCAAATCCTAACATAGAAATCATATGCTTGAGAAGAAAACTAAAGATATCTTTTAAAATAACTTTAGTCAAATTAATTCCTTCTGAAGTAACAGAAAATGTAGTTTATGTTATTAATTAACATTGAAGTCTTCTCTGAACTTTATATGACGTGAAACTAACGGAAACTTTTTGTATTTCTCCGAACACTGTACTATTCCTTCACTGAACTGCCGTGAAATTAAAACATGTTATTATCTGTATTTCATTCATTCATTCATTCATTATCTGTAACCGCTTATCCAATTCGAAATTATCAATCATACCAATCATATCAATCATTATATCAAATAAGTCTCCTCAACTTAACTTTAGATGGTGAACAGTTGAAGGAAGCTAACGTTAGCCAGTTCAACTGTGGGACAAACTAAGAAATATATACAAATTTATACAGTCGGTTCTAAGCTCTTAAAAAACATCCTGGATAAACAGGATTAAGTGTGCTTATAAAAGACCCACGGTGAGACTAAAACACATTTTAACATGAAAAGAAATAGTATTTACTTAATTATTGTACTTTCCCTCCAGGCTGTTTCAGAAAACAAAATATAGTCACGCAAACAACGTATCAATTCAAGAAAATGAGCAATACCAAGCCTTGTTCACTAGTTTCACAAATGACAAAAGTACAGTCTCGATGGTTTTGGTTGGCCAGTTTAACATAACATATATTATGAAATTCAATGGCTGCTTCTCTCAGATACTGGTGTCGGTGCATGGTCTCACAACACAGCAGTAAATTCTCAGGAATTGTCTTCGTACCGCAAGTTTTTTCCTTACAGTTTACTGTAAAATATACAGTTGACAGCTGTATTCATGTGGCATCCCACATTGCACTGTGTTGTAGTTTTATTCTGTAAAACTGTTAAACAGTATTTTAATGTATGATATTACTGTAAAACAATTATACCAATTTTTTAGTGTACCTGCAGTGGGTAATCCCACTGGCCCTGCCCACACTGAGTTCATCAGTCTGATCTTACTCTTTCATCCCTGGGATCGGTGTGGTGTTCCCCATTTTAACTGATATCTTTAGGAAAACCTTATTCTCACTCAGCCTTGAGACACTTTCTGTTCTATACAGAAATGCACTCTGGCCCAGAGTGTGCAGAGAATGAGGCAAATTTGGGCTGGCCAACTAGCCTCTCCAGCTACAGTGGATAGAGCATTCACTGTAAAAAATTGACTGTAAATTTTACAGTAAGTTACCGGCACAACAGTTAATAAAAGATTGTAAAATTACAGTAATGATTACAGCTATAAGGAAAAATTTCTAAAAATAGTAATTAAGTTTAAAATATTTACAGATTTGTACGAGGATTTTACAGTAGCTGAAATCAAGAAAAATACATTATATTACTGTAATTATTCTTTATAATACCAAGTTGTATTTACAGTTATTACAGTATATACTTGGCAAGCCAAGTTGCAAATAAAGTACTGTAAAATTATTACTGATATATTACTGTAAATTTACAGCAGATCATTTTCATATATTATGTTTAACGTTCTTTCATGAAGAATGATTTTAACTGTAGAAAACATTTTTCTCTATGTAATGTTTTTCAAATAATACAAAATTCACCAGCCTACACCAGCGATTATCAAGCCTGCTCATGGAGATACACATTCCAAAATTTAATTATAAGAAGACCTAAAATACCTGAATGTCCTTTTCATCCTTCTCAAAAGTCTGAATGACTGGCACTTTTCATGATTCAAATCATACTCCAAAAGTTACATAGTGCAGTTTCTGCAGTGCTTAACCCAGATTAGCAATGAAGGCTGTTTTCTCCTTATTACAGCTCAATGAAACATCATAATTATTCTGAAGCTGTAATATTAAGGTAAAATTTTACGCATTGTTCTAAATTGTCCCACTCCCCTTTACATCCAACAGTTATAACAGCACTGTACTATATACATCTAAAATTATTTTTTTAATGTAAGTCAAGTTAACATTTTGACAATACATATGATAATTTAAACAATTATGTAACTTACCCTCAGTGCTCCAAGCGTGTAGCAGTTTGCGATACTGAATAGGTCTGAAGTATTCTTGCAGATCCTCTTCTTTATTCAACTTCAAATCTAACTTGCATTCCATTCTCAAGGAGTGTGGACAGTGTTCTGGAAAGTTTGGTAGTACTGTTAAGACTGCCTCTCTCACATCTTCTGCTATCAAGGACATGATTCTACAAAGAAGGGAATGAATTATGGAGAATTAGGATTGATAAACCATATACCTTGTACTCTGGTAATGGGTAATAATCAAGAAGATCTTCTTGATTCAAGCAAAAAAAAAAAAAGTAGAGGTCTGTGCTGCTTTCAATGAATACACACCCAAATGAAGTAGCTGAACAACCTGCTGTCCTTCTAAAATAAAATATACTTGAGAATCAGAATGTATCAAGATCAGCTTGACTTCTCCTACAAGATTCCCATCATCTTCCCTTCCAGTGACAACATACATGCCCTTTTTGTACGTTGTACCTTTCACAGTTATGTCATTAACAACAACTGTATTGCTGGATTCAAAATCAAATGCAAATGCTGCCTTTTTGATTTTATCATTGTAGTCACTGGAATAAAGTTCAGTTCCCTTGTCAGCATGAATCTTGGGAGGAAATATACTGCCAGCACTCAAGTATGCCTGAAGAAGTTGATGCTTTTCTGAAAAGGTTGCACATAGATTTTTAAAATTGTGCAATTTTTGAGCACACTGTTTAAAATAAGTTTGTTTGCTTTCGAAACATAACGTCCACAATTAATGATGAGAGCAGGGTACTGGCAGATAATGGTGTTTTGGCTTGGGGGATGCTCTGGAAAGGTGTGAGCTCTGAAATCAATATATTCATCAATGAGAACTTTCAAATATGCACAATGCTCAATATCAATATCTTCAGGATTTTCTATCCTATTCCCAACTAAGATAGGAATTATTCTCAAAAGACAGTTTTGCACTGCATGTCCTAACAACTTCTCACTGCCTGAGCTGATTTCTGGAGGTTTAAAAGCATTTATAAGCAGCTGATTAATGCACCTCTTTAACTCAGTGTAAGTAAACTGCTTTTCTCAAGCTACCAAATTATTATTATAAACATGATACAAAAAGTAAGGAATTTTGTTTCTGTAGATTATTTATTTGTTGTAACAATGCTTCTTAGCAATAAATCTTATACCTTTGGAAAGCCTGTTAATTTCCCTTTTAAATAGTATCACACTTGTAAGGAACATATATTTGTGGGATGAGCAGTAGAGCTGAGTATGTGGGCTGCCCCCATTAAAATTTTTCCAAATAGCCTATATTGTGTGATGGTGTGGAGCGGCATCTCCCTCACTGGAAAAACAAGGCTTGTCATCATTGGAGGCAATCTCAATGCAGAGAGATAGAGATGAAATTCTGCAACCAGTGGCAATCCCATATCTCCACAGTCTGGGACAGAACTCTATCCTCCAAGATGTCAACACTCGCCTCCACAGAGTGAGGTGTATCAGAGAGTACCTCCAGAATATGGGAGTGAAGAGGATGGAATGGCCTGCCTGTAGTCCTGACCTCAACCCCATTGAACATTTGTGGGATCAGCTTGGGCACACTGTTCATGCCAGAGTGACCAACACAACCATGTTGGCTGATTGTAACAAAGACTGGTTGAAGAATGGGATGCCAACCCACAGCAGTGTGTGACCAGGCTAATGAGCAGCATGAGGAGGAGGTGCCAGGCTGTTGTGGCTGTGTATGGTTCTTCCACCCACTACTGAGGCTCCTGCTTTTTAAATGAATAAATTGTTAAATTGCTAATATTTCTTGTTTCTTCAAACTGAAATCATCCAGTCCACCAAACACCAAACAAGTCAATGGCAGAATAAGCTGTTTGGCATTGGCAGAGAGGATTTGGTAAATTTTTCATGGGTGCAACCCACATACTCAGCTCTACTGCTCATCCCACAAATGCATGTTCCTTACAAATATGCTTCAAATAAAATAGTGTTACATTTCTAAAAAAGAAATTCATCCACGTTAAGCACAGAAGGTACCTCCTCCTACTCAAAGTTTTCATGCTCATTTTCAATGGAAGATGTTACAAGACTCTCAGTAGGCCAAACATTTTCAACTGTGTTTACCAGCACTGTTTCACATAGATGTGCAACTAAGCTGGTTTTGTGTGCTCTAGATACATGGAAGGCAAACATGGATTTTACACTAAATTTCTTTTCACATCCTCTAAAAGTATCATATTATAATAATATTCATGAACAGTGTGTACATTTTTAAAAGTAAAGGCTGGATACTGTGGACTAGATTTAGCTCACACAGTAACACCAACTTTTCTCAGCATTCGGAATGACTCATTCACAGTATATTTATCCCCAAGAGTTAAAATTATGTCAAGCATGAGGATTAGCGGAGATAAGCTTTATGGCTGTGGAGAAGCTATGCCCCTGATATGTACCCACAAGCTCTATAAGAGGATAGAGTTGGTTCATATTGCCAAATTCTTGTTCTAAGAGAGGAACAATAATTTTGTCCATGGGCTGGAGGTGAAGTGTTTGCTACTTGACAAAGAATGGCTGTTAGAAATGTTGATTTTTTTTCTTCATGAACTGCACTCACATCCTTTTAACTAACACTGAAAACATAACGTCAATGTCTAAACATTACATTTCATATAACATTGAAATATCATATTCTGATATTTATAAACTGAAACTGCTTTATGTACATTCATCTGCAGACACAACTGTTCAATTATATACAGGCATAGTTTGTCTGATAGAATGGGACACTCTGCAGCACCTACACCTGAGCCTAAGTTCACCATGCCCTATTACAAGCACTGAATAGAGAGGGATTAAGACCACATAAACTGGGATGTAGAGCAGTGGAACTGTTTTTTATGGAGTTATGGTGAATTCAGCCAGGTGGAATTTGTATCTAGAATTTACCTCCAACGGCAGTAATACCAGATGATTTGGTAAAGCAAAGCAAAAGAAGCAAAGAAATCCAGAATTAAAACAAAAACTAAATGAATTCACCCCATTTGAGCAAGCCAAAACTTACAGTGTCAAGGACAGACTCCTTTGAGTTTAGAGGAAGAAGCCTTGGGAGGAACCAAAACTCATAAAGTGGGATCCATCCTCCTCTGGCCAAACCACTTACAAAATTCTAATAAATGGAAATTTAATTTAAAACAGCATAGGTAGAAGCAGCCTTGAAATCTGTATGAGAATTGGAGGCCTTTAGTAAAGATCTGTGCTGAATCAGTCCCATCATATATCCAAGTGTGCATTGGAATAATGTGCCACAGATTTGAAGCTGTACATGGAGGAGTGGAACAGATGCTATGGGCATGCAGGGCAGATTACTGCTCTCAAAGCAGATGAGCAGAAGACCCTGGTTGAATTTACATCAATAGTTTCCCAGTAGCTCGTTCATTTGTTACTCTGTTTGAATGGCTATTAGCATTTTATTAGTATCAGAACTACAATACCCATAAGCAATTGAAAAAGACAACCAATGACGTCTCTCTGTACTAGCAGAATCTTTCTCTTCAGTTAAGTCTCAAATAGTTTGCTACTCCCTCACTAGTTCACTGTGTTTTTCAGTATTTAGCAGCTTCTACTCTTAAAGCAACACAATTTGTCTAAAGTAAAGCTGTTTTTATTCATATCCAATGTTACCGATACTTCAGCTAAATATTTTTACACCATTGGACGCAGAAACTTAAATTTCATAAACTATGTAGTGTACTATGTAGGAAGTGAGAGGTCATTTGGGCAATGCACGTATAGTGCAGCAGGTCCAATCAGAATTCACCGTTTTCATGGGACTACGCATGCGCAGAGTGGCTTTCTGTTCATGTGGTTGGTTTGTGCGTTTCTCTGGAGGTCACGGTGAACGGTGAGTCCGGGTAAATATATTACAACATTCCTATTATCAATAAATCTTCTTTATGGAGTAGTTGGATGTGTTTAAGTCTATTTGTATGCATCTAAATATGAGGGTGGCTTATTTGTTCTGGTTTAAACTGAGTTGGATGTAGCAAACGAGCGGTTACGGTTTCGCCAGGCAGCATGGGCTAATTTGGGCTCCAGTTGACACATTGTTCGTCATCTTCTTATTCCAATTCTCTGGTCCACTTTAAGTGAACCAGCAGCTACATTTAAATGCCTGTAAGGACCTTGAAAAGAAATGCCGACCAACAGTGAGCTATAGGCAACCTAATGTCAGTTCGCCGGGAAGCTAATGCTAACCCGTTTTAAACACATCTGAGTAGTAACGTTAGGCTGAGCGGTTATTTAAAATTATTTGTAAGAGAAGACACAGCTTCAGTCTAGCTTTTCTTCATAAGCCTGCAGTACATTAATCTGATGTGGGTAGAGCTTTACAACGCACCAAACTGCACCAAAGGCCCGTAACGTTATCTCAGTTTTGCTCGCATTTGTCAGTTTTTGACACCTCTCTCCTTGAGCTCTTGCCACTGATTTGCACAGAATAATAGTAACTGGGCATCCAAATTATTTTCTAATGTGAGAGTTAGGAGCACATTTGTAACATTTCTGAGCTGTTAAGAGGGCGTAAACACACAAACCGTTTGTTCAAATCATACTTTTATACTGTGAGATTAATGAAGTCTATTTTCTGTTAGGCATTGATTCTCTGTTACCATGGCGAAGCTGTTCGAGTCCATCGGGAAGTTAGGATTGGCCTTGGCCATCGGAGGAGGTGTGGTTAACTCTGCCCTCTTTAATGGTAAGTGGATTTCTTAGACCCAGCTCAGTGTTGTGTCTGTGTAGATTAAGGGTGCCTACACACCAGAACTCACAGGAGTGTAGTGGTAAAGGTATACACGAGCCATGTATATGACTGGAGTAGGGGAAGCGTTTGTACAGTTTAGTGTCTCAAGCCACATGTTTATAGCTTCAAAATGTGCCCATCCATGTTTCTACCCAAGTTAGGATGTTTTTCATCCATGTAGGAACCCTAAAAGACTTTGCAGTATTTCCCACACATAGGTATGTCCCTTATGCAAAAGTGAAATTAGTGAGTTCTTTAACTTTAAATTTTACTCATTGTGAACACACATCTTGTATAATTCATAGAGAAAAAAAGGTTATTTAAATAACATAAGCTTTACACAAGCTCAAGATCACCACTCTCCTTGAGTAGAGTTGTATAAAGCTCCCAAACATTGGTCCATGGAGGAGTTGAACTGTGTTCTCTGGAGCTTCATCTGGTAACTTTTGGAACGAGTCAGTGACCCCTGTTATTCAACAGAATATGAAATGGACCATCTTGGCATATTTGTTGCTAAGTTTTAATGCTTTGTCTGTTCCCCTGTTTTTTGAACAATCAGACATTCATTTTCATGTTTGTTGTCTGTCAGATGACTGTTGTCATTTTAATTGTCTGCACTGTGTCCCCTGTAGTTGATGCTGGTCACAGAGCAGTAATCTTTGACCGGTTTAGAGGAGTTCAGGATGCTGTGGTTGGGGAAGGGACACATTTCCTTATCCCCTGGGTACAGAAACCGATCATTTTTGACTGCAGATCCCGACCCCGTAATGTTCCAGTCGTCACTGGAAGCAAAGGTAAGTAATGTCACAGACATTAAAAAAAAGATTTTTATTATCTTGATTGGAGAGGTTTGGTCATATTTTTGTGTCTCCTTCCAGTTTATAAAATAAAAAAAAATATTCCTTCTTTCTGATTTTGTCATTACGGGTGTTGAGAATAAAAATCTTTAGTTTATTTTAATTGTTTTTGTTATATCAACAGCACATTTGTATTGTTAAGAACAGTATTTGTATTATGTTGAATTATAGAACATTGCTGTTGCAAGCTGATTTGCATGGGGAATTAGCAGAGGTGCATTATTTCAGAGTAAAAAAACAGGCATGTTCACTGTGTGGGTTTAGAGAAATTAAGTATTTGAGTAGATTAAAATCTATGTAGGCATCAAAAATCCCCTAACTGTAAAGCAGATGCAGTGATTACGACAGAGTTTTAGGGCCGTGGCGTTTGAGGGGGGGAAGATTTTCAGAATAATTCTGAGTAAAAAAGGTTCTGAGAATATAATCAGAATATTTAGAGAAACACTATTTGGGATATTGTTTTCCATAATATGTAGACAGACAGACAGACTCACTCTGCGTGCCATGAGTGAGTTGTGAAAGAAGCAGGATGTCTTATTATCCAATATTGTATCTAAGGATAAAATATTTATTTGTTAGAAAATCACCAGAGGTTTTTACAGCACAGATAAATGTAATATTGTTGGATATACTCTCATGTTTAACCTGGTATACTCAAGTGATTAAATTTTCCCCTTTCTCTTTCAATTTTCAGATCTGCAGAATGTAAACATTACACTAAGAATTCTGTTTAGGCCGGTAGCTACTCAGCTGCCAAGGATTTTCACTAGCATTGGTGAAGACTATGATGAAAGAGTTCTCCCCTCCATCACCACTGAAGTGCTGAAGGCTGTTGTAGTGAGTTGTGGTTTTTGTGCAGTAATTTTTTTTTTAACTGTAAACTAATATAACTAAAACTTAATGATTTGTAGCTGAACTGGAATGATGTTCTTCATATAATTACATTTATTTTGGTAAGTCTGGTGCACATGGCTTCTAATCATTAATCTAGTTGGATTCACGACCTGTAAATGCATGATGATGATAATAATAATATGACATTTATCCACTGTGTTGTTGATGTGAAGCATTGAGTATATCTTAAATGTGCTTAAATGAACATTAGTGAGTGAGTTACAATCTGGTTCCATGAGGAGCTTCACATCTAAGAATAAGACTCCTACAGCTTATAGAAAATGTTAAACCAAGTGAAGAAGGCTTTTATGTTTGTTCCTTATATTCTAGTAGTTTTTTGTTTTGTTTTGTTTTTTTTATAATTATTTTTATGAGGGTAGTATTTGAAAGTCGACTATTAGATATTTAGATCTATAATATAAAGGATTACGTTATGTCAAATATTTTTACTGGATTTCATTTGTCTGCTAAATAGATATTAAAGAGAATTAAGAATTCAGATTTGTGATTTAATGGTATTTACAAAATTTACCAACTTTTTGTATGTTAGAAAATGCAAATAAAGTTTGTATTAACTGCCTAATACAGAGTATGTAACACCAGTTGTGTTTGTGTGTTTCTAGGCCAGGTTTGATGCAGGAGAGCTGATTACTCAGAGAGAGCTGGTTTCCAGGCAGGTTAGTGAAGATCTGACAGAGCGAGCATCCACCTTCGGCCTTATTCTAGATGACGTTTCGCTGGTAAAGTGTTTTTCTCCTTCTGATTTTGTTCATTTCTTTTGCTCTTTTGTTGTGACCTGAATGATTAGAATATCTAAAAAATACTCTGTATTTACTTCAGACACATCTGACATTTGGAAAAGAATTCACAGAAGCTGTTGAAATGAAACAGGTGGCCCAGCAGGAAGCTGAAAGGGCCAGGTTCGTTGTAGAAAAGGTATGAAAGCTTTGTTAATTGTATCCCTTGGGAGATGCTTCTTACTGGTGAGACATTCTTCTCTCTGTATGTACATTTATCTCTAATTGCTACCAAAGCTGCTGTATGTGAGAGAAAAGATATGTTAGCCAAATATAATTTTTAGCCTTGACCAGCGGTCCATGGGGTCCTGGTATTAGTTAAGTCTTGGTTGTTATGAGGGCTTTCTTCCTCTTGTTCTTATGGATTTATTTTATTACCACTCTTACTCTGGGCTTATTTACTTGAGGCTAGGACCATAACTTCTCTAAAACTGTTAAATCTGCCTTGTAAAAATTCATACTTGTTTTGATTTGTATCACAGGCAGAACAGCAGAAGCAGGCAGCCATCATCTCAGCTGCGGGTGACTCCCAGGCTGCCCTTCTGATCGCTAATGCCCTGGCTGATGCAGGCGATGGTCTCGTAGAGCTGAGGAAGCTGGAGGCAGCTGAGGACATCGCCTTCCAGCTCAGCCGTTCACGCAATGTCACCTATCTGCCCTCAGGGCAGGGCACACTGCTGCAACTCCCTCAGTGAGATCCATCCACCCAAACACAGGCGCACACACTCACAAGCAAGGCCCTCTTGCCATAACTGCAGTAAGGAAAGCATGTAGGAACTGACCCACATATGAAAAGGCTACATGCAGCCTGAGAAATGGTAAAGAGTCTGTTTTGTATTGCTTTGTCTCTGATCCTTTTAAGAACTGAATTTGACTTCCACAGAGTGTTTCCACCAGTGAGTTTGTGTGGGGCAAAGGGGACCAACAACATTGTCGTCTGTGTGTGCTTATGTTTGTGTCTGATGGTGACATGTAACATGTTATATGATCATATGGAATGGCTAAAGCAGTGGGGTCCTATGGAAATATCCACCCAGTCATGTTTTGATTGCACTGGGGACTTCCAGAAATGGAAATTAGAAGAAATTAAAGTCCAAATAAAGGTGCGCACAATTAAGCTCCAACCTGATTATCTCCAACCCCCTGCAAAATGAGAGGTTGCTCGACACCTATCTTGATCTCACTCTGTCCTGACTAGCCTCACCATGTTGCTGTTTGGTTTATATTGTTTTTCTTAATGTATTACCGAAAGAAGAGAAGTCAGAAGTCACTAATTGATAAAATAATAATTATCAATAAATTCTGTTATAAAGGAATATAATTGTGTCATTTATCTTTGGATTAATAGCTGTCTGAAAAAAATTGGGGAACCGATATCAGAACCAGGCAGTGTGGACAAAATTCTTAATTTTTTTTATATAATGATTAGAAATTGATTGTTGTACATGTGCATTTCTAAATGTTCAAATGTTTACCTTAACCTTGAAAATCACATACATTCTTCTAGGTACCAACTTTTTCATCAAAACTGAGCATTAATACGAATGTTTACATGAATATGCGAAGTCTGTCAAGACTTACAAATTTAATCAAATATAAGCTTGAATTTGCTATCATCTTCCTGCCATGGGTGCTTTCCTTAAAGTTGCAGCCCGTGTTACTGTCCTTAATTTCAACAGAGAACATTGCTAACTTTAATATCTGATTTTGTAATTGAATGGTCACATCTCTTCTTTGTGAGTTCCATAAACAGATTATGTTCCTGCTGCTGTTCTTTTTAGCTTGTGAATGTAATGGAACTGGATGTTAACACCCTCACATGCTGCCTCATGCACAGTTAGGCTAAACTCACCTCAAGATCGGGCCACTCGGGCTTAAGATCTGCTCCGCAAAGGGGTACTGTTCAGGATTTTGCCTCAATGACACTGTATCCTTGGTTTGGTCTTTGTGCAGAATGAGCAGAAACTTGGGCTTGTTAGCTGCAAGGCTTAATTTCTTCTGCCCATTACAATATGAATGTGTCCATAAACATATATTTTAATGAATGACACATTTTCAAAGTTACTACAGCTTTTCTTCCATTGCAGACTGAAAGGTTTAGTCAAGGCAAGTGTATTTATAGAGCACCTTTCATTTACAATGGGAATTCAAAGTGCTTTACAGGACAGTACAATCAACTGCAGGAGATTTATTTTGCAGTCATACATCTCTGCAATGTCTGTTGCACTTTAAACAGTGGATTCGTGGACTGTTGGCTACTTGTTGTGTACGTTTACTTTTTCAGACACTAGATGGCACCAGCATACACTCGAGTTACGTAACCACACGACTTTAAGAACACATTTAAATAATCAGAAAGGAGTCTTGCGACCCTATAAGTTATTTAACGTGTATTTTTTTCTAAAATTGCACCAATTTAACTTACACTTATTAGAATTAACAATGTTTTCATTTTAATGGTCACCTTGCTAAAATAATTTTATAATGGTTATTCATGTATAGATAAGTTACTTTTTTTCTGTCTCATTTGAACTCTCATAGCACAGGATGTCAGTGTTTCTTTCCTGTTTGGCACAGGTTTATACACTATACTCACCAGAAAGAATTTCAGACTGCCAAATTTTGTTGACACAAAATTACCAAAATCTGCAGCTGTGGAATATTTGAATAACTAGAAATATGAGTATTATGGAAAAGGATTTTACATAGCATTTTTTAATCATTTTTAAAACTAATTAAAAAAAGAATGATAGAATTCTACTCAAATACAAAAACTACCTGTGATTTAATTTATTTACAGTCACGCTGGCCAGTCAGTAGGAGTTAATCATATTTCAGGATGTATCACTGAGGAGATCGTATATAAGATAATTCACTCACATAAGGAAAGAGAAAGTCAGAGGAAGACTTGTAACATAAAATAAAGAAGCAATAATAATAGTTTCCACGACAGCAGTATAAATGAATAATTGGTAATGTTTCAATTGTAAGAAGCACAATATCAGCAACTTGGACTTGAATTTGGAGGTGTGATCCCTGCAGATTAAATAATTAAAATCAAGATTCAATCTGTATATATTTCTAAAGCTTTTTCCTGACACAGAAAAATATAACTTGCTATTTATGGTCGTTTTTGACGGGAATTAAAAGAGCAATCTGATGTTTTCACTGCACTGTGCTATAGTATAATGTATTCATCCTAACATATTTCCCAGGACACAGAACTATCAAACAGCCTGTTAAACATCTTAATTTGGAATGGAATTTATAATTTTACACCTAACAAGCTATGGATTTTTTATCTCATTTTTCCTTTTTAATGATGTTACAGACAGGAAACATGCAGTGAAAAAAAAACTAGAGGCCTAAAGGCCCTAAAATCAAACATTGTGAAACTTCACAAGGATTTTTTTAAAAGCATCAATTTCCAATAAAAATATAAGTTTTAGTTTTTCTTGTTGAAAGAATTTAAGCATTCTGGAAGAACAGACTGGTGATCATAATGAAAATCCGGGTACAGATGTTTGCTCAGGTTCTTTCTGTATGACTAATACTTCTTCTAGTAAAACTTGTGGTTATATATGACTTTGGTACAATGGATGGCCAAAAGTTTGGGGACACTTCCTCGTAATATCTCTTCAGATGTGAATGATTGGTAGTTTGTTCCACTTTGCTACAGCTGCTACTTAGGCTCGTGAGCTTCATTACACTTTTGGCATTACAGTGAACTGGCGGAAACATGGTCTTGAAGATGGATTTATTGTTTAGTATATTTTAAATGCTCTGCTCATTAATGTCACTGACATTAACCTCAGGTTCCTACACTATCTATGAACAAGTGTTGTACTGCCCCCGTGCAGCCCCGTGCACTTCTGTACCGCAGGCGAGAGACCTAAAGCAGAAGCCACGTAGCGGGGAACGGAACAGAAGCGATCGCCGTTTACAGCAGGTGCATTGCGCGTGCAGATGACTGCAAAACTATGATCGTGTGTCCGGAACAAGGGCACGTCACTCCTTTCTTCACTTACAAAAAGAGTGAACATATTAATAGGTTATTCCTCCACGTCTGTGAATCTTTTGCAAACTTGGGAGTTGCATACTCTGAGAGAGAGGGCGCTCGCGCTACGGGTCAGTAACGTAGTGCAACGACGAGAAGAACTGGGCATAAGTTAACGTTAAATTTTTGCGGTTTTTATTGTGCATTTTTCTTATGCATTCGCAAAGATGCCAAGCGTTCGCCGACGAGATATGCTTTACCGAGCAGCAGCCGTTCAGGTAAGGACGCTGTCATGGTGGACTCCTTTTCTTTCCTGTCGGTAGGTCTTTTTTTGTTTGCAAATAGAAGGAGGGGACTCCTAAAAATCTTGCATGCATTCAGAATATGCACACCAACTGTAGAACATGTTATTTGCAGTTTACATATTGCTTTGGTGCCGTTTGCAGGCAAAGGGAATCTGAGGATCCGGAGGAAGACAAAAAAAAATCTCAGGACCAACGTGTTGGAAATTAATAAATCTGGGCGGTTTTGGGGGTTAAAAAAGAGTGAAAGTCTTTCGCAAACGTCTCTCCACCATATTTATATGTCCAACTCTCAATACAGCATTGTAATCCATAGTGTAAATTGTCTAAACGGTCGTAACCAAGTTGTCGCGCCGAAAGTAGTGAAGTAGTAAAGCTCGTGTATGTGTTTGTGAATATTTTGAGAGCTAGCTGATAGCTAACAGACACGCAGCTGTATTCCTGCAGCCAATGAACAGCACTAGCTCCGGCTAACTGACAAAGCTAAGCTAAGCATGAGGCTGTAATTGGCTTCTTTTTTTGGATTTTCCCTTCCACCTTAAACGGTGCTGCTGCATTTAAGGTGGAGCAGAAAATTCCCCAAAAAAGCAGGAGAATAAGTATTATTAGCCCAACGAACGGCCTTTTCTAGACCAACCAAGCTTTTCCTTCAGCTTAACCCTTTACTGGTATCCCCCCGAAAGTTGCTCTTTGTCAGTAAGATGCTGTCAGGTCACAGTCTTTTACCCGGGTCGTAAAGGTTATAACCGGACTCTGGGTCTTTATGATAACGCTGGGCAGTGGACTTTGTTGATGGAGGCCGTTATTAAACATGCCAAGCTCGCTAAAGCTTGGCTACTTGGCTAAGTTAGCCTGGTTCTCCTTGTTTTGGCCGGGGCAGAGGAATTTCCACTCCCCCTCCTATGTGCTGGAAGTTTCAGGCCTCTGTCAACTGTCAACGCATAAAAACAACTTAATTCCCAGATTTATAAATTACAACCCATATCAAACGAGAAATTTAAGGGAAATGCACCATAAATCACTTAGCGTAGGTAGCTCACTGTTTTAGCTGTTGCTACGAAACGCTTTGAAAATGTTCCCGCTTTCCAGCGTCTTTATGCGGTTAGGGGAATATAATGGTTTTGTTAGCATAATTGTTTTATTCGTTTTTTAATTTGGTATACCATTTTAAGAAAATCTTTTTAATACTTTTGTTTGCCTTTCATGCAGCAGGTAAATAAGGTTTCCGAGTTCACTGTCAACTTTATCAAGTAGCTAGCAATTTGGGAGTATGTTTAGTGCCACAATTATACATATAATATTGTATTATAGTTCCATAATAATACACGCGTAGGTAAATATTACTTTGTTAAACAGTGCAATACATAGCAGAGAGTAGTGTTTAAAAACGTAATGTTTTTCCAAAATATTTCTACATTTTGCATGAAGTCTAATATATTACAGTCTGTAGGGTGATTAACTGTATATTATATTTAACACATATTGAACACAGAAATATCTAATTAGGAGACAGTTGACTCAAAGGGACACCTCAGTTAAGCTTCCTTGCTTGAAAGATTCCTTTGGCAGTTTGGAATTTATGAAGCAGTTTATGTTGGGAAAAAAAACAACCAAATATATTAGGGTTTTTTATCATACCACAAAAAAAAATAAAAAACAATTGACCACATACATGATTAGGGAGGGGGTTGACCATAATGGTGTTCCTGTAATTTAATCTTTCAGAGTTATGAAAATGACCACAGATTGCGATTAGCCTGAAAAGTGGCATCTAATATAGTTAAGGTGCTGGAACATTTTTCTTTCAAAGGTTTTGATAAATAGTCAAATATGAAATGCTGATACAGTTCTGGAAACACCCTTACTCTCTGCTCCTATCCATCTATTGCCAGTGGAATAACCTACATATGATTTTGGAGGTATTGTCACAGTGACCAGTACAGTGAAAACAGCAAAGAATGTAAATTATTTTTATACTCAGCCAGAAATCACAGCACTTACACTGACAAAGCATCAGTGAAACACCTGGATTGCCAAGAGAAACTCAACATGTATACCAGGACTGTTAGTTGAATAACCTGTCAGTCTTTACAATATTGATCAATATGTCTTGACCACAGAAAATACTGACACATTTATTCCTCAAACCTCGTACTGGTGACGTTCTTTCTCATGTAAATAAACACGTAAGTAAACACAATGGGCAGCAAAATTTATTGTCGACATATTCATGTTGTATGATAAGTCAGTAATGTAATTAATGTGAAAAGCCTGCTCGGTACAGTGTTACAGTCGATGTCTGCAAGCAGGAAAACTGGACACACGTTTTTACATCCCAAAAGTGGTCCAAAAGATGACAACCAATGAACCAACGATAGGTTTATTGATGTGCGAGCGAAGTGAAGGATAGTCCTGCAGAAGAGCTGCTTTCTCACTAATGTTTGAAACACTATATGGCTTAAGTATAATACTTTTTATGTATTTATTTATTTTTATTTATTTTAAATCTGCAAATATTTCTTTGATATATATTTCTAATGGTTGACTAGATCTTCTGTCTGTTTGCATGCTGATCCTTTGATGAACCTGTCATCAGGTTTCCTTCCCTGAACCATTTTTGTAGGGACTAATTAAAGAGGGGCACAGTTGTTCAATTAATTGATTTATTCAAGAAATTTTGGATTATTATTATTATTAATTTGATTAGTAAATCAGGACAACATTTTTTTCTTTACACATACTTGTCTTCATTAATGTATGTATCTGAACTAAAACAAAAGACATGTCTGAACTCTGTACTCCACAAGATGGCACTGTAAAACTTGTACTTTAAGAGAGAATCAAGTCTGTTTGGTGAAAAAGACAAACTTGACTAACTGATCTGAGTGGACCAGAGCAGATTAATTGGCTAAGTCAGTGGTGCCATTTTTGTCCAAAAGTCCAAATTGCCCACATCCGTCTCTAGCTTTTGCTTACCTCCACTAAGCAACTGAAACTGGGCTTTCTTTACATGGATTTCACAAAATGCTGTGGGATTGTGTTCCCTTCCGCACCACAGTTTGAGAACCACTGGGCTAAGTGAAGCAGCCAGGTTCATGGTGTATATATTTTACGCATCTTTACTTTAGTTCAGGTATACTGTACATAGAAAAGCCCCTCCCCAGAGCTCTGCATTAAACCCAAACATTTATTTTTGGGCGCAGGACCTGACCAATTGTTTAATCTATTAATGCCATGAAAATTCAGTGATCAACTTTGACTGCATACACGGAACATCCAATGAGACATGCAGTTTTGAAGATGTTCTGGCCAGAACATTATGACCACCACAATTTGATCAAACAGAGAAGCGTTGATCCTAAGGGTTATCGATTTTACCTGCTTCCAACTCATCAACTACAACAACTGACTGTTGACTGGCTCTCATTGATTTGGTTAATTTTGTGGTGGTTTGGGGTACACTAAGGTGTATCTCATGAACAACCTAACAGACTTGCCTAACCTTTCACAGTGCTGCTTCCTATAACAAACTACCACATACTGTTATGACCAGCAGGATAGATTCTTTTATATTAGTTAATTTAATCAGCCACATAACAGCAGTGAAGTAAATTAATATTTCTTTGGCACTGAGCTCACCCTCTTGTGCTTCTTTTCTGTCTCTTTTGCAAGCTCTTGGCTCATCGGTATTAGCCACCCATTGGTACCAACTTGAATTAGTAATTTGAGATTATTTGAAGTTGCCTGATTACAGATGAAGGCTAAGGGTCTGTAGATTTAAAAGAGACAGTAAATGTATTTGTATGAGACAGATAAAAGATCCTGACCTTGGAGTAATAGCTAGATGATTTCATTCTTTTTCATGTTGTACATGTTGACTACACCAAGATGCTTAGGTCAGACTAAAGTGCTGAAAATAAATTGCTTTTTTGTGTAAAATCAATACAACACTTTCATTTTGATTCTTAGCAAGATTATAAATGTGTAATAACCACACAATGAGTGAATGAGTACGATAGTTTCAGAGATTTCAATACTTTAGTGGTTGCCCACATCAAAGGAACTAGTAGTGTGAAACAAACCTACATGAGTCATCATCTTCATCCTCACTCAGGAGGAAGAGGGTTAGCTTGGCATTGAGAAAGTAAGATCAAGAGTGAAAAGGAGGAATACGGCAAGGGTAGTTTTTCTTATGATATATCAGTTCCTTTCTTACCCACAGACAAGTATTTGTCCTTCTTGTGTGAAAGTGTTTTGTGAAAGTACTGAAGTATCTTCTGACTCTCTTAAGTACACACAGGCACATTGCCTGTTTCGTTTTTACATAGCAAATTTTTCATCATGCATAATTTGTGAAATGAAGGTGATATGCATCTGTCCCGAACCATAAGCTACCTTTACACATCCTTAATCTCATCTCAGTTTCATTTGTTCATTTCATTCGTAAGTCACTTAGGTCAAGCTTGTTTCAGAATAATGCAATTGACTGACTTAACTAGGTGTAACGAATATCAAACAAAATGGTGGTTACCATTCATTCTGCACCATACAAACGTTACAGTATGTAAAGTATTTCCTTTTCTCTGGGGTGTTAATGAAATGTCTGTACCTGCTTTGGTTAAACTATGACAGGAATCAAACACAACTGTACCATTCTCATTCTTTCTTAACAGCCCTGATTAGAGCAACCCATTTCAATAACCGTTCCTTTACATGACAATAAGCTACACACAACCCAGGCACAAGAATGAAGCAATGAGAAACAGGGCACACAGAAGCCGTTCTTGTTTTTGCTGGTTTTGCATTGATGTCTCATTTCTCTGCTCAATTTTTTTTAAACTTAACTCATCATAGGAAGATCAGAATTGCTTGTTTTATCCCATGTTTTTGGGCTTAGGCACCCCACCAAAAACATAATTAGTCTAAATAGTGTCTTACATGTGGTATGTCATCAATTACAGCCTTAACATCCTCAGAACACGTGGGGAAGTGCTTGTGGCTGATTTGTGATCAGGCCAGCAGGTCTACTATAAATGTCTCTCTTGGCATCATCACCAGCAAAGCTTGAGTTTCTTGCTGATTAAACCATCTGCCATAGCACAGGTTTTTGTGCGTGTCCTTGCACACTGATCTAAATGCTCAAAGAATGAAATAGAAGTATACAGCACCCACACATTTCCACTTCGCAGCACACACCTTTGCTGATCTAGTAAGAGTGGGCGAGAGCTGAGGAGCGTAGGAGATGGTCCCATATAGTTTCACTTAGAATAGAACTGCACAAGCATTATCTTAATTTGGCCTTTGTGGTATTGACATGATAATGAGATCTTTAGTCTATTCCAAATGATAATTGTATGCTGTGAGATTCTGCTGTATATCAGATGTTATAGGTGAGTTTGGATGAAAGTATTCGCAAGGTCTAACACGTTAAACAATGCAAGGCAAAAATAAATAAATAAACAAACAAATAAATAAATAAAAATTCTACCATGTACAAGCAATATGATATTTTATGTATGCATGTAATACTTACACTAGTTTGTGTTTAACTGTACCAAAGTCATTCATAATGTAATAATTAAGTCATTTTTTAATATGACCAATAGTATTTTTAAGTATGAATTGAAGGTGGTAATCTGGTTTGGGCTGAATAGTTGGATGTATGGAAATGTTATTTTGTGACATCATAAAAACAGTACGAAACATGCTACACATCAAATGTTTTATTTACAACAAACAAGAAGAATACATGATACGGACTCTTTAACGCATTCTACTGCACAGGATACATTACTGCCAACATGCAGATAAACACATAGCTGTGACCCCTTATGCACCCATTGTGTGGTCACACACTTGGCGTGCTTGCCGATTCTCAGAAAGCTGCAGAGATACAGGAAGGTAGCGGAGTGTGTCTATATAGGTGTGGGTGTATGTGGGAGTGTGTAGAGTATAGAGTGTAGAGTACTCGTCTATATATATATATATATATATATATATATATATATATATATATATTGTGTGTGTGTGTGTATATGTATGTATATATGTTTGTACTTGTTTCTTCTTGTTACTGCACTGATCAGTCTCATTTAGATAAGTGATCATACATCAAGGCTTTTTTTAAACACACTTTAAGGTAATTGTACTTTATCATTTTACATAGATGCATATTTTGCTTGCACATACTTGCAGGCGGGCATGCTGTATGCGCGCACAGAAGTGCAAGCACACAGCGAAGACAAGTCTCTGAGACGCAGGAAGTAAAGGTTGAGACCGTTATGGGTAGAGTGTGGTTAAACTGCGCTATTTTTCTTGTTGGTGTCTGTCTTTTTGTCGTTAATTGGCCATTGATCATTATTTGTCCTTTCTCCTCATCCAGACACTGGTTGTGGTGTTTGATCTTCAGGGTTTATTAAGGTCACCCAGCAGTCATTCCCAGGGTTTAGCTACACCTCTTATTTCTTATCTGTTTTCAAACCAAATCTGAAATCTGGGCGTCGTAACTTATTATTCAGAACCGTTCCTTGAATACACCTTTGTAAACCACTACATAACGCAGAGTCCCACAAAACTCACTCATTCTGAAAACTGTGGTTTCACTATGCCTCTGAGGTGTATAACTGCCAGCACTGTCGGTTGAGTGAATCTTCGTGATGCATTCTGAAAACACACTTTACCAATAAAAAAGGGTTTTTTTCGGAGGCCATTTCTTAGCTGTGCATTTCTCAAAACCAGTGGTTCATAGGAAACCCCTTTGATGGTCATACATTTTGCCAAAATATGTACCAACAAGGTGTCGCTGAGAACCGGTTTGAATACAGTTGCTCTAAACTCACATTAACAGAATGGAGGCAAGTGCAAATGTTAGTTAAGAGTCTGTGTCTTTGGACCATCTAAATGTTGAATTGCAATTTGTGATATTCACAGTGCCTGTGATTCAGTGATTTGAGATTTACTTTCTCTACTTCGTAATTTAGGGACTTACCACTCTTTGGAAGTTTAAAATTTATTCCAGACAACTTTTATTGACTGGACTAGGACTGATGCCACCTATCTACTTAAGGCTGATTTGAAAATTGTAGAAAATTTTGCAAGATTTTTTTCTTCCATATATTTGATACATCAGTTTTTAAGTGCTTGACTTTGTAGAGGTAACTATTCTGAGACCAGATCTGTAGGCCTACAATTAATTTCATTGAGATATTAACTATTCAGGTGTTAATGTGTGTAGAAAAGGTGTATGTGTGTTTTCAAGGGCTTAGTTTTCTCTACTCAGCTTCTTTGTGGTCTTAATTTAAGTCGCTCAAACACGTTCCCACACAGAAGTGAAACGTTTGTGGTCTGCAGCGTGTGTGTGTGTAAGCGCGCGCCTATATTTTTGTGATTGGTAGTGAGATTTTTAGATCTCTGCACCTTAACCAGAGAGCAGTTTCATTTCTCTCTCCCACACGCACACACACACACTTGCGTATTGGATGGTAAAAACCCAAGTTGTCATTTGAGGACAAAAAAAAATATGGTCAAGTAAATAGTAGACAATCTCTGCAGTCCGAGGTCAGCTTTTATTGAATCCTGTCAGGTAATATCGCTTCAAATTCAGCCCAGCTGTGGAAAATGTATGTTTTTATAGACCTATTTTGCTTTTTTTTTACTTACTGTATGTTTTTGTTTATACAATTTCTAATATATTGCCTTTATTTAAATGTGCTGCTTTTTACATACAGGCTAAATTTAATTTTATTTCTTTTTTCTTTATTTTCTGTCTTTCAGGTAGGCTATGGCAAGAGGCTTCTGAATCAAGGGAGGCAGGGCGTGACCACGAGAGGCTAATCTCAGCAGAGAGGATCTCGTGTCTTTAACTGACTTGTCTGATATTAACAGTAGTTGAGGTTTTCTTACTGAGAGTGAAAGTGCTCTCGTTGTGTAGAGTTGGAGGAACAAAAGCCTCTTTACTGAGAAGCTGGCTGATTTGGTTCAGCGTAAGCCCGAAGTACGTGTGATTGCGTCGTGGAAAGGAAACCACGGACCTGACGACTATTTTTCTCCATCTGTCTTCCAATGCGGAGAGATCATGGAGGCTCAGTTTGGTTTGGGCTGAAGTATTATTGGGGTGCCACCCCTTCTTTTCTATTCCTGGCTCCTCCCCTCCTCTTGCTGTCTGAGGAAGGGGTAGGATTGAACCCATTTTAGCCTTTTCAGCTGTCTTGAGGAAGAGGCCACGACTGTCATACATCAAGACGACAGTATCTTCCACAAAAAAACCCTCTGTTTATACACATATATATACACATACTGATGAAGTCGTGCCAGACACTGAAGGAAGAGATACCTGACCTACAAGCCATGTCGCAGGAAGGGGGGCAAAGGGCTCATCCCACACACACCTACTACCACCACACGCCTCCAGCAGATAGTGAACTTTCAGCAAAGCTCTACAGGCAGGAGACCGGGGTCAAACCCTACTCCGTGTTGGTTGACAACAAGATGGCCACCAAACCAGCAGCTCAGGTGGCTGCAGACCTAGGACCAAACCCTGTCACAGTTCAGCAATACTACAAAGAAGGGCCTGGAGGAACTGGGGCCAAGGGGGCAACGCAGTGCCCGAATGATGGAACATCGGAAGACACAGAGGATGAGGATGGAGGCCAGGAGGAAGAAGAGTTTAAACGAGGGCAAATCATTGTGGAGGTGAACCTCAACAACCAGACATTACATGTCTCAAAAGGAGAAAAGAGTAGCCCAGCAAACCCTACAGGAGAGTTAAAAAGTAACAGTGAAGAGGATGAAGATGAAGAGGAGGAGGAGGAAGAGGAAGATGATGATAGCATGGAAGAAGAGAGCTCAGAGGAAGAGGAGGAGGACCTTGATGAGGAGGAGGAGGAAGAGGAGAATGGGAATCAAAGGTTGAGAGCAAAGCGGTCACGTCGGGGCCGTGTTGGCACCAAGCCACGCCGAAAGTCCCCACGTGTAACTGCAGCTACCGTGACCCCTACGACCACCGGCATGACGACCAGGGGACGGAGGAAGAGTGCCGAAGTCCTGCCCCAGAAGCGCAGGTCTTGCCGTGATAGCAAGAGCTCCGTCCCCTCTTCTGCTTCAGGGACCGGAGCCAAGGTTGAAGGGGAGGAACGTGAGATGCTGTCCTGTGAGAAATGTCCACGAGTATTTAACACCCGCTGGTACCTGGAGAAGCACATGAACGTCACGCACAGGCGCATGCAGATCTGTGACAAATGTGGAAAGAAGTTTGTCCTGGAGAGCGAGTTGGCACTGCACCAGCAAACGGACTGTGAGAAGAATATTCAGGTGAGTGTCTTGGAATGTGTATTATTATTGTTATAAATAATAATAATATATTTTTATATGCATTAAGTAATATTCATTATTTGGACTGAGTGGCAATTTGTATCAGAATGACATTCTGGTTGTTTTGTGCTGCAAAACATTCAAGAACCTTTTTATTTTCCATAATGTCAGGATTCACGCTGTTACAAATGAATGGCTATTTTTTCCCACCCTTCACCTACTAGTTTGAAGTAGCAGTCGTTAAAGTAAAGGCCCCTGCTGCCTGTACAGACGACAACATTACTAAGCATGGGATAGCTATGTTCAGATGCTCAAGAGTTAAATGCCATTCGTATTGATTGGATTTTATTTTAAATTATTACCCTGACGTTTGGTTTTATAGAGGATTCGGATTTATATGAAATGTATTGTTTTTACTAATAAAAATTTCGATTTTAGACACTCTCTTGGCCCCAGCAGAGGGAGACAAAGAGTCAGCTGTAAGAAATTGACAGTAACATCCAAAGGATATTTAGCGCTACGTAGAATGGAGGATTGGTTTGCAATTCACACTGGGCATCAGTTAATTATGGTTCTAACAAATATATTTGTATGTGTGTTCTGTTCTGTTCGTCAGTGTGTGTCATGTAATAAATCCTTTAAAAAACTGTGGTCACTTCATGAGCATATTAAGATTGTCCATGGCTTTGCCGAGAAGAAATTTGCCTGTGAGATCTGTGAGAAGAAATTCTACACAATGGCCCATGTCCGTAAACACATGGTCGGTGAGTACTGAAACCTGCCAATCCCCCTTCAAAAAAAAAAAAAAAAAAAAAAAAAAAAAAGTAGTTCTTGCACACATCTCAGATATCCACAGATCCACACATCACACTCCCAAATATATAGAGTGATTGTGGAGAGTATGTCAGTTTTAAGAAGCTGTGAAATCAATGCTAAATTATTTTCTGTAGTTAGAGGTCTGCTGTTGTGTAGTACTGCATTCCTGATCATTATCTGTTAGTCAGAATTCACATCTATATAATTTGTTAAACACCACCTCACCCCTTCACCCTTCTCTCTGTCTTCTTCCCTCTCACACAGCTCACACTAAAGACATGCCGTTTACGTGTGAAACCTGTGGAAAATCCTTTAAGCGCAGCATGTCCCTAAAGGTGCACTCACTCCAGCACTCAGGGGAGAAGCCCTTCCGCTGTGAGGTAAACAACAATTACACATGGTGCAAATATGTAAGGATTCTCATGAAGGCTGCTTTCTACCCTTATTGTTAAAACCTAGCAGTGTCTAGTGTGCTCTCTCATGATGATTTCAAAACACACAGATACTACCACATTCATAAACTTCATAAACATGGAATTTATTTATTTATTTTACACACAAATTCCAGTATAAAGTCCTTTTGTGTCATGTGTACATATGCTCACATTTCTGTGTTTGTCCAGAGGTCAGGTGTAGCTAAAGGTTTAATGAACTGAGCTGAAAATAAGGTTGTACATCTGTCCCTCCGCCCCATAATGAAAACAGACATTTACATGAAAGTTTCATAATGGCCTTGTTTCATTTCTATTTTTGTGTATGTTGTTTCACCTCATGTTTGCAATATTGCCAGCTTATTGTTTGGGGGGGGTATTTTGGTTAATAATCTCTAAAGTGGTAAATCAGATGGCTGTGGTGTTCGCTTTGGCTGCTGTGGGCGTCTATGGAAATTAAATGCCATGTGTGTTTCTAAAGGCTAAGCACCAGCTATATGATGGTGTCAAACAAATAAATACAGTGGAATTTGAGTTCCTAACTTGTGTTTATTGATAGTCAGAAAACATGTTATTCCTTACTAATTCAAGGAATAAGGTTTAAAAGACCGTTGGGCATGTAAGGAAACCATCCGCTCACTCCGTTATCTGTAGCTCATTTCACTGGCGCTTTTCCAACAATATGGGCATGTAAGGACACCAACGAAAGGTGTTCAAGAGCCTCTGTAACATGGAGGTAAACAGGGTAAGGACACTTACTTCGCCTGTTTTAGTTGGTGTTAGTTAACGTTCCCTTGACTTGCTAAACTCGGTGGCTCAGATTATACTCGGCTACGTGGCGATAGCTGTATTACGGAGTGTCGGGTGAATTCAAGTTCGACTTCGATCACATTTACAAGAATAACGGTACCTCTAAATTTGACTTTAGCTTATTGCTAGGCTATTGTCATGAATAATGTTGGTTATTTAGCTAACTGTCATAAGTGTTTTACCGAAGCGTTGTCCACCAGTGACGTCACACGGTTGCGTTCAAGAATTTCCGTAGCGAGCTCGGGTTTTTCTGTCAATTTAATAAAATTATCAGATTTAAAGCAAATTAAGCTGCTATTTTCATTTTAATTCATACTTATATATGTCAGTAACTAAAATAATGTGAAATATTCATGGAGGTCCATTACGTGGTGCTTAGCCTTTAACAACGAACAGACCTGTGTATCCCTACTGGATAATAATAGTACTTGACTTTGGCGCAGTTTGCCCAACCAATGCTTCCATACTGTACATATAGGTTTTAGTTTCTGAATGCTAGTCCGTGTCTGGAGAGACCAGTCTGGCACTCTGTGTCTCTCACCATCCCCTGTTTCTTAAATAGCTTGTGTGGTGGAAAGAGTTTGAGTTTCCAGTGAGCTGGAATGTTTTGAACTGGACATTTCTACAAATGGCCCTCCATGGGCACATTCTGTTTTTTTCCATTCAGCTCATGTCTAGAGCTTGTAGTCTAGCCAGATTAACCCAGATATCATAACATGGCTCAGGAATATATAACGCGACAATGGAAAAAGGATAATGTAGTTTCATATTAGTTATATTTTCACTTACAGATTATTGAAAATGAGTAGAGAACTTCTTTCTACAGGATGTACCCTTTCAGTTGGTGCTATGATAATAGATATTGAGTAATTCCCACCTAAATAATTTCAATACATAGTGTTTCTGCCTCCAGACGACAGACACAGCCTGAGCTCTAATAAGCTGCACACTGCTCTGTTTACTACTGTGTTAGAGCATCGTCTCAGAACTTTGTTACGTTTTTACAATGAGGCAGTAATTTAGATATTGTGCCAGGCGCGTGTTTAGTCAATAGTCCTATTGTTTGTAAATGCAAGGAATTTTAATGAATCTACTGGACATGCATACCATATACACATGGCATTCACTGAGAATTAATGAACCTGTAACTTTGTGGTTTCACAGAGTCAAATTACACAGCCAAGTTTCACTGAACTTCCCTGAGGTGGGTGTGGTACCCACAGGGTGGTCTGGGTGGGGCTTACAACTTCAGTAAAAAAACAGAGTGTGTGTGTGTGTGTGTGTGTGTGTGTGTGTGTACACTCATCTATGCACAGGGACAGGGCTGGGTTGTTTCATGTATAAATAACTTTGTAATGACAGGCTTATAAGCTGTAATAGCAGGTCAGGTCTTTTATATTCCAAAGCTCACTCTGTATTTCATGTGCTATTGCTGCTTTAACCCCCACACTGTGTTTCTCTGTGTGTAGAATTGCGATGAGCGGTTCCAGTACAAGTATCAGCTGCGGTCTCACATGAGCATCCACATTGGACATAAGCAGTTCATGTGCCAGTGGTGTGGCAAAGATTTCAACATGAAGCAGTATTTTGATGAGCATATGAAGACACACACAGGTGAGATATACACTTGTAGGAAAGTGTTGGATAAAGGATTTTCCATTCAGATTTCTTCTAAAATGTATATGAAATAGTAAGTATGTTGCAATTGACTGAGCACTTCATCACTCTGCTCATAGACTGCTGGCCCTAAATATCCCATTTCAGTCATTCTCTGTCTTTTTGCTTTTGTGACTTCAGTAGACAGATTGAGGTTTTTGTGGTGGAACACACCCAGAGGTCTCCAGCTGTGCCCTTTACTTATGCCTATACATATGCCTTCATGTGAAATGTACACGCACTTAAATCTGCAGTTACCCATGAGGTTTGATGCTTATTTGTGTTTGACTGGCTAGAGGTTGGGGCCGTTTATGAACAGCGAGTATTTGAAAATTTTTTGACCAGCATGTTTCCAATGTTGGGTCTTACCAACATGAACTGGCTTAAAATACCTGAAGAAAACGATGTAATGAAAATGTAACACATCGATGACTCAAATGACTCAGCCCTGATTTCATGAGATCTATTTTTGTTTGTGTTTACACATGTCAGAATGAATCTGATTTAGTGTTGTTTCTAAGCTGAAATGTTATCTTTGCTGCTCTCGACCTATCTGTGTAGGTGAAAAGCCGTTTATCTGTGAGATCTGTGGAAAGAGTTTTACCAGCCGGCCGAATATGAAGCGCCACCGCAGAACACACACCGGAGAGAAGCCTTATCCCTGCGAGGTGTGCGGCCAGCGGTTTCGATTCTCCAACATGCTTAAAGCCCACCGTGAGAAATGCTTCCGGGTCACTAGCCCCATGACCCTGCAGCCCTCCACCATGCCCCTGCCCATCCATCTAACGGGCCACACCCCATCTTCATCTGGCCATGCCCCTATAACACCGCCGCACTCTCAGACCACGTCGACCATCGCAGCCATGGGCACAGGAATGATTGGCTCAGCCTCTGTGCCCCTCAGTCAGAGATGTGGAATAGGACATGGCTTTTCTCAATTGCATATGCCGACCACGCCCACACAGCATCACCAAACGCACACCCACACCCCGGTCCATCACCCTGGCCACACCTCGATGACGAGTCAGCATCTCTCCGTCCCATCCTCTCTACTGCCCCCTCCCCCTGCCCTGTTTAAGAGTGAGCCAATCAACCACTGCACACACGAGGAGACTTATCTGAGACAGGGGTCAACACAGCACCACTGAAAATTTATGTAAAACCACAAAACAAAAAAAAACTACACAAAAACACACAACTCTCTGTCCTACACCAAGCCTGTTGGGGTTGGGTGGGGTTCAGAAACCTGAAGACACTCACTTACATACTGTCAGTTGATTAGTGTAAGAGTGAAGCCTTTTTGTTTGCGTTGGGTGAGGGGAAATGCTCGGCTGCTGACTGTGCATCAGAAGCGCTGATGTGATCAGAAAACATTTTTCAAATCTGTGACCTCAATGAACCTTCTCTTAAATCAAACAAATACAAAACGCACGCAGAAAACCTTGTAAAGCATTATTTTACACCTCAAATACCGTTATGGAAATATTCCACTTGCATCATAATGATGAAAACCTGCCAATATATTGAGTTGGCACAATCTCTCTCTCTCTCTCTCTCTCTCTCTCTCTCTCTCATATATTTCCCACTCTCTTTCTCTCTCTCTCGCTGTCTCTCTCTGATATAACATACCCAGCTGCTGCTGCCAAGGTTCTACGGGTTTAACACATTTGCTTGTGGAAGCTCAATCTTCTGACTTTTCAGAGAAATCCAGTTTTACAAAACATGCAGTTCAACCATCTCTATGTGAGAATACAACTCAGTCTCATATATATATATATATATATATATATATATATATATATATATATATATATATATATATATATATATATATATACACTTATTTGTGCGTGTATACAAACCTACACATGCAGACTTTTGGGCACTTAAACTTGTTAGATAAGGTAACATTTTACTTTGTTGTTTCTTAGTTGTTGTCAAATCGGTTGTGTATCCCACCGAGAAAAAAAAAAAGTTATTTGCTGTTGAATTTGAAAGATAGTTTCAGTGACAGACTGTTGAAAGACCAATGCTGTGATGTGTCATGATTAACTGAAAGAAATGGGGGAAGAAACAAATAATTCATTTATTCTGCGCTATATGATCTAACTCACTTACCTGACATTTTTTATTTGTAAAATTTTTGTTACTGTTTTTAAAAGGAAATTTCTAAGTGTGTGTGTGTGTTCTGGGCTAAAAAAAGATAAGAAGAGGTTTATTTGTACTCATTTATTCAATAGAATGTGCAGGAAGGGCGCTGTAGTGTGCGGCTGTATGTTTTCGTGACTCATTACCCCTGTTGGTGCTGGCATTGAAAGCTGCTTGTTAAGTCCCCTGTCACTTACATGACTATCACATCGCGTGGATGAAATTGTGGCATATGTCACAGTATGTAAAGGGGGTTGGAAAATGTGCGTGTGCAAATCAGAAAGGGTCATACAGGCCTTTTCTTTTGGTTAATAGAATGGTGTGTGTGTGCGTGCGTGTGTGAGAGAGAGAGTAAAAGCCCTATTTCGTTTGTCTATTCTCTGCACTTTACTGCTGCATTATAGGTTTTGAACTGAAACTGACAAAACTTTGCTGATGGCGTCCAGCGGTCGTGTCTGAATGAGTTGGTTGGATTTTGGAAAAGGAGGAGAATCAGTACCAAAATGGGCTTTTTAATTATTAAACCTATACTGTTATAAATGTTATATTTCTCTTTGTGTAGACCTGTTCTCCTCAGCAAAGACTTATTTGTGAATTTGGACATCAGTCCTCTAAAAAAAATGTTCTCCTCTGCTTGGTTCACTTTTCAGATTTTTTAAAGATTCCTGATTCTCCTCCTTTTCTCTTGGTTGATAGAATGCACTTTCTACTAAAACCTTTCTAGTTAAGACATATAACAGACCACATTAATGTAACTCTGGGGAAAAAGATTTCACCCCGAGGACTCGTCCCTTTCCCTGATTCTACCACTCAACTGTAGCAGTGTGTGATTGCATCACTGTGTCTGGTACTCAGATGTGCGGCTTTGCCAACTTCCAACTTCAAGTTTCGTTTCAATGTTGGTTTGTTCTCGTTTGACTGTTTATAAAAGTTTAATGACAGACGTATTACTGATGGGCCTTTTTTATAACGTTCATTTAACATAATTTCTGCTAACTTTAGGAAGTAAAAATATTAAGTTGCCATATTTCAAACCTTGTCGTCATCATTTGTGTTTTGATTGTTGGAAAGACACAAAAAGTCTCACATGCTTGGAAAAAGGAAATGGGTCAGGGTTATGTGGTCATGGTCAAACCAACTCCTGTTTTTCACCCTGCTGACCCTTCGAAACCTTTGTGTATAGTCCATAAAATCACTGTTGCTTATCCCTTATTATGGGGAGATTATGGGGAAGTACATTTCTGATTAGATAAGCGTATATTCTAGAACATTTACAAATATTAGAGTTACTTCAGTCCATCCTCGATATTAAATGTTACCAAACTGTGAGATGTCAAGCCTTTTCTGTACTTAAAAATAAGAGGTCATCAAGACCTGATTCTGGTTGATGTTTCAACCTTTCTGTGAGGATCTGAAGGCATGCAGTCACAAACAACTGTGAGGTAAAGAAATGAAGTTGGATGATTAATTGTGGATTGCAAAAATCATGCCAACTCACTTCAGTCTGCTTCATCGCTCCAGGAAAAAAAAATTAAACAATTCCACTTCACATTCCAATGCTGTGGGGCTTTATACCCCTCTATTTGGTGCATGCCATTAGAGGCTTATGTGCAACTCCTCCAGAGGGTTTAATATTATACTTTTCTGTATTTGTATAAAGGTTTGGACATGGGCATATATAATTTCTTTGCACAGTCTTGAAATACAACATGCTGTCCAACGTGTTTCTGAAATGCAGAAGAATCAAAAAACGGACGAGAACATGACCATATGCTGACCAGCAGATCCTCTATTGGACAAAATAGGCCAAGGGACAGTACACATTCTATCCAAGTGCCTTCACTTAGAGAAGGAGTTATCTGTTTAGATAAGGGGTCAGTGATAGTGACATAGAACTGCTAAGCCTGTCTCCTTGAGGTTTAGATGTCTTTTGGCATGAACGAAAACATAGCCACATTAACCTTTGGTTTCTCCCTGACATGGTGTTTCTGTGGAAGACCCAGTGGGGATATGAGTCAGGCTTTTGCTCGTTGAGTTGGAGTAAGTTAACAGTATGCACTCTGATTTAACATATTCTGTACACACACACACACTGTCTGCACTCCTACACTGCTGACCAAAATAGCCAGTCAGGAAGCCTGTTATTATAGAGGAGCTGGGAGTGGACAGGAAGAAAGAGGGATGTGTATAGAAATGAAAGAAACAAAATTGTATAGCTGTATGAAGTTTTAAAGGAACAATATTTGAACTCTTCAAGAACACATTTCACGGAAAATAATGCAAGTTTTCATTGTTCTGTTAAAGGTAAACAGCCTGGCCACTAAGGTTGCTCATTATAATCTGCACTTTTTATTTCCAGCGGCTCCTAGTGCTGCAGTGGCACTAGCATGGTGGTGGTGTGTTGTATTGCAGTGGTATGAGGTGCTGCTGGAGTATTTAAACCACTCAGTGACACCATTGCACTGAGAAAAATGTCCAGCCAACAGCGTCCAGTGAAAACTATAGGATGCCGCAACAGCTGAGTTGTGTGCAGATATTGTCTCTGACTATATCTAGAAGGAGGACCAACAAGGTAGGTGTAATACGGGTGTCTGTGCGGGCTAAGACCGTTGAAAAACATTTTTAAGAAACCTAATAAACTATGCAGAGCAATAGTTGGACTATAGGTGATAATTGCAGAACTACAGCGTGCATTTAAAACTGGAAAATGAATGTACAGGTTTAGAATATGAGACTTTATTCCTCTGAAATCAAATCACTTCACCTCTGAACTATATACACGTGTAAGAGCCAGTGAGCGGCGCGACCTGTACGAGGATCATATTCGCCCCTGTGTTTTAATGTATCCCTCCGCGGGGGCGGGGTTTAAACTCAGCTCCTTTATAAAACCGGCGACTGAACACGAGCTTGAGAAATCAGAGCAGAACACAGAAATCCAGCGGAAAACTGAGGATTTATACCAACAAAAGTATCCAGCCGACTTTCACTGGATCTACAGCTGCAGGTATATCTTCTCTAAACATTATTTATTTAAAATTGAATTTTATTTTCTTAAGTGTATTATTATTATTATTATAGCATCCTTTGGTGCACTGGTCAAATAAGTGGTTTCAAAGAATTGAAGAAAACTAAGTCTGTGAATAACACATCACTCTAAATATTATATGAGAGCTGAGATAAATACATTGTGAAGGGTATTTCAAACTATATGTGGTATTATGAAAGTGATTTAATAATAACAGCAGCAGAAAAAACAGTTGGTGTTATTTTTAATCTCATATCTTCACTGGGTTGTGTCAGTCAGATCAAAGTACACTACCACAGTTAAACTGGCTGAACAGCACCCTGTAAATCACAGCACAGCTGGAATCTAGTGTGAAATTTCCTGAGCTCTCTCTTGTTATTTTGTTCTTCATGGAAACAATGTCTCACACAGTTGCTCTGACAACACAGTGAATTATATATTTTCTATAAATGATCATTTATATGATGAATTTTGACACCAGTCTATTTAAATGTGTTTAAAGATTGAATGTGTAATAGTACTACTATTCCCATGTCATCTCATCCCTGCTTCTAATGTTTTTTTTTTTAACATTATTTCTGCTGTTCTTGTCTTGTAGGTCACGCTGATTATAATTTAAAAAGAGAAACAAGGAAAGAAATCACTTGGTGAGTTTCTCATCACTGCTAAGGATGCGGGATTCCGTCTTTAACTGCTGCTTTGCTCCGCCCCATCCTCCTCCAGGCAGATGGGATGAACCTCATTTGAATGGCAACAGAACAGAGGCCCCACCCCCTAACGACCGCCGCTTCCTGATTTTTTTCGACTTTGATGAGACACTGGTGGATGAGTGCAGTGATGATGCAGTGGTGAACGCTGCCCCTGGGGGCACCCTGCCTGGCTGGCTGAAAGATACGTATAGACCAGGCAGGTATAATGAGTACATGCAGCGGGTCCTGGCCTATCTGTCTGAGCGAGGGGTCACTCCCAGGACCATCATCAACACAATAGAGCAACTCCCACCATGTCCGGGCATCCCAGCGCTGCTGCGCTTCCTGATGTCCCGTCCACCACGAGATTTCGAAATTGTCTGCGTGTCTGATGCCAACACTGTCTTCATCGAGGCCTGGCTGCAGAGACTGGGATTCCGTAAACTCTTCATGCGCATCTTTGCTAACCCCGCCCACTTTGATGAAAATGGACAGCTGCAGCTCCGCCCCTTCCATTCCCACAGCTGTCTGCGGTGCCCAATGAATATGTGCAAGGCAGAGATCTTGAGACAGTACACAGCTCAGAGAGTTCGAGAGAGAGGTGGTCGGCGATACCAGAGGGTTCTGTATGTTGGAGATGGAGCCAATGATTTCTGTCCATCTTTGACCCTGTCGCCTGGGGATACAGCCTTTCCTCGACGTGACTTCCCCATGCACCGGCTGATCCAGGAGATTGAGGAAGCCAAACCCGGCGAATACAAGGCCAATGTGGTGCCATGGAGCAGTGGGGAAGATGTCATAAACAGGCTCAGGAAAATAGTGGAGGAAAGGCCTTAGAAGAGTCTCCCTCTGTCTTTGTCCTGTAGATGGCCCTTGTATGGATCTCACCAATGTTTCAATTTCAGAGTCATAAATTGTGTTTTAAAATTCCATGTCACAAGAGTCAATATGTTGGGACAAATCCATAGCCAATACAGTCATTCTAGCAGTTGACAAGGAACAATAAACCAGGTATACAAATTCATCAAAAGCTTATCACTTGAGAACTCTGATTTTAACACAGCTGTCTGAATATATCATAAAGTTAATTAATCCTTCATTTAAGCATATGGTAGAGCAAGGCACTCAAGGACCAAAAGAACAACTGCCTTAGCAATGTATATCCCTGCCCAAATACATACTCAGAGCCCAAACATGTCCTAATTATGAATCCAAATATACAGTTCACCAAAACAATTATTTGAGTAGCCTATAAACAAAGATAAAACAGAGAGGTGTTAAGGCACAACTGAACAGAAGATACAATACCTAAACTGTGGGTAGCTGTGCACCACATGATGTGACATCAGCCATTGGCTGAATAAACCATCATAACAACAGTAACAACAACAGAGAAGAGAAGCTATCAAAGCTTATGAGTGATTATCCATTTATAGGACATTAGCACGCAAAGTCAAAATAAGAAGCAGTGAAAGATTCAGTCGATAGCAGTCAATAGTCTGCATCCGGAAATCTAGTAATAAGGCAGATATATCTGTGACAGAAATGAATTGATTTTATTAAATAGTGCTTTTACACTCTTTACTGAAAAGGGTTCCAAACCAGATATGTTTCCCTTTGCTCTTTTCACACTGAGGTACAGGGTTGTTTATTATTTAAAATTAGATCAGCCAGATCTGCCCCTAGTGGATATAGATTTTGTTCTTCCAGAATATACTGATATATTCATATTCAGAGTTATGTAATAGTACAACCGTACCTTTAGTGGAAGCTGATCTATTACACTGGCTGATAACTTTTAGGCTGAGATTATACTGATTATTTCAGTGTGGAAGAGTGAAAGCACAGGAAAAAGCTCAAAGTTTGCCTTTGTGCTGGCCAAAGGAACATGTTTGGAAAAGTGTTGGGTAAGGTATGAATCTGAAACCTCTTATAATGTATGAACAATGGCATAACTATAATTTATAATCATGTACTGTTTAGAAAAAGGTGCTTTTAAATTTTTTATATTTAGCCTCATGTCGTTGTAGTATTCTCTTTGTGTGTCCTACATATTTGTGAATGTGTGCATGCCTGTTGCTTGTTGTTTATATCATAATTCCGTGTACCTTTTTGTGTCCAGTGAGTAGATGTGTGTGGTTAGTTGTTTGCAATCTTCCTAGGAAGTACATAAAACATTGACTGGACTCTGTGTGTTTGGGTCTCTTTCTACATTTATTTCTCTCCTGACCTCTGACAGGCAACAGAGCTAAATGACCTCTTTATTCCAATATCATTTTTAAAACATGTGTCAACTAAAGGCCTTATTCAGCTCTGCTCCTTCTTTGTGTATTGTATTAGCTTTGGTATTTCTGTGTAAATTTAATTCATACAGGTGCTTAATTTCAAAAAGACTCTCAGAAGAGACATAATTCCAGCAACGCCACAGATTTAAAGCATGTACCTCTAGAAGTATATATAAAATCTGAACTGCAACCAATCACCCTCTTATTCAGCAATGCTCATTAGTAGTTTCTGAGAGACTAGTTTGGTTTTGAAACATTCACAGTCCAACTTGAAGCTCGGCAGGTCTTTCACTACGCAGGAGTTTTAGTAAAGCTGGCTAATTCAAGTCCATTATGAAAATAGCTCAAAAATTGTGCCTCACTTCTCTAACTACTGTAGAGACTTGACTTTTGGCACAAATTATCTGAATAACACCCTGCTTTAAAACCCTACCCTACAGTCACATATTTAGAGAAAAATATGGCAGTGAACTCAGAAATGCCTGATATTTAATTTGATTTAGGAGTTTGTAAACGAGTGGTAGACAGCAAACCAAATTGGATTCAGTTTACTGTAAGCTGTCTAATCTTTTCTTACACAATCCTTTCTTTTTCTTACAGCCAAGACATTACATTTACCTCCTTGTTTTGCACCCATTGTCCAATTTGTCAGCCCTCGTTATAAATTGTAGAATCTTGACTAATACAAACTGTGCAGCAAAAGATTCACCATCCAGCTATTCTGTGGTGTTGTGGGGAACCGTAGAACTACAAAATGCACCTAACAAAGATGTTAATTATGCCCGACCGGTGTATTTTTAGTGGATCTGTGCTTATTAGCATCTTCTAACCAATAAAAAGCCTGGTTTCCATGCAACATATTAAGCATAAGCCTAAACTGGTAAGGGTTTTATATCAATCTTAACGTGAATTAACAAAGCACACATCAGGTTTTGAGTGTAGTCAGCCACAAGCACATTAGTAAGGTGGGTTAAGGATGTCGGGTGTTTATTTCTGCATCACAAATGCCACTCCAGCTTTTCCCAAAGTATTGGATGGTTCTACATTACTCCTGAAAACCCAGTTCTGGGGTCTCTTCAAATATATTAATGACCTCTCCAAATAACCTTAGTATTTCCAGAGAACATGGAGGACATACAATCAATGTGAAGTTATAAGCTTTTGTATGAAAAGTTGGTTTTAAATTACATGGGCCCTTGTTAAAATGGTTGAGTGCACTCACTAATGTGTTTGGATACTTTAGTCCAGATTTAAACTGAGAACGTCTCCATCTAGTGGTCAGGTACGGTAAGTGCATCACGAGGTCGCGCATCAAAACATTGCCCCGGCTCAGTGATTGGTCTGCGCGGGCACGTGTCCTCACAGCTGATTCTCTCTCTTTCTCGGATGGAGAGTGTTTTTGTAGCGCGGAGTGAGCGCCTCTCTGTGCCTGTCTTAGCCCGGCGATGAGCCTGTTTCTCGGCTTCTCTCTCGGACTTTCAACACTAGTACCATGGCCCAATCCGCGCAGATGAACGTTGTCGAAATCAACAGCCCCATCCGCGTCGAGCACGACAAAAAACGGCGTCAGTTCAGCATCCGTCTCAACGGTAAACAACACTATGTATTTCAGACCGAAAATTCACCCAGCGGCTGTTCTTACCTTTGTTTTCATACGAGGAGTCAGCTGAGTAAAGTCTGAATAAGTTCTCGTAGCGGAATTCATCAAGCTGTAGTTACTGTGTTATTCGCATTCTCCCTACCACCTTAAGATTCTAATGAATCTGCTGTACCATTTAAGGTGGACCGATGAGTTCGAATGAAGATTCGAAGACGAACCTAACTTTGTAACACTCGGGTGTCTCCTCCGTAAACAACACCGTGGAAACGTCGAATTTATGTACTGTTTGTCCCCTATTTAAGTTCTAAACTAAGGCCATGTAATAACACAAATCAAACTAATCACACAAACAAGTTACCTAGCTTAGCACAGCTAGCTCTTAATGAAAATGTTTTTTCAACTCTCAACAAGTAAACTTACAAAGCATTATTCGGTTTATTTAGCTCAATTTCACAAAAAAAATAGCTTTATACGGAATTCTTAACAGCCGTCGCTAAGCTTGGGGTTCATCTGTGAATGAAGCGGCATAATTTTTAAACCTTTTTATTGTTTAACATTTGTAGGCAGCCCTCGTTTGACTTCCTGTTGCCTCAATAACAAGAGATTTCTATCAGTGGAAACAAAACAGCGAATTGTTTTCCTATCACTGTTATGTTTTTTCTAGTTATCTACTTTTTGTATGTAGTTGTTATACAAAACAACATGCTACCATTTGCGCTAATATTAATCAAGACACCATCTTAAAGTAGCTTAAGAGAAGCACCTCAGTCAGGCCATGGTCTTTTCTGTGGTTCTCTATGGGCGGATAACTGGACAAATTAAAACTGAGACAGAAGAAACGTCAGTGCCTATGGCCAAGAACTATCAGAGTATCTTGGACAATACAAATGGATTCTTGACTAAATCAATTCTCACCTCTCACTTGAAGACGAAAATAAAAACAAACTGGAAGCTAATTTATTTAGGATATATTTAAAGAAGAACCAATTCGGGGGAGAAGACAATTGTGCATGGATCAGCTGAAGGTCAAAAAGGACGAGATGAGTGGCATCACAAACAAGCCATTCAATAGACTGAAGACCCAGAAGACTGAATATTTTGGAAAACACATAATCAGTATGGTCACCATTAGTAGAGACTAGCAATAACATTTATGCCTTTTATATCTCTTTTCTTAGGGGCATCATTCATTAGAATACATAAGCTCTTTGACATAAACCTGCACTAACATATTAAGGTTTATTCCAACAAGTATCATTTGTTAGATCACGGTCTAAGGTGACGTCACACCATTAGTGACAAATGCAGCCTTTTATGACATCTGCTGCCAGTTGGAATAAGCCTTCATAATATTCCTGTAGCGGTATGGTGGTAGTGTCGCAGTCACACAGCTCCAGGGGCCAGCTCCTAGTGACTGTCTGTGAGGAGTTGGTGTGTTCTCCCTGTGTCCGCATGGGTTTCCTCCGGGTGCTCCGGTTTCCTCCCACAGTCCAAAAACACATTGGTAGGTGGATTGGTGACTTAAAAGTGTCCGTAGGTGTGAGTGAATGTGTGTGTGTCTGTGTTGCCCTGTGAAGGACTGGCGCCCCCTCCAGGGTGTATTCCTGCCTTGCGCCCAATGATTCCAGGTAGGCTCTGGACCCACTGCGACCCTGAACTGGATAAGCGGCTACAGATAATGAATGAATGAATGTTCCTGTAGATATATCAGTTGTCCTGAAAGACATATGTAGGTGCCAAGCAGTTTTACAACTTCAGATGTTAAATAAAATGTTGGCTTTCTTTTCTCTATAACATAAATTTACAGATTTACAGATAAATTAACTTTCATAATCCATAATTATTTAATTTCATAATTTATGAGATGTGTGCTCACAGCAAGTAGCTAATAGATGATTTTAAATGAGGTACCACACCCACCAGCACTGTGTATGGGAATTTCTCAGCCGCCTTTTTTTAATTATTACTTATTTATTTATTTATTATTTTTTATGGTAGGTTCTTATGATAGGGCAGTGCTGCTGTATGAATATGTGGGGAAGAAAACAGTGGACTTGCAACACACTGAGGTTCCGGATGCCTACAGAGGACGGGGCATTGCCAAGCACCTGGCTAAGGTTAAGTACTGTAATATAACAAATCCAGTTATCGTAAACATATTAATGATTGTCTTCCAGGGATTTAATCAGTTTGATGAGCTAAAATTTTAAATGTTTTTCCCTCAAATATAACATTTATTTAACAAAATGTGACCAAAGAACTTTTACCAATGATGTAGGTTTAAATATGTTTGGTGCCACAGTAACCTGTCGTACATGTTTTCCTTTAATGTTTGTTTTGTAATGGCTGTTCTTGGAAGTGTTACTGTGAGTGCATTCTGTGTGTTCCTTTTAGGCTGCGATGGATTTTGTGGTTGAGGAAGACCTCAAGGCTCACCTGACCTGCTGGTACATTCAAAAGTATGTTAAAGAAAACCCCCACCCCCAATACCTGGAGCATATCATCCACTGAGGAAGATGAGTACAGATAGTGATGGGAGTCTCATTACTGATTTTGGTGCTTTTGAAAAGCGGGGCAATTGTGGATGGGGTCGGGGTGGTGGGTTTTCCCAATTGTTTTCAGAAAACAGACGTGAGAGTTGGATCTTGAGAGAATGGTTGTTAGAAAAGGACAGAAAGCATCTGAAACTATGTAGCTGAGGTTGTGGAAGCATCTGCTTGTGAGCATGTGTTCTGCATAAGAGCAAACAAGGCGCATCCTTTGAGAAGGACAAATGAACCTGTTTCTGCAGCACCAAGGACACTATGGTCAGTTGATCCTTTGACCAACAGAGAACGATCCATGGACAACACACCAGATGACTATTTAAGTTTTAACTTGTTACTGTTAGGTTACATTTCACATGCCTCTCTAGACTAATGCCTTCAGGTCCAGTGGTGCTTATTTACAGATTCACACTCAATAACATGCAAAATTAAAATGCAACTTTTTTTTTTATTATTATTATTATTATTTTTTTTTTTTTTTTATGGAAAGCACAGGTCAGTGTAACTGTACGAAACAGCCACCGTGTATTGTAGCCTTGAGTGTTTTGCAAACCAGGGCCAGTAAAGGAGCTGAAACTCCTGAGACAATCCCCTCCTGTAGACAGTGTGGTAAAAACAAACCTCTCAGGATCGACACCCTAAACCTACAGGGAGCCTGTAATAGTTGCTTGGGTGCATTTGCATTATAGAAGTATGTGTGAGTTATCTGTTTTGTGTGTGTGATTTCCATATTCCATACCTTCTTTTCCCCATTACCTTATCAGAGATGGCGTTAGTGAAGGCCTCTTGCAGCTTTAGTTAGTCACCTACTAAGCATTTGTTTGTTGCTCAAATAATTGCAGCAAAATCTGCCCTGTCATTTAGACATCTGTAGCACCATAAGCAACTTTGATGAGAGTAAGGGTTGTCATCTGTAAATGTTTATAGGTTTGCCATAGTCTGTTCCTGTTAAAGATTGTGACCTAAGATCTACACAGTTAAAGATACCTGAAATTCATCATGTTTTTACTCATTTATGTATTCTATATTAATATTCATGTTTTAAGTAAAATATATGTACCATGTGATGTTGTTGTGTCTGTTGGTAATTAATGAGTTTTTGGGGAAATTCATTTTCATTCACTCAATTCAAATGAAGAACAAGAAGATCATCTTTGTTGATCCCCTTAGGGAACTTTTTTAAACGTATATCGGTCAACATTGTAGATGTAAAGTGAGCTCATGTTGCAGCACAGTTTCTGATTCATACAGTAGTCTATCAGTGATCATTTTCTGGCCACAGGGTGCAGTTGGCTAGATACTTTTGGATATCTCAGTCCAGCAGTCACACTGAACTGTTTAAAAACGTCACCAGCCATGTTATTTGTTCCGCTGTCTTTAGCATACACACACACATTTCACTTCCATGTTACTGTCACTTCAGTGCTGAGAATCATCCACCACCCAAATGCTATCTGATCAGTGCTGGTCGTGTGAGGGTCAAGATAACTGATGGATCAGGGTAAAGGAGGACTAACATTATGCTGAGGAATATAAAGGACTACAGTCTATAATTATCAAACTGCACCTATGTAATATGACTTTTTTTCACTGTGCCATGTATTAACCATTGTAACAGTCATCTTTCTACATCTATCATTACTTATTTGTTTCTATATTATCTTAAATGACATTGTAAAACTGAATTTTATTCCCTCTTTTATTGGTTGATGGTTTTTCAGACATGATGTCAACACCACACATTTCACACCAGAGAATTTGTGTTCATCCCCATCACAGTTTACCGAGCCATAAATATTGAATGTTTCATATTTGCAATTCATAATCAAAGTGAACTTGACTGCACCAGGAGAGCAAAACATCATTGTATTCCACAAATACGTGGACCACAAACGATTCTTTGAGTCGTCCCATGGATGCACCAATTTAAGTCATAAAGGACAAGTAACTAAAAGTAAGTTGAGAAAATATAAAAATTATAAAGAACCTTCACAAGATAAAAGATTTTTTTTTTACCAATTTAATGGCCCTCGATAGAACATTTCCTTTGTCTGGGAATTTATAAAGAAAAAAAAACAATACCCATTCAAAAATGTAATTTACAAAATATGTTTTAAAAGAAACATTCAGTGAGAAGGCCTTTTGGAAACTAAAACAGTTCTGTGGCATCATGCTACAAACCTTTTCTGGCACATTTACAAGTTTAACAAAGCATAGACGGCCTTATCACTGTACTTATCAACCACATTATAATCGGACTGTGGAAACTTGATATACACAAACAAGCTGTAAATAATGTGTGCTTCCCCTTTGGCCTGTTTGGCACTTTACTGTTACATGCGAGTTTCTCCAGCACACAAAAGCATGTTCGGAGCCCTGCTAAACAGACAACATGCTAAGTTCATTATATAAAGTACAATATAAGTTAACATCTTGTACAGCAAGAGGGCATTTTAATACAATATTTCAGTTAATATGTTATGGCTAGGGTAACAACCATGAAATCCTTCAACGAGATTTTAAAACCAAAAATATGTATCTTTTTTCTGCATTATTGAATTATACCATGTTCTCTGTTAAATCAGTTATTTTTACATTAATTTGCATTTAAATGCAAGAATTTTTTATTGGGTAGGGTGACCAGACGTCCTCTTTTACCCGGACATGTCCTCTTTTTTAGACTTAAAAAAATGTCCAGGCGGAATTTCACAAACGTCCGGGATTTTGTTTTTCTAGAGCTTACATAGAATTTCGAGAAGCGTTTCGTTCACAAAATAGTCCCGCCCCCCTACTCCGATTGGTTCGCTTGAGTGAGAAGGGGGCGTGGTGAAGTAGCCTTAAATCTTCTGATTGGACGGTCCGACTGTAGAGCTGGTCGATAACCTTCTCTGTAAATATTTATTGGTCAGTCGGCACGTGTGATGGAATTTGCTCATTGAAATGATGCATAATCAATAGAGATATTTTTAATCAGCAATGACCACACATGCTTGTGTAACTGAAATTGTTTTATTCCTAATTCTCTGTGTGAAATAGCAGACTTAGGTGTGTGTTTCAAATAACAGCATTTTGACACCTTCCGTTCAATCAGTTCAATCCTTTTGTCTCCAGACCACAGAGAGGAGATAACTGAGACCAAATGGGTAGAGGGGGCTGCACAGAGCACGTCTGGAAAGGTGTTAGAAATACAAAAGAGAGTAAAAACAAAATGGTAAAAGAGTCATACTGGGAGCAGGATACAATGAAAAGTGATTGAAATGTAAAAGAGCAAACAGATGGTAACTTCAAAAGGAGTTCCAGGTATAAGAGATGCTAGTTGACTTTAACGGTCAGACAGAGAGGTAACAGTGTTGCGCGCAGCATTCTCTCTCAGTTAATAAATTGTTATTTTTCTTGAAGCCGACTCAGAGACTCAGCTTTCTTATTTCGGTCATAATTTTCCACCACACAGATCAGGCAAAGCTCATGTACCTACCCTCATCTCGAGCAGCTATGCCGAAACGTAAATGTAAGTTCTCGGATGAATTAAAAAAGAAATTCCCATGTTTTGTGTAGCAAATAAAGGTGTAAAGGACCTAAAAGCCCCCCCACCCCGAGACGTGTCCTCTTTTTCACCATCTCAGATCTGGTCACCCTATTATTGGGCAAAAATATTTTCGAAAACTTCCCCCATAGTCATTATTGAATGAATTAAAAAAGAAATCTGATTATCAGATTGACATATTGAGAAGTTCATTCATTCGTTCATTATCTGTAACCTCTTATCCAGTTATGAGTTGCTGTGGGTCCGGAGCCTGCCCAGAATTGGAAAAGGCATATTGAGAAATTATTATCAATATAATAAATAAATAAAAGTGACTTTGCTGTAACTCTTCCCCTTCATTTAGTGCATGCAAAATTATCAGTATATATAAATAGTCTCTATTTACACGTACCCCTCCACCAATAACTTTTATCAGACGTTGATGGGATTTGTTCCATACAAGTATGATGTAAGAAAAATTGACTGTTAAATATTACCTGTGTTTTAACCTGAATTCTGAACATGAACAGTTTTAACTTTTTTTTTTAGAAGATGTTTGGAACTTATTAAGAAAAATAAAAAACATGCCATCTGTCCCGTGGTATAAATTTTGCCTACAGTGTGTACGGTCTTCATTAGAGGTGTTCTGGTGAGCGCTGTAATGTTATGCAATCCAGTTTAACGGAGAGAGAGAGGAGCACGTGTTAACGAGCAGCAGCTCAGAGGCGAACCCAGAGGAGAGAGAGAGCACAGTATGGGTACGTGACCTTATATATACACAATTGTCAACATACAGGTTGGAAATGAATACGGGGCGACTAAAACACTATATCTATATATTAAAATGATATAAATAATTGTATTTATTTTTCACGAGGCCCCTCCTTTTTGCAGCGTTCGCATAAATGTGTGAGTAAATGGTTTCGCCCTGCTCCTCGTTGTTGTCCTTGTTTCCCATTGGCCGCTCAGGCAGAAACGTAAACACGGGTCCCGCCGTCTCTCTGAGAACTCCCTCTCATCAAAGAGACCATTCATTTGTCATTTTGATGTTAATGATATGCGACACTGACCTCTGAAACGGACACAGAGAGGTTATTAATATCTTTGAACACATTTGAAAAAGTGGTAGGCGCCTAGGGCGAGGTGCTTCATGGGAAATGTAGTTGGAGACAGCATGAGTGAAACTCAAATTGTTCCCCAATGCCTGTGTAGTGCACTAGAAAAGTCATAAAACACTACAAATTTACAGCGTGACTGTACCTTCACATAGATTATATATATATGTTTTAAACTTAGCTTGATAACGAGTAGGTCATAAATACATAAAAGTATGTTGTTAAAACATAGAAAGTAGGTGTTAAAATACCTGTTGAAATGTATTCTTGTAAAGGTTTCCTCTACTTGGCACCCAGACTATGATTAAAACTATTTAAATAAAATACAACATTTCTATTACAATATACATTTTGTAGTATATGTTGGTTATTATTGCTCATTGACCTACATAGTGCACTATAGTGATAGGGAGTAGGAATATGTCCTAGATATTCAGCCTGGACAATTCAAAAACTTCATTTCCCATGTCCACCGCACTAATGTTTTTACGTCACCACCAACGTACTCGTAATGCAAGATGGCGTCGTTGGGAAGGAGGCGCGGTGTCCCAGTGAGCAGGGAGAGGTCAGTTACACTAAAACACCCGCCACAAACACACTTTATTGGCTTATATTACTCTCATTCTCACGGAACGATGAGCCTGTGTGCTGCCCTTTAAATGCCGAGCTCTGTGCACTTTGGTAAAGCCGTTGAGAGGGGGGAAAGCTTGTTTGGTTTGGCCTCATGTGATGTTTTGATTCGCGGACTCTGTTCACACAGGCTCAGAAAACTAGCGAGAAAACCCGACTTACATGTCCACGGTGGATATTTATAACCACAGATACTAACAGCTAGAGACAGTTATTCACCTGTGCTTTTTAAGTTTTTAAATTGCGTTTAATTATTTTCGGAATGTCCCCGCTTTCTGAGTTGATAGCAAATATTTCAGCCTCTAACATCATCTGTTAACAAAAAGCCCTGTGTATGTGCCACTCAGTGGTCTGCTTTGAATTGGCTACTTGTTTTAAACGGCTTTAGTGTAAAGCTCAGGATTTTTATAAGTTTTAAATGCTTATAGCACATTTCTTGTTGCGACTTGGCCATATCAAGGTTAATTCCCGAAATAACCCAGTTGGTTAATGCAGACGCAAGGTTATTTCACTTACTGCGAAGTTAGGCAGATTTTCACATTTTCTGCGTAACTAAATTGTTAGGATATAGTCTTTTACATGGCGTTTCTTAATTCTGAAAAGACTCGCCAAGTTTCTTGTCAGAATGGTTGACTGTGGTAGTAATAGGAACCAGACTTCTCAAGCTTTCAATAGCTCTAAAAGCCAAAACACTGTTTCTACATTTTAATTATTTTTTAAGTGATGATATTTTTCTTAACAAAACCAATGGTTACATATCAAACTGATTAAAAGCAATTTATCTTTTGTGGAAAGCCCAATATATGGAGCCATTTTTAGGAGTCAAAGAACCTCTATTGCTATATAATTTATTACTTGATATTAACTTGGTAATTGGCTTAAAATGTATTTTTAAAATCCAAGAAAATGATTGCATTTTTCTTACAATGTAAGACAGTACATTTTCTTGTTAGAAAAACATTGGTAGACTTTGTTCAGCATCAATGTTTTGAGATTTTCTTTAGAAGTTAGAAAACATTTGCAAAAATGTAAAATCACAATACTACCACACATTTTCCAGTTTATAGCATGAATATTCAGATTTCTGGAGGTTTTACAAATTATAGATAAACATGCAGGAATGTGATGTTTAAAAATACTATGAAAACCTCTGAATGCAATGATTTTATTTAATTATTACAAATGCTGCTATAGTTACAGTTAAAATATTATGAATAAAAATACTAGTGGTATATGTGGTGTAATCAGAATGTATGTTGTTACGTTTTTGGGTATCTATATTCATTATGTAGGAAATTCAAGGGTTTAAAATGTGAACTCTTAGAAAAATCTGGAATATTTTTTTCTGGTCCTCTGATACATGCTGATAATTAGTTTTGTTCTAAAAGCACCTGCAAAACTTTTAAGTGTGTACAGTGTGTTCTGACATTAAGCTTTGGTTAACAAAGCTTTACAGCATTCAAAGAATGTGGCATAACAATGCTGCTGTTTTTCCTCTGTCTGTCGTTCTTTAGGGGAGTGATGGCGGCAGCAGAGTGTTACATCGTTCATGAGATCTACAATGGAGAAAATGCGCAGGAGCAGTTCGAGTATGAGCTGGAGCAAGCACTGGAGGCTCAGTACCGTTACATTGTGATCGAGCCGACACGAATCGGAGATGAGACGGCCCGCTGGGTGGCCGTGGGGAACTGCCTGCACAAGACGGCCGTGTTGGCAGGTGCCGCCTGTCTCCTGACACCTCTGGCACTCCCAGCCGACTACTCACGCTACGTGGCGCTGCCGGCTGGCGCGCTCAGCCTGGCCTGTGCTGCTCTCTATGGCATCTCCTGGCAGTTTGACCCATGCTGCAAGTACCAGGTGGAGTACGACAGTCAGAAGCTGTCCCGGCTGCCGCTACACACGCTCACTTCATCCACGCCTGTGGTGCTGGTGCGGCGGGATGACGTGCACAGAAAGAGACTGCACAACACGATAGCACTGGCCGCCTTGGCTTACTGCGTCAAGAAGATCTACGAACTGTACTCCGTATGAGGTGCTGCTGCACATAAACACGCACACACACTCGTACAAACACTGATACAACATCACACACTGGCAGGGAGGTCAGAAGAATTACTAAATACACCTGCATATAGACAGACAGACAGATACACACACATACACACAGGCAGACAGATGCACAGGTGGAGAGAGCGAATGCAAGGAGCCAAGAAATGACAAGAAGGAATATAAAAAACAAGCAGTGCTCTCCCTGTCACTCTCTCCCCTCTGCGTTTTCAAACGGTGGAAGAGCAGACGATCGGACAGGACGGGAGGATGAATGAACTGGACACGAAAAAGCTTAGGGGGGTTTACAAGAAAACTAAAAGCAAAATTCTATCCCCTTTTTTCTGTACTCAAGTGATATCACCAATGTACTCACCCCCCCTCCTCCAGAGTCTCCCAGTCCCTCAGCGTCCTCCCAGTCTTGACCCGCCCCACCTCACCCTGCCGCACATGCTGAGCCCCCACACCTGGGCAGTGACCTGTCGGACCATGAGTGTGTGCTGGACAGGTCAACAGACAGACATCTTTTAAAGTATGACCTTTGAACCCTGTCTCTCCTCTCCCCCTGTGTAGTTTTACTGTACCCTGCCTTGGAGCATCACCTTTTCATTAAACAGTAGGAGATTTAACCTCAACCACCATCTCTGCTGACCTTTTTTTTTGAACATCTTACAGACAAATGATGCACACATGTAAAAAAAAAAAAAAACTAACCTGTATATATAAATACTCATGGAAAATTCTGCACATAGGTTTTGTTAATTGTTAATAATGGTGTAGAAAGCAAGGACTTGCAGCTCACTTGTTAGATAATGCTCATTATGCCAGTGCCTTCATGGTATTGGGGTCAGAAAATGGCACTTCAGTAGATTCAGGTTAGGCATTTTATTTTAGTTGATTTTACTGCAAGAAGTAAATGTTCATATATTTACTAGGCCAGCGGCCCAGCTTAAATTAAGGGTGCCTGTAAACAGCCATTGGTTTACATATATGGAAGGGAATAGTAAATAAATAAATGTGTATATATTTACTATTCCCCACCACTTTTATGTTTTCAAGGCTGTAATTGTCAGGCCCTACCTCTTATAAAATTTATACTTATGGGCTTATACATACACAGTATAGATTGTGAATAAGATGGATTTTTGTTTTTCTGTTACAACCCCTATTGAAAGTAAAGTTTATTTTGACCCAAGACGTGCAGTGAGCTGGGGATTGCACATCGTTTATGTTTTTGCTGAGCAAGATATGCGAGGGTACCATAAAGCCTAAAAAAAAGCAAAAAGCATTTGTATTGCATTGTTTCAGTAGAAATGCTATGTTTGTAAACGGTCTTAATTGTGGGGACCTGTGACATCATGTAATGAAGCAGTGCTAACACACAATTTGTACCTGAGGTGATAATTGATTTAGACAATATGTTAAAGGCTTTTTTGTTTTGGTTTGTTTGTTTTGTGTACATCCTGTTCAGATGTTTTATTCCATGGACAATGAAAAATTCATAATATTGGGGGAACGATGCGTTAAGTAACATCTTACTAAAGGACTGTTATGTAAGCCCCACGCATACATATTTACAATAGCTCATTCCGACAAGCTTGGGTTTTCAAAAAGCCTGTATTCCTCTTCTGATATTATTTCTTTCCATTCAGTATTATGGAAATGGCATCTTTATAGTTATCTATAACTGTTTGTGTCAGTTGTCAGGAAAGTCTTAAGGTGAAGTTTTACCATTAACTGTTATCGTTAAAGACTTGTCATGTTGCACATACTTGTTTGCTGTGTTTTCATCAAATGCAAGTCATTTCCATTAATCAAGTTTGGGTTTCAGGACTAGGTTTATGTGTAAACTAAATTTACCAAAAGTAGTTTCACTGAATCTCCTTTTTTGGACTGTTACCACACTTAAGCTGCCTTCAGTCTAAACACTGTGGGTTGATGGGGCTGGATGACACCTATCCACTTACTGGCACTACAAATTACCACTTAACGTCTTAGCTGTTAACAAAAGGTTTCAAAATAATATTTTATTGGGGTACTTTATAATACTGAATGTTTATTCCAGTGTCCAAATGAATTCAGTAGAAAGGAAACCTCTACCAGTTGACAGCAACATTCACATTTAACCAGCAACCTAATGAAAAATAAATGCATTCTGTATGTTCTCATTTTATTAGCTTAAAATCAAGAGATCCCTTTGTAAAGTTGCGTTAAAGACTATTTTTCTTGTGTGTGTGCAGCGGTGTATGGCCTCTAAATAAGTGCAGAATTTGTGTAATATCTTCTAACTTCCTGTAAGAGAGCTTGTTAGTAGCATCTGTTTCTTTTGTTCTCACCATGCTCTAATCTCAAGAGGGAGGTAATTGGGTTAGTAAATTGCTGGTAGGTTGTACAGAATTAGAGCACAGGCTAAAGCAGCAGACATCATGGAGTAGAAATGTAGCACCGCACTACTCACTGTCAAAACTAGAAGCAAGTCTGAAACACTGTAGAGGTTGCATGCTTAGTGAAAGGATGGACTGCCTGAAATAGCTGGCCCACTACTATGTAACAAGAGGAAACAGAGACTCCAAGGTCAGAAGGAATGATTTGATTTGATTAGATCAAATGAAAAAGTTGATTTATTTCAGTAATTCCATTCAAAAAAGTGAAACTTGTTTATTATACTCATTCAGTGACACAAACTGCTATAGTTCAAGTATTTATTTCTTTTAATTTGATGATTATAACTGGCAACTAATGACAAACCCAAGTTCAGTGTATCAGAAAATTTGAATATTGTGAAAAGGTTCAATATTGAAGACACCTGGTGCCACACTCTAATCAGATAATTAACTCAAAACACATGCAAAGGCCTTTAAATGGTCTCTCAGTCTAGTTCTCTAGGCTCCACAATCATGGGGAAGACTGCTGACTTGACAGTTGTCCAAAAGACGATCATTGACACCTTACACAAGCAGGGCAAGACAGAAAAGGTCATTGCTAAAGAGGCTGGCTGTTTGCAGAGCTCTGTGTCCAAGCACATTAATAGAGAGGAGAGGTGAAGGGAAGGAAAAGATGTGGTAGAAAAAAGTGTACAAGCAATAGGGATAACTGCACCCTGGAGAGAATTGTGAAACAAAACCCATTCATAAATGTGGGGGGGGTTCACAAAGACTGGACTGCAACTGGAGTCAGTGATTCATGAACCACCACGCACAGACATATGCAAGCGTCCAAAGCGCCTTGTTTCCACAAAGGACTGGACTGCTGCTGAATGGTCCAAAGTTATATTCTCTGATGAAAGTAAATTTTGCATTTCCTTTGGAAGTCAAGGTCCCAGAGTCTGGAGGAAGAGAGAAGCATGTTGTTTGAGGTCCAGTGTAAAGTTTCCACAGTCAGTGATGGTTTGGGGTGCCATGTCATCTGCTGGTGTTGGTCCACTGTGTCTTCAGAAGTCCAAGGTCAAAGCGGCCATCTTCCAGGAAGTTTAGAGCACTTCATGCTTCCTGCTGCTGACCCACTTTATGGAGATGCAGATTTCATTTTCCAACAGGACTTCCAAAGCTTCCAATACCTGGTTTAAGGACCATAGTCGCCCTGTTTTTAATTGGCAACAATTGGCAGCAAACTCGTCTCACCTTGACCCCATAAAAAAATCTATGGGGTATTGTGAAGTGGAAGATGCAATGCGCCAGAAGTATTATTGAGTGCTGTGCTCATACTTTTCATGTTCATACTTTTTCAGCTGGCCAGCATTTCTAAAAATCCTTTTTTTAATTGGTCTTTAGTAATATTCAAATTTTCTGAGAAACTGAATATGGGGTTTTCATTAGTTGTCAGTTATAATCATCAAATTAAAAGAAATAAACACTTGAACTATATCAGTCTGTGTGTAATGAATGAGTATAATGAACAAGTTTCACTTTATGAATGGAATCACTCCTTCTGGATGTCCTTTTAATTTGTTTCGGAATATCAACTAACCATCAGTAATTGTATCTTACATTAAAGCCACCTTTTTGAGAAGAAATTATGTTTAGTGTAAATGTAGTCAGCCTAGCATTTGGTGTTCGATGCTTGATTTGTTTTGCACTGTAACTACCGGGCTAATAGAAGGGACACTCAAAGACTGGATAGGTGTGGTGCTATTATCAATTCTAAGACTGAAATTTGTTTTAGAAAATTAAAAAACATTTCCCTGCAGATTACTTTGAAAAATGGACACATATTTCGAAGAATGGAAGCTATAATTTGGAATTTTTCCATTGCATGGTACCTAGGCTTGATATGCTTTATTCCCTGGTTGCTTTTCCGTTACCCCCACGAAATATAGCTGGTGATGTTGTAAAACTACTCCTGGAACATTTGAAAACCACAATGGTGGCAGTAACATTGTACTGGTGTTTTTTTGGGGGGGTGTATGTTTTAAAAGCTGCCTTTAAAAACAAATGCAAATAAGAGAAAAACATGCGATCACTGCTTGGAGATTTTACAAGGTTTGTGCTAGAGGTCTGCATTTCATGGTGTTGACTCAGCACAGTGCAAGGTTTACACGTCCCTACTCAACTTGCTTGGAATCGTTAGTGAGTAGTTGCTTAAAAACAAACAAACCGTATTCTCTCATGCAGGTCTAGAGATATCAACTACATTAATGGAAAGAAGAAAAATTATATTTGGTGTTGGACTATCATTTTAATTTTACAAAATGTTTTGAACATTTGTTACAAGGATGAGATAAATTAAATGCTGAACAAAAGATAAAACATTAAAGGTTCAAGAACATCAAGTTAGGAGGTAATGCTGAAAAAGTCATTCCATAGTTTTGTTTTTCAAATATGACATTCCTTATTACTAGGGATTTCTCATAGATATGCTGCAGCTTCTATGAAGTTATTTAAACCAATGAAAAAAAATAAAATAAAAATCATACAATAAAAACAAAACACCTTTATCAATCATGTTATCACATGCCCGTTACACACACAACACAATCTGTTCAATTTCACAGAAGGAAACTCCCTCTGTTTGAGTCAAACTTGAATAGCTGTGGTTGATTTACTGTTGTTTTATCCTCTGTTCTTTCTTGGCGCGAGAGGCCATGACTCTAAAAAAGGCAGAAGGCCAGAGGGTGCGGAGGTAGACGGCCAGAGTGGGCAGAGGGCCAGCCAAGAGTACGTCTTTCTGTCTGTAACAGACAGCTTTCAGGACGGCTTGAGCCACCTCCGCTGGATCCCATCCAGACTCTGTGGTCTTGTCCATTACTGAGAAAGTTAAATAAGCAGTACATTAAAGAGTTAAAAGCAAAACTTCAGAGTCTTCTAAAAATAATACACAATTACTGTGATCAGCTATCACTAAAAATGCTTTTCTATCATTTTCATAATTTATTACAAACCAAATAAGTGACCTCAATTGAACTGAGTTTAGTGTTTTATAGAAAGACTTGGGATGTACAGGGGGTCCTCGACTTACAACGTTGTTCTGTTCCTATGTCGCGTCGTAAACCGATTTTCGGTGTAAGTTGGAACATACGTACATACTGTACGTAAATAACATACTGTAAGCACTTGTCCTTTCCTAACACCTATCTTCCTCGGTCCCTAGCCGCGTAACCGTGTATTCTTCCGCCGCGCACACCAAACACGCAATTCACGTTACGACGTCTACGACGCAAAACCACTTAAGTCAAAACAAGGCTTTATACAGTAAATGGGAGATGTGTCGTAACCACGAAACATCGTAACTCGGGACTGACGTAACCCGAGGACCTCCTGTACATAATTGTATCTGGAGACATTGGTTTGTACTCAAATTTCTCCCCAATTTAATAATTCCAGCCGTTAGCTAGTACTCCCCTCATCATATGATGCTACCAAGCCCGAAGGGTAAATACTAGAACATGCTTCCTTCAAGTCATGAGAAGACAGCCTCCACTTCTTGTGAACTGTTGTTGACACAATGCCACAGGACAGCTCAACATGTTAGGGGGAGAACATTATCTGCCCTCTATTATGTTTGTCAACAGACACCCACATTGGCTAGCATCACTGAGTGATCCGGCAGAGTGAGGACCTTCCTATCCTCTCAGAGGTCGAAAAGCTAGTTGTTCTATTTTGCAGTCTTGGGACTTGTATGGCTAAGGTGTTTAAATCTGTATTTACACTGTGTGTGTGTATGTGAGTGAGTGAGAAAGTGTCACGATGTGTACCGTATAGTAAAATTAATGAAAATGATCACTTTTTTTATATACTGTATCTTCATTTACTCACTTATGAAGAGCAGGTATGGGCTTATTGGGGTTTTATTGTATCTACATTTTCTGTAGATTCTCATGGTACAAGCTGCATGAACATATTTGAAAAGGTGACTAGTCTCACCTCCATATTTGGATCCATCTCCAGTGACAGCGTTGACTGACAGGTTAGTCCTAATGTATCCAGGACTGATGACTGACACCTGTAAACCAAATCGTTCCACCTCTGCTCGAAGACAGTCAAAATAGGCCTGTGTGGCGTGTTTGGATGCCGCATCTAAACACAATACAAATTGCATTAATACCACAAATGCTGGATTTTTTCAGATCCAGACAGATAACTTGTGTGTTTTGCTGAAGTCTGCACTGACTGCAAAGATCACACTTCTCTCAGTACTGCACAAGATTGTAAAAGAACAAGGTGATTCATAGTGTTGTAACAGACCACTTTTGATCTGATAGAAAAGTTTAATCTGCAAACAGCACAAGACACATCACACCAGCAGAATTCAAAATATCTTCTCTAGAATAACCAACTTATTTATCTGTCCATCCACAGGTTAATGCATGTCTCCCCCAGATATAAATGATCTTTAAATACTCACAAGCAGATCTATTAGGGATGGCAATCTTTCCCTGAACACTGCTGATTGCTACTATGTGTCCACTGCGTCTTTCCACCATTGCGGGAAGAATGGCTAAAGAGAGAGAAAGATTTTACCTGTTACACTGCCCCCTTTTAAACTAAATATCGTCACTCTCCAAAGAAAAACATATATCTCAATTTTTGTCAATTTAGACATACGTGTTTTTCTTTGGACATCAATGATATAAAACCTAAACACTTGGCTATTGTACTGCAGAGCTACAATGCTATAACTATGATGTACCCATTCATGCAGATGTACAAATATTTATTTGAATTACAGCTGTTACCTTGAGTCAGGGCAACGGGGCCAAAGTAGTTGGTCTCCATAACATCCCTCTGCACAGAGACATGGGTGTCCAGGATGTTGCCACGGTAACTAATACCTGCATTGTTTATGAGGACATCCACATGACCATGGCACTTCAGAATCTCCACTGCTGCCCTGGTAACTGTGTCTGTTTCCGCGAGGTCAAAGGTCACTGTGCAGGGTGTATAAGTCTGACCAAAAATACAAAGACCCTCACAGTTATGAGCAATACTATTACCCTGAATTATATCATTTAATTTCACTCTGTTTTAAAGGGCATTCAGAGAACTTTATTAGGGACAGGTTAGGATTAATATACATTCAAACACAATAACTATACAACTAGACCAATAAGAAAATGGATTGGTGCATAGTACATGGTAGTATGTACATATAAACTAATCCAACATAACATTATGACCACCTCCTTGTTTTGACATTCACTGTCATTTCTCTCAGCTCCTCTGACCATATAGGAGCACTTTGTAGTTCTAAAATTAAACACTGCAATCAATATGTTGCTGTGCATACAATGTTTGCCCCTTTTCCACCTGTTTTTCAATGCTCAGGACCCCCCAAATGACGACCAGAGAGCAGGTATTATTAGTGTGTATTGTGCTGGTATGAGTGTTCCGGAGATTTTAAACCCCTCAGAGTCACTACTGCACTGAGAATAGTCCACGAACAAAGACGGATCAAGGGGCTTCCAGTGGGCAGCATCCTGTGCCCACTGATTAATAGGTAGAGTATGATTAACACAACTATGCAGCAAAAGATGAGCTACTGTATATGATTTTACAAATGAGGTAAGCATGTCTTATAGAGTGGACAGTGAGTGGATACCAGCAGCAATGCTCTGTCTGATTCACTCGTACCAGCATAACACACTAACACGCCATCATATGTGTTACAGCTCTATTGTGGTCCTGACAATCAAAGAACAGTGAAAGGGGGCAAAAAGTATACACAACAACAACTGAACTACAATCAGAAGCTGCAGAACTACAAAGTGCTCCTGTTCGGTCTGTGGAGCTGGGAGAAAGGACAGTGAGTGTATAAAATAGTAGGTGGTCATAATGTTTGTGTGTGTATGTGTACCTTCTTCTGACCATCTGTTGCAGCTCTTAACTCCTGAACAACCTCCTGCAGTCTCTTCTGGTCTCTTCCACACAAGATAAGCCTTGCCCCTGCAGCATGAAAGGTTCGAGCACATTCTGGAGAAACATACGTCATGTTTACTGTACAAGGGAATTGCACCAGATTTGCAAAATATCTCAATTTTTCAGTCAATCAGAGGCAAACAGTCATTCACAGTGGACTGATGTGAAATGATTCACTGTGGAGAAATGTAGGGTCAGTGACAATAATAGGAACCATGTAGGACATGCATGCTTCAAATGCACTGCATGTTTTTATTAAAGACATAGAAACTTAATGAATAAAATTGTCCATGAGTGTCTGTACATGCAGGTCTAGTTTTTCACGGTGGTATTGGTAAAACTGTACATTTGTAAAACAAAATACTATTAGACAATATTTGAAACCATTTTTGATGTCTGGTTCCTATGACCACCACTGTGAACATTTACAACTCTGTAAAATATTGGTGACAGTTTCCTTTAATATGTTCACTGGAAGGACTGACACTATGTTTAAAGATAATAATAATAATAATAATAACACTTCACCCAACAAAGCTTTTTAAATATAGTAGCTGGTTAGTTTGTATATGTGTGAATTACCTTTCCCCAAACCAGAACTGGCTCCAGTGATGACCACAACTTTGTCCTGGAGAATCTGTCTGCCCCTCGTTTTCATGATCAATCTCAATAAAATCAGCAGCCCAACTGCACCTACAGCAAGCGTCCCCACCCCTGCCCCTGTGATGCGCTCCATTCTCCTGCACATGCACAAAAACACATGCACATCGTAAATACCCACATTATCCACACCTTCAGCATCAGCACATTAACATAATGTACTCTAACCTTCTTTTACTACTTATTTCCACCTCCCCCAACTGGCTCACACTAACATACTGACATACTGGCCATCAGGGGGTATTTCACAAAGCAGGATTTCACAACTAAGCTGTATAACTTAAGCCAAAAGCTCACTGTGTCCAATGGGACTCTTCCAGCACTTCATTCAAAATCCTGCTTTGTGAATCGCTCCCATGAATAAACGCATTATGGTGGTGGTAGAAACAAGTGAGAAAACCTTGTGCCTTTTTTAATTCAGTTCAGCTGCTTTAAGGTGAACCCACTGTGGACACAGATGATCACTTGATAGTAATGAAATGGGATTCTCTCGAGCAGCTTCACATGAATCTGAGTGCACCTTATTTTACGTCTCAAACAAAATACTACAGTACTAAATAGTAGCCATTTCAAAAATGGAATGCCACTATTAGCATTACATGACAGTAGTGTACTTTCAGTATGATTGGTATAGTGTGTATATTATATACTCACTTCACCACGGAATTTAAGCCGCATACACTTAAATCTGTGTGTGTGGTAGTTTTGGGGTTTTGACAGGTTTACAGGTCATTCTCCATCAGGTTGAGAGTTAGCTTTGTATCAGTATCCACACGACCTTTGAACTTTGTATAGTTCCATTAAATAGGGTGACCAGATCTGAGATGGTGAAAAAGAGGATGTCTCGTCCGAGACCGTCCAATCAGAAGATTCTAGGCTACTTCACCACGCACCCTTCTCACTCAAGGGAACTAATGGAAGTAGAGGAGGGTGGGACTAGTTTGTGAATGAAACGCTTCTCGAAATTCTATGTAAACTCTAGAAAAACAAAATTCTGCCCGGACATTTTTTAAGTCTAAAAAAGAGGACATGTCCGGGTAAAAGAGGACGTCTGGTCACCCTACCATTAAAGAAACACAAGATACCATTTGGCATGGTCTTCTGTCCTCCAAAAAAATACACAGTGTAGTTTTCTTTTCCCTGTTACACATCAGTAAAGCATCACATTTTGAAACTGTAATTTTAAGGTAAATTACTGCCTAGTGTTCCTTTAAACAGAAAGTAAATCTGAAAAACCAACTGCATTCCATATTTTCTTCTGTGGGTGCATCGCGGTATATATAATATTTTTTGGTAATACTACACTAGAGGAGTGTCCCAATTCTGCTCTCATCCCTCAGAGGCCTTAAACGACCAGACCTTTGTCCCTTCTGCTTACACCACAACAACATCAATTTCAAACATTAAAATTTCAACTTCACGGAGGACAATCGGCTTAGAGCAAGAATTGTGACAGGGCATAAATGCACTGCTAATGGGGATGTTCAATGCTGTATATGCTATTTTGTAAAATTTGGGTTGCGAGACAGTTCATATCCAAATGAAAAGTACAATACAAATCATTAACTTCTGAACAAAATTAAATCCTCATCAGCAACATCATTAAAGGAGTGTTTACCATTGGTATACTCTGTACAGCACTATCACGTGTGCCATGTCTAGTTGTATATTTTGAATCACAGTATCCACAATGTGCAAACGTAATCATAATAACCACTGACCACTATGTGACACTTAACATGGTGGACAGTTCTTACACATAACGGCTCGAATTCAAATAGCTCCCTCCTCGCTATATAGTACACTAAACAGCTCATAACACTGTGGCTTCTACAAGTTAGGAGCGCACTTAATAAATTTGGTTTACTGTGAGAATTCAATGTTTACGACCTACATGATTTATACATAAGCAGCAGCAAGACATTTTTAATTCGACATTGATCGTTTAACTGCGCGCTCCTTACACCCACTAACCGGATCAAACGCGAGGCACAAGTGTGTCGCTAAGTACTCTGACCCCACAATAATATATCAGAATATATTCTGAAACCTGTAGTCAGGGAACAGCAGATTGTAGATGTAGGAGATGGTTTACCTTGTAGAAACAGCTTATGTGAGCCGTTTATACCTCGCTCTTTCCTTCAGATCTGGGTTTACCCTCGTACATCACTGGACACAAACGTTCCTTCCAGGAAGCTTAGAGCCATGTGTACTAACAGGGAAATGACACAAGCGCACAGGACCCCCATTGACCAATCAGAATCACGAGGGCGGGCCATTCCGTCACAGACCCTCAGTATCAAACATAGTAAGAGTAAAAAGTGAAAAATGGTTGTAGGACCACTGCGTTACTAACCAGTAAAGGCTAAGCACCAGCTATATGAAACTGTCAAACAAATAAATACAGTGGAATTTGAGTTCCTAACTTGTGTTTATTGATAGTCAGAAAACTGTTTTTTTCTTATAGTTATTTCTTAATAATTCAAGGAATTATTAAGAAACCCCCAACGGTGTTCGGAAACTCTAATAGGCGTCTTACCTGTGACGTAGATGGTGGACAACCACTCTAGAAGTTGCACTTAATTTAATGCAAAATGACGAAAAGGTGTGTTGTTTTTGGCTGCAATAATCCAATATACAGTGGGACATCTGTGTACAAATGGCCCAAAGATCCCAAAGTATCCAGTAGTGCTCATTTCACTGGCGCTTTTCCAACAATATGGGCATGTAAGGACACCAACGAAAGGTGTTCAAGAGCCTCTGTAACATGGAGGTAAACAGGGTAAGGACACTCACTTCGCCTGTTTTAGTTGGTGTTAGTTAACGTTAGCTTGACTTGCTAAACTCGGTGTCTCAGATTATACTCGGCTACGTAGCTGCATTACGGAGGTTTATAGTGTCGGATGAATTCGAGTTCGATTCGATCACATTTACAAGAATAACGGTACCTCTAAATTTGAGTTTAGCTTATTGCTAGGCTATTGTCATGAATAATGTTTGTTATTTAGTTAGCTAGATACTTTCATAACGGTGTTTTACCGCGCCTTTGTTCAGCTGTTGTCCACCAGTGACGTCACGGCTGCGTTCAAGAATTTCCGTAGCGAGCTCGGGTTTTTTCCGTCAATTTAATAAAATTGTCAGTTTTAAAGCAAATTAAGCATGTGCTATTTTCATTTTAATTCATACTTATATATGTCAGTAACTAAAATAATCTGAAATATTCACGAAGGTCCATTAAGTGGTGCTTAGCCTTTAATACGATAAAAATAAAATGTTTAACACCACTGACTATAGAAAACAACGTGCGCAGGATATCACTGATACTTGAACAGAAGAGATTCCACTTTGTGTTCTTTTACTACTTCATTCTGTTCAGGCTCTTACCTTGCATTGTACTTTTTGACACATTCTAATACAGACTTTTAACAAGCAGAAAAAAGAACTGCCAAGAAATTGCATTGCCTGTGCCTTTATATAAATTGAGTCTGAGTACAACCCACTGACCCAATAGGAAAGACAGCGAGAACCAGGTTTGGTACACACTTTTTTTTAACATGGTAAAGCAAAACCCCTTTTTACAAATGCAGGGATATTTAAAACAGCAGGAGGGTGAAGCCTTAGAAGTTCATTAAAAAAAAAAAAGCTGTTGCAACATGTAAATTAATAAATAATCCAAATAATTTACAGTATGTTATACAAAAGCGCAGTGAATACTGGAATCTGTTATTATCTATTTACATCAGAAACTTTACACGTTCAATCTGAGACAAACAGAGAGAGGCCACAATATAGGGTTTCAAAAACCATTCAAACATCCAATTACTGGCTTCTAAAGTACACAATAACAACTTAGTGTTGAGTACTAACCATCAAACCTAAGGGCATTCAGTTATTTTATAACCATAAGGAGCCTTGGGGTAACATCTCAATAGATTTAGTTCTAAATACAATTAAAAATATGCAAATATTTTAGTGTTGGTATAATTTCCAATTAGGTCTTGCATAATAAATAAGAAACCCTTCTTAGCAGTGTCTTCATATAATCAAGATTAAATAAGATAAAGCCAATCAGACTCGGAAGCCAGTGTTAAAAATGGTAACAGACTGTACATGTAGGATGTGTATGGTATATACACTCATACACACGCACACTTATGGCTTTTTCATGATTTTGCGTAGGATAATCAGGGACAGATCTATATTATCCGTAAAAAAGGAACAAACCCACTAGGACAAAAACAGAAAAAAAGCATCCTTGGCTCTTTACACAGACACATGCATGTGCAACGCACACACAAATACACTTGCACACAAAAAACTGGCAGACAGACAAGAGAAAAGAAACAGATCTACAGGAGGCAATATTTGTTCAGATATGGCGGGTCATTGTTTCCTGTACACGAGGTTGCTTTGTAAACGAATTGATTTAAAAAAAGTGTCCAGAGCGTTGTTCTCGAGACCACAGCCATAAAACTAAGGGCCACACACACACACACACACACGATCCTGAAAGCTTTTGAGGATCATGGCAGTCTTTATTGCACTTTCAACAAGGTGACTGAAACAGTTATTCTTCTGTAGCACTGTGATTCTTCCCACACAGTTGCCTTTCTGGTACTGATAGTGTGAAGCTCTGTCCAAGCACATCAAACTCCTTTAAGTGGCAGGCTTGAGGTAAGGACGGAACTCTTCATCCTCTTCATCTCAGACCCCTGGAGGTGGCAGGCTTGGCTCAGAGATGGATAATTCTTGGGCAAGGTCATTGAAGCGTGCAATGTAGTCAACGCTGCTCTCACTCATCATGCACGCAAGCTGAGTATCCATCTGCCAAATGTATACATGTATACAATACATAAATCAAAATTATAAACACCAGAGCTTGAAATATTTATCAGACCATATAGACCAAGGCATGGCATATTTTTCATGTCCAAAAATTTCTGTTCTAACTTAAACTTGCAAATTCACTTGTTCACTTTATTTAGTTGTTATACGATTATCTTGCACTATTGTCTACTCTGCCTTGTACATCCAGTATCCTACCTCCTTCTATTACAATTTTTTTTGCACTATTGTTTACACTGCCTTGTACATCCATTATCCTACCTCCAAATCAGGTTATTGTCTTCAGTCAGTGTCCCATTGTCTCATTTATGTCTATCAGTGAGCTGCTGGTATTGTATGTCCTACTTGTCTTCTGTTTCACTTTCATATATTTATATACTTAGCTTAGTTGAATTTAGTCTATTTTTTGTTAAATGTTACTGCATCTTGGAGAGGAGAGTAAAGTAATTTCAATCCTTGTATTTCCTGTACATATGTAGAATTGACAATAAAACTCTCTTGACTCTTGACAAATGTCTTCAAATCCTCTTTGGTCATTTACTAACTGTAGTCTATTCAGAAATATTAGTGTTAACAAAGCACAACGTTTTTGCCATGCTCATCTAGGGCTCCAAGAAAAACTGTACTACTCGACCAAAGTCCATAACCTAAGCATATGTATGACCTGTTGGTCAGCATGTATGAAGCTAGAATAGATGGCACTGCAGGTAAAGACACCAACAGGGTCCTGGACGGTTTGGCCAACACAGTAGTATCAGAGTTCAGGTTCTTTAAAATTGTGTGAATTTCATCCCAGTTTCACACAAAGAATAAAAAAATAACACTAGGTACACATTCCTATAATCTGCAATCAAGAGAGAAGGCCAGTTTTTCCAAGTCCTACACCCAAACCCAAATGTGCTCCATCAAACCTTTTAACTCTTCCTTTAAGCCTTGTATGTCTCCATATCCTTTAAGGCGAACTGGTGCACCCCAGTGGATAAAGTAAGTAAATGACAGTGTAACTGCTTAGCCTATCCCACAACTAAATACTTAAATTTTTATCCCTGGAGATACAGATACAGTGGAACCTCTACCTATGAACTTGATCCGTTCTGTGACGCGGTTCGTAAGTGGAAAAGTTCGTTTCTCGAGTCAATTTTCCCCATTTAAAATGATGGAAAAGCAATTAATGCGTTCCAGCCCACCCCAAAAGTCACCCTTTTTGCACTGATATATGTTTACAAAACTCTCAAATTAGGAAAAAAAAAAAAAAAAACAAGTAGCATTACTAAAAATAAAAAAAGAAATACAGTGGTAACAGTAATAAAAAAAGTTTTAAGTGGTTACATATCGCTACCTTGAAGACGTGACAACTGGCTGGAGGAGTAACACAGGCACTGGCTGTATGACGGGAGGTGGGGGTGGGTGGAATAACGGAGAGTAGGCGGGTGAATGTGGGGAGACGAAGCGTAGATACGGCTTAACTTAGCACGAATTTCGATGTCTGGGCGCGCTGGGAGACTCGCAAATTAGGGTCAGTGGCCATTTCCAGCCGCCAGCTCGGGTTCGTTAGAAAGTTCATTAGTATAGGCGTTCGTTAGTAGAGGTTCCACTGTACTTTGCTAGGCCTTTAATGTAATCATTTTCAATTTTTGCTTATATTGGAGTTGGGGATGGCCTTTAGTGTAGTCTCAATTTTATTGAGAATAGTCATAATAATAATAATAATAATAATAAACAGCTGCGACAATATCTTACCTCAACTACATCAGTAAGGCCTCGGGCCTGAAAAGAGTCATGGGAGTTGCTGTCCAACAGGCTGGGGCCAAGCAATGCTGTACCACTGGAGGGCTCCACAGGGGGGAGGACTGGCCTACGAGTCTTATCAGGGGACACCAGGCTTGCTGCAATGAGGAAAAACAGGCAGATCACTGATCAGTTCATGAATGTGTGTAAATGTTGAATTCCATTTTTCCCTTGAGATTCCTGTAGCCACACTACAAAGTTTTGTTCCAACCTTAACAAAATATATTTGGCTTGATGTGAACATTTCCCTGATCTCTTTGATTAGATCGATCTGGTACGTTAGTGTAGAGATTTGAATAAACCCTTGGAAGAGTCATTAGTTGAGAACTATGCTGCAGCTGTTATACATCTCAAAAAAACTTTAACCCTATCTTAGTATAATATCGTAAAATATGGAGATAAAAACGTTACATGCCTTTTCAAACTAACTTTTTGTTTTGTGCACATATCCTTTAGTGCCTGCAAATCTGCCTGTAATCGGTCATATTTTTGCAGGTCAAGTGGCCTTTTATTAACAAGACAAGCGGTTCTTGCTACGTTAGACAGTTAATAGCATCAGACTATTATACTGTAGTGTCACTGTTAGCAGTTGTGAGGCCACAAATACAAGTTCACTGTCTGCAAGTTTAGACTTTAAAGTACTTCAGTAACTAGCAGTACTCACAGAGCAGACAACCCAGTGTCGAGTCACTGGAGTCACTTGGGTACCACTGGGGGTCATGTGTAGGAGATGGGATCCAGCTATGGGCAGGGCTATCACTGGGTGAAGAAATGAGTTTTGACCGGTCACTTCCATTGAGTTTTGGAGGAGAAAGAGATGATCCATCACCTAAGGAAAAAAAATAAAAATGTGGGAAAAAAAAAAACACTAACCAGAAGCTATGCTACACCAGCTGAATCACATCACCTCACAAAACTAATGCAGCACAGAGACCCGTTGAGTTTGAGAGTGTTACTGATGTGTCCAGCTTATCTTTGCCTATACATCAACTGTGACAACCAAGGTGCCAATTACTTATATTTACTGTTTGATGTACTAAATTCCACTTGTGATTTTAATACTCCTTCAGTAGCACATTCTCTCACACTTACCAAAGTGAGCGGAATTGATCGCAAGTTCAATAATGGAGTCACTGATATGAGTGTGAGGATCTCCAGGTGGGAGGGATTCATCTGGAGGACCAGGTAGAGAAATGTCCAATAGGGAAGCAACACTGGGAGGTGCCAAAAGGGAGTCACCACTTCCTGGAGATGGTGGAGAAACACCATTTTGCAAGGACCCCTAACAAAGGAGGCAAGAAAGGAAGAAAAAGAGGATATATAGAAAGTTAATTGTGTTGGTCAATACTAAAGCATAGATCTGGGTCTATTCATTTCTAGTACATGCATATATGTGTATTGTATGCTTGCAACTTTGAGTACAGACATACAAGTACAGAAACTTATTTCTCACAGCTGAACACAGGTATGTACACATTTAAAAAATATATGGTTCTTTAGTAAAGAAAGTGATTCTATATAGAACCCTGAACACTTGAAGAAACTTTTGAATGATTAAAGGGTTCTGTGCTACAAATGGTTCTATTATAGCACCTTTTAAAAAAGTGTTCTATGTTGCACCAAAAACAGTTCCTCTATTGTTATGATGTCAAGCTTGTTACAATAAAGGAACCATTTCTTGTGCCATATAGAACCCTGTTCTAAAAGGTGCTATATAGAACCATCTATAGCACATTCTCTATTAATTTGAGGAACACTTTCACGATGCAAAGAACCCTTTAATCATGCAAAAGGTTCTTTAAGTGTTTAGGGTTCTATATAGAACCATTTTCTTTACTAATTGACCCTTGAAGAACCATCATTTTTAAGTATGTAGGAGTATATTTTTTGTCTTTTACCTCAGGCTCCTGCTGGAGCATGCCAGGTTCAGGTGCAGCAGGCAAAGGTGGTGTAGATTCCTCAGGTTCTTTGAGGCTTGACTCTAAAGCAGGACTCTCCAGTTCTGGACAGGGGCTTCCTGGAATAATGCCTGCGGACTTTGCTGCCAGGTCAATTGCACCTGAATAACAAAAACAAACAAAGATTTTACTATCAAGTGTAAAGAACAGCAGAAGAATAAATGCTTCGACTACATTGGTAGAAGAACTGATTTTACTGTAAACTTACTGGACAGCTGACTGGTAGAACCAGGATTTATTGTAGTGGATGTGGCTTTAAGGGGAAGAGGACGTGTTGTTGGTAGCCGAGCTTGGATTGGCCGGAAAGAACCAGTGCCTAAAATATTACAAAAGAATAGGCAATGAAAACTGAATGCAAAAACGATTTGTACTCAATATTTACAGTTCATTACAAGATAAACAGCTGAAATGGGTTCCACAAGTATCCTACCAGTGGCTGAAGAATTGGAGAGAATGGAGAAGGAGCACACATGCTGGGAAGTGTCTCCTGCTGTTCGAGGCAGCAACGTTCTCTGCAGGGAAAAACAGACTTTATTTCTTAATTGTCAATGTTATGCAAGCCAAGACTTTAGCCATAATCAACAGTGACAGCAAAGATTATTAAACAATGAAATAGACAAATAACCAATTATTCCATCGTGTGAAATGTCTGAAGTCATGCTTTATGATCACTGTGCAATGAAATTTGTCCTCCGCATTTATCCATCTATTGCAGAGAACACCCCCCCCACACCCCCCCCCCCACAAGGAAAGTGGGCAACCCCCCTTGGCACTCAGGGGGCATTTTGGAGGTTTGGTGCTGCTGGTTGTGGGGATCAAACTGGTGACCTTCGAGTCACAAGCACGCTTCTCTAAACACTAGGACACAGCTGCTCCCTGAACTTTTCACCCCAGCCTTTAACATCCGTCCATATTTTGCTTGTCTCACCTGCACAACAAGTGGCTTCCTCAGTGGACGCCCTCTGCCGACTTTTCTTTGCTTGGGTAGGAAAATATCTGACTGAAGAGACAAATACACTAATGTTAAAATAATTACAAATAACAGTAATGTTAAATAATTAATATAAAAGTATGCCTTAAATGAACTACACTTAATATGATTATTTCTGAAGCACTGTGATGATGTCATCAAGTACACATTGTTATAAATCTCTCCAGGTGAAAGATCATGTTTTGTGGAAGTCTCATTTGTAGTTTGTACAATGCTGCCAACACTTTGCATCAGACAACTGCCATGTAGTATTAGATGCATTACAACTGAGAGATTCTGAAAATCACAGTGTCCACTAAAAATCATTACCTACCATACCACTCATACCAATGTGATATGTATGACATAAGCTGGTATTAAATTAATTTACGACTGCCATGAATTCTAAATTAGGCACCCACTTACACTGATCGAGTCCAGCTGCTGGCGGAAGGCTAGCTCTGCTTCCTTATTGGGAGAAAACATCCGTAAGTGCCGGGAGCTATTAGGTGGAAGAGTCGTGGGAACAGCAAACACACCGCCGTCACTGTCACCAACTAATAGGGAACGTGGAAGGTTGCGTCCACCTGTGGAGAAACGGTTACTGAATTTACCTTATGTAAATTATGAACCATTATTTTATATAAGACTACATTCAAAATCAATATAGTACTCCCTGAAAACAATGATATAGGCTAAAAATAGTGAGTGTGTTATGTACCTGTGCTGAGTGCACTGGGCAGAATTTTGGAGCGTGCTGCATGTTGTTGACGGCTGCAGCTGGGGCTGCGAGTTCCTCCTGCTTGAGACTTGCCTGGAGGGGTCAGAGACTGCTCCTCCTGCCCCGGTTTCACTGGAGATGTCCCAACTGAACACACATCTGGGGTCTGACAGAATAAGAAAGAACATAAACAGGCAAAACACACAGAGAAGAAAAAAATAAATACATAAAAATAAAAACAGAAACCTCACATAATTGTTTTGTTAATAAACTAGTTTTCAGGCCAAGGTTAAGAGTTCCATGCAACTCACGGGTTTGGGATTGACCTCTGACGAGACAAGCCTGAGGAGACAGCGAAGTACGCTTTGACTGGTGGGCAGGACTGGAGGACGGGACTTGGGTTGCCATTCATATTCCAGCTGCAGTTTCCCTGGCTTGCCTAGCATGAGGTAGAGTTCAGCCAACGTTACATTCTCAGAGCCCTGTGAGCTCCAGCCTTCCTCACGAATCTGCTGAGTAGAGCGTCCAGTCACAGCTGCCTCATCACCACGCACTGTAGGCTCAGGAGGAGGTGGGGCTACATCAGTTGTAACCCCACCTCCTGGTCCAGGTTCCTCTTTGCTGTGGTCTGTGGGAGTGCAATCTCCTTGGATAACTTGAGTGTCCTTAGCCTTAGCACTAAAGCATGTTTGAGTCTGTGATAGCCCTGTTGGGTCAACAGTCATTGCACCGCTGCCTTCCTGTGTTGGGCAAGGGGAGGATGATGCAGAAGGAGTAACAGGAGTAGGAGTGTTAGTGTTCTGGGCAGGGTTTATATTGTTCTCTGCCCCAGTAGTTGTAATACTGCTCTCAGCAGCATCAGATAGTTGTCCATCAACTCTTTTTGTGTCTCCACCAACTGAGACCCCCTTGGCTGATTTCCCAGTTCCTCTGCCAGGCTGGATGCCCAAGATATGGGCAGCTGGCAGGTCTCTCACACCTGGACGTCCACGCCCTGTCTCTTGCCAGTGCACTGTACAGGAGGCCTTTGAGTGTACAACACGAGCAACACCTGGCAAAGCAATGAGGGTGCTGTTCTCTGCTGGAAACAGATATAAATCCTCAGATTCGCCAGGTGGGGCTACACCCTCTAGAGCCTCCCGCTCTGCCAGACTCTTAAGCTACACAAACTAGAGTTAAGAGCACAAACCATAACAGGCATGTAGAATCAGATGCATCTTAGAAAATTTTATGGTTTTCAAATACTGAAAATATGCACAAAAAGAACCCTTTAACTTGTTCTTAATAACACTTTGCAGTTCACCAAACAATTAAGTTTCTCTCACACACAAAGATACAACAAACATCTATGTGGAAAGGATACAATTTGCTGATCCTGAATGGCCCATTTTTGTTTCAGGAACTCAATGAGACTGGACACCTTCCTATGCAACTCAACAACCATCCTAAAAAACAAAGAAATCAAAGCAAAGAAATCATACAAAGGAACATTTCATCACTTGATTTAAAATGCAAATAACTTTGTTTGTGTCACCTTGTTTGAGCATAAAGTTGGTTGTATTTATAAAGATCACATAAAAGACAACAGGTGTCAATGTTGTGTACAAATAAATGAATAAATATCTAGGTTTAAAAAAAAAAAAAAAAAAGACATGGGTTTAGAGAAATGCACTACAAGTCACTTAAAGTTGCACAAAAATGCTGGGACAATAGTAATCAATTAATGAACATTAAAAGACAAATGATAGCAGAATAGGACTGAAAACATGGTCTTTAAAAGGGTATCCCAAGTGCCTGAGGAAAAAGAAAATAATAATATTCCCACCATGTTAGCTCTGACTCCCCCATTAAACACACCAAAAAAGAAAGTTGTATTTTATAAAGAAATATAAGAAAAAGCATGGAATGAATCCTAGCACCAAATGCCTGCAGCACATCTCTAAAAATGTGTAGGAAAAATATCCAAAGAGCCCGTATGCATAAGGATATCGTTCAGATAAGACAATGACACGTCCTCCTTTCCTAAACCAGGTTGAGCCATGGGGTAACTCAAAAATCTTAGGCCAGAAGCATAATGTGTGTTCTTACGTTGTTAGTTTTGTCAGGGATAATTCTAATAAAACTTTCATATATATCCGCAGGACACTCTGGCTGTAATGACAGGGCTTAACACATTAATTATATTAAACAGAGCTTTGGGGCTGTGGTTTTATTAACATTATGTCAACAAATTTTTTTCCTCTTTATGTTTTGTCAGGGAGTTGACAGTTGTATGTAAGACAGGTGAGACTCACCTTAGACGTGGGTTATGAGCCAGACTCTGAACCTTAGTCCAAGAGTGGTTACTTCGAGGCTGCAGCTCCACAGCCACCTTCAGTGGCAATCGAACTGGCTTCTGGTCCTCCTCATCACTTACCCCTGAGACAGGAAACAGAAAGGGCAATAAACAAAACAGGAAAGAGAAAAGGACAGACTAATAAAGCCAATGTTTCTCTTTATTGTCCATGGCCTCAATCTGCATCTCATCCCACTTTTCAATCAGTCACACAGCCTGTAACCATAGAAACACACCACTCACCCTACCTACACACTGGAGGGGTGCCACTGCCTCTACAGACACCCACTATGTCCCCATCCAATATTAGACCCACTTTCCATTTCTCTAAACAACCATTCCATGACTGTCTCTCAAAATCTCGCTTTGTTTCTTACACAAATATACATACATTTACTATCACATATACAGACACATACCATCTGGGTCGCAGATTTTTTTAAGTGCACGACACATTGGGGCTTTGATCCTCAGGTTCCTGCCTTTAGAGCGAACCGTGGTGGCCCTGGAACCACAAACACACACTGAAATTGCAAGTTCGTTTAGCTGCAACACCATCTGAATACACTGAAATTGCTTTCAATCTTATGTTTAATGCAAACATAATCATACAAATACATCTACTTACCCCTGCTGTATCAGCTCATTCAGTCTGGCAACATTCTTGTCGTCCATCACTGAGAGAATCAGAAAACCAAAGTATAGAATAGATAAGCATGTAGCTTAAAAGCTATAACAATTGAAAAAAAAAGTTCCATCTTATTTCATGCAGCAATCCAGCAAATACTTACAGCCTCCAACCTTCTTCCTGAGCTCAGCATAGCATATCAGGCCATAAAGTTCCTGGGAGGACTTCTTCAGCACACGTGAATATGCTAAGTATAAAGCAATAGGAGAAAAGTGGCATGACCATGAACAATATCTTTTCAAAGATGTATCACAGTACACAAGTTCAAAATCATGCATCACTACCAAAAACATACTGCATTAAAACCTAAACTTCAGCTACAAGAGATACAAATTGGTAACAATTACAAATGCAAGAAACTGTCTCGTTCTTTTAAATAACATCTAAATATCTAAGGAAACCTGAATCTATCTTACCATTATTAAAATCAATGTGTTTGGAGATCTTGTGCCACGTCCTGTAATAGAAGTGGCGAACCTGCTCCTTGTTCTTCACCATACTGGTCGGCTTGCCTTTCTTCTTATACTTCAGAGCAATGTTATTCTGAATGGCCTCAAAGTCCTTCCCATGCTGTGAGAGAGAAAAATAAAGTCAAATTATAACCATATAAATATAACTCAAATTCCTTAAAATTTGCCCAAATTAATGTCCTTACTACCAAATCACGCTACCTTCTCTCAAGCCCAAAAAAAGCTTTCCAATGTTCATACAAGGTTACAAATAAGGAATGTCAGAATTTCTCTGGTGGACAGTGACCTGCCAAATATGTGTGTACTATTTTCAGTTATGCATTTGTCACAACATAGTATATCATACAATTAAAAATTCAAGGGTTACAAAAGAACAATAGGCACATTACTTTATCAAATATCTAAGCAAAACAAACAATACCTCATAAAGTCCTTCAAAAAAACTGTTCTTGTCTTCAGTACTCCAGGATTCCCACTGTCTTCGTGCACGCTTTTGGTTCCCCCCGTCATCTTTCTCCACCTGTCCCTGGTTCCTAGGAGTCGACCGTGAGGTCCCTGCAGTACCAGAGGCTCCAACTGTGCCTGTGTGACCTGTTGTGGATACTGCAGGGACTGCATCACCCCCTGGGGCAGAGCAGAGAAATGGCACAAGAAGAGAACTGTAAACATGAAAGCCCTTTACACAGTCACACCACAACCACAATTACATGCCTCAAAAGTGAAATTACTATAGACAAAACATGGGGGATTTAGTTGGTGAAGTGATTCAATTGAATCTGATTTCACTTGCTACAAACAATAGACTATCAAGTATTCCTCAACCTTTTTTGATTGCAGGACCCTATAAGTCATTCCAATCTAAAACATATTTATATAAGAAAGAAAGTAAAATAAAAGGGGAAAGAAGGGGGGGAGGGAAGAATAAGGGAAAAAAAAAAAACAGAACTCTGTATCCGTCTGATAGCTAAAACACACACATACACTCAGAGACACACAGCAGCATCTGAAATCAGCCTTAATTTTCAAACATTCATTCCAGAATATTTTCTTGTGACAGCAGTGGATCAACTTATTTTTAACTGAATAAATTTCTTCACAGTACAATTCATTTTTGGCTGTGTTTGCTGTGTCCACTAAAAACAGTGGATAAACATGTTTTCATGGTACAGCAAAATCGTGACAGATTAGCAAGTGTAGATTTTATAAGACACTTCATTATAATATCAGAATTTTCAGCAACATATTGAAATCAATTTAAAAGTGTAAGTAAATAAATATTTATTTGTATAGCACTTTTCTAGAGCAAGACACAATGTGCTTCACAATATATCATAATTAAATACAAAATAAAAATACTATAATTAAATATACAATTATAAAAATAAATAAAATAATGAAACAACAGAGCCAAAAACACAAAGTAATTCAACGACAACCAAAATCAAGAGTTACTAAAAGAAACAGAAGCCCCTGGTTAGAGGATCTTGAAGGTCTCACACTCAAGTGGGCAGAGGACATCAGAGATGTATGCTGGGCCCTCATTATGTAAAGCCTGGTAAGTCAGCACTAATATTTTAAAATCAGTCCTAAAACTCACAGGCAGCCAATGAAGAGAGGCCAGAACTGGTGTGATATGCTCCCTAGGTTGTGTCCTGGTGAGAAGACAGGCTGCTGCATTTTGAACAAGCTGCAGACGAGTAGGAAGAGTCCTGCTACAGCTACATTAGAATAGATCTACAACTACATTAAAACGATTATTCTTCTGCTTCTCTATTACTGTTCCATACTGACTAATTTACGTATATCACTACATACCAAAACTTGATTCTCACGTGTCTGTCCATATTCTCTAAAATCTGCCAATGCCATCACCAACTGATAAAAGTCCTAACTTTAACCAACATGTGTTAACTATTATATTCATACCAAACCGTCATGGTACAGGGGGCAGGGTTCAATTAATAACAAATTAATTTTATATAACAGAGGTTTTTGATTTTATGTCAACTAATTATTTTGCTCTTGCAGCTTTGTCAGGCTCCTAACTAGCTAGCTAGACAGATAGACTACAATCAAAATTTGGTAGGAAATTTCCGGTTTCATTCTTCCCTGCTGCAGTTAACTACTCTATTCATATCAAACCATCACGGAACAGGGTCACAGTTCAACACAGACAGTCATACTGAGACGTGCACAACCTAGGTCATTAAATATTGGGGAGTGCACTCAAAAAGTGCACTCTATGTAAAAACAGTCAGTGCCTTCTCAGCATGTAGCAGTATTAATTTTATAATCTGTGAAGCCCACTATGTAACATGAAGTGTGCTATTTGGGACAGAGCATATCGTGCATGCGCCACATATCAAGAAAGAAACCATTGTAGCCCCTTGTAGCAAGCTTTTTATTTCCTGAGAACGTGTTTGTCCCTCAAGTTCTTCCTCTTCATACACCCAAAAACATTTAAACCAATATTTGTGACAGAGAGAGCAAGCAAATTTTGAGGATCCCAAGGCACTACATTCAAACATTATTTACCTACCCCATGTCTGATTAATGTTCTTTCTGGCATGCTAAAACAACTTCGTTCAGCCTCTTTTTCTTAGAAAGCCTTCTCTTACTCTGTCTTTCATTTCTTTCTTTCTCTCCCTCTCTCTCTCTGGCATGTATGGAGTCTCTGTGCATGCCTGCAGCTTGCATGCTTATGGAGAGTGAACAATTTCAGCATCTCCAGACAGGCAGGTAAGCCGGCCCTTCATTTAATTCTGACTGAATTAAATTATTGGACAGATTTTACAGTCTTGTGGCCTATATAGAAAAATAATCTTTCTGTTCATGTTGTCAGAGTACTGAGCAATAATAAGGATGTAAAGAGTATTTAAAAAGTATTTAAAAAAAAAATAAGAAAAAGAAAAATCTACTCAGCTTTAACAACCTCAGGGTGACTATATGTCACTAGATGGAACAAACTGCAACTTTCACAGTGGTCTGTTCAAATTAAATAAAAGAATCCTATGGTCATATTTTACCCTCTATTTACTACTGCCCCCACTCATAGAACCATTCCAAACCCAAAGAAGCCCAATGCAAAACTGAGTGAATGGAACTTTGACTTGTGTACAGTTACACCCCTCCTACTCAACAGGCTTTTATAAATCCTGATACATGTATGATTCTAATTGATTGAATGTTATTGCATGTGATTTTTTTTTCCAAAGCTTAAACAAGTCACTATCCTCACCAGAACAATATATAATTAGATTTGATGTAATGAACTCCTAGCTGGTTATGCCTCCCCCTGAAACACTGGTGTTACATATTTGGCAATGAAAATGTTTTCTATTGTTGACCCAAATACAACATGTGGATAGAAAAAGAAGCCAACAGTACTAATTCCCCCTATCATCTCTGTCTCTGTGTCTGTGTGTGTCTCTCTCTCACAAACACACACAATTGTACTACAAACTAACATTCACAACAAAAACTCCTCTAGGGCTGAATAATCTGGAGAGAATATCTTACCAATATTGCGAATGTCATTTAATGCTATTATTTTCTATAAAGCTCCAAGCCCTATTCACATCAAAACGACAAGAAAATGTATTTTTTCCCCTTGGGCTCTGAATGCCAAACTGCCGGTTCACAATCTCTGTGACTGTGTAAAACTCACATTTGAAAATATTGAATAATATCAAAGATCAATTAAACTTCAGCTTTGTATTGCAACTTCAAACTTAATATGCAAAAGATGCCCCTGTCATACCCATTGAAAATGTCAATGCTAATAGCATAAACAATAATTTATAAAATGTATAAAATATTTGGGACTAAATTCACCTGAACCAACATCAGAACTTTTTAACTATGGGGTTACAAACAAAACAAATTTTAAATATTGCAGTTATTTTACACAATGACCTAGCTTCACAAATACTATTTTTCACAATTTTCACAAATGCCTTTTTTAAAAATCTAATTGAAACGGTATCAAAATGACAAGGAAACATTCAGCAAATTTAAGCATCTATCCAATTCCAAAGTTATTTTATGAGTCAGTACCCACTGGTTTGAACAGCTAACGTCTTTATTTAAAAATTAAATCAAAATATTTAGATGAACAATAACTGAGGTCTTGTCACATCTTTCAGCATTAATGCCTCAAAAAGCCTCAGGTCTTAAAGTAGATGTGCTGATCTTTTGTGAAAACAGGTTTGAAGCTGAATTAACAGAAACGTCGCAATTAAATTGCATAACTGCTAGGAAAAACTGCAATCTAATACTTTCACCAAAAGCCCTTAGTCTGATATCATCAGAACCTATCATCTCTATCCAAGCCCATGTGTTTAATCACTGCAGCTGAGCAGAGCTCTGGTTCAAAGCCAGTTCAAAACGAATTGTTCACCTGCACCAGATTTGTGAATATAGTTGTACAACAGCATAACTTTGAGACTGATATCAACCCTCCAAAAACCTGTCTTCTCAGATTAAAACGGATTGCTGAAATACTGTAATTTATGAACAACAGCGATTTGGAACTGTGTGCTGCTGACAAATGAAAGCAGCAGCATCCTTTTGGCTTTAAATCTGCTCCCCTTTTCCCATTAACTGATGTTCCCTCCTCTATAAACTACTGCCAACAACACATAGAAGTCAACATAAGAAGTAGAAGTCTAAGTTTTCCATCAACTGTTGCTGTCTACTTCGGTAAGATCCCGCCAATAAAAAAATAAGAGTGAAAAATATAAAGTTTCGTGCTCCTGAAGAGCGAGACTTACCTCTGGCTCTCGCCCCACTGTGGCCGTTGAGGGCCGGGGCAGCAAGCTCTTTGCGCAGCCGCTTGCTCGGAGGTCGTACGCTGGAACGGAGGAAATGGTGCTGATCTTGACCGGGGCTCGGGTTCGGGGACGAGGATGATTGAGCCGGACCGATCCGATCGACAGCGGAGAGAAGCGTTTCCTCCTCCGCGTCTCTCCTCTTTGTGCTTGGCTGCTGCTCCGAGGCGCTCTCCTCGTCCTCGCCGCCGTTGTCGAGCTTGCGGGCCGCATTACTCGCTCCCTCGGCTCCGGAGGAAGCTCCGTTGTTCACTGTCATGCTGTCAACACATAAGCAAAACGCGTTTTTACACTGTTTCGCGATTCAAAAAGGCAGAAAAACAAGACGCGAGCAAGTTAGAAAAGGCGACACTCCAACTCAACATCTCAACATGGCCGCCGCTGTTTGTTTCAAATCCCTTCACAACGTCCCGACAAAACCGCGTCGAAAGAAAAATATAGCCGTTTCCACTGAACAAAACTGCACAATTTCGACTCAGTCCACTTTCCACTGTCGTTTGGCCCCGTGTGAACTTGAGTTTGGACTTTTTTAGCTTTGTTTAATCCGACGTTGAAGACGAAAAGCTTCCCCGCACTTTAGCGCCCAGCACACAAACGACAGACGACGACGGGCGAAATAAGCTCCCGCATTCGACCTCTACTACTGTTTATCTTTAACTGAAAAGTGTTCGTTTCTGGGGATATCGTTACCCGTTTTCCAGCTCTTCGGCAGCGGACGCAATCTTCTTTCTCTTCACCATGAGCTCGAAGGTACTGGAGACCAGCACTCGGCCAATTTAAACATATTCAAAGCCCGAGAACTAGACCCTGCTTTAGGCTTCGTCCTTCTCCTCCTCCGCGCTGCTCGAACTGGCGGAGCTGCTTCTCGGCGGTTAGTCCTACTCAGAGAAAACTGCAGCCAGTCCAACTCTCCAACTCAATACTTCAAGCACTTACAGCAAACACGGGGAACACATTTACGATTTATAACATACAAATGATCCAGCGCCGATGATGAGCGACCGTCCCAATTTCCAATGCGTTTTCAGCCAACGTTCAATCCCCCTCTCTCATTCAGTCTGGACTTCACTGGAACTACGTCATCATAACTTTAACTGATGGTGTTAAAGTTTTTATTGCAAATTCACATTTACTCTGTAACACTGAACATTAAGCACGGCACCAATGACCATACAGAAAAGTAGCTTATGTCTGAGGTTCTTACTGCAATATACAAAACTGTTACGTTGAAGTGCCGCACTTATGCGTGTGTTCTGTGTCACTTCACATATCTCAACTATTTATTTCAAGGAACTTTGATTTATGTAGCTGTGACACTAAGCAAGCTTAATTCAATCCTTATTCAGAATATTGCTGTTCTAAGCTGTTTTCAGAAAAACACATATTGGCAGGTTATTTGATTTGCCAGTTAAGGTGTGTCTTCCTCCCTCTTTTTAAATTCTCCAAAGACACTGGGCTGTTATATGACACACGTAGACACCAGATTAACTCGTAAAAAACATGTCTTTATGTGGATTTTATTACCATCTTTATTGCAAGGATAAGCACATTAAGGCTAGGGATCAGCATTTCCAAAACAGTGCAGTATATGCACTGATCATATCTCCAACGCAAAACAACATTAAGGTTCTATATGAGCCTTGACATGCTACTGCCATGACAAAGTGGCAACTATGTCCGGATTTTTTGGCTGACCACAGCTGTCTCGTCATGAATATGGATAGCTGCTGAGCTCAACGGCCACAGACTATTTCCATGCTTTATATAAGCAATATGAGGAGCATTCTATTTCATGTCAGTATGCGCATGAAGAGACAAATAATGAAATGTTAGAGTTGTTAGGTGCAAGACAAGGCATTTGTGTGAATTCGTATGGTTTAGACCAGTTATTTGTGTAACATAAACACTGTATAAAAAGACCCATTAGACAGAAATGATTTATTGCCGGATGGTCATTAACATACATGGTGTTAAATCTAGGTTAGCATCTTACTGAAAGCTGGTATCGCATCCTCCATGGGTTACGCAGTTTAAAACCTGACTAAACCCTATCTAAGTACGCCGCTAGAACATGTGTGACAACGCATTTTTTTCCACAGCTAAAATATAATATTCAACAAGTGCGATTAACCCGGTTAATCCCAACCACAACAAGACAGCAGCTAACTAAACGTAGCTTAGCGGCGAGGCTGCGTAGCTAACAGTAAGCTTCTCACAAACCCCGGATTAAAGTACAGCTACGCATAAGTCGTCAACAAGAGCACGTTAGAAATCACTCAGAAATACATGTTTAAAGCACCAGAACTTTACCTTTTGCAGTTTTAATGATGCTCAACTCTTCTCCACAACAGCCGCTGAGAGAAGCTAACAGTTAGCCGCCCCGCTGACACTGTCAAAACCTTCCTGTGTTGTTTTCCCTCGTGCTGAGGCCACGCCCAACGCCCCCCAAGCAAGCCATTTGATTGGTTACATTTCAGCATGCTGCTGCTACGTGAGAAAATAGGCGTGGTAGGCCCAATCACAGCACAGAATCTCTGAACAAATCAATTATTTGGCCAAATCACATTTTAGTCTCCGACGGCGGAAGGTATGATTTAGTCCAATCATAATTCAGAATGCGTCAGCGTTTGAAAGATCCAGCCCAATCACAATATTAAATTTCACAGCGTGTGAATCAGCCAAGTTGGTAAATAAGAGAAATATCCTAAATAGTGTTTTTTTTTACATTTAATATTGTTTTTGAAAGCTTTGAAGGTACTAAATCCACCATTGATTAAAGTCCAAATTAAAATCTTGATTAAAATTTTTTCCACTTATTCCATTTCAGATTCGCGGTGGCAAGACAACAGGGCGAGCAAAGAAGCCCAACCATCTCTGTTCCTCGCAACTTCCAGCAGCACCTCCTGGGGGATCCCTCCTGTCCCGGACTACACCTCGCCGCCCTGTCCATGACTATCAGGAAGAGGAAATAATCTATGAAAATGCAGAGTCCTTACCTCTAACCTATCTCTCCACCACTCAGCTGCAGGTCAAAAGCTCAAATCAGCAAGTTGACGAGATTTGTTCCCTAGGTTTATGTCGTAAGAATCCCTGAATGCATGAATTAGTCAATTTAAAACAGCTAGGGTTAGGGACACTGCAATTTCAAATGCAAAACATGATACACCTTCTAGCATAAAAAGACTACACAGACAAAAACTGGTTTTCAGTGAAGGGATTCTTAAGGCACCAACAAATATAGGATTAAGGATCCTAAAATATTAAAATATTTCTCTTTGTACTTAAAAAGATTACTTTTAAGGAGAGCCAATCAGCCCCTACAAACTATTTAATTTGACAGTTCTTTTCAGAAACAAAGTACAAAATATAAGTTTTTAAAATTGTTGTATTTTCAAATGTGGATGTATTTTATGATTATGAAAATGTAGGGTTGTTGATTGTTTTGTTTGTTGTTGCCACAAATAATGTTTAGCTATGAAACATTTTTAATTTAATATTTTATATTCATTTACTTAGAACATTTGAAGCTTAGAACAAACAGAAGCTTTGAGATGAACCGTCGAAAGGATCTGTTTAGCCACCCAACAAAGCAGGGTTTGATGTGCAACTCATTTCACCCAATTCGCTGTAAGTGGAGGCTGACTGATTTGAAGATGGACCAGTTATTTCTTTGTCTTTGGGACACTATTGACTCCCGAACACACGTGTCCCGTCCTCCAGGGCGTGGTTAGCTTTCCGATGGCTTTTTTTGTGTGTGTGGCGAACTTGAGGAGCGGTATTAGCGTCCGTTGCTGTGGATTAACAGAGGTGTCGTACTTTCGACCGGGTGAAGAAAACAAGACAAGATGACTTCTACAAACACGTTTCAGGGTCTTGATGAAGGCTCAAAGACGAGTTCGAGGTTTGAGACGCTAAGTTGTGTTTTATTTAGGTTATAATAACGCTACCCTGTCCTCCTCGGTGAGGCAGAACTTGACTCCTTGTTAACTCTCCATTCCACCTTAAACAGTGCATGCGCACGAATGAATCTCCTGCACTTTTTTAAGGTGGAATGGATAGTTCGAACAAGAAGCTGGTGAAACAGGAACTTGGATGATATCTAGCTTCTTGTCCGCCAAGTAGCAGAGCTAAAAGCTAAATAATTCACAGTTTGACACGTTTAAGAAATTGTTTTAACAACTGAATATGTGAAAAGTTAATTTAATTATGAACACAGTGAGATGGATATTTGCCAAGCAAAATAACTCAGTGATATATGGTCTGCATTCTTTCTAACGGTAGCAACGTTTGTAGCCGGCGAGCTAACTTTTACGGTTACCGCCAAAATAATTAATGTAAAATCATCAAATACTTTTTTAACGAACACAGACGTATGGGTTACGTTTATCAAATAAATTAATTTTGGGGTAATTGTAGTCATGTGCCATATTACATTGATTTTGTGTGGAGATAAGTGTAGTACAGGGTAGCTATCTTTTTGTTACTGACCATAATGGCCTTAAACACCAATTGTAGACAGAAAACGTTCATATGTTCTTAAAATTGTTTTGAAACGGTGTGTCTGCATACATTTGTTGTAAAAGAGGCAATTTTTGTCCTGCCGACTTTAGCCGAACTCTTTTAATGAGCCCTCTCCACTAGGGGCGCTGTTATATACGTCTAAAAGAGGGGGCTTTTTATAGCATTTGTGAAATGTTTGAATCTAGACAAAAATATTCACATATTGTACTGTCTTTTATTAATGATCCGAACGGTTAATGGGCATCTATATTCCAAAAATACTTAAACACTTTCTCTAATAAATGCATCAATTGCTGAGGCTTTTTTTTTAGATAAATCAAATTATGCAATATATATATCACACAAAATATATCATAAAATCAATCTAATTCTACACTTTCAGTTTTTGTGTGCCACACCTTTTAATTAAAGTCTATATTAACAACAATGTTTCAACAACTAAGCTGAAGACCGTTAATCTACATTTACATTTATGACCTTTGGCAGGGGCTCTTATCCACAGTAGCTTTTAAAACCATGTTACAGGAAGCAGGATAATGCAGTGTTAGCAGCCAGTTTTACTAGCCAAGATATCTGGAAAGTGTTTAAAGTGGCTTTTGTGGTTTATAAACATTTGTCCAAAATCAGCACCTGAAAATGTGTATTGGCTGTATTCCAACATGTAAATATTTCCCAGAAGGGTAGAGGGTGTTACATATTTTTGATTTCAGGCAAATTCATCTATGAGTAGCTTATTGACATATTATAAATACAATCAATTTGCATCTAATTATTTATTCATAGGGTTTTGCAACCTCCTGGTGGTGGTAGCAGCAACATATTTGGTGGATATGATGACAATTCAGGTGCTTCAAGACGGCCACACAAGATGGCCTCCACAATTTTTGCACCCCCTGAAGAGTCTCAAGCAGGTCCCAAGCGCTCATATCCCCCAGGTAAGAATCTGTTGAGATAAATTGATCAATTACCCCATTTTTTCGCTACAGTGTAATAGGTGTTATGAGAAGAGGTCACTTACTCCACCCATATACCTTTTCCCTTTATCCCTCCCATTTTTCTGACTTTCTACTGTTCCCATAGCACAGACCAGAAATGCATTATTGCAGTAAGCACTGATGGCCAATCTCAAACTGGCCAGATTATAAATCTCCCTGATTACAAGCATGCTTGCAGGCACTCTCAGTGGTATAATAATAATAAAAATTATAAACATTCATTCATTGTCTTTAAGCACTTATCCAGTTCAGGGTTGCGGTGGGTCTGGAGCCTTCCCAGAATCATTGCATGCAAAACAGGAACACACCCAGTATGGGACGCCAGTCCTTCACAGGGTGACACGCGTGTACACACACACACGCACTACCTGCTGGACCACAGTGTTGCCCATAATAATAATAATAATGTGCAATTATTTGTCATTGTACAATGTGAAACAAAATATGTCTTCCCCCTTTAACCCATCTGTGGCAGTGAACACACACGCACACTAGTGTACTAGGGGCTGTAAACACACACCTAGAGTGGCAGGCAGCCATCCCCGGCACCTTGGAGAGCAGTTGTGGGTTTGGTACCTTGCTCAAGGGCCCCTCAGCCATGGATTGAGGGAGGAGGACAGTGCAATTTTCCTGTCAGTCATGGGAATCGAACCAATGATCTGTCAATCCTAAGCCGCCTTCTCTAACCATGAAATCAAATTTAATTGAAGTCAAATGTTACAAGGGAAACTGGGAGGAGTATATTTTAAGGTAAGTTGCAGTATAATGTCATAGCAATTTGATCATATAGTAGACTCTTCATCTGGTTAATGTCTCATATTGATCAAAAGTTGTCTGTGTCCTTTAAATCAGTCTTGTGCCATGACTGATAACAAGCAGTATGATTTGAAGGGGCAGTGCATTGTTTTAGTTTTTTTTGTGTGTGTGTGTGCTTTAAGTGGCTCTCTTCTAAGCACTGTGTGGTCTGTTCTGTGATTGGTTCTTATCTGTGGCATGTTCCAAAAATGTCCTTCCTGATGCTAGTACATATCCTCAGGGATGGTGAGTGAAATGAGCGCAGAACTTTTGCTTATTTGAAGAGCTTCTGTGTGAATGTAAGTTAATATTCAAAAACGCTTTTACTATCCTTGTAGTGACACATCAGATCCAACAAATCCAATATCTATTCACAAATCAAGGCACTATATTCTTTCCTCTTTATTTTTTTTTAATCCAAGTACAAATTAAAAACACTACCTACTAAAATGCTGAATATGAACTCTTAAAATGTACTTTTTTTCTTGAAGGTGGCAAAAGCAGTGGGATTTTTGGAGAGGCTGTGGCTCCCACTGTTCAGTCTAAGACTAACCCTCCAGGTGGAGTTGGTAGCAATATCTTTGGAGGATCAGAATCAAACCAACCTAATGTTAAAATTCACCCAAACAAACCAAAGGTAGGTCACTGCTGAAAATTTAATCTCTATTGAAAAGGCTAATTCACTTTTGAATATAAAAAGGCCTTTGAATTAGGGTAATCATCTTTTTCCATTATTCCAATGGGGGTGTGAAAGAGTCTCACCAGTGCTTTCACATGTCCTTTCCTACTCTGCTGCCCTTCAGACTCTGGAACTCGCAAAAACACACATACACAGGACAAAATGTCAGAGGAAAGTAAAACTTATTTAACTAATTTACATCCACCTAAACAAAACTAAAGGCAGCAGCGTGGGGTAACTTCATATACCTCAAAAATGAACACGTTTTGTGCTTGAGGATGGATATTCAATTTGCAAGAATGTGGGTTAAAAATGGCTGCTAAAGGAGACAATATATCAAATGTTCACCCATCTACAAGAACACTCATTTACAGATCAAATGTGTTTTAATCCTTAATTGAAAAAATGTGTATTTAAGCAACAGTTATAAAATGTGCAGTTGTGATGAGGTGTTTTGTGTTTGGCAGACAGGTTACTTTTCATTTGGAGGTTCAGATTTTTCCCACTTCTAATTTCTTATCATATTTATTTTTTTAAGAGACCTTTTAGACATAACTGTCATTACAAAAATTCCAAGTTTTAACTTAAATTATGAATTAATTAGTTCGTTCATTCATTGTCTGTAAGCGCTTATCCAGTTCAGGGTTGTCACTGGGCGCAAGGCAGGAACACAACCTGGAGGGGGTGCCAGTGTTTCACAGGGCGACACACACACATACACTCACACCTACAAGACACTTGAGTCGCAAATCTACCAAAGTGGGTTTTTGGACTGTGGGAAGAAACCAAAGCAGCTGGAGGAAACCCATGCGGACACAGGGAGAACACTCCAAGCTCCTCTCAGACAATCGCCTGGAGCAAGAATTGAACACACAACCTCCAGGTCTCTGGAGCTGTGTGACTGCGACACTACCTGCTGCGCCATTGTGCCGCCCTAATAAATTATTAGCGAAACCTAAAAAATGTTGTTTTAAATCCCCTAAGGTTTTTCCTACTACTACTGCTAATAATAGTTATAATAATTGTGAATTCTCATATATAGTGAAACTGTGATATTTTTTGAGACTGTTATGCTGTGAAAATCTCATACAGTTACAACCCTAATGCTTGTAATCATGTGCTGTCTGTAAATGAAGTTTAAAATAATAAGTGTAAATGTAATGGAAGAATTATTTATTTATATATTTATATTTTATTTATATTTTATTATATTTTATTTATATTATTTATATATTTTTTTTGCTTTGCTTTCTCACTTGTCATTTGATACTTTTCTAAGCCCCCATTCTTTTGTTGCAGGACAACATTGTTTTGGGTGCAGCCAGTGTACCGAATCCACCAGCAGCAGGTAATGGGGAATTTCTCAATCATCAATTCACTGAAGGGTTGAATATTTTATATAGGGGTGTACAGTTCTCTCACTACAATGCTTAGTATGCCTTATATAAACAACAAATAACAATTGAGAATCTATACGTTGTTCAACAAATATTGATGATTTATTTATTTAGTTAGTTATTTAAATTATTTAAATCATATAGCGTGCTAGTTAGAATTACTGATTGAGCACTAATTTAAGTAATTTGTTAGGATTGTTCAAATAAGTAAAAGGCAACAGCAACACAACAAACCATACTTGACAATATCCTGACCATTTAAGTTACTTTTCAGAAATGTTCCTTTAGGTGGTTTCATGAAAGTGTTGTAAGTGAGTTATGTATGCTTTGTTTAATATGCTAAATATCGGAAATCATTCAGTTTTTGAGAAGTTTGTACTGAAGTTATTTTATTTTTATTTTTTTTTTTAATAGTTAAAAAAAAATGTAAAATATATTATTCTTAACACCGCGACCCTGAACTGGATAAGCGGTTACAGATAATGAATGAATGAATGAATGAATATTATTACTTTGTAAGTTGTGCTAACACTACTGTTCACATTTGGCTTTCGTATGAATCATAAAATGTAGAATGATGTGATGGAAATAAAGTGACATTGAAATATATACTGCAAAAGTCATTAGATTAGGAACCCCTACCTTGAATCTACTATCACTGTCCATTTCTGCATACTTGCTTTCACCATCACTGAGAAGGTATGATTTGTGCAGTGGTGTATTGGTATGTGTGTTATGCTAGTACAAGTGGATCAGACACAGCAGTGCTGCTCGAATTTTTAAACACTGTTCATTCACTGTCCACTCTCTTAGACATGCCTACTTTGCTGGGGCACCATGTAGATATAAAGTTAGATACAGTAGCTCATCTGTTGCTGCACTGTTTGTGCTGGTCATCCTCAAGTCCTTCATCAGTGGACATCAGACACCACCTACAGGACACTGTTGGCCAGGTATTTTTGGTTGGTGGACTATTCTCATTCCAGCAGTGACACTGGGGGCTTAAAAAAATAGTAGCCCTGCTGTCTCATGAATTCTTACCAGCATCACTGTAGCGCTGCGAATGATCCACCACACAAATAATACCTGCTCATTTCACAGGCCTTTGCTGGACGTGTGTGTGTGTGTGTGTGTGTGTGTGTGTGTGTGTGTGTGTGTGTGTGTGTGTGTGTGTGTGTGTGTGTGTGTGTGTGTGTGTGTGTGTGTGTGTGTGTGTGTGTGTGTGTGTGTGTGTGTGTGTGTGTGTGTGTGTGTGTGTGTGTGTGTGTGTGTGTGTGTGTGTGTGTGTGTGTGTGTGTGTGTGTGTGTGTGTGTGTGTGTGTGTGTGTGTGTGTGTGTGTGTGTGTGTGTGTGTGTGTGTGTGTGTCTGTGTGTGTCTGTGTGACTGGTGCCCCCTCCAGGGTGTATCCCCACCTTGCGCCCAGTGATTCCAGGTAGGCTCTGGATCCACCGCGACCCTGAATTGGATAAACAGTTACAGATAATGAATGAATGTCAGCAAAGTTGCTTTGGCATGTCGCTTGTTTCATACTCTCCCGTTTGTTTTTCTGTTTCATCTATAAACAATAATACATCTCACATACTCACCCAGGAGACAGGTCTAAAAAGGCAGGCAAGTATGAGATGTATGTGTAGAGGGAAAAATATGCTGGCCTAAAGAAATGACAATTTGCACTTGATGTTCACAATATATTCATATTACATCCTGAAAGCATTGAGTATATCTGATATCAACCACCCCTAGATTAGTTACCAGACCTTTGGCTTAGTGTATTCAAACTGAATGCTGAAACATTAATTGTTGCCATTTATTTTTAAATGTTTTTAAAAAATTCCCCAGCTCCACAGCAGAAAGTGATAGAGGAAGTGAAGGTGATTGTTACCCCTCAAGCCACACCTACGAAAGAGGAACCTGCTGCAGCTCCAACTCCAACTCCAGCTCCAGCTCCAGCTCTGGCCAAATCTGCTCCAGACGCTGAGCATTCTGATAAAAATCCATTGGAAAAGGACCATGAGCCACACCTCGGCCCACGCCCTCGCTCACACAACAGAGTGCTCAACCCCCCAGGTGGAAAATCCAGTGTGGTCTTCTACTGACCAGTACCATTTTCTGTCACTATCCTCTATTGTCTCTTACTAACAATGCTACAGGACATCCTTCTTTTACACCCTAATTTTCAGTCTATCCTGTCTCTTTTATGCTTCTTTATCCAGTTCTCTTTCTCTGTTGCTTCTTCTCTCTCCTTCATTCCTTAACTCTTGCACTTTTTAGCCCATTCCTAAATACTCTCTCTTCTTTTTATACATGCTTTACAGTTGGAGTGATTGATTCAGAAACAATCTACCAATCAAATGGTTAATTTCTGTGCAGTCAAACTTGCAACATGACTGTTTTTTGTGAATATGCTCTCTAAATTGACAATGTATAGAATACAATCTTGACAAAACTGTATAACGTCTATGTATTGTTTCAACTGGAACCACTACGCTATGGCACCCTCATTCGTGTTCTAATGCCATGATACCCAGACCTTGTCTTTGCACTGAACTGCATGTTTATTTTTTAACGCATGTGAGTGAACTCATCAAAAGGGCTTGGTAATAATGACGTGAGTAGGGAGGTATTTCACAAAGTAGCTTGAAAAGTCCAATAAGTTAAGAGGTTGTAAACATAAAATCTGATTTTTGCACGAGAAAATATATGGCAGCCCTTGATATCATGTAAAGCTATATCGCACTCAATAAACTAAGAAATAATAATAAATAAAAATATACTTTGCTGCCCTATTTCTCTTATTGTACAATCTTATGGGATAAATTGTACCTTTCATGGAAAATGCTTCTTTGTGCAGTAGCCCCAGTTCTGATGGAACATAAGTAGCAGTAGGTCCTTAAGACTGGGTCTGGGACAGTTCTAAAATACCTCTGAAACTTGTTGACCATACTTTTTGGCTCACTGTCATGCGGTAATCAACTTGTTTTCTTTCTGCCTTTCTATTTTGGAGTTGTAATGCTTCTGGGTTCTCAGGGAGAATGGGAATGGAGGACCTAGTCGGAGACCTGGTTTCTGTTGTATGTAAGTCTATGCCTAAGAACACGCACTGTTCAGGGAGATGCAGATGCTGAAGCAAACGCAGGTTTTCACAATTAATACTGAATGTACTCCTATATAGGCTACTTCAAAGCGCACATGTGGACAATCAGATATTGTGATGCAAAACGACGCCAAAGCATGCTGTTGGCTGGCAGACAATAATTTGAATGCTCTTACTTGTTCATTTATCATGGACTAGCCACTGTGTACTTAATAAAACTTTTAAAACATAGTTATAATGGGAGCCATTGGTCAAGTGCCTTGGCCGATATAGTAAGTGCATTTAAGTCAAGTTTTTATTGATGGTATTTTTTTTCCCCCTCCATCCTTCTCCATACGTGTCTTTTCTGGACTCCTAAGCCACTGGGACTGGAAAATGATACTCCAATTTAGAACATCAAAAATACTCTACAAAAAATGTATAGAAATAAGTCCTTTTGTACAGAATGACAAAAGTTGGTTTTCAGTTAGCAGTACGGAGGCCTAGTGTGATGCATCTTTGTGCAAATGTGTTTTTCTCACATGCTGCTGTCAGCCCTGCCTAAAGTGCCACTGTGGTTATGAGGCAATGTCACAGACTTCTGTTATAATAAACATCTATTTTGATGATTCATAAACCAAAGTGTGGTTTTCTTGGGCTTGGTAATGGTTTTACATGGCTATGGGTGTTTGTTCTCTTTGCCTGACTTACTGTACCTCTCACATTGTAAAAAATATTTTGCTAGTTAAACTTCAGGTATTAAAAAAAAAAGAAAAGTTCTCTGCAAACAAACTTAGCTTCCATATTTATCAGTTTATTTCACCCACAGTTCAATGTGGTTGCTTAGGTAATATGCTCAGTCTCTGGTGAAAGTGGATGTTTAATAATCAAAAGACTGGCAGCCAGCTGAGCTGAAGCCTCAGTTAGCTTTAAATCAAAAACACCCATCTAGTCTATTTTTGCCTAGAAGAGCCTGCTGCCATTTAAACCGCACTGGTCTCTGTAGCAGAGATTCTTTAATAGTGGAGAAGGCTAAGTGAATATTGTATCAGAGGAGCTCACAGTGTGGGCATGGTAACATTTCATCACACTGAGGTAACTCATGGACTGAGTGATATTTAATTGCATCTGATTGTCACACAATAGTTAAAAATAGTGGGTGAGGAAGTGCTGTTGTGTGAATGAATGATTTTCCTGATTATATGGTGTTTTTAAATTAAATGTTGGAAAGCCTATGCCTCTTTGGAAGCTGGTACTTGGAAAACAGATACCATGAGGTTTTTCTTGCATTAAGGTTGACTAACTGATTAAAAATGAGAAATTAAATGTAAGACATTTATTACAATGTATGATGAATAAGACATAATTATGAGCATACTTCTTGGTGCGAAAAAAAACTTGATCAAAATCGTAGCTTAGAGACCAATGTAAATATGGACTAATGAAAATAAACTAACAATGGCATAAATATGCTGTTTTATTTGAATCCTAAACATTCCCACTCTTTCTCTCTCGTGGGTGACGTAAACTGCTCGCTGCAGACGCTGTGACGTCAGCATTCGAACGGTCAGATGACTCCTCCCCTCCGCCCCAATGCAGGGCTGTTTTTTTTTTATACACCCGTTTTCAGGTAGAATCCCCGGCCCTCTTTGGGATTGGCTAATGGGACGTCATAGTCCACCAATAGAAAATGGCCTACTAGCCTAACGAAGATGAGCACGAATCCCTCTCAATCCTAAAATGAAAATGAATACATTCACCTTAAATAGTGTGTTTCTTCATGTATCTGTATAAACACCAGTAGGCTACTTCTCCCAGCAATCTCTGTTTGGTGAATATAGGCTTGACCCCTCAGGGTTCAATTAATCAAGTGAGCATGTGCAAGTCACTGTAAATACATGGAGAATGATCATGTTGTCTCCACACTGAGAAAAGGCCATAGATATAATGCATCAGTCTGTGACATCACAGTGTGACAGTGCCACCACCGAGGCCAGGAGAATCAACATATAATTACTGTCCAATTAAAAACACGCATCTCCCAAAATAGTAACTTTACAGGAAACCTTCTTAACTTTCAATAGAGATGAATGTAAAAAGATTTCATTCCAAGGAATTTTGGAGCATGTAAATTGGTTCATTCATCATGTAATTTTCACACAATGTGAAGGACAGCCGGTGTGGTGTTGTAGTAAAAATCAGCAAAAACAGAGATACATGTTTTTAATTGGACTGTTACGTTATACGTCCTGGGTGCTGAAATTTACAGTGAAAACAGCCTTCATAATATAAAAAATGAGAAATATTCTTATATTTCTGTAGAAGCTTACTGACATGACAATGTGCATAAGCTGAAAGTGGGTTCTTTATTCAACTTCTCCATTCCACCAAAAGAAAATAAAAAATAAAGGCACTACAATTTTATTCTGGCTCCTTACAAACAACAGTGGAAAGTTGAACTATTATTGCACTGCTGGAAATGAAAATTTGAAAATGTAATGATCATATGATGACCACAGTCACAGAGAAGTTGTGTGATGCAATTGTAAGCAATGTTTCTGTATGATTCCTATTCTACATTATTTCCTCCTTAAAGCTGTATCAATCCTCCACACAGCACCAAAACATGCAATTTCAGAGACTGCTTTAATACCTAAATTTTTAGTGATTTAAAACATGGCACTGTAGCATGAGGAAGTCTAATATCTCTTGTGTGTAGTTTCATTGACAAGATGCTGTCCATACAGAGTTTATTGTGTCCCTGATTTTTCAGATGTTAAATCGCTTCATAATTAAGGTGTAAGTCTGATTTGAAACATTTTTGTTTACCACAGAGATGGCTCCAATTTTTGAAAACATCTTTTTTGTTTTTCTCACCGTGACATGTGTTTAGACCCAAAGTTCCTAATAAGGGCACCACAACAATAACTACAGAATGACAAACGAAATTTATAGCTATATTGTGCATTAAAATCCATCTGTTGTTGTACTATCAATGGGACAAAAATTAAACAGGCGTATCAATGATCCAGTTTATTTATTTATTTTTCACTGTTGGCCAATCGGGTGGCAGCGGGTGGGGTATATCTGGAAACGGGTGTGAAAAGAAGAAGAAGAAAAAAAAAAGCCGTGCGAGCAATTCCCAACCCAGCCGCCCCCTACCTCCATCCTCCGGGTCTAAATGTCAAATAACACTGAATCTGAGACGATGCTTTACAGTGGTGTGCCGCGGCGGGACACGGAGCGGTGATGGGGGACGGTAAACCGGCCTGAGCCTTTGTATGTCAGTTATTTATTCCGATATTATTTATTTATTTTTTCCATTCTCCATTGATTTTCCCCACCGTGATTTCGACCGGCGATGGCTGGGCTGCGAGGCTGCGGAGGAGCAGGTGCATCGCGGGCGGAGATGTGATGGATTGTGCAAGGGAACCGAGGACCGGAGCTCCGGTAACTAGCGCAGTTGTACCGTGGTGCGGATTTAACGGAGATTTTGCGGAGGGTGAAGGTTAGAGACTGATACCGAGGCCGAGTCTGTGGCGCAGGGAGAAGATATAGCTTAGCTCCCCTCCTCTTACACAGCGAAAAATATTACAAAAATAACCTCTCACTGCGGACAAACACGAGAGAAATCCGTCTAAAAACCACCCGCTTAACGACAAACCTTCTTCTAGTGTTTCAGTAAACCGCTGTGTAGCCTCTATTTTTTTTAGCTCTCTGAGGCGTCTCACGACTCCATTACCCGGCTAACCCCAACATTCTGCAACAGTTTTGGTGTAAATATTTATTTTTAGGCCTAATATATATATATATAAATGACTATATTATAAACTATTGTCAAGACCTCTAGCTAGCTGTAAATAATTTCCCTCGCTGTTAGCAAGGGTTGCCACACGTTTCTGCCGTAATCATTCATTTATAACAGTGTTATAAACGTCTCTACCACAGTTTCAGTGAGATTCTCCTCACAAAAATATAGCCACACAGGGTCATAGTTATTTGGTTTCGAGGAGGTTGCATTTTTAAAAGAGTCAAAAGCTTTATGGCATGTACATTAATGATATTGGAACTAATTTCTGTTGCTAAGGATTTTCAAGAACTTTATGATAACACAAATAATTTCTGGGCTATTGGAAAATGTTCAATATCGTTTTGTCCACGTTCTAATTAATATACCATAAGAGGAGAAAGGGGAAGCTCTGTGATTACAAAATAGTCCAGACTACTGGAAAATAACTGAAGATTTACCTCTGAAATTGAACAATTAGCTCGCTGTTCCTTCGCATGAGTCAGAAACTGATATAGGCCTACAGCTTGAGGCCTCTCACGCCTTCATTACCCAGTTAACTGTACATTTCCAGAAAGGATCTTCTTTGTGTAAAAATTCAAAACCAAAACAAAGCCAAGATGATGGAGCTCCAACTGGATGAGGTGGTGTACCAGGACGATTATGGCTCGGTGTCAGTGATGTCCGAGCGAGTCTCGGGCCTGGCCAACAGCATCTACCGTGAGTTTGAGCGTCTTATTAGGAGTTACGATGAAGAGGTGGTGAAGGAGCTGATGCCACTAGTGGTGAATGTGCTGGAGAACTTGGATGCTGTTCTCACCGAGAACCAGGAGCATGAAGTGGAACTGGAGCTTCTCAAGGAGGACAATGAGCAACTCATCACTCAATATGAAAGAGAAAAGGCCCTGAGGAAACAGGCAGAGGAGGTGAGTTGGTCCACCTTAACTGTTTGTGTCTAATCAAGATTATTGACATAATGTTGATGCTGTAAACGTATGTATTTCACAGCAGATAATGAATATTATTAATGTGCTGATGAGTTAGTGGTCGCTTATAACACTATTATAATGTGTTAAAAACATTATTATCATAAATTGGGTTTGCTCTCATTCAGGTTCACAGCAGCTTAGGTATTTAAGCAGTAACATAAAGTCTTATCAACAGCATAATGGCAGTAAAGAGAGTTTCCTGGGTTTATAAAGTGTTATAAACATTCACTCATTCATTATCTGTAAGTGCTTATCCAGTTCAGGGTCGCAGTGGGTCCAGAGCCTACCTGGAATCATTGGACGCAAGGCAGGAATACACCCTGGAGAGGGCCCCAGTCCTTCACAGGGCAACACACACTCACACCTACAGACACATTTGAGTCACCAATCCACCTAACAACATGTGTGTTTTTGGACCATGGGAGGAAACCGGAGTACCCGGGGGAAACCCACGTGGACATGGGGAGAACACACCAACTCCTCACAGACAGTCACCCGGAGCAGGAATCGAACCCACAACCTCCAGGTCCCTGGAGTTGTGTCACTGCGACACCACCTTGACAGAATAAACAAAATAATGTGCTTATATCTTACGTGTCAGTCAGTTGTATAGTATAGTCAGTTGTGAAATTTTGCCAGTACTTCTCAATTATAAACATTTGTAACATTCTCGGTAAGAGTTATAAATATCATACTATGTTTCTTTCCTTTTTTTATTATTATTATTTTTTTTTTTTTTTGACAGAATTCTGCAGCTGTATGACATTAGTAACCAATACTGGGCTGCGATTTAGTGTTATCAACAACTTTATAATCGCAATAACCTTTTTGTGGTTGTTAAATATTCTAAATATTAACAATGCCAGTGCATTTTCAGGAGCTTGCTTGTTGATAATTACTGTGTCCCAGTAATCATCAATGGTGTTCAGAACAGAAAATTGATCGTGTCACCACATACAAAAAGTAATGGCACTTGTTTTTGGTCTAGTTCCTACAAATTAGTCTGTCTGGTTGAAATCGCACATCTTTTATTGGTTCTTCTGATCTCAATTTTACAGTGAAATACACTATAGTTTTTTTTAAATAGTGGGTGTCACGGTGGCTTGATGGTTAGCACATTTGCCTCTCAGCGCTGGTATCTTGGGTTCAAGTGAAATCTGGGTGGGGTTTCCATGTTCTCCCATTGTCTGCATGGGTTTCCTCCAGGGTTTCCAATTTCCATCCACAGTCCAAAAACTCTACTCCAAATTGTCCTGGTGTGTGTGATTAAGTATGTGAATGAATGGCTTTATATGTGTATATCCAGATAAACACAGTGAAACTATAAATAAATACTTGTCTGTTTTCATAAATTGTTATTTAGCGTGTTATATTATTTTGCTGTGATGTCTAGGCGCTGACATCCATTCTTAACAGTTTATTTTATACTTTTCTGGTATTACATTTAAAACATGAATGCTCATAATTCACTTTTCTGAGAGTGTTTAATATGGGAAAAAGAGGTGGAGTTAGTGAATCAGTAGATTTTTGTTGTGGCCAGAGGTACTCTATAGCTACGGTATCTATAGAGTGAAGCTGAAGTTAGGTCAGTGTTGCTGGAGTGAATTGGCTTTCAGTCTCTTAAACACATTACTAGTGGAACGTACTATGATTTAATCTTGTGGAGTTAGTGTAAAATGACTGTGTAATGTTGTACAGTACAATGTATGCTGAGAATACTTGTAGCAGTGCATAATTTATACTTTGATAAATGCTTCGTCATTTTCCACATCGGGCACTAAAACAGCCACTGCTGTTCTGAGCCACCAGTGGCTGGATCCAAATTCCCCTAAAACCCCCAGCTAAAGCCTCCGCAGTATCATCACAACAAGCTGGCAGTGACAAACCAATCCAAATGTTACTACTGCGTCATCGGCTGTGAATCAGCATCAATAGGATATTGAACCAGACATTGAAAACATCATAATAGTAACAATGCAACAGCATCCATAATCAGATAATGGATGAATCTTGACATAGTATATTTGTTTTTCTTGATTGTGTCATGTTGAAGACTACAAATCTCCTCTATAGATGAAGGAAAAGAATAGTTTTGGATGCAGGATGTTGGATGAAAAGAGCATGACCCTGTTGTGAATTTCAGTGAAAATCCATTCGAGAAAAGGATTAGTGCCACTGTAGGCTTACATGCGGTTTGTCTGGTGTAATTGCAGCTCTATAGGTTTCCAGTTTGCTGTACAATATAGCAGCATCCATCTGTTGTGCTGGGTACATATATGACATCTAAGAAGTGGCAGCTGCGTTGTTTGGAATTGCTTTATCTCTGCAAGTTACAATGCTGACAGTTTCAGGTCAGGAACCTGATATTTAAAAGAGAGTTTTAGGCATAGTGCAATGAAGTAGGCACTTGCATTGCATGTGTGTGATTGTCACTGACAGACATGAACTCTTCTTTTATCTTGATTCATCACAACAGCCTGATTGTGAAGGCTCATATAAAGATGTCAAAATATCTTTATGTCAATTTAGGTTAATTACAGGGCGATAGGAATTTTCTTCAAGTATTTATTATGTAACTGGTTCATTTGGACCAGATGTCCTTCATCTGTTTTTAGTGTTTGCAGCAACCCCAGACTGCTTGATCATTGTTTTTTCATTGGAGCAGCAGTAAGAGCAGGCCTAAGATGACATGGTTTTTGGCTCTAGAGAGTAAGGAATACGCAGTCTGTGTACTGCACAGATTTGGCTGCAGAGAACAGGCTGGGCTCACTGTGGAGTAGATCAAAGAGTGGATTGGTGTAAATCCTGAAACTTCTGCTTTCAAAGTGAAAAGGTAGATGGAGATAGCATAGGTTTACCTACTCTCTTGTTAATCATTATTCATGACCTAAAATGTGTTTAAAACCTAATTAATAACAGATTGCAAACCATTTATAAACTTTTATAAGTGTATTCATATTCTAAAATGATGCAAGTTCTAGAAGTAGAAAAAAAAATTAAAGATAATTACATACTATTACACACATTAGAGATAGTTAATTTAGTGTGACCTTCTTGTGCTGCAAACACCGAAGCTAAACATTTTCAGTGACTGTTGATCACCTGCACATGGGTTTGGAGGACTTTTAGCCCATTCCTCTTTACAGTGCAGCTTCAGCTCTGTTATGCTGGTGGGTTTCCTCACATGACCTGCTTGTTTCAGCTCCCTCCACAACATTTCTAATGGATTAAGATCAGGAAAGGCTTGGCAATTCTGAAACGTGGACTTTATATTTGTTGTATCGTTTATTGTTAGAACATGTGAACTTATCCCAATAGAATTCACTGGTATACATTCATTGTTCCAACATATGTGACCAACATTGATGTGCCTCACACATGTAATATTGCATTGTGTTCCTCAATAAATGAATATTTTTGCCTCATTTATTTAATTGGGATCTCTTTTGACTACTTTCAGGATTTAACATTTGATGACTCTTAATGCAGTTAATGCAGTATGAAATTAAAACCGACTATAATCCCAGCCCTATAAGTAAGTACATATATGGCCAGTAGAGTGCTTTTGATGATTGAGCAAATATGACCGAAATAGTTACTGTTAATTACATGCTTCACTATAATTATTTTGGGGTAGTGTATTTGAGTGTAGAGGACGGGACTGGGCAGAGGATGGGTGGAGAGGGGTTATGGGTAATCAATAATGCAGATGGGGATGCTGGAGGCTGATGTGTAACCTGATTCTCTTGTTATGAGATGGAGAGACAGAGTCAGGGAGGAGGGGGAGCAATGGAAAGAGAAGATGAGAGAGACAGGAAGGGAAGGAGGTAGAGAGAAAAGCACACAGGGAGAGAGTAAACAGCTCTCTTCCATTTCCTCTCTTAAGGGAATTATGACAGTAGCCCATAATGGACACAGTAAAGACAGAAACCTCTTACTTTAAATTCCAGTGTTCTCTTCCAAAAATAGATATGCAAATACTTGCAAATAAACAATGTATGATGCAATTTACCTGTTGTCATACTAAAGCCAAATACCACTGGCTTTTTTATTGAAGAAATATGCTGTAAAAATTTCTGTAAATTTACAGTAAATTACAAACAAATTGTAATGAGTTTTGCTATGAATTTGAAGGTATTAAATTTCCCTACGTTCTACAGAATTAAAATGGGAAAAACTAGCCACATTGTGTCAAATTCCACAACATTTAACATAGGCCTTAAGGAAAATGTAATCTTTAAGTTAAAGCTGATATGCATTAGAATGAATAGACAATTGCGCTAGTAATTAAGTAGATGAGTGTGTCTCTGATTGTGTTTATATTAGAGGTGTACTCTTTGAAACAGTAGGTTCGTGTTGTGGTGGGTGGAGCTATATCCTAGTTACAGTATCTACAGAGTGAATCTGAAGTTGGATCAGTGTTGCTGGACTGAGCATGGTCTCAGTCTATGACTTACAATTTGTTTTTACTGCTGTAGCAGTACACAAGTTATTTTAAAATGCTAAATTGCAAAATGACTACTAGCACTGGCAGCAAGTTACTGTAAATTATATAGGATTTTCTCTGTAGTAAGTAGTTAACGTCTGACATTCATGGATAAATATAATATTAGTTCACTGAAGACGACACATGCTGCGTTAGAGCTCTGTCTCTCTGCTGTCTCTCCACATTGCCAAGTTACTGCCAATGCTGGGGACTATCTGTTCTTTCAGTCGTGCTATTATGTGGGTGGTTTTTAAACTGTATCAAAATAAAATTAAATTGTGAGTGTCCATTCGCTCTGTTGTTACTCAGATTGATTCAAGTGCTGAACCGGATTCAGAGGAAGCAGTGTATCTGGCCAGACTACAGTGTGTTTAGTGAGCTAGTCTCCAGTCTCCAGATTAGTTCATTGGGGTGTTATGTCTGCACTAAGATGGAATGTGGAGTATTGTGTGGGGGTAATGCCCTCAGGATTTCAAGACTTATTTTGGAGCCATTGTGATGAAAAAACACTTTCTGAACTCCCAGAAAATTAACATCCTAAAGCCATAGAGGTTTAGAGATGATAAGCCACTCATGGAATCAAAACAAATATTGAATTTACATTTTAATGTGCAACAAACATGTATGTGCATTCTGTAGCTCTACGTTTACAGACTGTAACAGACTGTGCTCTGCATACTTTGTAACCCTTCTAACCCCTGTTCTTCAATGGTCAGCACCATCACAAGAACAAATCAGAGCAGGTGGTATTTAAGTTGTGGATTGTTCATAGAACATAGAACAGCAGTGCTGCTTGAGCTTTTAAACACCTCTGTGTCACTGCTAGACTGAGAATATTCCACCAACAAGTAGGTGAGATAGACAAGACAAAATGGACCAAAGTGGATCAGACAATGCTCACTGACACACCAGCACTAGGTCAGTGTCACTTCAGGGCTGAGAATAATCCAGGTTTAGGATACTGGTGAACATTAATTCTAACAACTACAATACATAGGATTGGCTGAAACGGAAATCTTCAACTGGAAGGATTTTTAAATGTTTGTTTTTTTCTGCTTTGATTTGAGTGTGTATTTTTAGCTTTTGTGTGCGTGTGTGCCTGGTTACTGGCTGTCTTTCCTTTGTTGTGTAGTGTGAGGATTACTGAATTCCAGTAGTTTCTCAGTGACTATGCTCTGTGGCAGAAAGAACCTATTGTGTTCCATTTAAACCCTCACAGCTCCAAGTCACCATCAACACATTGGGTGTGTGTGTGTGTTTATGCATTCATGAGACATTCCTAGATAGTTGTGTGTGCTTATATATGTATTTGTTGGCTTGTTAGTTTTTGTGCATTTCCAAGACAAAAATCTCTGGATTTGTAGGAAATCCAGACAAATTCAAAGCTGACCTATAGAACCAATAATAACCAGATATAAACAAAACTCCTTGGTTACTCTAATAAATGTTAGGCTTAGAAGAATGTATTTGTACTATAGTGTATATGCCGTATAATATATAGGCTATAGTTATTTCCATTTATATAATATATATAGGCCTGGACGATAATGCCAAAACGTATATCACAATATATTTTATTTATATTTATATAAGTTTGGTCGATACGATATCATTCAGATATTGATATGAACAGTATAAAATCCACTGAAAACCTTCCAAGAAGAAATAAGAAACATGACATCACCATCAAACAGGAACCTACTGGCTTTGTCAATTACAATATTTTTAAACTAAATTGGTGGCATGGTGGCGCACCAGGTAGCGTCGCAGTCACACAGCTCCAGGGGCCTGGAGGTTGTGGGTTCGATTCCCGCTCCAGGTGACTGTCTGTGAGGAGTTTGTTGTGTTCTCCCTGTGTCCGCGTGGGTTTCCTCCGGGTGCTCCGGTTTCCTCCCACGGACCAAAAACACACGTTGGTAGGTGGATTGGCGACTCAAAAGTGTCCGTAGGTGTGAGTGTGTGAGTGAATGTTTGTGTGTGTCTGTGCTGCCCTGTGAAGGACTGGCGCCTGCTCAAGGGTGTATTCCGGCCTTGCGTCCAATGATTCCAGGTAGGCTCTGGACCCACCGCGACCCTGAACTGGATAACCGGTTACAGATAATGAATGAATTAAACTAAGTTTTAAACTGAGTGCTCTGAACTGACGGCAGCGCCCTGTAATGAATAGATGCTGTAAATAATGTATACTGAAATAGTGAAAATGTGTTTAAAAATCATATCGTTGTTAATGAAACATTTTACACTGCGCTATGTACTGATACAGAATTTTTGTCCAACCCTAAATATATATAGTATATGTTATTATTATTATTTATTATATTAGATGCCATCTTATATTCTATAAATGATCATAATTTATAATGCAAATGGGAGATATGTATGAACCTATGTCTTGATATTTCATAAAAAATCATGTGTTTGTGTTTATTACAATAGTGAGCATCTTGAGATTTTGTCACTTTGACCTCTTTGGTGTTCTCTTTAGCTCTGTAATGCAGTTATGTTAAGTCTGAAGCTGAGTAAAGTCAGCATATTAACACACAAACACACTGCAGTGCTGCTAAGGTCAGAAAATGCACACACACACACACACAAACACACACACCCACACACTGCAGGAAGCTGAGATATCTATTACACACATACACTCACACTCACATACACACTTTGCATTGAAAGATAAGCTCTGAGTGCAATCCCGTATTCTCCTAGTTGCATTGAAATTAAATTTTGCTAGCTTCTGTTTGCTATAGATTCTGGCTCTCTGTATTGTAGATATGTCAGAGATTAATATTCTTCTTCTTTTTCCTCTTCAAAACTTCAAAATAATTATCGGTTTTTGTAATTTGACTCAAGGTTATTACTCTAGGAAGGAAAACCCTTTGCCAGGAGGGCTTTGATATGTCTTTTTTATGTCTTTGTGGGTGTTAACACTAGGATTATTATCAAATCTTTGGTGGTAATGCAGAAAAACAAATGTCCAGCAAATTACTTGAACCCATAGAAGTCAGCAGATAACATGGTATAAATTATATGAATTTGATATTAGAAAAGAGATTCTGTCAAATGCACAGATTCTGAATTTTCAATCAATATCACATTTGTATTTTTAAGTAGAAAAGAACATATTTTATTGTGATTTAAATTTGATATTCTGATTTTCATTTGAAATTTCAATTGTGTGTGTTGTGTATCAACAGAAATTTATAGAATTTGAAGATGCGTTGGAGGCAGAGAAAAAGGACCTCCAGACACAAGTGGAATTTCTAGAATTGCAGGGAAAACAGATGGAACTGAAGACCAAGTATTATGCTGACCAGAGTGAGTGACACACACACACACACACACACACACACACATACACACACACACACACAGACACACACACACACACACACACACACACACACACAAAGACAGAGACAATCTGAGTTTGTAGTGCACATTCATCCAAACATATTTGCCCCTCATAATATAGAACACTATGGTATCAATGTGGTTTCTTTAGTTTCTCGTTTGGAAGAACGTGAGGCAGAGATGAAGAAGGAGTACAATGCTCTTCACCAGCGACACACTGAGGTAAGACTGTCTCCATTCAGCCTCTTACACACAAGCCAATTATTGTACAATATGTTTGGTATTAATTTATTATCCTAGCCGATCTGCTCAGTGAAACTAGTGACATATACAGCCACATTCGTCTAGAGTGTTCTAAATCACATAATGCATTCAGTGAAAGTGTAGAGCCCCTTCAAGAACCTTTGAAATGAGTTGTGTTCCAGAATGATCGTCCAACATCAGTACCACTTATGCATTTACGGCTGAATGCTACCAGATTTTTCAGGAATGTTCAAGGGTCTAGTCTCAATCCTTCTTGTAAATGTAGAAGCTATTATCACAAGAATGGAGTTCATATTCAAATTAATACAGCAAAAGAAACATTGGATGAGCAGGTATCTACAAAATATTGGTTCAGTTCTGTGCTGGTTTGAAACTAACTGATCAATCTGCCCTCTCTAAACAGTGGCAAACTATCACAGCGTTTTAAGAACATAATGTGTCTCAGTAGAGGTGTCGCCTGTAGTGAAGGGCAACTGTGAAACAATAGAATAATGCATCATCATGGCTCTGCATATATAGATCTTTACTTATGTGATGTTGATCCCTTCTCTCTTTTAGATGATTCAGACATACGTTGAACACATTGAACGATCCAAAATGCAACAACAAACCACCGGCAACCAGCCAGATTCCACTGGCTGCGGAAGGACGTGAGTGTGTGTGTGTATGTGTGTGTGTGTGTGTGTGTGTGTGTTTGTTTGTGTTTGTGTGTGTGTGTTTCTGTATGTATGATTTGAATGGGCATTGAACTAACTTTGCTGTTTGCATATCCACATTTCTAAACAAAAGCAACCATTACTTCTCCTGATTAGAAAATATTTCATATTGTCTTTGACTTGAGCCTTTGTTTCGGGTTTATGTGACTTAATAATCAAACATTTGACGTACAGAGAGATTCTGTACAGTGTTAGTGTTAAAATAATAAGGTAACCTTTTACAATAATGGTACATAATACATAACACTTAAGACAGTAATAAGCCTCACTAAATGGTTAGGTAATGTCACAATTAATCATTAAATTATTCATTAAGTAATAACAATAAACAAGAACTCTCATTAACTAGCATTTTATTTGTTTGTTTTTGTTTCTGTAATTACTTAATGATTAATAGTGACTTCATCATTTGGTAATGTATATTTTGTCTTGTTACTTAAGTATTGTTAATCAATAGTTGTAAACAGATAATAGATAAACAGATAATAATAACATAGAGTGATTTTATTTACTCTCAAAAGCGGTGAGTAAAACTACACTGACTGAGCAATTTACTTACTCACTCACTCACGAAATATACACTCATGTAATCCACGCAGGAATTTAACATGTAAATATTTTTTTAAAGCTAATTTATCATTTTGCCAAATTTGACCACGTCTTACTCTTTTTACAGAGTCTAGTGTTGTATTAGAAGTTTTATTTATACCTTTATTATGGTTTCCTCTGTTTGTCATGGATACTACACACTACAGCACACTACACACTTATCTCCCTCCCAAAAATACTAGTGTTTTTTAATTTGTAGTTGTGATTATATTTTTTAATCGACAGACACTACTAAGATAAATATCATTCCATTGTGTTTATCTTGCATTGATTCTTTATTTAACATTTAAACATTCATTATTTAAAGTTTCAGTCTTAAGAAGCAGCAAATTATGCAATTAATTAGTTAAATATTTTCAAAACTGTCTGACTCTCTTCTATAAGCGTTGATGATATAGCTTCAAAAGTATGGAGCTACTTCATGGCATGCAAATTAGGGGGCTAGTGTTCACATTCCTCTGATGATGCTCTCCTAATGCCTGTGTTTGTACTTGAGGATAACATCCTCCATATATTTTTTTCTCACTGTAATCCAATGTGTTTGTCTCCTCGTTGTGTGGGTGTTTCTCTGTGAATATATGGAAGTGAGATAAACAACACAGCAGCACCCCGTCTCTGTCTACAACAGCCTTTGCAATTTCAACCAGAGCTAGCGTTAGTATGGGACAAGGAGTGTAGTTAACTTTCTTTAGCATTTCGCATGGAATCACACGCTTTTATTTTTCACACTACATCTTTATTTGACTAACCATTTGGAAATTAAATAACATTAGAGACCAATATCCATCCCTAGTGTGTGAGAGCAAATTTAGTGTATCTTCCATGTATTGTCCATGTGCATATTTAAACTCTAAGCATTTGTTGCTTTTTGCTCATCCTGTTGTGCTGAATTCTTCTGTGTTGTTGTATTTTTATATTGTAGGTGTTTGTGTTGTTTTTGTATCTTAGCTTACGCATGCTGTATAATGAGGTGCGTACAGGCAGACTTAGTTTTGTCATTCTTGCGTCATAATAAAGAACCAAATGGCTCATCATTAGAACATCGGGCCTGGAGATGGTGTTGCTAGGCGCTGGATAGTGATGTTGGCTGACACTCCGTCAGTTCCTGCTTAGTCAGAGGCTTTGTCTTGTCTCGCCTACACACACACACACACACACAATTATGCACACTTTTTGCCCATGCATAATGGTACTTCCTCAAGTCTGACAAAAGCATTAGCTTACTCCATTTTATTGCCCCCCCCCACACACACACATACGCACACACACACACATGTACAGCACCTGCCAAAGGTCAGAGATCACCATTCAGTTATTCAGTTTTTAGTCAAGATGGCTATTAGGTAGAAGATTTTAATTTGCAGAGTTGAGAAACACAGCTAAATATAATTTAATAATATTCACTATTTATTGCATCCGCATTTTGCCTATTACAGTTTCCAGTCTCCAAATTCTGTGTTCCAGTCTTAGATGTTGGTTGTATGTTCTGCTTTGCACAATTCAAATAATCCCAAATCGTTAGTATCCATTTCACCGTAACTTCTTAAAAGCTTCACATCTTTTCAGGCCCATAGTGGGTACTTGTATTCTCATAGTGGAAGGGGGATCAGAAAAATCTAGTATGAAAGGCTGTCATATTTCCGTCTTTTTGTGTGAATGTTTGAGAATTATCCAATATCTTATCATCAGAAATGTGTTATGAAAGGTGGCTAATGATGTTGACAGCTATTTCGTCTGGAAAAGAAAATGGAGATCTCTATCTTTTGCACAGTGTCGTATGTTAATGTCCCCTAGATCTGCTTTGTTTTTTAAAAGGTGAAAATCATGATTCAGTGTTTGTGTGCTTTTTATAATTTTCTGATAGAATTTGAGGGTTAGACAATGCATTTAGTAAAGCTAGTTGAGTGTCCATAGAGTATAATAAATTTAATTTGCATTTTAAGCCATAAGCATTTTGTACTACTGTGAGTATTGTGTGTTTGGAAGAAAAGTGTCTTTGTCTTAGTGTCTGTTCAGTTTCTAATCTGAGTCTCTCTCATGCTGCTTTCTCTCTCTCTCTCTCTCTCTCTCTCTCTCTCTCTCTCTCTCTCTCTCTCTCAAATTCTCTCTCTCTCTCTCTCTCTCTCTCAAATTCTCTCTCTGACTTTCTCTCTTTCTGCCTCTATCTCTCTCTTTAACACACTACTTCTTTCTAAATCTAACTCTTCATCTGTTTCTCTATCTCCCTCTCTTTCTCTCATTTTTCTGTGCGTGTACCGCTGTGTTTGTCTTCTCAGTCAACGCAACACCTGGAGGAAAAGGTAAAAATGTCCCACAATCCTCTCTATTTCAGTTCCCCTTCTGACTCCAGCTAAAATTATTATAGCCATTATGGAAGATATGTTCTTCTCAAGTAAAAGGCCCAGTTCAATTTAGCAGTGCTCCAATTACAGATAAAGAAATCTACCTCTTTCTCCTCTGTGTGCGTGTCCATGCCCGTGTCCATTTCTGCGTCCCATTATTGGCTGATTTTTGCTTCTCTGTGTCCTTGACGGTTTGTGAAAAATGAAACTTACATAATTTTCCCTTTACTCCAAATGTATTTGATCTGTCCAGACATAGTTTCTTTCTGAATTTTGCTTCTTTGGTTTTAGTCTGGAGTTAAAGATAAGGCAAAGATAATGCAGCTAAGAAATAATAAGATTATGGAAGCTTACTTTCAAACATAATTGAAGATATATAATAACATAATTTTGGGAGTAGGACCACGCCCAAACTCCTCCTTTCAGCCCTATATACACCCCGCAAATTCACGTAATTTCCGCATCAGACAAACTCGCTTCATTTAGTTCAGGAGACGTATCTCAACCTGACTGCTTCACTACATCAGCTTGCTCCTCCGCGCTGGGTCATTCCTGCTGATCCCCATATTCTGAGCCATGTTCGGCCATTATCAAACCCACCGAGCTTCAGGTTTTAAAAAACTTTAAAAAGCTTCCACCTCCACCCTTTTCTCGTATTCATTTATCCAACGGGGATCCAAGAATGTTCAAAATAAAGAGTGATCATCCGAGCACAGAAGGCTATGGTTCAGACCCTAGCTCGAGCAAAAACATCACTTTGTAGCATTAGGAATCCTTAAATGTCTGCCATAATGTAAATATAACTTGCTCCCCTAAGTAAGTGACATACAATATTAAATTAGGTGTAGTGAATATCTGTCAGTAGTTTGGAACTGCTATGACTATAAACAATATGCAAATTTAAAGTTAAACACTTCCTAAATTATTACACTCTTGCCTTAAACCATGTCAGTTTTTTTAATTGATAGACTTGTTTGTGTGGTTCTGGCATTAAAAGAAATGCTATTAAATGTAATGTATTACAAAACAATATGAGCAATATTTAGACTTGGGTGTCTTCAACTACTGTTTTTGCCATGATTTAGTTACAATTTGAATAGCTAACTCGATGTCATACAATGGCAGGAACCACATAAACAAGTCTATCACTTAGAGGTCAGTTAACAACTCCACACTTTTTCAAGTGTTGTGGTTTATGTTTGTAATTATGCCTGTGTTATAGACTTCTAGAGTCAGTGCAAAACAAAAGAAGCAAACTTGAAACACCAAACATGTCTTGGGTGAATAACTACATTCTGAGGAAGGGGAAACCACTGTTTATTTGATTTATCAGCAGATTGTTCCTTAAAGTGATTTACTTTTGTATATCTCATGTATTATCCTTTTCTCTTTTGTCCTTTCCCTCCCTGTTGCTCCCTTTCTCTCTCTCCCTCTCTAGTAAAGCGGACCGCCCTCCTTCGCTGAGTCTCTTTCCCAGTGGGGATGGTATGGTACGTGGGGGTCCCGGGGGGGCTAGGACCACCTCTTCAGACACCTGGCATGCCAGCGATCTGGGCCGAGCCGTCTACGCCCCTGGCTTCCAGGTGCTTCAGACAGACCCATGCCAGGGGGAGGAGTCATGACATCATCGTCTCGTCTGCTACACTCTTTTACACATGCTTAACTAACACGTTCTTAAGTTTGGTGTGGTTACTGTCTTCCTGAGCTGTTATCATTCCAGATGCCTGTAGGACTGAAGGGGTGCATGACTTTTAATTTGTTGCCCTTTTGATTTCACCTGATATTCTTCCTCTGTAGAATATTATTTTCAACAACAAAACATGGGTTTTGTTGTCACTGATGTTTTTTCCCCACTGATTGAATTATGGATGTGCTCTAAATGTTTTAAGACAGAAAGCATAATGGCTCAGTCAGATTTCAGGGAGATTCTGAAAGAAAATTTATAAAATAATGTTTACAATATTAAGAGCAATTATATTTGCCTGCATATGTTCATGTATGGCCATACTTCCTGTTTTCTGTCTGACTCATTAGTCACATGACTTTGAGTGGCATTATTTACTTACATAAGTTACTAATTTGTGGACATGTGTTTTATTTTTATTTATTATTATTATTATAATTATTTTTAAAGATGGTTATTGTAAACAATAGTGCAATCAGTTTGTATGACTATGTGTGTATATGTGTGTACCTTATTGAAGATTATGCTTCTGTACTAGTGCATCACTACAACAGATCTTAAAAAAATATGATTATATGGTATTGATTTATGTGAGTTAACACCCTTGTCATTTACTAAGATGTATGTGTTTCTGCTTCTTCTTTAAGGAGGATGGCTCAGAGTCAGACTCTATTGCAGCCACACCCAGCAGTACAGGCAGCAACACACCCACTTCGTCTGTTCCCTCGGCAACAGTCACGCCCCTCAATGAGTCCATGCTGCCGTCCGGGGAGTTTGTGGTGTCCCGGGGCCGTGGCCGCAAAAATGCCAAGAGACTGAGTAGAAACATGGAGGTGCAGGTCTCTCAGGAGACCAGAAATGTCAGCATCGGTGAGGGAGGGAAAGATAATTCACACATTTTACTTTTTTAATTGCCATATTTTTTCAGTATTTTGTTTTAGAACATTAATGTTATGGCTGTCTCTGATAACTTTAGAGAGAGAGAGAGATAGAGAGAGAGAGAGTGAGAGAGAGAGATAGAGAGAGCGCTGCTGTATTTACTTTTCTGCACCTCCAAATATTCAATGTTAGAAATAACTTATGTTTTCTATTTCTCTCAGTCCAGGTAATCCCAAACAAATTTAGTGATAATAGGCCTGAGTTCTGTGGTGGCCCTTAACTAAAGCAAGAGTGCAAAGATAAAAGCTTTAAAAGCTTTTTTATAAGGCACTTTATTATAAAAGGCCATATTAATTGTATTTGTTCTTTGCACAAATAATCTTTGTTAAATAACTTCAAAATGCCAGCTGCCACAAACGTTTTGTGATGAAAATGGTTTGGAATATTATCTCTTAAATTGAACATTATTAAAGGATTAATAAACTTTGGATCATAAAGAAAATCCCCTATGCTCTGTGTGTGTTTGCAGGTATGGGGAGCAGTGATGAGTGGTCCGAGTTTCAGGAAATCATAGATTCTACACCAGAGCTGGACATGTGCATGGATCCACGTATTTATGGTGGAGGGAACAGGTATAAAAAACAAACTAGACAGTTTACAGTGACTATATATTTACAGAAAGTGTAAAAACAGAACTTAAATGAACTGAAATGTGCATCTATTTGATGTCAACATTCTGATAGCATATTAGATATTCAAAATTTTGTATATACTCACTCCAAAAGCAAAATTTAACATTTAACATTTGCGAATTCTCAAACATTTGTCCAAAAAAAATAACTTCTGAATATTTTTGTGTGTATTCCTTCATATTTTTGCCAAAAACATTTTGTGCACAATATTCTAAAAAACCTGAATACATGCAAATATTTGGAACCATTTAGTAAATTATGCCGTGAGGAATGGCGGGAGCTTCCGTTTGAAAACAGACGTTTTTGAATAAAAATGTATTGTTCAGTAAAACTAAAAATTGTATTGTCAGCTTTTTTCTTACTAGACTCTTATTTTTGTTTACTTAGTCCCTCTCAGGGCATAGTGAATGAAGCATTTGGCATCAACACAGACTCACTGTACCATGAGATCAAAGATGCTAAATGTGGCATCATTGGTGACGTGGATTCTGGGGCAGAGCTTCTCGGTAAGCTTCCAACCAGCTGACTCCTTGGCTTTTCTGACCTTTTTACCTTTACTGCAGTATTGATTTCATATATAGATAAATTCAGGTATGACTGATGTTTTGTCCATTACCTGAATTTATGATTTCTCATTATTTCCAACATTTTAAGCAATGGCTATGTAAGCAGATGTGTCAAAGGCCTTGATTGTTGCACTATGCACTCAAACCTGCATGGCCTCTTGTATACGGACTCTCTGCTGGATGTACCCGCACTCCCTCACTGTGAAGGCTGCTGGAATGTCACACTTGCCTCATTGCTGTGGCACTTCTTCAATCATGGAATGCATTTTTACAACAAAAGACCAATCTTTCATTTGAGCACATTTGGATGAAAGAGTGCTGCTTTTTTTTCAGTTCGTTTTTGGGTTGGGGCTTTGGTTTTTACGTTACTGTGAAGGCAGAACTTCATTTGATTTGTTTATCTCAGTGTGAAGGTGGAGCTTTGATTTGAATGGCCGTCTCACTCACTGACCCTTGACCCCTTTCTGTGCTTCCTTCCTGTGTGTGCTTCTCCTGGCCATGTCCCTAGGGGAGTTCTCAGGTGTGTATCACTGATTGGTCCATATTTTATTATTTCTCTGCTCTTTTTTCTTTCACATATTTGTCATGTTTGGTATGAAAAGAGCATTAATGAAATGAATAAATTTATAGATTAAAAGACAGTCTGGTTATCTGAAGATTAATGCACTGCAGGTTCAGTCGCCTTGACAATTAATGATCAAGAGAACTGAAATACTTTCCAGATATAATTTATAAATGGGCATTACAACCCTTGTTATCTACAGACAGAATGCATAGCCAGTGATGTAGAGGCTAATACATATATTATGTGATGCTAGTTGTCATTAGTGACATAGCTAATGTCACTATAGAGGATTATCAAAATGAAAAATAAGCCAGCTAGCGACAAACATCTAAGCAGCCTGTGTCTAAGTATCCAACCCAATGTCTTTCAAAATGTACTTCTCCTCCATCAGCCAGGGATTCGTCTATTATTTATAGCAATAAACTTAATTTTAGAGACCCTGGGTAGATATGTGATTAATGCACATTTTTCTTTTCCTAAGTGATATTTTGAGGCCCAAATACTTCTACTAATTATACTAATCTTAGAACATGTGACCATTCAAGTAGTTGTCCTCCAATTTGCTGTGTATACAAACCAAAAGTTTGAGTTCAACCTACAGATATTTGATGAGCTGCATTTTGATTTTGCACTAATTGATTTTTGCAGAAATAAGAATGGCTATTGTGTACTTGGCAGTACTTAGTGAGCATGGGTCTGATTCCCAGCACAGGCAGGAACACCACAATATTCTGCTAAGAATCCTAGTGCAAGGCTCTAACATTACATTGGCATACATCTGTTACATTAATAGAAATTGTAATTCTCTCTGGATAAATGTGTTTACTAACTAAGTGTTGATCAACTCTGTGTGTGTGTGTGTCTGTTAACAAGACCAAAAAATGTTTTATTGTTAAAGCTTCAGGGTGTACCAAACAGTCAACATATGGATGTTTAGCTACAAAATACCTCGTTTTGAATTAGCTGCAAATTTACATATATGCCTATTCAACCGTCCACATCAGTTTAGCTCACTATAGCACATTCATTTTGAAGTTTTAAGGAGTGTTTTGGCCTGGATTTTGCCTTTGAATAATGGGAAAATGCAGTTAGAGCAGTGCTGTTAAGTTACAGTAACAAAACCACATTAAGTAGGGTAAATAGAATAAGTAAAGTTAAATAGTGATCAAACAAAATAAATCATGATTGTCTCTGTAGGTGAAAGCACAAAAATATAAAATATAAGAGCAAGATTTAGGTCCTTTGACAGACATCCCTAATTACTTCTGTTTTCTCTTTCTTCTTTTTTCTCTCTATCCCATTCTTTTCATTATCTTTTCGCCATAATCTTCTTTTTGTATTTCTTACATTTTATACCTCTCTGTCTTTACTTTTACATTCTCTTTTTCCTCTTATTCTCTATCGCCCTCCTCTCTTTTTTATTTCTCTTTCTCGCTCTCTCAGTGCGGGATGATTTCTTTGGTAAGGCTTTGGCCCTTCTGATTCCACTGTTTGTGTGTTTTCAGTGTCTCATGCTTACACACCAATGTGTGATGTAATTCCTCTCCCTTCTTGCGCTGTGATATCATTTTCTGCAGTGCTTCTGCTATGGCATTAGAATCCTCTTTTATCTGAGGCTGCTTTGTGCTGTGCTTTTGAATGGCCAGCTTTTATTATATATTTAATTGTGTCTATTTAAGTAATTTAATTTTTAAATTTGAACTGTCTGTCTTTTAGTCAATATAAATATTCATCTTTTTAATGTCACTTCTTGATTCTGTATTTGTAACACTCCTTTTCCTTTACAAATACCCTGATCAAAAAGTTTAGTCCAAGTTTACAGTTTATAGTTGGTCTTTAGGCCTATGTCTTGATCCCACAAAATTTTTAATGACACTGTATTATGGTACATTGTGTATGACGACTCGCATGCATCTGCTATGTTGTTTTCATGGGTCAATGCTACATCTGATAATATTGTGTTTCACAGGAATGGGAAAAGAAGTGGAGAATCTTCTCACAGAAAACAAACAGCTACTGGAGACCAAGTAAGAAAGCACAATATTTGCACATAACTTTTAAAAGTTACCTTTAGCAAAAAAACATGCTTTCCAATTTTCCACTTAATTTATGTGTAGTCAATCAGCACAGTCAAGTTTAAGGTCCAAATTTTGTCTTTATTTAATGCTGGAGCTAAAAAATGACTGTTGTTTTGCATTTTTATTTGTAAGAACATCCTCGCATCTTCTCGATCCACTGTGTGTTCATGCCTTCATATAGGTCAAGCATAAGCATGTTGTTTATGTGATTTAGGACACAGTATTGCTTACTGTAAAGTAAAGCTGAGTCTCACACACACAGTTACATGGAGAAGGATGTTTCTCCCAAATTTTCCCCCAGTGTTCTTCCAAGAGAAATGAAGAGAGCCACTTTTTCTTTTTTTAACTGTAACCAGTTTTACCTTATTGGAGCTCAACATGCTTGGAGGAGAATGTGAACTGCACAATTCTATTTATTCCTGCACTGGCTAGCAAGTGAGGATTAGGTCAGGATTAGGATAGAGCCAATATCTAAGCAGCTGTGTATTACAGGAGTCCTTTAATAATACAGTTCAGTTCAGTTCAGTTCACGAAAGGGCTTAGAGAATTTTTTTTAAATTTAGCCTCATATATCCACTAAACCATAAACTTAGAATGAATTTAGTGCTTGGAGTAGTTTTCACAGTTTATTTGAAAATTATGAAGATTATGAGAATTTATAAAATTCAAAATATACATGTTTTTACTCTCTCCACTCTGTATAGGAACGCTCTAAACATTGTGAAGAATGACCTCATTGCCAAAGTGGATGAGTTGTCTGGAGAGCAGGAGGTTCTGAAGGAGGAACTGGAGACTGTCAAACAGTCCAAAAACAAAGTGGACTCCAAAGTCAAGGAGTTAGAGGAGGAGCTGAAGAGGTAATATAAGGATGTTTCAGAGTGTGTTTCTGTGTGTATTTTTGCTTTGTATGTGTATGAGTGTCTGAGTAATTTCTGTAGTATAGTTTGTGACTGCAACTCTCTCTTGCTCCTCAGGTTGAGAGCTGAGGCTCTGGGAGCATCTCAAGACTCCAAAGATGAAGGAGGAGAAGATGTGAGTGAAAGTTCTATATATTTTACAATTTTACATTTTACATTTTATTGAATCCAGTAAGTCCCACTTATTCCCTTTCTTACTGAAATAATTTGGATAAAAATTAAACATACAAAATTGTATCCATCAGACACCAAATATGTCTTGGGTTTGTAGACACTTGATCATTTATAGACACTTGATCATCCAATGATTTGTCTTGGATGAATAGCTCTGTATCAGCAACCTCCCTCCACCTCATCCCAACGCTATTGAATAGTGCCCCAACACTCCAGAGGATGCAGCTCCACTGCTCCACACCCCACTATTAGAGAATGTATAAAGCTTCTTAAAATGGTTGAATGCACTAATTAAAAGATGTTTTGTTATATTTTTGAACATATGGTCTAAATTTAGGAAAAATTAGATAAAAGATTTTTATCCAAACTCATTTTTATACTCATGACTATATAACTTTCTTGTCCCAACTTGTGTTGCCTTGGTACCTAATATCTCATAACTGAATCTGCTGTTTAACATCCAGTCTCATCCATAAGTTACTTTAACAAACTTGTGATGCTCTGCTGAAGCTCTAATACACTAACCCTACATTCCTGCTTTGGTTTGTGTGTCTCTGCTGGTCTGTGTGAATGGTGCAGTATTCATCTCCACTGCAGGATGATGTAGCCATGGCTCAACGGCGTAGGTTCACAAGGGTGGAGATGGCGCGAGTGTTGATGGAGCGCAATCAGTACAAAGAGAGACTGATGGAGCTCCAGGAGGCAGTCCGCTGGACAGAGATGATCCGGTCAGACACATACACAAACATAGAAATGATTAGCAAAATTATCACTATTATGAGGGAAACCTCTCTTCCCCCCATTTAAAATGTTGCATGTTATAAACATATATGTTTTCACTCTCTCTACTCTGTAAATCATATTACATTTTATCATTTAGTGCTTTATTTTTGTATGTAATAAATAAGCAGTTTTCTATTAGACTCTATTAATCAATTGTGTTAGATCATTTTACCTGGTGAAATGGTATTATATTAAAATATAATGCAAAATTAATTTACTTATTTTATTAAATAATTATAGGACATGACATACATCTTTCTGCTAATGTGCTCCTCTTCAAATTCTGTAATTTTTTAACTCACATGTGGTCATGTGTCTCTTTCACAGAGCTTCCAGAGAGAGTCCACAAATCCAGGAAAAGAAAAAGTCAACAATCTGGCAGTTGTGAGTTGTGAGATGTAATAGAAAAGTGAGAGAGTAATTATAAAGTAGATTGTGAGTCTCTGATGGTGTTTCTGAAAGAGGTATACTCTTTGAAACAGTAGGTTGTTGTTGATGTGGCAGGAGCTATAGCTAAATTATGCAATATATATATATATATATATATATATATATATATATATATATATATATATATATATATGCAATATTATGGATTTTAAGCTTAAAAATTGCACTATAATTAGTCTACAATATTGTAAACTACAATACTATATATGGACAATACTTCACTGATAGCTAAAGTGAGGGCTTTTATTAACACTAGGGGTGGTTTAAGCCTAGTTCTGGACAACACAGCTTTTTGAATAGTGATTTTTCCATTGAAAAGAGAATGTAGTCCAGGATTAAGCTCATTTCCTGTCTGGGAAACCAGCCCCATGAGTTGTAATCTGGTATTTTTGTAAAGAAAATGTTTTTACACTGAACCTCTGTCTCCTTTTCCCCAGCTTTGCTCGCCTATTCAGTTCATCCGCCAGTCCTCCTCCAGTGAAGCGGCCATATACCAGTGTCAATATTCACTACAAATCCCCCTCACTTGCAGGCTTCAACCAGAGACGCTCTCACACCATGTGCCAGATCTCCACCTCCAACCACACACTCGAGTTCTTCCCTGAAGAGTGAGAACCTGCAGCACGCACATAAACGCATACACGTCCTGTACACACTCACCTGCAAAGACACACAAGTACATTAATACACATACACATAACATATACTAGGGGGCACAATTCACAGTATTTCATTATTCTCCTTTTATTAACTGCATTACTCCATGTTCAAATAAAGAAATTGTATATAAATGTATGAAATAACTGAATCTGAAGCCCCTTATAGTCAGACTTCATATACATTTTTACTTCCAGCTTTCTGTTTCCCAAGAAGAAGTTTCTGTACTCCACTATCCTGTTTCCTCTCTGTTACTTAAACTGTTTTCACATATGACCTCTTCTAACTCTAAGCAGAGGAGAACTCGTAAAATGCCGTATTATGAACATTCTGCAAATTGAGTAACTTCTAAAGAAGCACAATGTATGATGATGCAATTGTGATTTAACGACCGGAACCAGCCAAGTATTCATTACTGTTATCAAACAAGGTTTCATCGCCAGGATTGATAATGATTCTTTATGTTCCATATGCTTTTGAAATCTGGAAAATGGGAAATGCAGTGAGCTATTCACCCTGAAGTATAGCCATCATGATTTGATGTATTGCCCACCCCAAATATCCCTTCATATTCACACTCGGTCACATGTATATAATTACATATGTCAATCTATTTGTGTTTCTCTGTGATGTCTTTGTCTTTACACACTTTGAGCCATTACATTAATTGTCTATTATAATATGACAAATGCTTGTCTCTTCATCCATGTTTTCTCCTCTGGGCTAGCTAACAATTCCGCAATGCTGTGCTGCCTTTATTGCTGCACAACACTTACATTTACAACCATACACTCATTCCACACTCTGATCAGGTAAACAAACAAGTCCCAGTACAATGCATGTGTGCTAATAGCTGGGCTTCTTTGAGCATCTGTGTGGTATTCCCCTCTGTCTCACTTCTAACTCACGGCTCCATGTCACTCTCTGTCTCTGTCAATCTATCTATCGCTCTGTCTTACTCAATCTATTTGTCTGTCTCTCTTCTCTATCAGTCCGTCTTTGTTGTGTGTTCTTTTTGGCCGTTGCTGGCTGGCTGGCTCCTTGGCGCTCTCTCTCGCTGACTGCTGCACCCCCTGTCTCTCTCTCTCTCTCTCCCTCTCTGCTTCTATAGACTGCCCAGTAATGGTGTTGCGTCTCTCCTCAGCGACTCTGCACTTTCAGTGCGTCGAGAGCAGCGTCGTGAGCAGTACCGGCAGGTCCGTGAGCATATGCGCCGAGATGATGGCCTCATGCAGGCTTGCGGCTGGAGTGTACCACCTCGATTTAAACAGGTAGCTGCTCTCCCCGTCTCCGTTTACTTTTTTCACCCCTCATATCAACCCATAGCTCCTGAGCTCTTATGGCTGGATCAACTCCATCTGTGGAGTGGGAGTCCACTTTTGATTGCAGTAATCTTGAAAAAACTAAAACTAATTTGATGTGCTATGTGAACATTATCTGACAATATTTTACCGTATGCCATCATTTATAAGGCTACATGACATAAGCCTTTCATGACGACTGACATAAATATACACTGCTTAAATAAATAAAAGGAACACTAAACACATCCTAGATCTCAATGAATTAAATATTTCAGTTGAAAATCTTTTTTCATTACATAGTGAAATGCGTTGAGAACAAAATAACATAAATAAAATGATCAATGTAAATCATAATTATTATACCATGGAGCTCTGGATTTGGAATCATACTCAAAATAAAAGTGTAAAATCAAATTACATACAGGCTGATCCAACTTCAATTCCTCAAGACAAGTTAAAATGAGGCTCAGTAGTTTGTGTGGCCTCCACGTGGCTGTATGACCTTCCTACAATGCCTGGGCATGCTCCTGATGAGGCAGCAGATGTTCTCCTGTGGGGTCTCTTCCCAGACCTGGATTAAAGCATCAGTCAACTCCTGAACAGTCTGTGGTGCAACATGGCATTGGTGAATGGAACGAGACATGATGTCCCAGATGTGCTCAATTGAATTTAGGTCTGGGGAATGGGCAGGTCAGTCCAAAACATCAGTGGCTTTATCATGCAGGAACTGCTGACACACTTCAGCCACATGAGACCTAGCATTGTTATGCATCAGAAGGAACCCAGGACCCACTGCACCAGCACATGGTCTCACAGTGTGTCTGAGGATCTCATCCTGGTACCTAATGGCAGTCAGGTTACCTCTCATTAACACATGGAGGGCTGTGCGGCCCTCCAAAGAAATGCCTGCCCACACCATTACTGACCCACTGCCAAACTGGTCATGCTGGAGGATGTTGCAGGCAGCAGAACGTCCTGCATGCCGTCTCCAGGCTGTCACATATATGCTCAGTGTGTACCTGCTCTCGTCCGTGAAAAGCACAAGGCACCAATGGCGAATCTCTCAATCTTGGTGTTCTCTATCAAATGCCAATCGCCCTGCATGGTGTTGGGCTGTACGCACAAGCCCCACTTGTGGACGTCAGGCCCTCATACCACTCTCTTTGGTTGCACAGAAACATGGATATTAGTGGCTTACTGGAGGTCATTTTGCAGGGCTCTGGCACTGTTCCTCCCATTCCTCCTTGCACAGAAGAGGAGGTAGCAGTCCTGCTGTTCGGTTGTTGCCCTCCTCTGCCCCCCTCCACGTCTTCTGGTGTACTGGCCTGTCTCCTGGTAACTCCTCCATGCTCTGGACACTGTGCTGACAGACACAGCAAACCTTCTTGCCACAACTCACATTGATGTGCCATCCTGGATAAGCTGCACTACCTGAGCAACTTCTGTGAGGTGTAAAACATCAGCCAGTAAGGATGAGAACAGAGAAATGGTCTGTGGTCTCCACCCGCAGAACCACTACTTTATAGGGGTTGTCTTGTTGATTGCCTCTCATTTCTGCCTGTTGTCTGTTCCATTTGTACAACAGCAGGTGAAATTGGTTCACAATCAGTGTTGCTTCCTAACTGGTTATGTTTATTTCTCAGAAGTGTGATTGACTTGGAGTTACATTGTGTTGTTTAAGTGTTCCCTTTATTTTTTTGAGCAGTGTATATAAACACCTTCAAAGTCTTATACAACCTTATAAACCATGGCCTAAAGTAAACCCACCAATAATTTAAAGTGTGGTGAAAACTTCAATTTATACAATTTATACATATTACCCCAAGTAGAGGTTTGTACACTCTGACATGGATGTGGTGTAAATACACTATTCACAAAAAGTTAGGGATATTTGGCTTTTTGGTGAAATTTAAAGAAAACAAAAAGTTCACGCTACAGTGATATTACATCATGAAAGTAGGGCCGTGGTGATTTCCTCATCTCAAACAATACCCCATTAACAAATGCCAATGTCTCCATAACTTGTCATGTGCCCTTAAGCATCAATTACAGCTTGACAATGACGCCTCATGCTGTTCACAAGTGGACTTATTGCCTGCTGAGGTATGGCATCCCACTGTTCTTGAAGGTCAGCCTTCAGGTCATTGAGGTTCTGGGGTACAGAGTTACAGCGACTCAGGTGATCCCATAGGATTCCTGTGAGATTCAGGTCTGGAGAACGTGCAAGCCACTGTATTTGAGATACCCCAGTGTCCAGCAGCCGTTCCATAATGATGTGACCTCGATGAGCTGGAGCATTTTCATCCATGAAGATGCAATTAGGCCTGTGTTGTTCATGCAGAGGCACAATAACTGGATTAATGATGTTATTCAAGTAGTATGGGCTTGTTAGTGTACCATTCACAAAGTGTAGGGCAGTTCTGTATTGACTAGACACACCTGCCCACACTGTAACACCACCACCACCAAAGGCTCATCTGGTGAAAACAGTTGATCTGATGCATAGCGCTCTCCTTCATGTCTCTAACATTTTTGGCGCCCATCATTTCTGCTCAGCATGAATCATCAGTGAACAGCACTGGGGCCCACTGGTCCTTCGTCCAGCGTAAATGCTCTCTGGACCATGCAAGACGATGATGCCTGTGCCTGCTGGTGTGGTCAGGTACCCTTGCAGGTTGTCTAGCACACAGACCATGCTGATGTAAACGGTTTTAAATGGTCTAACCTGACACTTGGGTGCCTCTCACCTCCAGTGTCACGTCAGTGTCCACAGGGCACTGTTCACAATGAAGCGGCCCTCAGTGTGGGATGTGGCCAAAGAATGCCCACTTCTATGCCTTTCTGTGACTCTTTCATTCTCTGTATCTCTGTTGCAACCTGTTGATGACACTCTGTGACACTCTAAGCTCAGTGGCCACTTCCTTCTGAGAACATCCTGTTTGAAGCCTCTCACAATGGCGAGGTACAGTTGATCAATTGTTAGGTGTCGTCTTGGTCTCATGATGTATAAATGTGAACAGGACTGTTAAGTTCACCTGTAAACATTAAGTTCACTTGTAAAGGTTACAGTGCAATTTAGGTTCATTCTGAAATTTCAACCGAAAGTCCAATGTCCCAAAAGTTTTGTGAGTAGTGTATGTTGAAATGTTGGGGGATGTATTCATTCACAATATCTATATTTCTGTTCACCTCTAGGTATTGTTAGCATAAAAATAATTTACATTTTTCTTGTTAAACTCTGTAATCGTACTATTTACCTTTAGTCTATAATGCTACAAATTCAACTTAGATTTAACTGTATGTTTTTGATGTCACAACAAAGAACACATATTAATATGACATGCCAGATCTGTCTACAGCAGATTACCCCACACATTCCAAAAGAAATGATAACGGGTTGTAATTTTAGACACTGCATAGTGATTTTAGTTCACATGTTAAACAATTACACAAATGCTTAAACAACTACATGGCCTTTCATAGGCTCCAGGTTCAAAAGTGGCTACAGTTTTATTTATTTTCATGACCATATCTTTTCATAGTTTGAGCATGGACTGATTTAGAAGGAAACCAGGCAGAAATGATATACATATATCCATCTGGTCTTAGTCAAGCACAGTAAAGGGAGGTTTAAAAATGAGGCCTTAAGAAAAGTAGTTGGTTTTTTGCTAAAAGTATATATGGTATTTAAGCCTCTGAGTTTGGCAAAGGAATATGGGAATTGTAGTGTATAGAAGAGAATAAGCAGTTTGGGCAGTTTTCTTAGCAAGAAGAAGGAAAGATGTTTTTTAAAAGAAAATAAAAAGATAAAAAGATTGCAGTCAGGCTGTGACATGTCCTAGTGAAAATCTACTCAAGAAACAGAGAAGAGGGAGTGAGGTTGTAGATAAGTGATTACATCCCAAGATAAGGCCTGAATGCTCTAGTGCACATGTTTGACCTAACATTAACAAACTGGATTTGGTTGCTTAGTGAGCTTGATTGTGTCAAAGGTAAAATCATATTCCTGTTGTCAGTGGGACTGCAACTGCAAGAGTAGTTGAATAGTTCCATGGCAACAGCGTCGTGTTCCTATGGAATCATACTAGCGGGAAGGTTGATTGGATACATTTAAATGGTTTCTTGGCACAAATTTAAAAATATCCTGGTTCTCGGAGCATCCGTAGTGAGATTTTGGTGAGAGTTTTGTGTGTTAGGGTTGCCAGTGGTGACGCTGTGTCACCGTGGCTCTAACTGTGATCTCCCACAGACGGGCACCCAGCCGGACAGCACTCAGGACGCCGCAGCAAAGAGGCAGGCAAGTCCGATCGGCAGAGGACCAGCATGCACCTCTCCCGTCCCACGAATCCCACCCTAACCCCACACAAACGCTGCAGGCTACCAAGCAGCCCAGCATAACCACAGCCCCAACCCCTTTTAGCTGTGACAAAGATCCCCTAAGGTTCTTTGCTGGGTCTAACAAGGCACTGATAAAAAGAAGGATCAGTAACTGACTGCCGTTTCCAGTAACACCTCATAAAAAATTCTTTATACTGAAGACTAAATGTCTGTTAACCAAGTATTGCAAACATAAATAACACCATCCAGTGCTTTTTCATTCTTTTTAAATGCAGAGATGCCCAGATATTTAACATTTTCTCAGCGCCAGTTGCAAGATAATCAGATTTTTTGGTAGAAACATGTTTGCTCATAACTGTCATTATGTCTGTCTAATCTAGGTCTGTCACATGTATTACGTAATTGCTTGGTCACAGCTGTTTGAGATTATTAAAATAATTTAAAGTTAGGTTTCATAATTTGTATGCTTATAGTACTGGGGGAATAAAATAAAAATTATAATGAGACAAATACATGCAAATAAAAAGCAGAAAACAAAACGCACAAAATTCGGACTAATTTGAGCTCTGTTGGGAGTGTCGAAATCTGGAGGGAAAAATGGTTATACTGTCAATTTGCCAACTTTAAGCTTGTTGTGTAGTTTGAATGTAATCAACAAAAAAGACAATTTGATTGTCAGTAAGAATTTACTTGGCAGTTAGGCAGTTGGCACTTGGCAGTAGAATTAATTGAGTTGGCAGTAACTCAAATTTCAATTGTGACAGGCCTAGTCTAATCCCAAAGCTAGGACTGGCTGTTTTTCTGTGACTGACAGCAGTTATTGATTAACCCTTTGATCTGGAGCATGATTGTATGTTTTGTAACCCTCTAACTACAGCCAAGCCTTTAACCTGCTGCTCCAATTTGCCACTGAGGGTGTCCCCCATCTCTCTGCCTCTCTGTCTATGTTTATGCCCTGGGGCAATGCTGACTAATGCAACTCGTGACGGGGCTTCTGGCTGTGGGCCATCTCTGTTTGTAGCTTGAAGCTATTGCTATGGATAGCTTTCTGAATGTCCATGCCTCCCTGTCTCCTCACAGGCTAATGAGAAAGAGGACAACCGCATGAAGAACGTCCCTGTGCCAGTGTACTGCCGCCCTCTAGTGGAGAAAGACCCCAACAGGAAAGTAAGGCATATCCAGATGTGATAGGAACTGCTAAAGTAAGATGAATATTTACTGAAGTGAACATGAGTGTCGAAGCCATATATAATGTATTGCTCTTGTTTAGTTGTGGTGCGCTGCTGGAGTGGATCTGACAGGCTGGAGGACAGCTAATCAAGAGACAGCAGGGAAGCTACCAGCAAATGGCACTGATCCTCTGACTGGAGAGGAGGAGGGAGGAGAAAATAAGAGTGAGCACAGCTCACCAGAGAAGAAGAAGGTGAAACACCATACATACAAGTGACATGGGAGATAATCTTCTTGACTTAATTCTCAGAAGTCACAGTTATTTCCAGCATGTTGCCTTTGAATATTATTTCTTATTCATATTCCACTGAAATGAAAAACAAGAGATCTTACATTTAACTTGAATTTTTGTTGTAATTAGAGTCTTGTTTCGCAGACAGAAAAGAAAACAACAATTTTCACAAATTTGTCATGTTTCCTCATGGTCCATTTAAATCCCATATCCTCTCTCTTTTTCTCACTCAGCCCAAGGAGCTGCATGAGACAGATTCCATGAGTAGCCGTGTGTGGATCCTGACCAGCACTCATTCAGCCAGTAAAGTGGTCATTATTGATGCCAATCAGCCCGGCTCCCTGGTTGACCAGTTTAACGTGTGTAATGCCCACGTTCTCTGCATTTCTAGTGTTCCAGGTCAGTGCCACACACACACTTACAGCAGAATTGACAGATTTTTAATTAATACATAAAGCATAAGGAGCTCAAATTTTGTAGTGGTGTATACATATACATGACTGTAATACATATATTTAGTTGTTTTCTATAGCTTTTTTACAGAGGCTGAAAACACTAGTTAACGATGTTGTACATTAAAAGGATTGTAAAAAAATTAAAGAATGCTTCTAAGTAAGATATTAGGACTATGATTTGCATTAACGTTAATTTTAGGGTTTAGAAAGAGGCCAACATTGAAATAAAATATATGCAATAGTCTAACCTAGATTTGTATATATATGTGTGTGTGTGTAGCTGCTAGTGAGAGTGATTACCCTGCAGGAGAGATATTTCTGGAGCAGCAGAGTGATGGTGGTAGTACAGAAGACACTGGCAGAGTGGAGGGCATGTTAGCAGGCATCACCCTGGTGGGCTGTGCCACCAACTGCAGCGTAGTCCGCAGCAACTGTTCTTCACGCACAGACACACCAGTGCTGGATAAAGGACAAGGCAAGATACATACTTGAATATTTACACAACCAAAGGGTTACCTTGTGTGTCAAAATATTGTATAGATATTCATATACAATCTATTATGGATGGGTATTAAAAGTAATCATTATTAATACCACCAACTGTAGTACACTGTACTGTACACTGGCAGTTTAGCTTCCAGTTAAGTAATTTCAGTATACTCTATTGCACCATAGAGAATTTTATTATAGTGATACTGTAATTTCATAGCATTAAAGCTTTACTGTAAACTGTTACAAATAGACTTCAGCTCTCAAAATTCACTGCAACATACAATAACATGCAGTTAATAAAACAAAATATCTTAACATGGAGAGTATTTTGAATTCCACTGAGAAGGTATAACAGTTTTTACAGTGGAGTAAAGATAGTGTGAGATGCTGAAAGTGAGTATATTAATGTTTAAACTGAAAATAAATGAAAAATGTCCTCCTTTGCAGAATACACTCAATAATATAAAAAATGCACACTATACTTTTGTTATTAACATTATTATGGATGACTTTGGGCCTGCTATTTGCACTGTATTCTTAGTGATGTGTGTGTTTTTGTGTGTTTGAAGCCCCCGCAGCTCCTGTGTGTAGTCGGCTGGCAGTCTCTCAGTCCGCAGAAGAGGCCACAGAAGCTATGGAGGTGTCAGAAGAGGCAGGCCCTAGTGAAGAGGGAGGAAACACGGCACCATCGGGACCTTTCACTGAGCATGTATTCACTGATAACTCCCAGAGGTATTAAAAACAAACACACACAGGCACACACAATTCAATATTGTTACTGTAACCGAGAAGGACAAAACTCATATTTAGTGTGGCTTGAGGCTTAAATGCTCAGTGCATTCTGAAAGACAGCCAAGTAATCATAAAATGCTAAATGCTAGTCCTCAAATCTCTACTTCTATACTTTATCATATGTGGAAACATAAGCCAGTTTAGCTTCCTCCAAGTCATTTTGGGAGATGCCCGTAGCCATGGCAACATAGCCAGCAGTGGGATCCCTGTTAATAGTGTGATAGCACCATTGACTAGAATAGATAAACAGGAGGAGAGAGTGTCTGAAATACACTGTACAGACGTCTGCATATGATGTGACAGTTATTCACAAGAGTAGAGGTCCTCAAACTGTGGTACGAAAAGCATCTTGAAGTTGTACACTATATGACATCTGACAATTTACTACATTCACTGAAAAATTACACAATCTGCTTCAGTGTTTTCATAATTCTGTTTAAATAAAAACGTGTTTTACATGAAAAATTACCATGTGGGCAAATATCAACTTAAAGATCTGAATCAGTGCACATCCACAATAAAGAATACTGCCACCCCAGTTTCCAAATTCCTTTGCTAGCTTGTGATTTGCAAAACAGGGAAGCCATACAAAATTAGTGAAGAACTTGCTATAGAGATGACAAGGCTTAAATCAGTTTTCAGTTATGGTCAGTTGTGAGCTTCTCAGCAAACCCCTCTTGTATTTGGTGTCTGCTGTGTATTGTAGTAACATTTATTATTCTACTATGCTTAGAAATCACTGACCTTTACCATGATTTTTATAGAATAAAAATAAAAAACAACAAGTAATAGAAATAATAATAATATTTTGTATAGTTTTCCAGTTAAAATTTTTTGAAACTGACAAGATATTTAGCTTATGTGGAATACCACAGTTTTGTACAATGATCTGAAGTGCTGAGGAGAAATTAATTTAGATCACAGCTCATGATTTTTTATTCAGATATTTTACAGCCAAATTGGCCACTTGCTAAATTGTAATATTTTTTGGCTGATTTGTTTGTCTTTTTTATTATTAAATACATCAAATACACACATTTTCAGTCATTTCTATCAAGCCAGGTACCAATATAAACAACATTATTTGCTGTTTAATGATCCAAATTGTGATTTAAGTTTGTGAGAGAAATCTATTTATTGCTTAAATAAAATGCATAAAACTAAATATTACATAGAAATGCAGTAGAAACTGGCTTTTTATTTTAATTTGCCATTATGAAGCCCTATATTTATCTGTAGGTTTCGCAGGAGAATCCAAATACTTCACAAGTGAACTTTTTGAACTTTACTTTAGCGCAAAGTGCAAAAATTATGATCTTGGCTGATTCTGATTGTATATCTCTACCCTGTGAACCAATGTGATGAGATTTACTGCAATATGTGTTCAAATACTCAGTGAGGGTGGTCCTCCGAAAGAGGAAGTGACATCGGTGCCTCCAGACTCAGAAGAGGGCGGAGACGATCGTGCTGGCACCAGTGTGGCTCCCACTATGTGGCTAGGTGCACAAAATGGCTGGTCAGTATATTATATATGTTTATACTGTGATACAATCTCAAAAACACAATTCAGTTTCAGCTTGCAGTCTTTTAAATATAATTACATGATGCCAAACTTTTTAAAAAAAAATTTAAATTATACTCAAAAGTTATATAAAATATAAATTCATTCAAGAATTTAAAATGAGAACAATACATAATATGTTGAGAAAAAAGTGCTAATTATTGGGTGACATAAAATGACATACTACCAGAATGTAAAATGCATAATATTTCTGTATGGTCACAGTGTACAAGAAGCTGGAAAAAATTACATTTACCAACAATATTATAGCAAGTTTTCCCTCCATCTCCTTGTCTTTCCACCACATAAAAAATCTAAAAGATTCAGAGAATCCACTGTTTTCAGTTCAATCAGACTTCATGGACTACCTCATATGTCTGTTGTACCGTTGTGACTTTATGTACATATGTGTAACACTCCTGTCCACTCTCTCCTGAGGCTATATGTGCATTCTGCAGTGGCGAACTGGAAGAAGTGTCTTCACTCCATCAAACTCAAAGACTCTGTTCTCAGTCTAGTGTAAGTTTAGACCCAATGAGCAGTATCCTGTATATTTGGAAATATATATTTACTGATATTTTATATTTCTTTTCTCTTGCTCTGTGTCAGACATGTTAAAGGAAGGGTTTTGGTGGCACTGGCAGATGGAACACTCGCCATTTTCCACAGAGCTGAAGGTATGTAATGTTTTGTACTTGTCTTGCTTTTGTAAGTCAATCTGGATATGCCTAATGCTGCAAATATACATTTAAATCTCTCAATTTCATGAAAAACAGTGAGATTATCATAAATATATGCTAATAAAACTTTAAAAGATGCAAACAATACTATATAGATACTATGCCTGATTTATAAGAGTGGTGACTTTTTTCTTGTCCATAATTTATGTGCTTACATATGTGATCTTCACACAGATGGTCAATGGGACCTGTCTAACTATCACCTGATGGACCTGGGACGTCCCCACCACTCCATCCGGTGTATGGCTGTGGTGCATGACAAGGTCTGGTGTGGCTACAAGAACAAGATCCATGTCATCCAGCCAAAGAGCATGCAGATTGAGGTGAGTATCACACAGCTGGAGACTGATATAGAAATAAGTTGCCCTACAAGGCACATACAGATTAAAATGAGACTTATTTAAACTAACAGCATTTTATAACTTCACAGAAACAAACAGCCTCTTTCTGATTCCTTGTTCTCTTCTCCATTCTCCTTGGCAGAAATCCTTTGACGCTCACCCGCGGAGGGAGAGCCAGGTCAGGCAGCTTGCTTGGATTGGAGATGGTGTGTGGGTGTCCATTCGTTTGGACTCTACACTGCGGTTGTACCATGCACTGACACACCAGCACCTGCAGGATGTGGACATTGAGCCCTATGTCAGCAAGATGCTTGGTAACTAGTGTGGTTCTGTTTTTCAGCATTCATTTGTGAAGTAGTCGCTTTCTTTGATATATCCGAGATATTTCTTTCTTTATTTTGTTTTGTTGTTTTTGTTTGACAGGTACAGGAAAGTTGGGCTTTTCATTTGTTCGGATAACGGCCCTGCTGATAGGAGGCAACCGGTTGTGGGTTGGTACAGGAAATGGAGTGGTCATCTCAATCCCCCTGACCGAAAGTAAGTTTCAGTGACCCTTTCTGCAACTAGGTTCTGGGAATAAATGCCCCACATTCTATTCAAACCTGTTCTGCATTGATATTTTGTTGTTTGTTGTTCATGATGCATGTGAATTATACAAACAACATTACTGAGTCTTTACAGGGAACTGTTTTTATTTTTACACTAAAACAACACTACCTTTATATTCATGACACTTGAAAGATGCTCTTATGTGGAGAAATTTACAGTTGTCAATCAAGCTAAAAATGTAGACAACAATATCATTAGGAGTCTCGCCCAAGGACACTCACTGATATCGTGCAGTGTGGTTGCCTGGGTCAGGAATCAAACCCCAGTCTGCCACATGATGGCCCGTGGTGTTACTCAGTACATGCCTTGGTCAATTGACTGTACAGTATTTGAGATGAAAGTGACAATTGTATGTTTGGCCAAATTTTTAGACAAACCCACAAACAAATCTTTTGAAGAGCATATTCATTGTCTACGATATCAAGCTAATATTCTCCCTCGTCCCACCTGTACTTGAATTCCACCACAACTTATCACTTCCCCATTCCTTTTCTGTTAACCTTTTCCTGTTTCTGCACTGCTTTACTTTGCCCCTTGCCTCCCCTCTTGGCCTTGTCTCATGGATGTTGCCGTCCTCCTCTCTTTTTCCTTCGTTCTGTAGCCGTAGTCCTGCATCGCGGCCAGCTCCTCGGACTGAGGGGTAAGTTTAGAGAGTTTCGTCTGCCTCCCGTTCTCCATCTCACTGCATCTGACATTTACTTCTGCACATCTTTCATCATTCTTCAGTCTCACAGCTTCCCCCATTTTGCACTTTGTTCTTTATTTACATTAATGTACAATTATTTTGTTCATCACCCGGTTTATGTAGTCAGTTTTTATTTTTCATCCTCAGTGTTATATTGTTTCTTTGCGTGCTGTATTTTGTCATTGTCATAAGAAATCCTTATGCATGTAACTCCCCTTATTTTATTTTTTTTACATTATGTGGACTGTTAATGTAAGACAATTAGACAAATAAAACAATGGCTAAAATAAATAACTGGAAGTAAAGATTTCACATTTTTAAGATGACAGATATTAAGTGACAGATATAAACACTGTGCCAATTGAAATTAAGTTGAATACCATGTCACATTTTGTCATAGACAGTGTGCCTCTGTGCCCTAATTTAATCTATTAATAGTGATTCAGGAAAATGTTTGTATATTTCTGTATTAATAGAAATTAAATCTAATCCAGTATTTTTTCATTTTTTTTAATATACTTTAAATCTAGTTACTTTTGTGGAGGTTAAATATTTTCCTATGACAAAGACAATGCTTATTCATCAAAGTTGCAAAACAAGTGCAGATTTGGCTGCACTGCATGATATGCATTCATTGTCTGATTCACAAAACTGTATGCAATGTGGAAATAAGTGGATTTGTGCACAGGTGATGAAACAGCTTCAGTGTGTCTACCAGTACTTCACTTGCATGTCATTTATATGAAGCATGCCTTAATTCCTGCACGTGTTTTGGTACTGAGCCAATGAAAAATTAAGTCCAGTGGATGGTTTGCCAAAGACTGTGATCTTAGAGATCAGAGTTTCAGGCAGTGAAATATGCCTTTCAACAGAATATGACATACCAGACATGAGTTTAATAGTAAGATATGCCAAAGATGAAATTCATAAATACCAAAACAGTCAATTAAATTTGCATGCAGTCATTGTGTCCGTAAATATCTTGACTAAGAGACATTTGTTGCAACTTTCCTTTGGGTGAATGTGGATTATTATCTACATATGGAGCATTCCTGAAAGGAAACATTTTTCTTTGACCATTTCTTTGTTTTAATTTCAAATCTTTTTTCTTCACATAGTGCTCTCTGGCAGATTTTGGATTTATTCTTCAGTTTAAGCTTTGGCCTTCAGTTTTCTCACTAGTAGGTGTTCTGTTTTAAATATATTTCTAATGTCTTTACAGCAAACAAAGTGTCTCCCACATCATCAGGAGGTGTGATCCATGTTTACGCTGATGATGGAAGCTCTGAGAAAGGAAATGGCAGCTTCATCCCGTACTGCTCTATGGCTCAGGCTCAGCTCTGTTTCCATGGACACCGGGATGCAGTCAAATTTTTTGTGTCTGTGCCAGGTGAGTGCGAGCCATCAATTCCTTCAGCCACTCCCTCTCTCCAGAACTTAAACAAAAGAAGAGAGAAAATTCCACAGCCCATCAACTGGTTTGGAGATATATTCTTTTGAACTGAGTGCTTACCTTAGAGTTGAATAAAATATTGCAAAGGCAATTTCTATGGATATGAAATATGAATAGACCACTTTTTATTTAATATTAGGTCATTATTGTACTTGTAGTTTACTCCAAACATTTGGAAAAGTGCAGTACAATTGATAATAATAATGAGTTACAGACAATGAATTAATAATAGTAATATAACAAAAATTAATTGTCTGAATGATACTGAATTAATAAATTAAAGGGCCCATACTATGAGAAATTAAGTTATCTTGATATACTGTGTAAAATCTTTAAAGTTCTACAATGTATCATACCTTCTCATGTTCATACAGTCTATATAACTACACTGTAAAAACAACCCATTTTAATCCATGCAAAACCATTGAATTTGCATTTACCACATACTGAGCCTGTTTAGTTTTGAATAAAAATAACGTTGTAAAATGGTTTTGTTAATAAAACCACACAAATGTAGGCCAAGAATAAAATACAAAACTAATGTTGGATATGGGCCCTTTAATGTGTAACGTTTAATATGTTGGAAGCAATGTTCAATTTCATAAATCCTTGGCCTTTTTTTCATTTAATTTTCTTTGTGATAATAATTTGTATGTGAAATAATGTAAGAGTTATTTTGTGTCTTATGGCTGTTTTATGTTTTTTTATTGCAGGTAATGTATTAGCTACACTGAATGGCAGTGTGCTGGACAGTCCGTCAGAGCCTCAGGGGTCTTCAGCCCCAACTGAGGCTCAGAGTGAAGCTCAGAGTGTTCAGAACGTGCTGGTCCTGAGTGGAGGGGAAGGCTACATTGACTTCCGCATAGGTGAGATACTCACATACACATGCACAAACACCATAACACCCTACTTATTTTGTTTGTTCCATTTCAGCCTGTTCTTCAATGGTCAGAAACCTCTCAAAACCACCACAGGGCAGGTATAATTTGAGTGGTGAATCATTCTCAGCGCTGCAGTAACACAGGTGTGGTGGTGGTGTGAGTTGAATTGGTACGAGTAGATAAGACACAACAGTCCACTCACTGTCCACACTGTTAAACTCCTACCGGTTGGTTCTCCTTATAGATGTAAAGTCAGAGACAGTAGCTCAGTTGTTGCTGCAGAGTTTGTTTTGGCAGTTCTATTGCCCTTCATCGGTGGACACAGGATGCTAATAGCTAGATATTTTTGGCTAGTGGACTATTCTCTGTCCAGCATTGCTGTGGTCCTGTGAGGGTCCTCTCCATTGAAGAACAGTGTCTAAGGGGTCAAACAAAGTATGCACAGCAATAGACAGAGTACAGTGTGTATTTTGTAGTGCTCCTATAAGCTCAGTTGACCTGAGAGTACGTATTGTGTGTGAGAAAACAAGAGGTCATAATATTATGGCTGATGGCGTCTTGATAATTGTATATTTTTATCTCAGGTGATGGTGAGGATGATGAGACAGAGGAAGGAGACAGTGAAGCCCCTCAGATCAAGCCAGCGTTATCTAAAGCTGAGAGGAGCCATATCATTGTTTGGCAGGTGTCTTATGTCCCTGAGTAATACGATCAGACACCTAATGCCTGCTCTCCCTGTAACTTGGGCCCTGATACTCTGTATGAAACCTTGTCTCTTCCTAACTATGCCCTTCAAAATTCTGTACCTAAGCTCTGTAACTCCCTCTTAAGGCCCATATATCCCCTTCCCAAACTGTAACTATAGTCCCTGAATGTTCACTCATTTTCCCTTGTGACTGCCCCCTACGCCTGATACAAACACACAAAGGTACAGATAAAAACTCCTGCATCTTACAGCTGGACAACAACTATAAATGACAGATGAAGGCATCTTATACTACCCAAAAATTACCCAGATTTTTGCCATGACCTAAACACCCTATTGCTTTTTTCTTAATTTTCTAGCAGCTCACAGCTCACTTATCACCATGGAAACAGGCAGCTCACTGGATAGTGCTACAAGGACAGGGATCTTTGATTGGTTGGAAGAACTGGAGGCAGCTCATTGGTTTGTATGGATTGTAACTAGTAGTTTGTTTTCACAAACAAAGATGTGTAAAAATGTAAATAAATGAGTTTAAGTAATTAAGCCTTAGGAGAGCGACTGAGAGGGAAATTCGATGATTAAATGGTCAAAAGGTTTGAAACATTTTAAGGATAGAAAACGTGTTAAATCCATTACTGATAGAGCATCACAACACACTTCAAATGTTTCATTGAAATGCCAAGTAAAATCAGTGCAATGAAAAAAAAAAAAAAAAAACATAAATCATCTAACCAGTTATAAGTATCCAATAACTGAGCTGTGAGCTGAAGGAATTTGACTAGACCATGATTTTGTTGGTTTAGGGCTCTGATTGGCTACCCACTTGATTGAAAACTAATGAATGCCCTGCCCAATTGCTCTGTATGTAACTCATCACTATCTGTCCTGTGTGGTTAAATATTAAATATTAAACATATTCATGCTCTGGAAGATTGACTTATCTCAATGCCTGGTACATAAAATATCCAATGATCTGTAGATCCTCATTTTCTTATTTTAAATCCTTTTGGTTGTCAGTGTTTGTGCACAACTGATTTATAGAAACAGTGTTAACAAACCACACTCAAATGCCTGTGGCACAAAAAGACTCACATTTGTACATGGAAATGTGTTTAACAGCAAGTCACTTTTAAAAGAGCAATCTGTAATTTTTCCAGTCATTGTAAAACAGCCATCACACTGACATCTAGTGACTTGAGTGTTTGGAATATTCTGTATTAATCTTGTTTTAGTGCAACATTTTGTAGGTAATTTTTTTTTTTTTTTTTTTTTTTTTTTTTATGTTGCCAGAATAAAATATGTAAGTAGACAACTACCACTTTAATAGCTTTTAAGCTACATGACATTTCAGGTATGTTAGTATCACAGTAGAATATGAAATGTGCAATGAGTAATATATTTACTGTACTAAATCATAAAATAGCCAGTATGTGTCATCAGAGATCAAGGACATGTTGAAGCACAGGCACCTGTTACAGCAGTGTTACAGCTAATATATTATTTAAGGAGTGTTCATTTTGAATTTAAACTCTGTTTGTTTTGGCCTGTTCTCCCACCCACTGCCTAATCCCAGTACAGTTTCCACACCCTGGGTTGCCAGGTAGGAAGCACAATAGCAGACAAACACATCATGCTGCAGCCAAGAAAGTGATCAGAAAGCAATCAGAAATAACATTAGATTCTATCCAACATCCTTTTAAAAAGCTCCATGGCTAGAGACAGAGTAAAAATGAGAATGAATTTTGCCATTGCATTTGAAACATCAAGAGAGCTTAGAGCCTAGCAGGACTACAAAATGAATGAGTTGGAAAAGCTAATTCCAGGTTCATGTAGTCATATTTATGGTAAAGTAGGAAATTCTGATACGCTGGTAGATATCACCTCATGAACTGACTCATTTGAGATTCAAATATTTTAATATGAAAATTGTAATTAAGAAACAAACAACCCTTTAAAATATGAAAAGTTGGAAAGGAAAAATATGTAAGGAAGATGACATCAGCCCGATCTAGTGATTATGTTTAATGTGAAAATGCAAAGTCACATATGAATCTGGTAGATACAGTAGCTCCATGTAACTTTTTACCTTTTGCTAATGTAGTGAAATGATGTACCCTTTTCTGTGTGAATAGGTCGATTATGGTATATTTCAGCTATGACAATCCAAAGTCCTTAAACTCATCTAGTGCAGGTTCATGTAGGTTCAAAGTGCTCAACCTGGCAACTTGCTTGAACTTCGCATCTTGAGAGGAACACTTGCTGGAAGAGTATTACAGATTGCTCCTTTAAAATGCAGTATCATTTAATGGAAACATTTCAAATTTACTTATTTAGAACAGGTGATCTTTGGTCAACAGTTCCCAGGACAATGAAAATAAATATGTAGTTAATACACAACTATGTTGATGAATGCCAGAGGCCAAAGCTGCAGTGCAAAAGAAGAGCAAAAGTAGCCTGAATCATTCACAAGTTCATTATTGCTGATCATTCCAGATACAAATCATGTACAGTGTTAATCATATACAAACTGTGATATGTTGAATATTACCAAGCAAAAGCATGTTGATGTTTAACCTTTCTGAATAACAGGACTTCGGTTGCTGAAGACCTTAAGTGCAATAATTTTTTGCTTTAAAACAATGTATATAAATACACATAAAAATACATCTAATATTGCTTTATGGTGTGCAGTAACAGGAAGATTTTCAATGTGTGCATTTCATGCACATAAATGTAAACATGTCAAGTACATAAATGGAGGATGGAGAAGCATTATCTGGACGGCTGGTCAATAGTTGTACCACAGTCCCCCTGGTACAAAATGTTGCAGGTTTTTAAGTTAATTCAGTGCTCTATCTCAAAGCGTAAGAGTAGAGAAATACTTGCTGTTAACTATGCTTCTGTGTACACATCGTGGCTGCCTCACGTATCCTGTGTCAGTAGAAAATAAATGCTGTTTTTAATGCAAGGTGCCATACACAGTTAAACATTAGGGGCAGTGCAGGCAATCAACAGCATCACAAAGGCAGAAAGGTTTGGAGGAGGCTATGTCAGAGCTAAATCTGCAATTACCCACATCTTTCTCTGCTCTGCCCTCTAGTGGAAGTCTCCACTTACAACTGGAGCATATAGACAAGTATGTGAACATTTATGGTTGTCTATGGGAATGCCCGGCCAAACAGCAAGTATATCTCTACCCTAATGCACACAGATCTAAATCTGTAGAAGCCTCTTTAGTGTAGAGGCCAATAATAGAAATATTAATGGAAAAATCAGACTTTTGTAGAAGAGTGCCGCTTCAAGAGAAGTTCCATCTGCTGCTTTAGTAATATGTAAGGCCGCGAAGCTCTGCTTTTTTTGTGTATCAGGGGTGATCATCATGCGTAGATCCAGTGCTCAGCGCACTCCTCCCAGCATATGAGCTCATGCTCTTTGAACCAAAGGGAGATTTCTCGCTGAGCGCTCTCTACCGAATCACTGCCGTGAATAACATTCCTGCAACAACACAATTACACAACAGTTAAGAAAGGGCCTGCAAGTTCATCTCTGTTACTGATCAGTAGTGCCCTGTGTACTCACTACAGTTCAGTACGGCACTATAAGAATAATTTTAGAATCACAGATACTGAATGAGCAATGGCACTTGAGCAAACTCAAGGTCCTTCACCAATGGGCACACTGCTATACTTAATGCTAAGCAATACATTTCAGTGCTTTGCATATCTGATATGAACTGACTTTAGGGGCACAGACTTGCCAGCTAGTTAAACTTAATTGGGAGGGCATCACTAACCTGCCAACTTCCACACAGAAATCTCCTCTGATGGTTCCTGGAAGGGAGTCTGCCGGGTTGGTCTCTCCAAGCATTTTTCTGGATGTTCTTACAACATCTAGGCCTTGCCACACCTTATAGGCAAACACACCAAAGTAACATTAAATTATTACATTCGAGTATTTACAAAATGTCGCAAATACCAGAGGGTATATGATACAGAATAGTAGAACAACATGCAGTTTGTCAATCAGAGGTAAAGGTCCTTAAAATTGTAAATATCTTACCATAGCTACAATGGGTCCAGAGCTCATATACTTGACTAAGCCTTTGTAGAATGGCCTCGTTCGTAAGTCCCAGTAGTGCTCCATCAATTGTTCTTCAGAAGCCTATGCAAATTAAACACCATATGGGATTTATTTTTATTATATAAAAATTTAAATATGTATGAATGAATTAATGGTTTTCCAGCATAGAAAGTTACTCCTGTAAGGTGAAATTAAGCTACTGGCGTTAGGGATAAATTCTGACTGTTTTCATAGAATATTATTGAAACAGTTTCAGGACTCTTGCAAGTTACAGTGAAAATGAGGAAGTCTTAATGGGGCAGGTGAGTTTTTGTAAGCTTTTGCCCGTGATGCAGAGAACTCTGCAATCTGTCGGCCAAAATATTTGTTTGATTTTTCAGAAATATCAGAGTCATATGTTCTTTTGAGTTCTAAAATATTTCCTGAATAAATGACACTGGATCAGACCATGATAAATTTACACTGGGAAAACTGCATAGCTGCTGGAACAAACAGTGTACATTGCGTGCCACTGATGAGAAACAGCCCTTCAGAGGTGTTTTGTTAAAAGCGAATGAGTATATGTGTAAAAGCCAATTCCATTAGGGTGCTTTGCCATATCAGCGGTTCAGGCTTTCTCTTACCTGTAGGAGTTTCATGCCAACCAGTTTGAAACCCTTTCGTTCAAAGCGGCGGATTATCTCCCCTACCAGTCTCCTATGCACACCATCTGGCTTCACAGCGATGAAGGTACGCTCATTCACCCCCGTCCATCCTACAAACACACAAGCACATACTAATCACACACTAAACACTTGGTTTAATTTTAATTTAGCAAACAAATATACGGTTTGTGTCATCCACCAGCAATTTCGTGCTTCACCCCATCTACCAATATTTATATCATGCGCTTGCTCTTGAATATATTCCCCCTCACGCATCACCTTATTACCACAATCACTCATCAATGCATTAACCTACATACACTCTACAATTCTTAGCACCTGGTTATGTCTGCATGTATACTGACCCTGAGACAAACTAACCTTACAAGCTGATAGATTATGCTTCAGCATGCAAACCCTGTACATAATCTACAGCTATGGTATTCACATACCCAATGTCCAAGACATTGTGGCATTGGAAGGATGACGTAAGTTGCTCCCAGATAAAATTAATAAGTCTTTACTGCATACAACTCTTGACAAGTGATCTTCCGCTTCTCTAGATTCTCCCAGTCAAGCCACTGGCCTTGTTTTACTTGTGATACTGCTGTTGTGCACTGTGCCTCCTCTTCCTGCTCATGACTAAAACTAGTAACCATTTGCCTGCTCTTTCAGATTGCACTTAGCCAATCACATTCCTCAGCTCTAATGAGCATCTGGCTACTTGCATGGGCACTTGTAAATTCCACTTCCTTCCCGCTTTTGAGACGGGCACTACTGCTTTTGCCACTTCAGGTATGATAGTATTTGTTTTACAAATTTAAATTATAAGGTGACAACCTAATTTTTCCCTTAACATCATGTGACTGCATTTTTCCCTATACCTGATTTGGGAAGAAAATTTTGAATTAAAAATAATTGTATTTGTTTGAGGTATGTCCTATAACAGAATGGTCAGCTATTGAACAAAAACTGGTTTGCATCAAATGTGTGATTAAATTTGTGAAGTGTGGTGATTTTGCCAAGGGTATAAAGTGAGAAATTGTTTTATATACTTACTTTTATGCACAAAAGTCTGGAAAATATTTAAGATGACTTGGATACAGACAATACATATTCTCATTACTTGCACCTTAAAGCACAGCTTTAGTGTTTCTGTGCTTATAACAGAATATAGCATGAGCGAATGAAGCAAAGCTTCACTGTGCCACTCTAGAATGACAAATTATACTGTTTTACGTGTTACATTATAATTTCCAGACAGTCTTAGCTGTATTGAAAGATGTACTGAATTGAGTCACAAACATATAATAGTTAACATAATAAATGAACCTTGTGGGTTGTTACAATGTAACTAATTTTAAACAAAATCTCACCAAGACAATACACAGGTAGTACAGTAGTAATAGAGACAAAGAGAAGCTTGCAATAAAGTAGGCTTAATAACTTAATACCACACAGTAAACCTATTACCCCGAGGGCAACACAGGAGACTCGGGGAACAGGTCTATTCATAATAACCCTGGAACCGTCCAACTGATTGTTGAATTAAACACAGAGGTGTGCAGTGTAACAGTGGTGTCTCTCTCTCCGCTAAAGGGTTACCTGTTTCACTAACGCGGGCGATTTTTGTGCCTAAATCCAAAACATCTTTAGAGTCTGACAGTGATCTTTTGGAGCCCATGCTGCTCGTGGCCGTCTCACGCCTGCAGTCGCCGTCCCCAACCCACAACAGCAAAGTGGCGGGGATAAGCGACCGAGAGCCAGAGCAGCGATGCTATTAATAGATTGTAATGAGAATGAAACAGAGTCGATTCAGCTGCTAAGCGACGATAGCCCTGGAAGCTTGATTCAGTTTTTAGGACCGATTCTTTCAAACTGAATTGCCGCGAAGAATCATTCAAATCAGTTTATTTTAACGACTCTTCCATCGCGAAGGACTATGAGGAATCAGTTAAGGAACTGATTCATTTAAACGGAACTGTAGTGATGAGTCGTTCAAATTGGCATACCGAAAGACGCTCTCTAAGCTAATGGGAATGACGAATCAGTTACCAGAACCGATCCTTTCAAAATTAAAGCTAACGATGGGCTTAGATTCACTGTACTGAACCGATACCTTTAAACTGAATTGTAGTGAGTTTGCTTAGCAACTTATTTTTAAATTAAACTAGCGCCGTTACCACCTTTTGGTTAAGGACGAATCTGTGTGCTGTTTGATTTTATCTTATAACACGTGTTTATATGTTTAGTGTCACTGCGATCCAATAGGCAACACTGAGGGAATCTGTAATTAAGGTTGGCCATATTTGCTTGTAATTCGTTAAGAATTTGGGATCCACATAAAGCATGAAGAGACAAAGCAAAACATGGCGCGACTTCTGTGTGGATCCTTGTGTGAAAAGCGCAGGTAGAATGCACGCTTTAACACGTTAGCGTTTGCCTCTGTATGCATACATGTTATAAATACATCTATACCGCTAAAAGTATTCCAAAAAAAGCCACTCGCATATAATTAACTGCTCACACGTTCCTCTGTCGCCAGCTTAACGTTAGCTTTTGCCATTAAGAACTAAAACCTAGTCCAGATCAGGTCTCTACCCGTAAAGCCACAACGAAGAGCACTTCAGAAATATTTACCTGTTTGGAAGACGTAGGCGAACAGACTTAAGAAAAAACAGATCATTTTCGTCTCTGCCGGATGCCTGTCCAACGAGCTTTATACTGGAAAATAAGAGGGCGCGCACAGGCACGCGCACTATCGTTTTTAAATGCGCTTGCGCAGTCGAGCACGTGTACGCCCTCCCCATTTGTAACAAAAAAAGTGAACCAGTCCCCCAGAGTCATTAAAGGCAACGTCTAAGATTGTGGAGAACTGCGGTTCTCTCTGGTTTGTTTACGTGCAACAGGAAATAAAAATACAGACAAACTTCCTCACACGTACCGTTCCATCTTAAAAGACACGGGGCTTCTGAATATAAACAAACCAGAGAGCACTACAGTTCCCCACAGTGGTAGCTCTTCAAAACGCCGCCACTACGTCACTGCCATGTTAAGAATGATCTACCCAAATAAAGCCTGACCTGCGGTGGTCCTTAACATTGAAGAGCAGAATAAAAGCCAGTTAACAAATCATGCACAGAAACAGATAGACTACAGTCTAATTGTAGAACTACGAACTGCATCTATATGTGAAGTTTAACTGATAAACAGATTTTTGCCCAGGCAGTGAACATTTTTTTACATAAATACTTGTATTTTTCCACGTAAAACATTCATTCATTCATTGTCTGTAACCGCTTATCCAGTCCAGGGTCCCAGTGGGTCTGGAGCCTACCCAGAATCACTTGGCACAGGGCTGGAGCACACACTGGAGGGGGCGCTAGTCCCCCACAGTGTGACATACACACACACACACACACACACCTTTGGATGTCAGGAGGAAATCGGAGCACCCAGAGGAAACAGGAAGATAACACCAAACTCCTCACAATCACCCTGAGCGGGACTCGTACCCACAACAGGTCCCTGGAGCTGTGTGACTGCGACACTACCCGCTGCACCATCGTGTATTTACAAATACTACTATAAATTCCTTAAAACTCATACACTGGCACATGTACAAAACAGTGCATTCAAAATATAATGTTTTCTATCTTTTCCTAAGTATATTGTATGGAACAGATATAAACAATTTATTTCTGAAATGTTAATTTTATTTTTGTTTTTAATAATATGGGACCTTTAAAATGACACTCAAGCCAAAACAGGAAACACAATGTTATATACACTGTTACAGGCAGACTATTGGCTAGCTCCTGTTAATTTATTGACCACAAAATATCATCCTGTATCACACACAGAGTACAGTACAACAGAAATGACTTATTTCTCCCTACTTTTTTACCCTGTATCATGAGAGCATTAGGGGAAAATAAAAGGTCAAAGCCTAAAATGCCCTTTGGGTCGTCTGTCTTGGTTCCGACACCAATGCCCTGATACAGTAGTACTGATGTTGAAGCAAAATGTTTCACAACCACTGTGTGCACAATGCTGTGATTAAGGTAAGCATTTAGGTGGATAAAGCTCATCCTACATCAACGAAAAGAGACTTCCATCATCAGGTAATACCAATACATCATCACACTGTAAAGAGTAGGGCATAGGGCTCTTGCCAAGTTTACTAAAGCAACAATGTTCCCATCATTCCCCTCTGATCTTGGCATTAGACCGGAGTTCCCTCCTGTTTCCGCTTTTCCTCCTGGCTGCGGAAGTATTCTTTGCTGAGCAGGACGTCTCGTTTCAGGGGCAGCATGGGCTCAGACAGATTGCTGGTGTCCAAACCCAGCTGTTTTGCCTGCTGTGACAAGATCATGGCCCTCAGGAGCGGAGGGTAGCGGACATGCCTCACAGGGGGCTCTGGGACTGGTTCAAAGCGCTTAAAGTCCTCCTCTTCATGTTTGGGCACCAGTCGCCAGTCATGGTACATGACCTTGTCAATCTCTTGCTCAGACTCCTCTTCTCTACCTGGTACAGAACCAAAAATGCAATGTTCCATTACGATGATAATGAGAGCTGATGTGATAGGTTTACCAACAGTAAACAAACAGTCCTCTCCTGATCTGTAGAAAGTTTTTAATGATCTGACTCATTTTCATGTCTCGTAATAAAAACTGAACATATGTAGCTGTGAACACTAGTGTTATTCACCCAGTAAAATGCTCACTTAATATGTTACTTACCTTTAAATGTTAAAATGCCCCAGGCTTTCCCATGGTCCATATTCTAGAGGAGAAACACAAAATACTAAATGACTGCAAGCGCAAATGAGGTGTATTTTAATGCTTTCTGATGTTGTCTTAGAATGTGTCTAACATTCAGAAACACACACTCAACTCTCTTACCTCTGCTGTGTAATCTACTTTGACTTTAGTTATCTTCCAGTAGCACGGCTCTGTGTGCTCTTCTAGCCATGATTTACGGGTGAAGAGCCGCCCAACACCAAACATGCACATTCCAGCCAGCAATGTGAAGAGGGTTTTTTCCCTCTGAACATTTTTCCAGGCGAGCACTGGAAGCTGTTTACCAGTAAACGGTCGTGTCATGGTTTCGTAGTCTAGAGCATAGCGTTGCGAGTCCCGTGGCCTGTTTTTAAGCTCTCTGTAAGCCCGGATCTTTCGGGCCATCTCGGCAATCAGCCTCAAGCGCTTTTTTTTCACCATTGTGACTGAGGGAAAGAATGGAAAGAGATGGGCATCAATAAGTAAACACATTTAACATTTCTTCCTACATCTTGAAGGCTGTAGAGAACACATAAAAATAATGACTAACACAAAAATAGTCAAAAGAACTACTCAAACTTACTAAATCATTTAAATTCAGTTAAACAGTTCTACTGCTCCATAATTGATTTAAATTGCTCTGGCTGATACTTGGCTTTGAACATGATGACTTTAATTTCATCTGCACCTGCTTCAGAGTCTCTAGTTCCATTTTGTGTATTTCTAAAGAGATTATACAAACTGACTTTAAATTCGTCAGGAAATTTGTTTCTCTTCTGAAATTTTGTAAAGCGAAGTGCCCGGGACATTTCAAAAATACAATGAATGCGAACAACATAATAGTTCAACATTCTCACTCAGTATTACACAATTGTTCGTGCATCTTAAATAACTGTTAAGGCATATCACTAGTAGTGATACGTAGGTATGGACTTATACCGCATATTTACAGCTGTGGCAGAAACATCACAAAACCTCTCTGAAAACGAGGCTAGTGTTGGTTCAGTGCTGTTGCTTATTTACGCGCCTCACTAGAACCTTAGGAATCAAGTGGCTCACATTCCACACACACACCAAGTATAAGGTAGAGGAGTTATTAATGAACACTGCAGTGAGACCCGGGTCTCTTACCGGATCCGTTCTTCACTCTTCACTCCTCTGTCAGCCTCGCACCCGCATTCAACCTGACCTCCACCAACACACTTCCTTCAGCATTGCGTCCCCAACAGCGCTCCGTTCGGAAACGTGTCTCTGTCAAAAGGTTCCTAGAGCTCAGTACAGCGGTTCAGCGAGAGTGTCTACGGCGCTCTGTGGTACACACTTTTGTAACGGTCGAAAGAGGGTGGTCACTGATTATTAGCGGTGCAAGTGTTAAAGGCGTCGAAATGTTGACAAAAAATTAAAACTCACGCCCATTGAACTGTAAACAGATCAGGAAAAACATTAAAACGACCTCATTGTTTCTACATTTGCTGTCTATTCTATCAGATCTATTTACCATACAGGTGCACTTTGTAGTTCTACAGTCACTCATAGGGTGACCAGACGTCCTCTTTTACCCGGACATGTCCTCTTTTTTAGAAATAAAAAAATGTCCGGCCGGAATTTCACAAACGTCCAGGATTTTGTTTTTCTAGAGCTTACATAGAACTTCGAGAAGAGTTTCGTTCACAAACTAGTCCCGCCATCCCCTACTCCGTTTGGTTCGCTTCAGTGAAAAAGGGGCGTGGTGTAGTAGCCTAAAATCTTCTGATTGTACGGTCTGACTGTAGAGCTACCGTTATTGGTCGATAACCTTCTCTGTAAACATTTAATTGGTCAGTCTGCACGTCAGTCGTCGTCCACCAGCCCCCTCCCCCCGGAGACGTGTCCTCTTTTTCACCATCTCAGATCTGGTCACCCTAGTCACTCACTATCCGTGTACTGCTGTGCATATTTTGTTACTCTTCATTTTTCTAATGTACAGGAATCCACCGGACTGTACAAAGCAGGAGGGGGATTATTCTCAGCGCTGCATGACCGATTTGTTGGCTGGGTGTTTCCCAGTTATTACGTTCATAAACTACCATCAGTACACAATCCCCATCAGTCCATATTTAAATATGATTATATAAAAGAAGAAAATGACTCATGTTTAATTCTTTATTACTTTTCCTTATAAACAGCAACCTGCTGTCCAGCCTTTTCTGTGCATGTTTTTTTTTCCAACTCTTTTAATCATAGTGCAGGTAAAAGGCCATGCTTGACATATAGACAGATGAAAGAAAAGTCTAATACACTATGTACAGAACACAGCATAGAGGACCTGTATGTATTTCTACACACAGTAAGCAGAAAAAAGTGCTTTAATGCATAACAAAAACTTGATTTTGTGAATCACAAAACCAATACACACTTGAGCCCATGGTTAAATATGACCCTCACAGAGAGACGTATAAAAAATATGCTTACAAGATGAATAGTGTTCAAATAACATTTACATTTTTAAATAAAAATCTGTTTTTCTGGTTGAATGTAAAGAATGGACACCCATTTATTGTCTACACTGTGATTTTGCCCTCTAGGGATGGGGTTAGAATTGAGCCAATAACATTTTTGTTGGGATCAGTAAAAGAGTGGCCCTAGAGGATATATACTGCAGAGCAAGTTTCCAAACCATTGAACTAAGAATGCTTTGCAAACAAAGATAAAAAAATCATGTTCTTTTGCATGCTTGATGCTAATGTTTTACACATTATTGCTTGAGTCCTGGGGTAATTTTTGTAACAGCACTACATACACTGGTGAACAAACATGGGGTCTGATGTTATTATAACTGAATAAGAGTGACTCTCACCCACCACCCTGGTGAAAGACAACGCTGATAATACATGGACAGATTTACTGACTGGCTGGACAAATATGCAGAGTAAAGTCATAAAGCATGATAACTAATTTAAAAGCTCTCATTGAATGTGAAACAGTAAACAGGTAACACAAAAAAAAATTCAAAAGAGTGTCTTATGGTAATTCTGACGTGTCAAAGATGCCACTGAAATTCATGGGCCAACTGCTCTGGTTCAAATGTAAATATTTGATAGTCACAGATTTGATACCAGCACATGGCAAGCACATTTTATGATGCAGCCATATATCATCATATTTTGACAGTTGCAAAAACAAGACAATTGCTATAGTTTTTCAAATCTTCTGACATTTAGCACCTTCCTCAAAAAAAAAAAAAAAAAAAAAAAAGTTCCTGTTAATTGAGAGCACACTTTACTTTGCTGATGAGGTCCGTCTACAAAGTTACCTCACTGCTAACTTAGATGGTGAATTAAATTACAAATGGTTCAATATTTTGCTGACAACTAAACCAACATGTCTTTATACCATCTGATTCTATGGATCAAATCTCAGATTCTGTACAGATAGTATAGAGAGAGCAGAGTTTTATGAAAGGGAATGATGAGATGATACAGAGTGGCTTTCTGTCTCAAAGCACTGAAAGTGAGTTGAATGGAAAGTCTTTTCACACTCCAGTCATGGTTTGTTTTACATGCCCGTGCACATAAACAAAATACTACTTTGCATGTTTAACGATTCTCCATACTCTGAAATATGACCTTGACAGACCAATAAAGGTGTAGTTCAAGAATGGTCTCTGTTGAATTGGGCACATATGTTGTTCATCTGACCGACATTAATTTCACTCAAACTGTTTTATAAAGGTTAATTTCAGTGAGATCCATCAAATGAAAACACTTGAGTTTGTACCATGGGACACTGACCATGTATTAAGAGAGATAGAGTGGTTGCACATGTGTTTTTGTAAGAGAAGAAGAGCCTCAGGTCCAGCGACAGCGTTTCCTCTGGCAGGCTTCAGGGTCTGAAGCACAACCTTCCGAGTCACTGCCTGACGAGGGCCCAGGGGGCGTGTGTGCACTTGAGTTTGTATGAGGATGCGAGTGGTCCAAGCTCAGCACCCAGCCGAGTTTAAAATGCAGAAGGTGCCTGAGTCCGGGTGGAAGGGGCAGAACCCCGAGGGCATCAGCTCCAGTGGGGAGGAGCTTGCGGAGACGCCAGCAGCAGAGGTACTGGAGAGAGGTGGGGGCGGAGACTGAGCGTATCACCTTCATGCTGCTTTTAGCTGCAGTGGAGCATGCCATAGGATATACCCGCTTGTTCTGTAGCTCTGTGGCAGCTACACCTATAACAGAGGCAAGCGCGCACACACACTTAGATCCCAAGTGTAACCATTATATCAATTCTACAATATATATTTACTATAAAATCACAAGTCAAGAGTACAATTTTTTTTAAATTAATTAATAAATCTAATGGTATCGTAAAAAGCCAATACAAAGCCATGTTCCAATGTAACATAGCAGTTAAAAACTAGTTAAACAGTTAAAAAGGTGGATGAAGAGTAGTCAAAATGGAAAAAATTATTTTTGATGAAGAAATTACTAACATTATACATTTACACCTGTAAAAACCATGCCATGTCAAAATGCTACATTCCACAAGAGAGTACTAAATCCTGTGTCTTATGATTTCTTCAGTTTATTTTATTATTAGAAGAATAATATTAGAAGTATTAGAAGTATTAAGGTAAGATCAGAAAGTCAATAAAATTATAACTTTATAAGACAAATTGTTTGCAATTGCAGTCTAAATAATTTATACATGTTGCCCTTTAACATTCATTCATTCATTCATCTGTAACCGCTTATCCAGTTCAGGTTCGCGGTGGATCCAGAGCCTACCTGGAATCATTGGGTGCAAGGCAGGATTACACCCTGGCGGGGGCGCCAGTCCTTGACAGGGCAACACAGACACACACACCTACGGACACTTTTTGAGTCGCCAATCCACCTACCAACGTGTGTTTTTGGACTGTGGGAGGAAACCGGAGCACCTGGAGGAAACCCATGCGGACACGGGGAGAACCCTTTAACAATATATAACTATTATTTATGCACTAATGTTAGGGCTCGATTGGATAGTTTAAAGTATGTTGCCTTTTAACTTTTAAAGAAAAATCTAAAGTGTTTGTGACTTTCAAAGCTTTGATCAAACCCATACACTAAAAATAGTTCTGGTGGTCATTTTATATATCATCACGTCTCACAGCACATGGTCAAAGATAAGTTTAGCTAAAGGGTTACACTTACCCAACAAGAAGACTAAAATATCACCAACATATTTTTCATACTCCACTAATATCTGAAGTGAAATGTTTGTTCAATCTGCATATTCCATGCAGGTTTTACTATATTAACAGCAGCACACCATAACGCTTGGCTCCTCATGAATGTGGTAGTTTGGGTGCATTACAAACTGAGAAGTTCACAGTGACATGATTTTAATTTGATAAATGTATTTAACTAACTTTGTTGTTGAACTGAGGGCTAATAATGAAGCTTAAATAATGAGAAAAAAATTACTTTTCCCCCCACAAAAGTGTACACAATTTAACTACATTCCCTAAGGTTACAAATATAATGTCATAGGAAGAATGTCTTACCAATACATTTGCGGTTTTTGAAGAAAGTGAGAGTTCCATGCCAAGTGTCAAGATGAACTCCGATGATTGATCCCTGGCCAAACCGTGACGAGAAGCTAACTTTGTCACCATTATGATGTAGCAATCCTAAAATCACAAACCACGAGTTGCATGATAATGATACAAAATTCACACAGCTGTAAATACTACTGTACATGTGTTAAACATATATGTACCTGTATAAGATAGGCCCCAGCTGTCCTCATCTTTACCCAGTAAGCTGCAGAATGTGTGTCTGTATTTGTCTAGATTCACATCTGATGTGCCAATGCCAACCATCTGCAAAACAAATGCAATAAATACTCCAAAAACCTATATTTCAGGTGCTTGCTTTTCGAGTAGCAAATTAAAACCTAATGCTAGACTATAAAAAAATGTAAATAAATAAATAATTAAATAAATGCATGTATCACCTGCCACTGCACTTCAGTACAAAAACAGGCTTAATGAATGACTGTGAAACCAATACAATATGCAATACCAATGTATCATAGGCAGAAATCACATAAGCCAGTTCATCGGAGTCTGCAGAATTGCTGTGAACTTTGTGAAATACTGAATTTTCAAGAGAATTTAAACCCAGCTGTATTTCCTAAACTAAACCAACACTCTTACCATGTCTGTGCCATAGACAGGAGAGGTCATTTTGATCTCCCAGAAGTGCTGTCCTTCAGAGAGTTCTTTGGATCCACGAATGGCTGCTGTGCCACAGCTATACTCAGAGTGGAAGCTCACCTTCCTGTTCTCGCAGCTCAGCAGTGTAGCTGCTGAGCGACTGCCCTCATCCCACACCCAGTCAAAATCTGTCATATACAAACAAACATAGCACAGAAACCGTAACTCAGCAGACTAGATTCAAATCAATTAAACAACTGCACAGGTTAAAGTCATTTACTTGTCAGATTGCTGTAGGTTTTGCTGTCTTACCTTGGTCATCCTCACCACAGTGGCAGTCGCGCAGCCGTGTGTAACTGCGCAGACGGGGGTGGCAGCTGGGTTCCATCTGTGAGTCGCAGCCACAGTAGGACTCTCCGGTCACTGGTACCGCACTTGGCACTGATGGTACAATGGCAGAATACTCAGCTTCTGAATCTGAGTCACTGTACTGCAGGAAACAAAAACATGGTAAATTAACTATGTAGTAAAGTTCTTTGTGTTCAACAGTTTAAATATCTATAGATGCACCCTATTCTCAAATGACTGAGTTTAGAAGAATGTGGTCAACATATCGTCTATTCAAATGCCAGGAACCCAGGTTCCACCACAAAATTAAGCCGGTGAAATCACAAAACCCTGTCTCTAACAAGAATAATGGGCTTGGAAGCCAGAATGATGGTGGTGGTAGTGTTAGGCACTGTTTACTCGCCATGTATTCTCATGTTGTTGCCTTTTTTTTTTCTTTTTTTTGGACTTCTGGATGTCTGCATTTTGCCATGTAAACAAATCTCTTTGTCTAATCAATTCTCTGCAAGGTTTACATGTCACCTTTAGCACCGACTCGGCTCGCTTCATATCTAGTGCAAGCAGGGAACCAGATTTGCCTAATAGAAAAGCAAAAGGAGCTGAGTCGAGTAGGGACCATGTAGTGGAAAAGTGCCATAACAGGTCTGCATCTGTGCAGCCCTTCCCTTACTCTGTAAGCTGTTATGCACTGAGTTTACTGTTCTGGCACCTTTGAATCTAGCCAGCATTAGCATTTTCAGCAATTTGTGCTAGAACAAATATTCTAAGAGACTGGACTAGATTGGCTAGCCTTTGCTCCACATGTAAATCAGTGAGCCTCAGGCAACTCACACCCTATAGCCTCTTGACTGGATGTTCTTTCTTGCACCACTTTTCCTAGGTCCTACAGCTGCAAACCCAAATAACCCACAAGACCTTGTATTTTGAAGATTTTTCCAAATGCCATCTCAATTTAGCCCTTGTCAAAGTCACTCAGATCTTAACGCTTGCCCAATCTTTATTGTACTGTACAAGCATAGTACAGACAATCACCTGAAGGCGATCGTAGCCCCACTCCTCGCTCTCAGAGGCCAGTACCAATGCTCTTGCATCTGCATCACGTCGAATCCCACTCCAGACGTACCTCCACGCTCTGCTGTTCCTACTGCGCCTGGACATGCCAGCCAAAGGCCACCACACCTGGAACAATGTCAAAACCTAAATCATCAATTGTATTTAAGAAGACAAGGAAGATCTGACATTACATTTTAAACATTACATGTAGACTGTCATCTTGTTGCTATCATGTTGACTACAAAGTGTTGGGATCCTCAGTCTAGTCTAACTTTGTTATGTATAAGCTAAATGCCCAGTGATATTAAGATATTGTTCTTGGTAAAGTAGGGTGAAATTGAAATCGCATTCTTTCAAATTGTGATTTTGATATAAAAACTATTCATATTCAACCACTAAAGAAAAAAGCAAAATAAATAGCTTAATGTCCCTATAATCTTCATCAAAGTTACATTACATAAGGTGATTATATTATAATAGCTTTGAGATCCAACTGTAGACTTTTTTTTCAAATTCATTCACGGTGAAGGGGCACATGCCGGGCCAAACAGTGCCCAAAGAAAAGGTTTATTCCATTATCTTCACATTTTAAAAAAAATCAGAAATCATATTTAGCTTAACCCCTAGTGTCTGCTTTTAAATAAATTGTCTATATTCTTATTCACATTGCAAAGTTAACTATCACCATCACTGCAAAGAAAGGTAGTAAGTTTTCGACTAACCTACTTCAATCACAATACTAATCAGGCACTGCATTATGCAGAGACTTTCGAATTCTCCACACACTTCAATTGTATTTAACAGTGAGGCTGAAATTACAAATTTGCCGCAAATAGGTAACGTTCCTGTAACTAATCGACTCTTTACAGCAAGATTTAGTAAAACAAATAAAGAACAAAAGCCAGCCTTATTTTCTTAAAACCTGCGAGCACTGGGTTTTCTTAAACCATGGGCACACGAGCCTACATCTCCAGCACAACGCAATCCAATTTGAGTACAAACTACCTAGCTAGTTACAAATGTTGTTAAAAGACGGGCAAATATCAGGGGAACCTGTTGTTATTTTTCAGCTTTATCGAAACTATCTCCCTAATTGCCAGCTTCTTGTTCAAATTTTTTCTTCCACCTTAAATGACGCAGCAGCACCAAATGGAATGTTGTCATTTAAGGTGGAACTGACAAATAGGATAAGAACGGAGCCAACTTTATATTCGTAAACGGCCAGCAGATTAACTAGCACAGACGCGTGTGGCTTAACGCACGTGATAAAGTAAAAAACAACAACATTTTAAATAAATCATAACAAGAAACCACGTAACAAAACCCTACTATTCCCTGATACTTGTTCAGCGCGAACCGAGGCGCTAGCAAGAAAGTCCAGTGCTGTTAGCATTAGCAGCATAAACCCGGGACAATGTCTGTCTGAAAGCTCCGTTAACTCTATCTCCTTAATTACCAGATCTGTAGGTTCTCCTGGCAGTCCTTCGAGCCCTTCTTCAGTGTCTAAAGACGTAAAATAATATTAGATATACGTTTTCCGTAAAAACTCACACGTCCTGTCGCCGCAAGCTGTCACACTCCCTCTATGACCTACTTTTGGCCTCGGACGTAAACAATACAGGAGACGAAGTCCTGCCCCTTTTCCTCACACAGGCTCCAGACACACTTTGGGAGCTGTGCTAGACATTGGTTTAAATTTCTTGTAATTCTGATAGAACGCCGTTCTGAAGGTCTGGTTTTTATATTCATTACATTGTATATAAGCTTCACAAAGAACTCAGGAATTCAGTTTTGTATAACAGATATCTGCTTTCCAATCAAATTAAATATTAAACAAAACTGTATAATTGACTTATCATTATTTTAGAAGCGAGTAATGTTAGAAATGAAATTACGTAAGAATAATATCTCCTGATCATCTGGAGCTGTTTTTATTTCATTCTTAAAATGTGAAAGATTTTCATTTTCTGTTAAAGCCGGTGTAGGTCATTTATTTAAGTTTTTTTTCTATTATATTAACAATTATTTAATTAAATGCTTCTCTTTTAAGGGAAAATATATTTTTGCTGCAGGCACTTTTTAAATGAATGTAATGTAATATGTCCACTTTACATTACATTTACTTTCTGGGCAGTTTCCGAGATCCTAATATTTCAACAATATAATTTAACATATATTTACATAAATTAATAAATAAAGATTACTCTTTACTCTAGCAAATTGTACATATATAATTTAATATACTTTGAACTTTTTATAACACATAAGTGCAATAAATATAACACAAGTGTAACAATGCTCTTTATGTTTCATGTAAATCGAACGGTCTTTATCAGGACAGAGACAAGCTCCACCCAGTGCCTGCTCACACACCCAAAACGCAAGGTGGTGTGTGTGTGTATGTGGCTAAAATGAAAAAATAAGTGCAAAGACTGTGGCTTAACAAAATACCCCACAAACCACTGTCTTCAGAAACTAAATAACAAAAACAACAATGAAGTATGTCAAGTGTCTCTTTTGATGGTGGTGTAGGGGACTGTGGGAACTACTTTCACACACCCAAAGAACCACTGAGAATGCCTTATAGAATAATTGAGCCCACAGTGCCACCACAATATCTTATGTTTACATTTTTTTTTGCGCTGTAGGTTGTTTAAACAGTAAGTTAATTTTATTGAATATTTTACATTCTTTATTAAAGCATTTTTAAAATATGTTGAGTTTTGCACTAATTTGTGAAACCTGATTCAAAAGAATGATCAGGTAAGTAGTGAAATGGGAATCAGTTTGTACATATTTTTTCCAGATTCTGCTGAACATGTTCTCACTTGGTTTAGGAACACAAAATGTGTGCTTCGTTAAATCTCTGAATAATTTTTAAAACATAATTTTCTAACACTGAAGCCAGTACCAATCAGTAAATTTCAGAAAAAATGACCAATTCAGATTTCTTTACACTGGTTTGGATGTTTCCCGTGCAAATAGAGCATTATTCTTTATTATCCAATGTGATCAGTGAATTTACATGTTCCTAAAAATGTTGATGAAATAGTAAATCTAGTTTACAACAATCTGTGGATTCTGTTGGTTTACAGCACCCTGCTTATACCTTTCCACCATTAATGCATTATAACCAACTGTTATCAAAACATTTTCTTTCTGTGAACAAGCTTTGAAGGTAATAAATGCTTCAGACACCTGGTTCCTGTCATCCTTAGTGTGAATAAATGATTCAGGCTTTTCTACAGTTCCTTAGTTTATATTTTGAAGAATTTTCTAAAACAGAATATCCCATAAACAGTACTGTAGTAGTTCTGTGAAGAACCAGAGAAATTCTGAGAGACAGATGGTAACCTGGGGACTAATCCCCGACAATCTCTTCCTCTTCTGCCTCAGTGAGACACCAGTGTATGGAATTATTTAGCAACACAAGTATATGATTCAATTATTCTTGTTCAAATTACCACCCAAGTGGAAACTGTTAAATTTAGACTTTCCACTGGAAATTGTACACATTGATGGTTAAAGTATTGTAAGCTTTGCAACAAAGAACAGAAAAATTGCAGCGAGGGTGTTTTAGCAAAATAACTGCATACAACATATTGATTGTGGATGTGAAAGTGTGTGCATTTCATCTAATCTGGTTTTCAAGTATCTGAAAGTGAAAACTATAAAATGTACATTACAATAAATAATAATTAAAGCACAGAGGAAGTTGAGGAGATTTTATTTGGAAACAGGACGGGCTGGGCTGGTGTCTGCCCATCAATGCAACCAGACACAGTAGTAACTACAGGTATTACACGCTACACATGTTCAAAGAATGTCACCTTAGAATTAAAACATACACATTCACACTCACAAACGTACGCGTGCATACACTCACAATCGCACGCTCTGTAAACTTCCACACCAATATCTTGAAACAGACTAACAGATCTCCATGGTAACCAATGAATACATCCAGAGGAACTCCAAGCACAAAATACCCACAGTGCAATTCACCTACCTATACAGATATATATTTCTGATACATGTATTTATATATTTATATAGACCATTGGGATTTCAATAAAGACTTTGATCGATTTAAACAGGTTCATGAACATTTCAAAATCTTCATAAATAATCAATGAAAAACAAACAATGTTTTTTTTCCCCTCCCCATTTACAGTTAGGTCCTCAACATCAGCGTTAGAATCAGAAATGGTCCCGAATTTTGAGAAAAAAAAAAGCTCAAAGAAAAAACAAACAAAAAAGATGATTTGTTCTTCAAACAAGAGGAAGAATGACAAAAATAAAAACACAAAGAAATGAGTGTAGCGGTAGGGTAAGGGAAACTATCTAAACACCAAGACAATAGCACAGGCTACACAGCGCATTTACAAGGGGACGCACATCAGGCTACTATAATACACAGAGAGGAGAGCTCTCACACACATTTATTTGCCCACCACACACACACTTACATACATACATACATTCATACATACACACACACACACACACACTCCCCTCTCTTCAGTTTGTGTTGTAGTTACTCAATGTGTTTCATTAGGTGGGTGTCTGAGGTTTTTTTTTTTTTGTTTGTATGTGTTTGTAGTGGGTGGTTGTCTGTATTATAATAACAATAACAATAATTATTATTTATTTAATTTACTTGGTAGAGAGGATAAGGGCAACAATAAGCCCATACAGCCCCAGAACCTCAGCGAAGATGAGAATGAGGATCATGCCCACAAACAGGCGAGGCTGCTGGGCTGTGCCCCTTACTCCTGCATCCCCCACGATACCGATAGCAAAGCCAGCAGCAAGCCCACTCAGACCCACACTCAGCCCAGCACCCAGGTGAAGAAAACTCCTAAATAGAGAAGAGAGAAATATAATCAGAGTCCAAAAGGAGATATACATTAGTACATTTATTTTCTTCAAAATTATAGTTCAAGTAACTTTTTACAATATTGCTCCTACACCACTTAAGAAATCACTTTGTGAAATATTTTATAGCTAGGCAAATAACTAACTACAGTTACTAGTTAGAATCATTATTTTTCCTTGGTCCACCAAAGCAACAACTTAGAAATGTAATTGTATGTACCACTATATACACTGAATTGCCAACTTGCTAGATCTCTTGATTAGGTGGTTTGTGAAGTACTACTAACAGAAATCTGATGAATCAAATGGCTAAAAGGTCTTAAACAAAAATCTAATAAACTAAAAGGTGCAAAATGTCTGCAGTATTCTCCCAAAAGGCATCATACTAACCAACTACATTATGTGCATTCTTTCAAGGTTCTACCTCTTCCACAAATTTAACCACATTTATGCTCTATAATATCAATGAATCGCCACTGATACTACAACGTATGAGGTTATGTGGATCAAATATCTGAAAAGATGTTACTTAAATAAATTTGAGTGCAAGATAAAATAGAAAATACATAAAGTTGACTACAGGAATATGCATGACTTACTTGTAGAGTGTCACCTTTTCTGAAATGTTGTTTGCAATGAGAACAGCCACCACCAAGCCGTAGATGGCAATGATACCTGCCATGACCACAGGGATGATGGACTTCATGATGAGCTCCGGCCTCATCACCGACATGGCAGCAATGCCTGTGCCACTTTTAGCTGTGCCATAAGCAGCACCCAGTGCTACAGAAACAGGGGGAACAAAAATGGTTAGGGTCAGTCATCAGTTAGAAAGAAGCAAAATTTAGTGCGTTTTGATGGTGGCAAAATGATGTATTCAATTATAATAATTTCCCTATAAATATATAAAATGCCCAATATAGTAGACATGATAGACATGTACAAAATCCAAAAACAAACTGGAGGTGCATTACAGATAAATGTATATGATTTTGTACATGTTGCAGGGGGAGCATCACATCAGTAATTACTTTTATGGCAAATCTAACTAGAAGGGAAAAAACTGAAAGATATTTAAGAATGTGTAGTTACTGGCATAATTTTAATATGTTGCATACCTTATTAAAATATGAAAAAACAACTAAGTTAGAAAATGTCTTGTGTAAGCAAGTTGTGACTTAGTTTTGCTGAGCAAGCAATGCCACAAAACACCATTCTATAGCCAAAAAAAACCTGCCTCTTGCATATTTAACTCTTTTCTGTGCTTATGAAAAGCTCTATTTAATGAATTAAAAGCCAAGGTCAGAAGGTGGAATAAAACAGTGGGCCATCACACCGACATCTTTTTAACCCTGCAGTCACATGATAAAACCCGGGACTTCCTTCCAAAGCGCGATGGGAGAACACGACATGCGTCAAATTCGTTAGTTCGTCGTGGAGCCGAGCTAAGGAGGAGGCTGAACACGAACAAATCCGAAAAAGACCGAGGCCTCCCACAGGGTATTACCTGTCCTCTACTCAGTCAGTTTTCTGTCCTGCTCCTAGCGGATCTTACGAGATTTACGTTTAGGAAAGTAACACCATTATGTTTTTTTAGACAAAAAGGTGCTCCAAAAAGTGACAGTGTCGCAGTGGATTCCTCTGCACTGTATCTGCTAATTATAATTAGCTAGTGGTCGGTTGGTTGGTTTGTCTGGAGATTACACCACCGATCAGAGCCCCAAACATAATGTCCAGGTACAGGCAGAAAACCATGATTAAAACGGAACGTAAGGTTACATCACGGCCTGTTTCACACCACGGCAATAATGAGAAATAGTAATGTCCTTGCGCCAATTGCGTGACCAAGCAGCTATCGGGCTAACGTTTAACGCGAGGCAGACTGCCCAGCTGCTACAGAGAAGGCTGGAGTTGGCTCATATTCACTGGACTGTTTTTTGAATATTCTTTCAGAAAATTTAATCCAATTCCTTGTATCATTATTCGCACTGTCCCCGCCTCGAGGACGAGAAACAGGGGAAGGAGAAGACAACTTCAGCTTCGTCCGTTATGGCCATATTAGCAAACACATTACTCTTTGACTTACAGCACGACGCCCTTTTCCCGCGATAAATAACACAAAACAATTTCATTTCTTCCGTTTTACATATTAAAAAAATTAACATAAATAAATAATTGAGACATTGCGTCAACAGAGACGTCATCCACCGTGATGGAAACCTTCCCTTCCCCCCGAACCCTCGCAAAGCCGCAGCGCGTCATTGATAGTAGTTAGATGTGCGTAAAAAAATAACCAGTTATTCAACACACAAACGAACAAACTCTAAGGCCGTTCTCACAAAGTGCAGTCGACGCCGCACATGAGGAGCGTCTTACCGCTGAAGACCATCGCTGCTGATGCGCCCATCACCGCGAAGAAGGGAGAGTACTCAGGGATTTCGGCAGACATTCTCCTGCTCGTTCAGAACAACGCTCAAATCTAACGACAGAGAGGAAGTCGAAGGGCTTTAATGTCTTCCGTTTTAATAAAACCGTCTTCTTTGGACAGGCAACCCTTCCGCTGCAACGCTGGCGTTAAAAACAGCCCAGCTTCTGAGTGCGAGAATCGGTCACGAATCGAAGACCCGGTGGAGAACTGGAAAATGGCGAAATGGAGGATATCACATGATCACCATGAGGGTGGGATCCATTTCGGTCTTGTAGGGGAGGTGCCAACAAATGTTCAGGTTTTAACACTGACTCATCCACGACATGTCACTAACGTGCAATTTACTCACCATAAAACTAGAAATATTATTAGAACATGGCGAGGTCAAACCATATAATAGGTCGTTTATTGCTTCAAATAAAAGCCCCCCCACTGACAGCTGATGGTACCGTCCATTGCAGGCTTGTACTGATATGTGTGAATGCCGCTGTATTTTATTTTGCCAAAGGCCTTTAAGCCGTGAGTTCGTTCGGTTCTGAATTAAACCACACGTTATTCAGGATTAGTGACATTGCTGATAGTCCCGTGACGAAATATTTTGCTGGCACCACACGAAAAAAACACCTGCCAATCTCAAAATACAACAAGGGGTATTCCACAATACAGAAGTGCTCATTTCTGTTTTTTCCCCTATTGGAGAGTCTTGATTTTGTCCCCTTGCTGAACTGAGAAATGCTGATTTGTGGACAACCTCAGGTCTCAGCAGATCCAGGTGGTGTGGTATAGTCCCACTCCACTTTTTAAAATACCGATATTGTTTGGGGAGTTACAGTATGCCTGTCGAAAATTATAGCTGTAGGGTAGTCTGCAGTTAAACCAGAGTTGATTACTGTTTTGTTTAGTTATAGCCAGTAAGATAAGAAAAAAAGATAAGGGTTCACTTTATTGATCCTGAAATAAACCCAAAGCAGAATGCTGTTTTGTTTAGTTATAGCCCGAGTAAGATAAGGAATAAGATAAGGCAGCATTTTGTTGATCCAAAGGAAACTGCAGTAACATCTTTGGTGAATTGGTTCTAAATAGATTTTCATTGTTTTATTACCACTGTATGTACCATTCTTTACTAATTACGTTTTAATTTACATATAAAAGCATGAGATATCAGTATGATAATTATGAATGGATGTCTGCTTTTATAGAGTAAATAAAAATAGTGAGAAAATCTAATGTAATATTGATATTTAACACTTAAACAATTTATTCTGCTTTATCATAATTAATGTGGAACTGCTCATGTTAAACACTGATTTTGAAGAAGCACACATACCAGTCATATAGAGAGTGAGTACAAAGTCATGTGCTCAATCCCATGACTTGGAGAGTCCAGGAGAAGTAATTCTCTCTCTCTCTCTCTTTCTCTCTCTCTCTCCCCTACACGTGCAGGTTATAAAAGTATAAAGTTACTTCAGGAAAGTTTACAGTTGAGCAACAGAATGATTTCATGACATTTTTTTCCCTGAAAACACAGTCTGTATAGAGTGAATCTTCTGATAACAAAGGTTTTAATAAGGAGTTTTATCCTCTTTGCTGCAGTAGCATATTCTACAGTTCTGGAAGTATTTTGGATTTGATGTTGGAAAATCACGTGAAGATCTGACTGCATTCAGGCGAGACCAGCTGATCACTTTAAACCAAACTCATCACAAAGCTAATGACAGTAATTTATTACTTCAGACATTGCAGTTCCACTGCTCCACAACCTGTTGCTGAGAGTGCAATATATCCATCAAGACAGCGCTAAACATTGAATGTGGTGAATTTTGTACAGCTCTGCTACAGCACCCCATTCTAGTTGCAGTGGTTTCTATGGGATAATGCAAGTAGTGTATCCAAAACATAAAGGGGAAAAATTAAAAACTCACATTAGCATACTAATTGGGGCTTCTGAATTAATAGACACAAAATGTGAAATAAAACAAGCCAGTCAGTTTAATGTGGTTTGCTAGTACCCTTGGAAAAGAACTAGTTACTCCAATTTTGAGCTGCATCTTACGTGTGCAGGGAATTTTCAGTTGTATCACCTCCTTTTCTGATTCTCTGCGTTCGTAGCACTGAACCTACATGTGAAAGCACAAACATGAGGTTCAAATACAAGTATGAAACAATAAGAATACTTAATAAGTTTGGCAAATACAAAAGCAAAGAAGAAAAATAACCAATGAAAAATGGCTAAATACCAGTGCTTCTTTTTACTTGCTCCTCACCCCTGGGCTCGGCTGAACTAAGATGTGGCTAATTCTCATTTAAAGGAACGGGCTAAAACTGATCCTTCTGAAAAGGGCTGTTTAGACAGAGGTAAAACAGTGATGTGCTGTTAGATTCTTGTTGTATATTTGCCAAAAATATGTCACAGATCATTTAAGACCCCAGAGAAATTTTAACTTGTGGCCATTTAAAGCCTGTGTCAACAATGCTTGTACATTGAAGGACCTGGATTTACTAACAAGGACTGTTAATCTGTCTATCTGGTATTTGTATTGTAATTGATACTGATTATTTACTTGCTTGTTTACCTTAAAGTGAACTTTTCTTACAGTGGTCATGCAGGCTTTCTGCTAGTTGTCGTTCTGGACGGTGTGCTTCTGATGACGGCCACTAGAGTCCGCTATATCACATAATATCCAATCCCATATTACAGTGTATACTGTTGTAATGCCTACGTGGCAGCGCCGGGCGCATCGTTAACAGCCTTCTTTCCGTTTGGTGTCGCGAGATTTTGAAAATCTGGTTTGGCTTCATAACTGTAATTTTAAATATCTTATTTCCCTGTTAGTAAGACTGCCGTTCTTAGTTAGTATGCCATTGTCATCAATGGGTAGTCTGTAAACAATGGAATAATCTGATCAAAAGGGTTTGTTATGAGGGGGCACCCGGATTTGAACCGGGGACCTCTTGATCTGCAGTCAAATGCTCTACCACTGAGCTATACCCCCACACGAAGAACGGTGTTGATGATGCAAAACTAATCCAATAAAAAGAAACACACCGATTTTTGGTATGTATATGTATGTAGCATAAAAAGTACCCAAATATTCTAAGAAGCTAAATTATATGCTATTTCTCTCATCGAGATGATTAGTCTTTATTACAAAAAAATCCTGATCAATCTTTGGAAAAATAAACCAGTGCATGGTCAAATGACAGAGGTGTCACCAAAAGGGAAACATGAAAATTATGAAATCCCAAACAACAAAACAAAACTAATAATAATAATAATAAAAATAGGTGTCTCTTTAGCTGAAAGCACTAGGCATGATGTGAAATGGTTTGATGTATGTATCAGTACTATGTACATCTACAGAATGTGATATACAGCTGTATTATGTGCGATGCAAAATTACATAATGAGTATCTTTAAAATTAAGGATTTAAATATATGTTATAAGCACTATGCATCTAAGGAATGTAGTATGCATAAACACAGCATGTAATATGGTTCTTGTTAGGTAAGTTATTTAATTATTCTTATCTATAATTACTAAGCTCTATGAATGTAAACCAGAGAGAGGGGTATTAAAGCTTCAGGTGTGAGTGTGAACTGCCTTGTAAGAGCATCCTCATTCATAACTGATTAAAAGAAGCTGTTGGTAGTATAATGTGGGTTCTGCTTCAAAGTCTACTAATTTACCACTAGAAAGCACGCAGCAAAGCCAAACTAAATGTATTTGCTTAGAAAAATGCCAATTTGGAACATTTTCAACACAGTGATGTTTGGGCAACTAACCCTGCAACAAGCTATAAACCCAGAATCTCTTGATGATGTGAAAATTGTAAATTTCACTCCAACCTTAAACATACTGAATGGATGTAAAGGCTGCAGGAAGGACCACAGTTTTGCACTCATTGATTTTGTATGGTCTACAGTGCAGTGTTAAAACATAGAAATTTTATTAATTCTTGCATCATTCATGTCAATTTAGAGGATGTGAGTAACAGCCGTATTCTTTCCTAAGAGTGGAACTACACACAAGTTTCCCAGTTCTTGTCATTATCTGTGAAAGTGTCAGAAGAGCTTTTTGTTTGGGGATCAGATTCTAGGCTAAAATAAAAAAATAAAAAAAACAAAGCAAAAAAAAAAAATAATACATAGAAGCTAACAAGACCAATGAGAAACTAGGGAAGCCTAGTTTAGCCAGATAGCCATTAGCCATATAGCCATTGTCACAGAGGTGTTTCTGGTATTTCAAAAACAGGAAAGCCCAAGATGCATACCCTTGTCATTGGAAGGTCTGGGGAATCTTTGGTGCTTCATATCAATGTCTTTATTTACATATGGTTTTTATTTTGTGATTGTGTTGTACAGAAAATATGGTGTCACACCAAACACAGCCCCAGAAGCACACACACGAACAAAGCACTTTCATGTCTTATTTGCGATTATTCAGCCACGGTTCGTGCTAAAAAGCCTACTGTTCTTATAGTTCCAGCTGGGAACTAATTTTTCTGGTTCATGAACCAGTTTGTGTCAGTGGATACGTACCAAACGGTTCTAAATTTTCTTCATGAACTGGAATATGAAATATGGCTGAACTAATAATAGGCTGTGTAGTAGTGCCACGTTAAATTGTCTCTGTGAAATATGGCTTAAGAGTTCATACTTGCGTTTCAACATTAGGAGTCAGTCAGTCTCAGTAAGAGAAAATGCCTCTTCTAGGCTGGCCTGGTAGGCGGTCCAGCAAAAACCAAGATCAAGGACTCTTAAGCCTGAATATACCATACAACTGGGTCCTAAACACACCATTGCACAAATTTCTGATCCATGATCACTGGAATTAACTCAGAATAAACAGATATGAACGTGAGCTAGATAGGCATGTGTACCCAGACACATATCCCTTTGTCTTTTGCCCAGCACAATGACATTCATTAGCCAACACTAGCTGAAATGTGCTTTGAACTCTCAGGACAAAAAATAATTACTTCACTCAAGTTAAACATGATAAGCAGCTTCAGCCATAGAGACTGCCCTTACAGAGGCCACTCAAAGTATTCACACATCAATCATTTAATCACTGGTGAACTTTAATGTTGTTGGTCACTTAAGAAATATTTAACAAAATGTACCTGAGGCAGGCTCCAACCAGACTGTTTTCTTTTAGGCTTCTGTGAAAATGGAGGAGGGGTCTGTTTATCTTACACTGGAGCTGTAAGCTTGTGTTCACTGAAGGCATCATGAACTCAAGTCTTAGTATGTCTTTAAATGGCCTGTTTGAAGCAGATGCAACATTGTTTGTAAGTTATTTTCTGAATAAAATGTTCAATAGATTTTGAGTGTACTGTGCTTTACCTTCTTAAAAATAAAGCTGCTAAAAAGGGTTGTTTGAGCAATGACATAAAAGAATAACTTATTCTTCCATAAAGATGCGTGAGTTTGAGGAACATTTTAAAGGCTTAAAAATTAATTACTCGATCTTACGGTTATTTTTTTCCATTTAAACTTATTAGTAAAATGGTTCTTTATGGAACCAAAAGTGATTTTGTTTATAGCATTTGGTTTGTTCTTTTATCAGTATTTTTAGGTGTGTACTGGGCATTCCCACCAGATGTCGCTGTAATTGTGTTTTTCAGGACAGACTGATCCTTACATGCTTGTGTCTGATCAACTCACCTGCCACATTCACGACGCCATACAGGACGAATTCTGAAATGAATGGTCAGTACCATAGATGTGCATTTCCACTTTGAACCTGATGAGTACCAAATATACTCTCAAATGGTCTGATTCAGACAGTCTGAATTATACATGGATCAAAACTCATTGTCAAGCCATCAACTCACAGGACAGGGCTTTGGAGCTACAGGCGAATGGTGGAAGGGTAAGTGGAGATAGAGGTGTGGACTTATAACTGAGCATCAATTGTATTTATATTTCTTCATTCATTTATTGATCATTTCTCTGATTTGACAAGTGTACTGACCATGCTTTTCCAGGACCATGGTGTTTCTAGCTTCACTATGTCTAGAGCATTGATCCATAGAGAGACTATGTAATCTTACCTACTTTAATTGCTCTTCCTTTGTTACTGAAATGCTTATAATTAGCTACACCTCTGTGATAAGATCCAGGGGCTGTTGAACAAAGCAAGATTTTGAGTTACCCAAATAACGTAATTCCAGATCTGAGTGTCAAATGGGAATATTCCTCAGGTTTTAACAAATGGACAGATCTGGCTTTTTGATTTAATCTGCCCCAGGACAGTGTACGTGTGTTTTCTGAAGTGCAAGTCACCTTTTTGTTTTCACTATGTACCACCACGTGTTGACCCATACAGCCACATTTTAGGAGATTTTATTCAAGACAAAACATACTATTTTAAATGGTCTATATAAAAATATTTTTAAAGACAAATTCCTCTCAGTCAGAGTCTGACATATTTATTTTAAAAACAATTGTAGCCATAATCACATGGACACAAAAACTGTGCTCTTATAGATCAAATGTAGCCTTGACAAAATGTACTGCATTTTCCTTTTCATTTTTTCTCCATCAAACATGCTCACTCTCTCTCCCTCCCTCTCCCTCTCTCTTCTCAGCTAAAGGATGTCCACCCACAGTAGACTTTTTCAAAGAGAGAGTACTAAATATAATTGTCATCGCTTTGAAAACAGAGGAATCCTCCAGCAGCAAGACGGGGTGTGGCAGGGTGACGATGGGAAGGGTGAAATTTTTGGAGATGCCATATTCAGGAAAGCTACCTTCTGCCACCTGCAGCCACCTCCGACATCACAGGGCTGACTTTAACATCACAGCTTTCTCCTGAAGAAACAAGAAACATAACACCTACATCAGGCCGTGTGAACACACATGCTCAGTACACTTCCAGAAGAGTCAGCAGATTCATACAGATCATAAACACATGGTCTTGGGGACACTGGAGGGCAAACAATATCTTAGAATGGATGGACTTACGATTATTATAATGGATTTCATTATAATACTGAAATATAATACTAGCGGCACGGTGATGCAGCAGGTAGTGTCACACAGTCACACACATTCATACAGTCACACAGCTCCAGTGACCTGGAGGTTGAGGGTTCAATTCCCGCTCTGGGTGACTGTCTGTGAGGAGTTTGATGTGTTCTCCGCGTGGGTGCTCCGGTCGGTAGGTGGATTGGCGACTCAAAAGTGTCCATAGGTGTGAGTGAGTGTTGCCCTGTGAAGGACTGGCGCCCCCTCCAAGGTGTGTTCCCGCCTTGCGCCCAATGATTCCAGGTAGGCTCCGGACCCAACCCGACCCTGAACTGGATAAGTAGTTACAGACAATGAATGAATATAATGCTATTTAATAAACCAGCATAGTCATTTTTTTGGCTCGAGACTTGAATACTAAAAGTAGTGTTCCAGACTGTTCTTCATCATTAAGCGCCATGCCGGTCAATGTGGACATCTGTTAGCTATCAAAACAAAATTGGAAATTTAGTGTTCTCCTCCAAGTGTGCTGTGTTGTCCAATAACAATGCATTAGAGCCACATGTTTTGAAACAGGCATCACCCTGCCAGCTATGTAGCACTGCATGAGAGAGGGGAGAATTACTTACTGAGTGGGACTGGAGGTGGGTAAACTGGGGAGAAAATTGGGTTTAAAAATGAGTTAAGGCAACATTATGGATCATTCAAATTGCAGCTCCTATTGTTTAAAAATAACACCCCTATATTCAAATTGCAAAAATGCAAAATTTAAATACAGTACATATGCAAAGATAGTACAGCACCAGGAGTACATTCATTAGTATATAACGTATAGTACAGTAGCATGCGTACTCTCTCTCAACATAATCACCTTTTACCCTATCGTTAATAGGAAATCCTAGTAGTAATAGTAAATTCCTCAGGGTCAGTATCGCCTACCTTTGCTTTGGAGACGTTAGCTGTGGAGCTCCAGGGGTCTTCATTGCCTCTGCTCTGCCTCCGCCATCACAGCATATAGATGATGTAGGAGAGAAACACCAGGCCAATGATGGCGAAGAACATAAGGACCAGGATGTCCAACATGGTTAAAAGAGGGGGGAAAAAAGAAGAAAACGAGTCTTATCGAGGTAAAAGTGATGGAGAGAGAGGGATTCTGATGAAAGAGAGAATGGATAGAAAGGTAGAGTGGAAGAAAAAGAAGGGGCGGGGGCGTGTACCCCTCCCCCTCTGTGCGCGCGCTGCTTCTAGAACGTTTCAGTGGTGAGAGAAAAAGCAGAGGATGAAAATGACGAGCTCGAGCTTTAAAAATAGCCAAATATTGTATCATTTATAGGGTCTTAAACAACTGCTTGTGGGGATTATAGTACAGCTCCTCACTAATTACAACGACTTATTTTAATCTGAGGAACAGTGTTTAATTTCTATGAAGAGCGTAATCTTGTAGTAATAAAGGTTTCATACATTGTCTTTAACCACTTACTGAGTTCAGGGTCGCAGTGGGTTCAGATGATACTCGGAATCACCGGGCGAAATGCAGGACACTGCACGGGGCGCCAGTCCCTCACCGGATCCCACACAGTCGCAGCTACGGGCACTTCTATGGAAAAGCGTGGAAGGAAACCCACGCAGACACGAGGAGAACACACCAAACTATGAGAGTTATCCGAAGCGGGATTAAACCCACATCCCTGGATCTTTGTGACAGCGACACTACCTGTTGCGCCTATTAATGAAGTCCAATTGATTTAGTGCTAGGGGAAATGTAATCTTTACAACTGCAATTCTTTTTAAAAAATGTTCAATGGTTTAAAAACATTAGCACAGCTAGTTGTAGCCTACATCTTATATATTGAGAACCACAGGCCAAACATTGACCTATCAAACTAATAATCTCTTAAAAACACATCAAGACATCTACAAAGACTAGACACCAAATCTTGATAGAAATAATGCATTTTATTGATCCACACATTAGCCAGCCCCTCACCTACATAACTGAAAATGTTAAATTAAGAAATAAATCACGCTTTATGCTTGAGATGAACCATGGGACCCCTGTGAAATACAGCACATATGAGGTTACTCTTAAAAAAGAGATGAATGGCAAGTAATGTCTGTTATTGTTCTGACAAAGTGAATGAGGTGAAAGCACAACGTACATAAACAAAGTTGGTTAAATCTGAAAGTCTGAATATGTCCACATTAAACAGAACTCTTCCAAAGACATTTTGCATCACATTTACCCAGCAGCAGAACATGGGACATGAAATGTTTGCAAATTCTTGTATCTGGACACATCCACACTTCTCCACATCCAAATAAAACATTTCAAGGGTTATGAGTCTTTTCCCTTTTTTAGATGATTTTCTTTACAATACAAACATCAGATAAAACTGGTGTGGTACATGAATTTATGTACACAAACGATTCCCTAATAAAGGATTTTTTTTCTGCTCTGTTCTACAGTAAAGCAGAATTGGTGGGATTTTTGTAGACATGCCAATGAATGAATGAGCTTCACCTATCACATACACTGCCAAATGGAAAAATGTGAGTTCAGTTATTCACAGGTTCACACAGGCCTAGATCGGAATCACAAATAAGTCGTACAATTTGGATCTCCAAGTAATATCAACTTTTTTTTAAGAGCATAAGTGATCATATAGAAATGCAATACCCTCCATTTATAGTGGGTATGGCTTGAATTTTCACAAAACTACTTCTTAATGGCTTCACAATTAGATTCTGCAAGATCGCTGGACATTGATCCAGACCAAGAAAGAGAAATCCACTGCTACATTATAAAAAGCATTAGAGGATGTTTAGAAGGCATTCATGGAACTTAAATCAAGGTGAGGCTGCATGTCGAAATATGCCTGCAGCAGTAGTCTCTCTTTCAGATAGCAAAGATCTTAAACATCATTAGCAAATTTATTCCACAAAAAACAATTTTGGCACCCTTTGTTTTGTTTAAAAAAAAAGCACATCTAATAACATCTGTATTAACATTTAATACACATCTTCTCATATCAACAATGGGCAAAGTAGCATCATTAAAATCAAATAAAATATTGGTCAGCAAGACCTGCAATAATTAATGGGACTGTGGGACTGGGGATCCACCATGTGGCTCAAAAGATGCCTAACCATCACAATCAGAAACCTGTGATGCATTAAATCTTGGAATGCTTTAATCAATCATCTCTAAGACCAATGAGAAAATGACTACATTTTGCCAATTCAGATGAAAAGTTGCAACAGTTTTCCGTCTAGAGTTGGACAGAGTAGTTTTGCTGAAATAATGCCTTACTAAAGGTTCCTTTGTAAAATCAACTTGAGTAGAAGCAAAAATAGCAAAGTACTTATGTACGCTGTCAGAAAAAAAGGTATGGTACTGGTACAATGTCCCTAAAGGTTCAAACTGTGTAAATATACCTTTAAAAGGTACAACAGTGGTTTAAATGTCCTGCTGTGTTCCCTAAAATTACATACTCCTCTACAGAAGGAGAGGGGGATATTTGTACGTTTCATTACAGAACTTTAAAATAATATAAGTCCTGGAGATGAAATGGCATGTATGTAATCAACACAACTTGAAAATCTACAATTATTAGAATATGATACAATTATGTTCCTTAACTAAAGGTACTGAATATGTACCTCTGAGGGTACCACAGTGACAGTTTTTCTAAGAGTGTAAAAAGAATTTGTAGAACCACAGAAAGAATTTCAGAATGAAACCATCTTGGTATAGGAACTGAATTTGATGTGCTGACGTTTTGATCTTAAATTTGGCCAAAATAAATGTATAAAAATTCAACTTTAATTCCAGAAGGTGTCATCCATGTAAATATAATTCAGTTAGTAAAAAAAAATGACCATTTGAACATTTATGTAATTTCCTACTGCCTCAAACACCCCAACTGAGCTGATCTGTCAGCATGTGCTTAAATCACAGTAAAGGGACCCTAACATCAGAAACGCTTTTATGAGTTTCCCTAAGGCTTAGTTTAGATGTGAAAGACCCCAAGTAACTGACTTCAAACTCACTCACGCATTCAGATACATACATACTCACTCACTGACAGGAACCGCACCACAAGCTGCACTATATTTCATATACTAACTCACATTGAGGGACAGCTTGACAAGAGCGGGTGCTATTGTGCTTCGCAGCAACAATACTTTATTTCACCTTGAAACAAAGCCAAACAGCTGTAATTCTAGTGGACGGTCGTCACTAGGTGCATTGTCATTGGCTCCATTCTGTCAAAAATATTAACACTACTCCACACTCAAGCTTTATCTTGTTCTTATGCAATATCTTTTGTTCTTCCCTAAAACCTTGTTAGCACCTTCTCAAACTAACTGCGTGAAGTAATAAGTGATGTGTTTTTCAGAACACACGGCATGAATAAATAAAAACAAATCCAGGTTGGTTCTTCCTATCAATCAACAGGAATGTCTGCTTTTCCCAAAGCTGTCATTGAACAGGGGTGCAATTAAAAACACTTGAGCATATTCACATAATTAAGTGCAATTTTAGTGTTGAATTAAAGGATCAAGTAATCTAGGGTCTGCATAGATCTGAAGGTACTAAGAAATGGCAACATGAAATTTAGTTAAATAAGTTAAATAAGGAAACTCGCTGCATAAATGGGTGCATTATACAAGTTTAAACAAGTAAATAACTGTAAATAAGCTGGGTAACCCTATCCTGAAACTTGTAAACTTTTCCTGCTTCATGGATTTCAAATGACATGGGTAGAGTGACCTTTCTCCATCCATATTCAGCTGGGAAAAACATTGTGTTCGTTGAGCGGTGGCTTACTTGAGAAAAAAGGACAAAGACCTAAGGCTCAACTTAACATACAGTACAGTGCAAACATCAGAGATCACCTTCATTTATTTAAAAGACAAAACAGCCATTTAGTACAAATTAACAATCAAAAGAAAAATGCAGAAAACCTGTTTGACAGAATATTACAAACCCTTTTTTAAAATTGTTTCCATGAGGTTTGAGAGTCCCGTTTTCTCTGTATCTTTTAACTAAGTTTTTAAACCCCATTTAAAGAAACCTTTGAGTTTCCCCTTCCTTACCAGTGGACAATCTTATAAATGAATACCTCTGATATTTCTCTTGAAATTATTAAATTGTAACTGATGGCTGTTATGACCAGATTTTTGCACAGTATTGTATTTACAGGAACTGAGGACATAGTAGACAGCATCTGTTAAGTTTAAGGTTATGGTGATGGATCTCAAGCTTCGGAATATATTTCAAAAAAGCTCACAGTCCAGCTGCATGTTGTGTTCTAGTTAATGTAAAAACTGCAATATCTGAGAGGCAACAGAATTTGTAAGCAATGTGGTTGGCCGTAATTAAGGGAATAAGACAAAAATGACTTCTCTTTAAGAACAAAGACACAGCTGAGGTCAAATCAAATTATTACAGCATGCATTTGACAATATGGAAAAAAAAATCATTGTAGACTACTACTGATTATTTTGATTTCAGTCTTTCAGCATATATTTTTGACAATAAGTCGTCTGACAAAATACAGTATGGTCTAAAGAGATTCTCACAATCTTTCAGCAGCAAAGGTAATTGTCTTTCTAGGAAGGTTACAGTATGACATGCTAGGTCCTATAAAGATAAAAATAAAAGGAACACTGCCTGCCTTGATATACAAATAGATCTGTTTTATTCCACTAGTATTGATTAACTGGTATTACAATTCCGCCTCATACAATACCAACAAGGCAATGAGAATAAGCATGGTATGAGGGAAGGAAAAAAATATTATACAAAATAGTGCTGTGATACATTTTCATAGGATGCATATGCATATGGAATGTTCTGAAACAAAAAAAAAAATTTAATGAACAGATCTATATCTAGCTCTCGATACAGATTTTGCTTAGTCTATGACTACAAAGCATTTTCCAGAGAACCAACATCAACAGTGAGATTTAGTCCAGGACTAGGCTTAACTGATGTCAAGACAAAAACTCTCTAAAACGATCCTCAATATTGTGCTTCAGTTCTTCTCCCCTCACTGATTCTACAGTTCTGCTCTTAGCTAACTAGCTAAATGGTGGGTTTGTGGTAGAAAATACTGCTTTAGTTTTACCTATAAATCAGTGTGTTTTGTAGAACAGACTTAATTCTTTGTTGTAATTGATAGCACAGAGATGAAGCGTTAAATGTGAAGGACACAATGGCAACATTGCCATATCAGTGGGGCTCACCCTTCTTCTAATTATCCATACAAGAACTGACATCAGAATGGGAGGATCTTTTTTAAAAAAACAAAAAAAACAAACGTCTATATATATATATATATATATATATATATATATATATATATATATATATATATATATATATATATATTGATATATAAAATATATATTCCAGTTTCACTACAATACCCATAATGCAAGAGGTCTGATGGATATGCTTTAAGAGTGGAACAAAATGGAATGATCAGAAGTCTCATGTTCAAGCATTACTACTGTACTACCAGTGAGATGCCACAATGGGCCAGAATGATAGATACAACCGACAACAGGCTGCAAAGAGGACACAGAAGAAAAATAAGATCACTGAAGTTTGGAATAGATTCTCATTGTCATGGCAACTGTGGAATGATTGACATGGCTAGGGCTGCTTGTTTTCACGAAGTGCTATATGGCAGGCCTTGAAAAGTTCACAGGCCCGAGTGGGTGTGTCTGTGTGTCTAGTTAAGACGTTAAGTGCCACTTGTGACAGCACCTCTCCAAGACTTGAAGAAACACAAGAAAAGACAGACAGTCAGAGCAAAAGAGGGAGCAACAGAGAGAAACAGAGCAGGCAGAGCAATAAAAGGGCAAACACTTTGTGTATATACGTCTATACACTGTGTGTAACTGTGTGTGTGTGTATGTATGTGTGTGTGTGTGTGTTTATGAATGCATGTGTATCATGTTTGATTTACATGAGTTATTAGCATAGACACATTAATAGGATAGCACGAACAAGAAAAAAAAAGAAGAAAGCTCTTAAAATATGAGATGGCACTGGGCTTCTTGTTATCCATTTCTCCCCCCTCTCTCTCTCTCTTTCTCTCTCTTTCTAGAACCCTCTCTCTATATTTTTTCCTTACTCCCTCTTCACCTCTCTATCCCTTTTTCTCAGATGGCCTCCACATAGTTAGCAGGCAGCATGCCCTGTTGACCAGTGCGTTCCACTCTGCCATACATCCAGCCCTCGTCGATTGGCTGCACGTCCACTATCACATCTCCATCCAGGAATGACACCTCATCTTCATCAGCTGCTGCATAGTCATATACTGCCCGGTAGCGTTTCTGAAAACACAAAGTAAATTCATAGAGATGAGTCGAGATTAGCAATATGACCCAAACACAATGCATGAATATTGTGTCAAATTATATAATTATATAACATCTTTTCTGCCTATCAAAATATTAGCTTACCCAAAGCACAGTCAGAACTGGGAGATTTATTCATACAATTCACTTTTGTTCACCGTTTCTGGTCACGTACGAAGCTTCAAAGCTAGTGGTCTGATACTGTGAAGGAGCTGTATGTAAATTTTGGTGTTCCAATATTTCTGGATCCTATGAGCAGACTTCTTGGTGTTCCAGGTGGTCATATTTATAAACAGTGAACACAAGGCGTTATTCAATCTCCTGACATTCACAGCCAGGAAGAATATACTGCACTTTTGGATTAGGGATGTTGCTCCATCAAAAAATTCATGGCACAATCTTATAGTTGAGTGCATCCCTAATGAATGATACCTTTAATAAAGGTCTGGAACCTATATTTAAGGCATACAGCACCTACTCTGTGATATTCACTAACAAAAGTGTTTCCTAAGAGTCTAGCCTGTTTCAAAAATTTGGTTGGTATTTTCTTATGTTTATTTCTCATGCTTCTGTCATGTTTTATTCAGAGCTTTTTTATTTCTGTTTTATGCTATTTATAGAAAATCCAGTAAAGATATAAACTAGAAAGAAGACCCAAGACAGGAAGGAGATTAAAAAGTGGGCTGTCTTAGGAAACAAAAAATATGAAAATTTAAAGAAGTTAAAGAAAATAATCAGATTCAGGAATGTCGTTTTACAAAAGTTTTTTTTAATTTAACAAATATTTCTGTAAAATCATGCCTGAAAGCCAGTGGTGCATTGTTGAGGCAGAAGAATGTTGAATGTTGTTGTGAGATGAAAGCAGTTTGGAGCCCTTTAGACCTGAGAGGAATAAGAAAAGCTGTAGTATTCATCCTAAGAAAGGTGCTGAATCACTGCAGAGAAAGTGGGGCCTCTGATCAGTAGAGGTACTGGGACAGTTCCAAAGGCTTTTGTGAAGGGAAAAACAGTGTGTGTGTGTGTGTGTGTTTGTGCACTAGTTAATATATTACCCCAGAGCTAGGTGGTGGAGCTGCAGCAGCTTGGCGTACTGGTTCAGGTTCATAGTGGTAGTTCTGTGATGTAGCTGGGGGTTGATATGCTGGGAAAAGAAAGAGAGAGGAAAAACAAATGAAAAGACAAATCAAGAGGGGGAAAAAAGACAGATAAGGATAGCATGTGACTAGGATTTCTCTGTTCTTTTTTCCATGTGTCCAAGCTAAGGACACACAAACATTAACCAATAATGGTTGTTGTGGTTAATGTAGTCAGCAGTTAGTACATGTACCTGGAGCTGTGTGTTGTTGCTGTGGTGGATGGTGAGGTGGTGGAGCATCTCCTCCCATTCTACTTTTTTCAAATTCCTCATGGTATTTTATCTATAATATACAAGAGGGAACAGAGCCTGAAATCATATACCATATCTGTAACAGCAACGCCCACAATTAGAGCACATAATTACACTAACACTGAGGATGAATATATACTTAAAATATCTTGACATGTTACCACAGTTCTGGAGAAGAACCCACAGACTATATTTAAGTCTATTTCAGGCATGAATGTTGGTTAACCATTTTAACCACCATATACTTCAGTGTAAGAAGATAGGAGCGTAAAAATTAGGGATGAGTTTCATTGCTACATGCCTTCATTAGCTTTTAGAGCTATTTAAGGCTTCATGATCTGTTATTGCCATGTTCAATTAGAGCAAACGAAATCATTTCTTAACATTCAAATAGCTATTAAACTGCAATATTGCTCTAAATAAGCACAGCAGATACTGTGATAATAATAATAATAATAATGATCTATGTTAAATGACAAAATCTTTTTTTTGTCCCCATTTCATTTACTAGGATTCTCACATTCCTATTCAGGCAAACTTATTGTGATTACTAACCACTCCATTTTTAAACACCATGATTTTACTTTGAAAGTTGTGAGTCCCGATTCAGTCACTACCCATTCTTTTAATCTGTCTGATGTACATTTCCATTCCTTTCAATCAGTGTGACCAATTTAACACATTCATAAGACAGTTTCCGTAAGTTCTGAGAAGATCAGCAAGTCGAGTGGCACAGAATAAAATAAAGTATATGCCTTAAATACAGTGATAAGCAAATGGAAAAATGTACCTATAAAACCACCCCCAAATCAGTTTAACTATTTATCAGTTATGCACACCAGTTACCATTCCATATGTTTATCTAAACAAGAGGATTCTGTTAATAGCACAAATCCAATTTCACATACATTTTCCTCTGTTACAAAAAATATATATATGTAAAATATTAAATAAATCCCTGCTCACTATAATATTTCATCACTACCAGTGTGCTGATAATTAATATGTTAATATGTTAAAGACAAAGGACTTTAGTTAAATTACAATCCCACTAGTGTTAATATGCCAGAAACAAAGAGTCTAGCATTTAACCTACGTTGCTGATCTGATCTTGTGTTTTCTTGATTCTCTGCATCTCTGGTGTGTCAGCCACAACACTGAACCCTTTTCCTTTGTTCTTCTCAAACTCCTCCTTGTAGAGCACCTGCAAAAACATACAAATAAGTTATATATATTAGGCAAATAAATTTACATTTTGTAAGCTTCCATTATACTAAGAAAACTTGTGCACTGGAACTAATATAGATCAAGAGATATTTAGGAGGTAAAGGTTAGGTAATCATTTCATGTTTAAAAAAAAAACAAAACAGAAGGAAAAATAAGAATAAAGTTAGAAGGTTTCATTGAGGCAGTGACAATATCCTTAACAAGGCTATGGTTTAAGTTTCAGAAGTGGCAGAGATGTTTGGCAAAATGAAAAGGAAGCTATATTGCAAGTAAGAAATAAATGTCATGTCCTACAGTTTCAAAGCATTTCTCTTGACTGCTGGATTACACATCTCAAGTATCTCAGCAAGCTGAATACAGTCCTGTAATAGATTCAAAGTGTTTGGTTGCAGTAACTTTGTCAAGTGCTGGGTCAATGAATAAACTCTAACTAAAAGAGAAAGGGACGCCCACAGTTCCAGCTATGGCCACAGACTGGGCTCAGTGACAGTTCCAGACAATGTTCCCTCTAATTTTCTCACAAAGGATTTGGGAACAAAAATAGACTATAAAGTTTATGACACAACATCCCAAACAAAGACATTAAAATGAATCATTACCCTAACCTAGTTTGGGGCATGTTAGTAATATCTATTAATAATGAACCACAAATTTAGTGAGTATATACACATAGGAAAAATATATATTTAGGAACAAAAAATGTACTGTGGGCAAATTCCTCTTGGCAAGAATGAATGGATGAATGAATAAAAGAGGGGAAAAAAAAAGAATGTGTACTTGTTGGCATATTACTCATGGCAAGCTTTTTATGGAATGCATATTTTTCACTTGTTTGTACTCTGTAGTTACTGCAGGACATGTAACATCACTTTTTGTGTTTTGTGCATTTAAGGGATATCACGTACAAAATACAAATCTTTTTTTTTTCCAGATGCAGAAAGAGACAATTTATTCTCTACTCTAATCCATTGGGGGTGGGGCATCAGAAATCTGGACGGCTCCCTATATTTCTCCTAATCCACACATAAGCACATAAACAAAGCAGTTGCCTTTTCTGAATAAGAAGAAAATATAGAGTAAATAATAAATAAATACACTATCGAGAGATCAGGAGGAGTGTTATGAGGGCACCAGATGTTGTTTTTTTCTTCCATTTTAACACCCCTAATCTCCTCTCCTCAATAGAAAAACACGGGTGGAGTAGTGTATAATTTGTATGTGTAGCTCAGTTTACACATGTTTATCAACACTAAACGGACCAAACTACTCCCATCAGTAAGATATGAGGGTAGATGTAACTATTCAGAGAGATGTTATGGGAATGTGGGAGGGCACAGGAGGAGTAAATGGACTGAAAGACTGAAACCAAGAGAGGACTGAACCATAACTGTAAACAAAGAAACAAGGAGAGATCTGCATGGAGAGTAAGAGTGAAGCCAAGAGTCAGTGCTTATAACTTTAAGCAGAAAGCAATATCAGAAGAAGACAGTAAATGATTAAGTGAGGCCCTTCAGTTACTCATTCAATTAAATACAAAACTAACATCAATTTTTCTGTAGTCACTAAATAATAGGAGTGGATAATGTGATGATGAAGATGTACGTGAGGATCAGTATAACAGTGAAAATTAAATTATTACACTGAACTAATTTATAGTGGAATATCATACTATATTGTACTTGGACCTTAAACCTGGAAATAATAAAAGTAATTATATAATAAATTATTAAAGACTTCAGTTTGGTTTAAAAATTATTCACATTTTTATTCACAGAACTACTGAAAGACTACTAGACCATTTTTAAAATCCATTATGAATAAATAATTATTGCAAACAAAATAATTTAAATAGTCAATAATATCAAGTGATTCCAATTTTGAGCAGTACTGTATAACCATTTTCATGCATGGCCTAGTATTTTGGTATGTACTGATTGTTAAACAGGAAGACCTGAAACCTGCACAAGGTCTAGTACAATGAAACAGCTCATATTACAAAGAAATACGCCTAGATACTGCTGAAAATGTGAAATATTTTCGGAATGATTTAGGTTGAAATATTTTATTAGGTTTAGTGAAAACTTCACAACATTGTAGGTTACTTCTGTAAACAGTGTCCTGGGCTTAAAATGTAAGTAGTGCAATCATTAAACATTTGGTACCTGGCTCTGCATCTTGCTCTGCTGTTTCAGGCGCAGGTTTTCTGGAGTGTCAGCAACACTGGTGAATGATGTTTTCGGGTAGTGTCTGTAGGAGACATCACAATTATCACAATTAGCCTTTAATGCAAACCTATAATCACATGCACATGTGCACACACACTAATACACACACCCAGTCATTGAGAGCTTGTTAACAACAAAATACAAAACATATGTGAAACCTTAAATTAATTTTTTTCTGTGCCAGAAGGTCAGAACACATAGGATTATGTGTGTGTGTGTGTGTGTGTTTGTGCTAACTGTATGTCTTCTGCCATACTTTACCATTAGGTAATTAGAGCAGTGTGTTTTTGCTGCTCTCTTCAAGAAGGCTTTCATTAGGCCTACTGGACCTGTCTTAAATTAACCACTACCATAATACGCCACTGACAAAGCAGTTGGTAACCTGTCAAAAGTTTATCAGTTGGAGGAGAAAAAGGAAGAAATAGTCTATCAGACATGTGTCTGTTACAAATGTAAATAACAAAAACTGTTTAGAAAACAGAAATAAACAAAACAATATGTAACGTCCTAAAAAGTAATTGTCATACACTATCAGGGAAAAGTGTTTGACAAAGATCGACACTACCCTTTTTTTTTATTGCCACTATTTTCACTGAGCAAAGGTGAATATTGTGTATTGCATATAGCACAATTTCATTACCTACCATCTTAAAATGGAAAAATAAAAATCTATAAAAATGAATAGCCAAAACTGAAGATGGAGTACTAATAGTCACATTTTAATTTTAACTTATAAAATGTTATATGTTAAAAAACAATTACAAATAAATTAACAGCAATAGCATACCAAAATTAATCTTTGTTTCCACAACATTGTGAAGTTTTGTATATGCCCTTTTGTATGGTAAAGTCATGTAGGTGTGTCTGTGTATAGTCAAGTGTGATATGTTGTGCTTGTAAATCTCTATCTAAATATTTCCTGTTTAGACTACAAGTCCAGTATTCCTGGGAACAGCCACAAAGACCTGAGTATTCTGTCCATCAGTTATGCTAAATATCTCTATACTGTGTGTATTATCAGAGAATGCAAGATATAATATTGGGTGGGTTTGGTGGACTTGTTTTAAATAAGCACCAGTATTTTAAAATATTTAATTTAGTACTTTTCTGAGATTTCATCACTAAGGCAGAGTGTAAACTAACAACCAAAGAAAGAATGAGTACAAACGGAAATGAACCAAATTAAGAGATTCTAATGACTCAGAGGGTTTCATTTACCCACAGGGGACTTCAGATTGAATTAGTGAGATATACTAACAGATCACTGCACCTGGAAAAGACACGGATCCCGTTTGCAGCCCATTTCACACTTCTCAGAGTCCAAAAGGGGATAAAAACTAAGATTACATGTAACTAATAACTTAAATAAATATCACTCTATGCACAGAACAAGGGAATGAAAACTAAACAGAGAAGACTCCTAAGATGTATGTACAAATTTCTAAACAACTTCACAATTCACTGTGTCTGAGTTGCATGGCAATTATTTTTAGATAAAAGGGAGATTTAGAGAAATTCAGAGAAGTAAGGCATATGAGTTGTCAATAAATGTTTTTTTTGGTGTATTTTGGAATGAGTCTGAAAGTTTAAATTTTATTTCCTTCCGTGAGCAGGTGTAAGCTAAATTTTAGACCTGTTCTATTCTATGGTAACTTTTTTTTTTGGTTAAAGTGCTGTTACACACTACGGTAACTAGAAACATTTGCCGCTGCAACTCTTACTGTGCAGCAGCAGTCAGGAAGCTTTAATGTATCGCCATTATGTCTGTAGTTAGACACTATCTTACAGAATGCCAATGTTTAGAAAGAGCAGGCAGATGCAAAATTTTTACATGCAATGGGCAAAAACTGCTTTCTAAAAAACAGTCCTAGCTATGACAGGTTTGACAGCTAAGGGCACTGATGCACCAAGCTGACTGTTGGCTCATCAGAAGGCTGACAACAGCCTATAGTTTTTTTGGTATATCCCATAGTTATCTAGATCAACTTGGCTCTTGTCAGCTCTGTTTTTGCTGATTCACTGAGTTGATCTGGTTTTAGTGGCTGCTCGTGAGAGAACTAAATGGCACTCTCAAGAGGGCATGCTATCCACGAGCTCTTTTTCCTGTTTGAGTGTCACAAATACCCTTGTCCATGCACACTCACTCGATTAGCTGACATTTTTTAAATTTCTGTAACATTTACAGGAAACTTATATGTGATTATTTGCTAATTATTTCATATGATTAACTATTTATTAAAATATTAATTTTTAACAGCCCTATTTTTTTCACAGTGTAACACTTTTATAGATATTAATATAACTTCTATAAATTAATTTTATAGATATGTTCTGGCTGACTGCTTTAGACTTTGCAGCATGTTCAAGTACTAATTGTCAGCACACAAGAGGCAATAGTAAGCTGATCAAGTGTGATGATCCGTCTGCCTTTGTTGGCACTAGTTTTTCCTCACTGGATTTGTGTTCCAGGGTCTTAAGCCAGTCTTAGCTAAGACCTATTAGTACAACTGGCCTTATTATTTCACACTTGCATATTTACTTACGCATTGCAGTATGGTCTCTTCTCAAAGCCTTTGTAGTTCTTCATGTTTAGAGTCATCTTGCATACCTCACAGCTAAAGCATCCTTTATGCCAAAACTGAATGAGAAAAAGAGAGAAAAGAGGCCATGAAAAATTTACCAATCCATCACAAGGTATCACACAGACCCTGCTTTATCTGTACAGATTTGGCAAAAATTGCACTTTTCTTTCTTGACAAATGAATGACTATTCACTGAGAGTATAGTCCCATAATAATACACAATGTGGTGTGTATTATTATATATGTATTATTATTATAATGGTTACTTCTATCTTAACATTTTTTGCAACATTGTGTCATGAAAAAAAGCGAAAACAGTAAAATAAATACATGGGGTGGGGCAATGGGGGGGTGTGGGGGTCTGAAAAACACTGATCTGAATGAATGTTTAGGTCTAGTACGGGCCTTTTTGAACGCATCCATATTAAAAAAAATAAATAAAAAATATAAAAAAATTTAAAAACCATGCTGGAATTGGAAGCAGCAATCCAAGCATTGACTTAGATGTTATAAAAATCTTTGTAGACAATCCTGTGAGTCACTCTTAGTTATTACTAAAAATACTCCCTGCTCAGAAAAGGATATGAAAATTAATTATCAAGACAAGGCAACAGTTAGACACTCCTTTACAACAACCACTCTCTCTCACACGCACAAATTTAGCATATTTTGCATTTGTTTTTGGCTGACTATTCTTGCAAATTTATTCTACCCACTTAAAGCATGACTACAAACTCACTGGTGCCGTATGAGTGTAGAAATATTTAACAAACTGCAGCTGCTGACTGAATTACATCACCACTTTCCCAGCTTAGAGAACAATTCCAACATTGAACAATGTAGCTGGGAAACACCCTGAGACTTCAAGACACCTACATACACAGTATAACAAAAAACTTACACAGCGCACTGTATGTGTAGTTCAGAAGTGCACTGGACGTTTGGCCCTTGACTCATTATTGACTTTGGTAAAGTTTTACTGATAACAGTGGACAACACACAAGGCGTCTGGCCAAACTCACTACCCTAAATTCCACCTTGATATCCATATACGTATGATTATAATACAGCAAGAGAGAGAGAATAAAAGCAGAATATAATTTAATCAATGCAGAGGGTACCAGGCAGAATCACAACTAATATCACAGTGTTTGTTTGTCCTACTACTTTTGAGTCACATGAGAACTGTAAAAATGTGATATTTTTTCAAAGCTCACTGAAGTTCCAGGCATATGCTATAGAAAGCAAGCAAACACACTGCAAGTAATGTAAGAACACACTGTGGCTTTGTGTTTAGGAAATTTGCCTCTCAGTGCTAGGATCTTGGGTTCAAGTCTCAGCTAGATGGAGTTCCCATGTTTTCCCTGTGTCTGCATGGGTTTCCTCTGGGGTCTTCTCCCACAGTCCAAAAACATGGAGGTTAGGTGAATTGGTTGCCCTAAACTGTCTTGGTTGAAAGTACGCTTTGCACGTTTGGCTGCTGTTTCTCACCAATGTATGTACTGGATTTCATTCTTAAATGTAATTAATATACACTAAAAGAGGGGAAAAGGCAGTATGTTAGATATACTGTGATATGTAACAATGTGGGTATCTTTGGTCCTTTAATAAAATTTAAACCTACAGGTAACTTTAGAAAAATTACAGAGAGCCAGACAACAACAACCAGTGTAAAGTAAATGCATAAAATTCCTGGTAAACACATGAATGGCTGTCAGAATTTCATTAACTCAGGTTTACCAGATTGTTGTATTTCCCTCCAGTGTTGTGTAATGCAATGGTTGTGCAAGCAGAGAATAAAAGAATATAATACACTCATATTAGCCAGCTCTAATTTACTAATAACAAACAGTGAATGCTGTAACTGACAAAGATATAAGCATTTGATCATTTACAGGGTTGGAATAGTTATTGTTTAAGCCTATTTTTTAAACAAGCCTTAAGCAAGTCTGAACATACATGAATTGACAGAGGAGGCACTTATATCTTCTGTCCTGGCTCTAACACAATCAGCCAATCAACAAATAATATGATGAGCATCTACCTACAATCTGACTTCCATAAACAGCTTAGCTCCCACCACTTACACATTATACTTTGATAAATGTAATGATTTACTACAAAATACAAAATGCTGTTAGAGGAAATTACCAAATGTTTTTCTGCCTCAAAACCCTGACCTCATCCAAAACACAACCACATTCAAATTAGCTCAGGGAATAGCAATTTTGCTGCAAACAAGTGGTACTTGTGCTTAATATAGCCTAGCGGCTACCTGCCTGAGCATATTTCTAAGAGCTTCCTGCTGCTAAAGAGACTTCACCAAGGAGCAAGGCAGCTTCTGAGGTGGTTGAAAATAATGGTCTCTGTCTAACAGACATTGGGTGTGGTCCTTCTGAGATGTTCTTGAGCCTGTCAGACAGAGGACATGACTGCTGGAGCAGAATGACAACGGAATGGTTTACTTCTCTTCAGCAAGAAGGAAATGTCAATGCTCCATGAGAGAGAGCCCGTGTAAAAGATTGTGACAGTGAGTGTTATGCTTTACCCGCAATGTAAAAAACAAAAGAGCATGTGTGTAAATCAGCCAGCATGGCCCTTGTTTATGCTTCATACATCTCTTACTAATTCTGCACCCAGCATGCTATAGAGTCTTTATGCATCAGGCTGTCTCTTAAAATGCTCTGTATGTTTAAGTGGCCCCAGTAGTCATTATTCAAGATTATTTTGACAAAACCCACTCTGTCTAACAGCAATCGATTTTTTCAAGTCCATTACACACATTATCACTAACACCACGGACACTGTGTATGGGTCGCTCTCTCTACCTCTCTTTCTCACCCACTCATTCCATCTTGCACAAGAATCCTGTACATAAAACAGAAGACCCCACCCTTACAAATCTCATGCTTTTTTTAAAATAATAGTCATTGTCACTGTGTCTATTTAGTGTGGGTGTGTAACTTCAAATTTATTCCTGTAGTTTCTTGAGCAGTAACACTTCCTTTGGAAACCAAGATGAAAGGTAAATGTTTTGTAGTAGCAAAGATGGTGGTTAAAATTGAAGGGTCATTGCATTCACAGCAACATTTCCTCTAAAGCAGCACTGCAATGGTCATGCATTATTACAACAGAGCTTTGTGTGAAAAAAGACTTCTGATCATCCTGAAAGAAATTATTTTTTAGGGTAATTTCTGAAAGATTTACCCTGGATTTAGCACTGGAGAACATGTTGGAATATTTCAACTCAACTTTATATTGAAAGACCGTATTTAATATGTAGCAGCAAACTCACATTGATCAAAGAAGAGATGAACAAATAAAACAAGAAACTAAATAATATTCCCTATGTATTTATGCCAGCTTATAATTGCTCATCGTTTGAAGTTTAATTTCACATCAAAGTAATTCCACTCTTATCTGGAGTCATGTACTTTCAATAAGTCACAGAATGAAGTTTGCTGTCCCACTCTACATTAAAAAGAAATAGTAAACTAAACGTATACTATTCTACAACTACACAAAACACGAACACACAAGCTACAGTGTCTGGCACTAGACCAGCTTTTGCTGCAAATACAAAACAATATTTCTACCAGAATTTACTAGATAAACTTGGCAGGTTCTAAAACTAGGTGACTACAAGTAATACTTGTCATAAAATAAAATAAATTACCTGATTCACCTGATAGCAAAAATGTTATATTCTGTTTTTTGGAAGTCCTTTTTCGTTTTACCATTTGTTGCATTAGCAGGTAAAAACAGAAAGAGATATGAATAACAGTCCTTAAATCAATGGATCAAAATTACCTGGCATTACTTAATAATTATACTAGAAACATGAAACATTAAATATTTATTTAATCACAGTAATTAACTATAAAGGGCAATAAGATATTATTAGATCAGCATCAGTCAATGTTAGCTTCATGAGCAACCAGCCAATTTATTATTTTTATTATTTGCATCCGAATCTGGGTTTCACTTTTATGACATATAACATGTAACCTTGGTATGGGCACGCAATCTGAATGTTGCTGCTATGTTAAAGCATTTATCTTTTATAATTTTTAAATATTGGTTTTGCTTACTATGGAGCAATTAATGTAATTTACTTGGTAACAAATATATTGGAAATATGTATTTCCCTGAGCCTAGGCCAATATAGTGAACTATATATATGAACTTTAATTATTAAAAATATGATAAGATCAACTTCCCCATATATATGCCACCTGGACTGTGAGGAAATCAAAAAGGCTGTACGTAAAACTTCATGATCAGTGCTCAGCTACATATGCTAAAATCTTCAGCCCACATTGGTGCCTTTATAAACAGTTGTTTGTCCATCACTGCACTGACAAATGGCTTATTACTTCCAGTTTCCTCAGCTAGGACTGTTCATTACATTGAATTCAAAGTTATTTATTTAAGTTAGTTATTTATAGTTTCTGCAGGTTGCAGGGACAAAATCTGCATTCCTTCACTCAAGTCTGCTTCCTAATGGAATTAAATAAAGTCAAACACGTCAATCTTTTACTTTAAGTGTTGTGGAAACTTAAAAATATACTTATTACTATTTTAATTACATAGAACACTGGAGGTTGATGTAGGATTGTTGTACATTTTACAGCAATATTGACAGTGTATATAAAACAGTGACTTCTATCTACAACACCGCAAAGAAATCAGAGTTGGTAAATATATCTGTAATGAACCATGCCACAACTAAATGGTCTGAATTATTTGTTTTACATCTCAAAGCTTAAATTAGAATGCAACATTAAAAGATTTGGTGTGAATTCCTCTTGAACGTTTGCAGACCAACATGTACATGCAATCTGACTCAGAACAGAGTAAACAATGACACCAGACCAGTGCACCCAGTCTTAACCAATAAAGCTACGACAAAAAGGTCAGAAAGAAAAGGTGTTGCAGTACATAGGTTGAAAATGAAATGAGCTATGAAGTGGCAGTAGAGCTGTGTGGTGTGGGCGTTAGTCTACAGTCCGTTCTGAAGTGAATGTAGCAGCAAACACTGTGTGACACGTCAGATTTCTCCTGTTCCTCAGCAGAGTGGAGGCCGCACACACACCTCCATACATTATTTGGCTGTCGGTGTGTGTGTGCTATAGTATGGCTTACGTTCACATTTACGTGACTTAACAGACCCAGACGCTGGCTCGAGCGAACAAAAAATCTTACCGAATATTTAACGAGCTAAATGGCCAGCTAACTCAAATGACTCAGGAACATGATTCACTGACTAAACGGCTCCAAACAGTTCGCTTGTTTTCCGAGGTTAGTAGATTAAAGATGCTAAAATCAAGATGCTAAAAACATGCTCTGTGTTATATTACGCTTCACTGCATCCTCATAACTAACATTAGCTGACCAGCTATCCGCTTAGCTTAGCTTGTAGTAATGTGTCGTTCACAAACGACTCAATTCATTGAATTGATTCTTGTGTAAACTGGGAGTCGACTCGTATTTTTTTTTTTTCTCAATTAAGACTAGACAATTGGGTACGCAGCTGCAGCGGAAAGGTGCAAGACACTCATTCAATCTCTCGATATTTTGAAATACCAAGCAGTATTCAAAAGCTAATGACTGAATAAGTAGTCATTTTATTTCAACAATGTTAATGATTCACACATCATATTTTCATTAATTTTATTTGGGGAAATGTAATATCTCTGAGTATGTGAGCTGGTTTCTGTGATGGATTGGCACCATGCCCAATATCTGCAGATATGTTCGGACCCACTGCGACCCTGATTGGGATGAAGTAGTTACAGAAGATAAATTAATGAAGGAATGAGACCTGGAAGTCTGGAACACTACATTCAGCATTCAGGCCTTAAGCCCAGAAAAACAGAATATGCAGCTATTCTTAGTTTATTAAAAAACTGTGGCTACTTGCATAACGGCGTGAAATTACTAAGATCTACTTAAGATAATTTAAAAATAATCAGGTGTTTAACTTACGTAACATGTCAGTGTGGTTGTATTTATATGCTAATAGACGGATCATGCGCAGACGAGTGGTTGAATGGACACTGGACACAGAGACGGGGACTATTTGCATATTCATATATCCACGCATATCTAATGAAGATGAACGTAGAGAGTTACTTCTAAGCCACATTTGAAATAGATGTCTATATTTAGAAAACAATTATGCTTTTGCTGGACATAGCTTATAATGGTATAATGGACATATCTCGGGGGAACTTTAAACGTTTAAATGTTTAAGTGTAAAATGTGCAATTATTAAAACAAACGTACATTCTGAATTGTAAACATAAGGACTGACCCTAATATACAGCTGTAGATGTTGTACACCTTCCACTTATTCCCCTGAAATATTTTACTAGATCCCCAAAAGTAAAGTTTTAAAAACAGTGTTGCCTCATGATGTTTTATGCAAGTAACACCTCAACGATAATTGACAGGCCTTAAACGCATTTAAATCGCTACTGCAATTTTTGTCAGAAAGGTCTTGATCACTCAGCCTTAAAAAGTGTATTAGGAGTATACTTTATAAATAAGTGCATTTTAAAAATCACTAGGCTAACGTTGGAAACGAGACATGGCACAACTACTGAATGAAGAGGCGTTGGGAGCCGAAAGAGTCGATTCTTTGTAATGAGCTGAACCAACTGACCAGACTCGATGAAAAGATTCGCTCATCGCTATTAGCCTGCTAACGTTAGCGGTTCCTCTTCCGTTCTGTTCGACCCGATAAAGTAGAAACGGGTGAAAATTGATGAAACTAGATTAAAAGGTGAAAATACAGCAGCGCTGAAATGAATAGAACGCGCTGACCGGCACTAACTAAACACCTCACCAGGCTTCACCGTATTTCCCTTATGGTTAGCTTACCTTGTCAAGACAATTCACTTTTTCCGTGGGATACACGACTCGGTTACATCTACTACACAGCGGATTCATCTTTATCACAGGGCCGCGGCAAACACAGGCGGAGATCCGTCGGCAGGTCACTGTAACTAAATAAAAGAATAGCCGCTGGCTCTCAGGTATCTGCCGTTTCTGTATATTTGTAGCTGAATAAATCCAGTCCAGGCGGCGGCTGATGATGTTTTCACCGCTGGCTGTCAGCGAGCGAGCGACCAGACGCGGAAGGCGCGTGCACGACAACAGAGACGTGAACGCGCTTCGCGTTCTTGAGGAAATATAAAAGTCACACACAGGGAGCGCGCGTCGTTGACAGATGGTATCTAAACACAGGTGGTACTGAACTCTCTCGTTTCAGCTTAATGTGACTCTAAACATCTAAAATATCACTTGATCAAAAGTGAGTTTAGTTTTAATGGCAGGACCTAAGAAAAATGATTGGGTTTAATCACAATCTGAATACCAGCATTTTTGTTGGCAAATGCTATTCATACATATAGCTTTTAATAAAAAACGGTATATTCTACCAATGTTTTAAAATTTTGTGGCTACAGTGGTTAAGAAATCTATGGCTACCACGGCTGGGAAAATTAGTTACGTTTCTTTAAATTGGTGATGTCTTTGCTCACAAGCAAATAGTATATATAAAGAGCAGACACACGCACACACACGTATGTATAATTACAAAATAAGCCACTGTCATTTTCTTTGTAAATGAGAGAATTATAAAATATATGAAAATATATGAGTGATTTATAGAAAATATATTGAAGGTTTGTGAAAACAGTTGATTTCCCCAATTATTAAACACACTGCTCCGTGTAAATGAAGGGTACAGTTAAAAAGTATCTATGTTGAGTTGTTTATTTGCTAGAATTTGTATAATAAATAAGCATTCAACGTATTAGCTTAGCATGGCTTAACCAGGTTTGCAAAAACACTCAACTGGGCAGCTTCCAACAGCCAGGGTTTTCTACATCATAAACCATAGGAACCAATCCCATTGCAGGGCATGGCTTTTGTACTGCAGGTGAGTCCTAAGGGATTTAAAGAGGTCCAGTTTTAGGGGCTTAACTGCTGACTACTAGTAGTTTTAGTTAGTAGCTTTGGCCATTTAATGATAAAAGTTGTTGTCATCTATCATTGAAACCTTGTTTACATATTTAGTCAGACGCGCAGTAAGTGAATGAGGATTCATGAATCTAAATATGATGATTATACAGAGTTACAGGCTAAGCCTTATAACGGTGTGGCTAATGATAACAATATACCATTTAATGTGGACCAGAAAGTCCAAAAACGTGGACTGCAGGCGCCATCTTCAGCCTCAGGACATATAATTCCTGGATTCATCCGTAGGCAGAGTGGTAAGGAACAGCAATTTACGCACCTACATATTGGTAACAACCAATGGTAACAATGGATGGAACGTGGTCAAAATCCAAGATGCCTTTAGGAGTCTTTCAAATTTGTAACACTGCAAGAACGTAAACCTGTGACATAAAGTTACCATCGTCTCTGCAAATAAACTTATACAAATCAGAGGGCTTGGGTAAATGTATCCAGCGTGGCTCTAACCTTCAGTAACAGGTGTAGTCAAAGCCGTTTTTTGTTACGTATAAATACAAGGCGCTGCAGCGTTCCCATGGCAACCAGCGGAGTTCTGCACCCACGAGCGACACGAGGTGTGCGCTCAGAGTGATACAACGAATCCGGTCTGATGCTTGAAATGTGTAGGTCAGAGACTTTATTGATTTCAGGTCCTGATAATCCCCGAACTCATGTTCTAATATAATATTTAATGTAAGTTCTTATTCTGGTAATCACGGACTTATAATTGTGATATTATCTCCAAATTCTGATATTATCCCTGAGCTGATACAGAATCTTAATTTCTGATTCTATAAATAATATATATTTACTTTCTAGTTACAGTTAGAGTTGTGAATAAAGTAAACTTTTTAATGGGAATTCTATGACTTTTGTGAATTTGAATCGTTCTAGAGCGTGCTCGGCCTGTTTGTAGTGTGTAATACTTTTTTTATTTTTTTTCTTGCTTGATTAACTGAGACGTTTATGATAACCTGGAACACCAGCTCCGCACTTAACTCATAATTAGCCACCATAAATAAATGTAATAATAACAACACGAGGTCGCTATATGTAGATTCAAATTGGCACTAATACCCATGCTAACCACAAGGGGGTATAGCTCAGTGGTAGAGCATTTGACTGCAGATCAAGAGGTCCCCGGTTCAAATCCGGGTGCCCCCTCTTTTCATTTGACTTTGAAGATATCTTTTACTAAACCTTTAAAAGTGGCACCATAGCTTAGGATAAAATAGCCACATCATCAACTGCATACATACAAAAATACAGTGTAATAGTTAAATGCAACATATAGAACATTAAAAGAAAGGCTTCATGTAATGATCTGTAGTGTTTTTATCCTACATAGTATCCACTACAATAGAAAAGCATAAATCAAGGGGTATGTGCATTAGATAAATTGTAACAAAATAAGTAATCATTCACTCACTTTATGTTTTTCTCATGTTTTATATCATATTTCATATGGCTGTAAATATATCATAAGTATTCAGTCTCTCTAAGATGTTATAGACTGATGTTAAGAACTGAGACTGACATGAGGGGTTATAGTTCAGTGGTAGAGTATTTGACTCCAGATCAAGTGGTTCACTGAAGCTTGCATTGCAGATCAACCACAGGCTTTCTGACCTTACATACAAAGTGCAGACTTTCCAAAAGCATTTGTGATGGGGTCAGGCATGTACATATCATTTTCTCAGGTTTTTTCATGATCACAATGGCCAGGGCAATGGGTCTAAATTCACCAAATCCAGGGAATGTTTTTTTTTTAAACAGATGTCAGAAGTATGAAGTTTTTTAGCACAGCTTCAATGATCTGTTGAAGATCTGTGTAAGGCCTTTGCAAGTCAGTCATCACAAATATTCAGGCAGTAGGGTAAAGCAGATCTTTGAAATGGTGTGCTCCTAAACTACTTAGTATGGAGTCACTATACATCTTCATAGATTTTCATGGAAGTCAGATTTGGGAGTGAGGGGAATATGTATAGTATGTTTTCAGCTCATTAGCTAACTGAATATCGCCTACATAGAGTATGTGGGCATGGCGTTTTTAGCTGGTAAAATCTTGCAGACATTTTCAGACAGTTGATCATGGCTCATTGGCCTGCTGGAGCAAGTTACTATCTTCTTAAAGTAGCTTTTGAGCTGGTATGATTTGTTGTTTACAGTGGCTGTTGGCTGATTGTCTTATTTTCTCATCTATATGCCACATCTTTGGCAAAGGTTTTTGCTGCTGAAATATGATTTGAATCATTATATTTCAGACACTCCATTTACTTGATTTGTTAATGGTAGCTTTCTAGATGTCCCAAAATATTGAAAATGAACACTGTGTTTATTCACACTGCAAATTATGTATTTTACCAAGGTAATCTCAGTTACACAAAGTGAAATAATAATCTAAACAGAAAAATAGAGTTTATTAAAGGCATTTAAGTTTGGATTGGATGATTTTTCAAACACTGTGATATCAATACCCCTGTGTTTTGTTTTGTTTTTGTTGTTGTTTTCTAAAAATAAAATCACACCCAACTAGCTTTTGCCCTGTTTTGCTCTGTGGAGATTAAATCTATGCTGATTAAAAGCAGTGTTCAGTAGCTAAAATTAACAAAATGTTGACTAAGTCTCGGAAATCCTGAAATGTTTGTATGTAAACACGTGTGTCTAGCACAGTTCATACAATTGCTAATGCTATTTAACTGATTTTTTCAACAATTTTGGTCATTGCACTTTCCACTTTCTGGATAAGTTTCTCTCAGTCACACTAACAAATTGAGAGGACAAAATGGCCACCAAAGGAGCATCATTAGACAGTTCAACGTGCTTGGAGGAGAAGGCTTACTACCCAATTGTGTTATGTTAGCACTGGCTAGCATTGTGCTAAGTGATGTAGAAGAGTGAGGGCCAGCAAACTTGCCCAGTGCAAATTTTATTTTTGGATCCCTTCAAAAATTCACCATCTTCACAAACAGGTCATCATTGTTACTTACTTAGTGGCAATACTTCACATTACCAAACCTTCACTCAGTTGGGGGTATAGCTCAGTGGTAGAGCATTTGACTGCAGATCAAGAGGTCCCCGGTTCAAATCCGGGTGCCCCCTTGTCCTTATCCTATTAGCAAACAGAATAAGTGCTGTTTATTTGGTGGTGACATGCCGTTCTATGTGCTTACCTTTGACCTGTTTAGTTATAAGGTGTTTTTGTGAGGTTGCATTTATTGTCAGGAACCACACAGCATTAAAAAATTTGTAGATGCTGATTAACCATTGATTTCATATCTTTTTGTTTGACACTGGGTAGATAAGAAATGACTTGAAATAAAGAACTAGGCAAATATTAACTGGTTGCAGTGTGGATATAAGGGAGTAATATTGGGCAGTTAAGTCTTTCTGATGACCTGGCATCCAGTGGCAAAGGCCTAAAGAAGAAGAACCACAATGTCTTTCACCTTTAAACCTCCTTAAGGGCATAAATAATACAATCCTCACAGTTAAGAGGAGAACCAGTTTCTGTGCTTGACTCTTTTTGACTAACAAGTTTTTATTAACAGTAAACAAATATAAATGTCCTTGTGTTTTCCCAGGACACTGCATTTATTGCTGTAGGACGCAGGATGTTTGGACTGTAGCAATGTTAAAACTAATAGTAGAAAACTAAAAAAACAAATAAATAATTCCTAAACATTTGCTTAAAACTCAAGAGGTTACCAGTTCAAATCTGGATGCCCATTTAGCAAGGTGTACAACTCTGTGTTTGGAAAATGGGACTAATTTATCAGCTTGTATTATAAGATTTAAACAAAGTGCTGCATCAGAATATCATAGAAGAACATTATCTGACAAACAGAAGAAAATAGCACTGAAGGACACTAAGTTTACTTTTGCAGCACCCACGGCTATTTTGTCCTGAAGAAGAGTAGTAATACATACTATTTTCCTGAATGTTTGGGACTGTAACATGGACAATAATGTCCTTTCCTTAATGAATGTGATCTTTACAAGCAAGGCTATGAAACAGTCCAGGGGACACAGCATCCATGATTTCAAAAATCATTTAAATTTTTGATTTGTCAGACCACAGGACGCCTCAGGCCCTCGTAAATGGGCTCGGACCCAGAGAAGGCTTTTCTGGATCTTGCTAATATGGTTTTCTTAATTGCATGATAAGTGTTATAGATGCAGTTATAAACTGTGTTCAGTTTTTAGTTGTGGGAAGTGTTTCTGAACATATGCAATGATTTCCACTATATAAATATGGTTGTTTTTATTACAGTGCAACTTGAGGGTCCAAAGAAAACATCAAAATACTTGTTATGGGCCTTGTCCCTTGCATATATATTTCTTTGGATTCTCTGAATCGTATAATAATGTAAAGTACTGCAGAAGATATAATCCCCATGTTCTTTATTCCTGAATTTTTGCATTGTTTGCCAACAGTCGTTCACAAAGTAGTGAAACCCTCCCCATCTTTATTCTGAAATACTTCACTCTTTTTAAACCCAACCATAACACAGACCAGTAGAAAATTAACCTAATTTGTTTATTTTTGTTTACATTTTTTTGTAATGTGTCGCTGGCATCAAATTGAATCAAACATATATTTTTCTAAAACCTATTAAATTTCTCAGTTGAAATGATCTGTGCTACATTACCTGTTCGCTATTGTACTTCATCACCTGTTTTCATTTCCATACTTGCATTTTCCAGAATCCCAACCTTTTTGGAAATGGATTTACAGTTTCAACACCAATCTTTTTTCAAAAACATTTATTTGTAAAAACATTAAAAAAATGTTAAAGAAGACACAACCTGAATAACCGGCCTGCTTTACAATACTTATTTCAGTTCTGCATGCACTGGTTTGAAATATGTCCATCATAAACAAATAAGGTCCATTTAAATAGTTCAAGTAATGCATCAGTAGCTTAAATGCTGAGCAGCGTCTCAATAAGTCACACAATGTGGCTCCTCCCAATAAAGAACTTTCTTCAGACAGTAATGCTTTCTCTCAGTGGAGAAGAATGTTTGTGATGCCAAATTCATCATATCAGAGCAGAATTCAGCAGCTGATCTTCACAATTGATTCTGCAATGTAAACAGCATGGACCTCTAAAACGGAGTCACATAATACACCAACACACTCGCACACACATACACACAGGGTTGCTTATATGTCCCAGAGTTTTATCAACTCCCGACAAAAGTGCTTGTGGCATGTGATGCCTCCAGTCTGTTGTGTTTGAAGGGGGCTCTAAGTTGGCTCCATTACAGACAGGCCCTGAGGAATGGGCAAGGACAAAGGCAGGCTTGGGTCTCTCTCTCCAGCTCCAGAAACTGGCAAAGAATCATCACTGGACTAGTTTGCTACCACCTGACGCATCCAATCCAAACTCGCTGGTAAACTAAAGAGGACAGAAGAAAATAATAAATTATGCTTCAGCTTATAACAAACAAAAGGGCTTTAAACAGCTAAATATGCATTTATACACTGTAAACCCTAATGTTCAAAGTAATTAACAGTATTGAGTGATTCTAACTTACATTATATTGAAAAGTTTCACTCAATTAGACAATTCAATTAATTTCAACAATTTCTTCTTTCTGAGTTTGTGAAACTGGAAATATTTGATTTAGCAGCGTCCTGGATATGTGAGATTTAACTGAATTTGTATTTTATGAGTTTATGCAGTATGACGTCTGAAGTCACAGACATAGGACAAGTTCTGGTCTGGGGTTCACTGCTTTTAGTGAATTTGGACAGGTACATTTGTTTGTTTCAGTGCAAGAAACAGAATACGATGATTTGCAAATCCTTTTCAACCTATATTCAACTGAATACACTACAAAGACAAGATATTTAATGTTCAAACGGATCAACTTGCAAATATTCACCCGTTTGGAATTTGAGACCTGCAACATACAACCTGCATGCTGCATACTTCTGACATTTGAATTATGAATGAACTTAAAAATGGTATGGCAACTGACTGCCTTAATTTTTTTGAGTTCTGTTAACATATTTGGGTTCACAGTGTATATGATATTTAACTTTGTAATTTTTTTTTTAATTTAATATATGCCCATATGTGCTTCACGTCTAATTTGTCTAATGTTTTTATTCAAAAACATTAGAAAATAACACATAGATAGATGCACTGTTATCACAATGTGCATAAAGACTTACCCCTCTCCAGTAAGTGCACAGCAGGCCTGGACATGCCATGAGTGTGCTGTTAACGAACTGAGTGTCAGCGTGTGTGAGATTTCTGCTACTGTCATACTGTCCTTCATATCCTGCTTGTTGGCCAACACCAGCACTGAGGCATTCTGCAAATCCTGAGTGAGATTGATAAAAAGCATGAGTGGTTAAGGTTTAAAACTCATATAGTGGTGACCAAATTTTCAACTACGGAAATCTGTCAATATCAATGATAAGAAGAAATATACAAACTTACCTCATGTGCAAGCATTCGATGGAGTTCTTCTTTAGTAATTGTCAAACGCTCCCGATCCGTACTGTCAACCACCAGGATCACAATCTGCAGAAAAAGACACAGCGGTTATAGATTGGAGATATGTATTTTTGGCAATACAAGCATGACAAAAACTCCAAGTATTTAAATGCATTGTTTAAAAAGATAAAACGGTGGTTAATCTGAAAAAGTTTTCTACTAGAACTACTTTCACCATAGCAACCATTATGGAGATATGTGATTTTGATATGCCAAAGTTGATATTCATAACTGTAACTGTGATTAACTGTGATCAAAATTTCAGAAGTCTTGTTCCTATCACCAACATTGGTAACAGTGGTAAGTTCTCCTTCAAAAGTATTTTCCACAGCTTTAAGGAAGGAAGTTAGGTGTGTTCCATCTCAAACGGGCTCATGAGGAAATTGGTTTGTATGTTTTTCTGCACTCTGAACAAGTGGTTACACATCCGTTTTATGTAATACACAGAGACATTTGACGCTGTGGCACTTCAAAGGTTTTCTTGACACATCTGATCTTGTCACATGGGCTCTTTCAGACGCACAGAACGTGATGTGGGATTTTGCCACAATCAGCAGTTCCTCTTGTGAGTAAGACAAGTTAAATTCCACTGCAGTTGAACCATCCAGATCCAGGAGACATTAACAAGAAAAGTGTAAATGGGGAACTGTTCCTAACACATTTCCTAAGAAAACTAAATGCCCTAAATATGTGTTAAGAAGTTAAAAATGTTTCATTCCCATCTTCATCTAATTTTCTAACCCTCTTCCCTTTCCAGCCATTGTCAACCATAGGTACACACCTCCGTATTGCAGTAGTATGTGTTCCAGCTGGCTCTGAGGGTCTCCTGGCCACCAATATCCCAGACAAGGAAGCGTGTTTTCTTGACATTAATTTCCTCCACATTGCTGCCAATAGTTGGAGTTGTGTGCACTGCCTCTTTAGTCAGACTAGAGAAAGAGAGAATAAAAAAAATTTAAATCCTCGTCTGCACCGTTGTTCAGCAGGGGGCGCTACCGCACTGAGCCAATGATCATGGTAGCATCTTTTAAAAACCGCTTCAAGAAGCAATCCTATTTCAAGCAAGATCTTTGACCTCTTTTCTTAAAGCTAGTAAACGGAGAAAAAAAATATTTGGAGTTTTAGAGGTATTTTAAGTATATTTTTGATATTTCCATTTGTTAAAGATTTATGTTTGTCCCTCAAGCATTTACCTTAATATAAATACCTAATATGTTTATTAATATCTCATTTTTTTGTAGCAAAAATTGATCATTACAGACAAATTTCATATATTTCACTGTATTTATTAAAATAAGTAAAAAAACAAACAAACACCAAGAGTGAAACAAACTTAAATCTGAAATTAGAATTCTTCAAATTAAGGCCTTCATTAACTGAGACAAATAAGTTATACTTACAACTGGTAAAGAACTGTTGTCTTCCCAGCATTGTCTAAACCCACGATGATAACTTTGTGCTCTAGAAAAGAAGAAATAAATGGTCAAATAAACTTAAATGTAAACATTTTAATAAACGTGACACCAAAAAGATGTGGATGTTTTTATGGGGTAAAAGCCAAATACAATTCAGAGAAACCTCCATTCTTTCCACTGACACTTTCCTTAGAAACACACTCATGCTGATTAGCTGATTCAGGTCTTTCCAGTGTAATCATGAGACACATGGAAGCTGAATGTGACTCGTATGAAGAAGTAACAACTGGGTAATGTTTACCTGCTGATGTAATGAGTGCTTAGGTAACTGACCACAGTCTTATCTATGCTGAGCAGGTAAGAAGTACAGAACATCTTACAATTAGATCTCTGTGATAGGACTTGGGCTCAGGAACACACTTTTTTTTTTTGTTCAAAATTATCTCCAAAAGAAAAGGCCAAAACCTTTCATACTTCTAACGTAAGCTCATTTAAAGAAGCTTTATTCCAAGTAATTATGATGCACCTTTATTCATCTGTTCTCCATTAAAGTTTTACACACTAGAAGGAACATATACTGTTCTCAAATATGAAGAAATGGGGTAACATGTCTAAAGTGCAAAAATGATTTCATAATGTAATACGAAAAGGAAAGGTTATGGCCAAGTTTAGATTATCCCCCTGCACAACCAAGATATTTGCTCTCAGTAGTTAAGTTCTTTACTTTAGAGTTTTAATTACATTAACAGAAAGAGAGGTCTTAGTTTTGACGCAAAATTAAAGAACCTATAGTAGTCCACATATAAAGATGTCCCTCTAGTCATGATATATCATAATTATGCTGATATTCAATAGTTGTACTATAATTTGTAACTATAAAAACTTTCTCGTTAATACTACTAAGTAAACAGCTATGCCTTTTACCTCATAACTACACTTTTTATTAGCGTTGGCAGGAAAATATAAATACATAACTGAGCTGGCCTTTAAAAATCACATATTGACATTAAATGTCTAAGGTACTTAAATGTGGAAAGTTAATGAAAATCAAAGCTTTTGCAGTGAAAGCGGACAGCGACGGAATGATTACAAACGGCATTCACAAACATTACTCAGCAATAACACGTTTATAACCTCGAGTATTACCTCTGTCTCCGAATACAGCCATCAGTCTGGTAAAGAGAAGTCCCATTATTAGTTCTGGTCACGATAGAATCTCTCCCGAAATGCTCGCTGTTTTATTTCGCCTGTAAGACACCGCTCTATGGCGACTGTGACTAAACGTCCTTTACCTTAACGTTACTTTCTATCTAACACTTTAATTACCCTGTCCTCCGTGAGGCCACAATCGTAGCTGAAACCTTTCTTCTTCACAATACAGACTATAGAAAAATGTGGGCGGGGCTCCACGCGCTGGAACGTGACGCACCCGTGACGCATTAAAGCAAGTGCGTAGAAACAAGAGCCATGATTGGCCACCGTCTGGCATGACGTACAGTACCTGATTTAAATAATTACAACCGACGTTCCAAATTTGGTCGAGTGAGAGAGTGGTACATTTTGTTTTGGTTCTCGCCCGGGATTTCCACTGGAGGAAATTACACTAAATTTAAAAACGACTGAAGTGAAAAAGGGAAAGAGAAATAGAGATATAGCTTATGGGATTCCCGGGACTTCATTAGAAAGTTCAAGCCAATAAACTCAACAAAACAAGCCTGTATTTGCTACAGTGTTTCAGAGAAACTATCTTTTAATATATCCTAAATTCATTATTTCCCAGTTAAGACTCGAAATTAAACAGTCTGTAAAAAGGCTATTACACGACTTTATAACATCCCCCATCTAATAACAGAATTTTAATATTTATCATAACTAGTTTTAATTGAACAAGTGTTTGATATATGATTTATACAGTTAAAGACACTGATGGGTGAATTGCTACATACCCATACTCGTGGAAGTCAACTTTGACCTCCTTATTTATTGATTCTTATGTTGTTGTTTTTTTAGATCTATTTGTTGTTTTCCTTTTGTTCCCTTACATTATGTTGGATTGCACCTTTTGAAAACACTACTTTCTCTTTGTTTAAACATTTGTTAACGGTAACGCTAATGATCTTTTCACTTACACTGAAACTGATTGCTTTTTTTTCTGTGACAAGTTTTCTATGATTTAGAATTTACAATTTAGATTGTTTGTACTTTTCCACCCAGTGTATTCTCAAAATCTTCATATAACACAAGAATCAATATAGCTCAAAAAAGGATAAACTCACTATCAATGCCCTTAATTTTATATGTTAATACATAACATTTTTGTCATTAGGTAAAACGAACTAGACCAAAGTAATTTAGATTACTACAAGAAATATAGGAGTTAAATACATCTGTTAAAATTGTTAGAATAATTTAAGCCTGGAAATATATAATGGTTAAAATCTTAGTGCATTAATAAATTCTTAGTGTATTTATTGTGATAAGCTAGGCTTGAGTTGGTGCTAAGAAGCTTTGATTAACTGATGATATGTGATAAAGAAAACATTCAGCTGCCCTTCTGGAGTATTGTTTATTCAGTTCTTGAGTATGACACCTGGTTTTGTAGAAGCAAGTGTTTATTTTCCTTTCGATTAAAGCAAGGGCTTAGCACACTCATGTTGTTGAGCCTCACTGTTCTTCCGTTTTCCTGTTGTATAAGAAAAAGCACTGAGTTTCATGCTGTGAGTCATCAGAAGTCTGAACATACACCAGAACAAAGAGATAGAAAAGCATGATATGAACTATGAGCATGCCCGCACAATATAAAAGATATGATTCTGTGAATGTGCATTTACTTAATTCATAGGAAAAAACTGAGAGAAAAGCACAGCATCAGCAATAACCCACATCACACCCAGTGTTTTGTTCTTAATGAATCAGTAAAAATAATTAGGTTCACCTGATTGGTTGAATTTCAAGTGTAAAATACATACACTATATATAATACTGTACATAGACAATACATAAAAATACTTTAAGGTGGAGCATTACTGTAAAACTGAATTTATGTAGCACCTTTGGAAGCAGTTTGAAGTCCCTTAAGCATTTGAGGGAATATAGACACTGACAAAGCTTCCTCACCAGGGAGTTTGTGTGCCAAGACCATGACAGGTCCTGTGAAATGTGAACCCTAAGGTACTTGAAACTGTCAACTCTTTTCTATATTTCACCATACAACTTCCATTAAATATATTTAGGTGATGAGTTGGATTAGACAAATAATCAGATGGATTTCCAGAGTATATATAATACACTATATTACAGCCTATAAATATGTAAGTTACTCTGTCATATATCAGAAATGAGAATACTGGACTGTATAGGCCATTCACTCACTTCCCTTGTAAGCAGTCACATTTGCATTACCCTGCCCAAGACTTTGCACAGTTTACTGAAATGACTCTTCATTTACATTTACTGATCATCACCCATTGTTTCAGAGATAAAAGAAAAATGCATTCATACCATCTTACGTTTGTGATATGATTATGATGAGATGATACTGAAAATATGTGCAACTGTTAGTAATGTTGGTCTAGTTTTTCCACATACATAGTACACAGCTGCTGAAAACCACTTTTGGTGTGAAAAAAAAAGTTTTAGACCTAAAATATAAGTTTTCTAAATGAACAAAAAACATCTACAAAAACATAATGATACAAAACACTGAAGTACTGGTATATGTAAGAACAATTAAGAATTTTAATGGAATGCACGTCAGCGTGATACAAACAATGTCATTGGTGAGGTTTGATGTGAAACGATGTGAATTTACAGCCTGAAGTCTTTTTTTTTTGCAGTTGTGGAGACAGTCAAAACGGCCAATTTATGTGGAGTTTTATTTAGTATTCAGAATTACCCACAAACAATATATGCATTCATATGCATGAATTGTAATACATGTCAATTGCTTCCATGAAAATGCATTAAACAGTGGAACATTGGGTTTCCTGTCAAGTAAACTGACTCTGCATTTCTACAGAATGTCACATTTGACATTAAGCCACTCTCAAATGTTTGTTTACATCTTTACAACCCTTAAATTATCCAGTCATTTGGAAAATTCAGTGAAATTCCCCTTTGACCGCGATAGCTGATTGTTGAAATCGGATTCAGCCTTTAGTTGCTCTGCAGTGTAGTTTTAATTAGACTAAAGCTTGCCATGTTTTTACTGGCACTGACATGAGGATGTGTTAGAGTGAAACCATGAGGCCTGTTTCTAATCTTACGTTTATTGATTTGCCTTTGTAACTTATATATAGTGAGCTTCACAGATCCCAGTGGGGATTTACTAATATAGAAAATGCAAAATGGACTTCTTAAAGGCAAAATAAAGGGCAAACCATTCACACCTGTTTGTGCTGTTAAAACCTCAAGGACTAAGAAGAACATTTAAGAATTAACAGTTAAGGTTTAAATAGAAGAATTCCTTAGATTTACGCATAATTTAATATTTGATATAAAAACAGAGTCATTCAGAATGGTTTAATATGGAATAATTTTACCAGAGAGATTTCATTAAGCCATCATCACAAAATAATGTTTCCTTTACAGGCATTAAATAATTCTGAGGTTTGTATCCCGCCATTACATTTGTAAATAATTCTAATTCACTCAGGTATATCTAGGACAAATCACTTCTACACCAAATCACTCAAAATGACAGTTCCACTTCAGGTACGCCCTTATCTTCAAGTAACTTTATCGTAAGCATTTAGCTACTTATATAATTATGTATAAACTACATCAAATATTTTTTTTAAATAACAATGAAAACATATACCAATAATTAAAAACTAATTCAATATTTTATGTGTTTCATACAATCTGTCATTAGCCCTGGACTCTTAAAAAGTAAACCCTCCTTCTCCATTCAGGACACGTTGAGTGTGGGACTGTAAATTGGAAATAAACATGTGAAATCTTTAGAGTAGGTTGACTTCAAAAACAGAGACAATTGCCCCTCATAAATGTCCCCTCTTCCCCCCTTCACACCCATTTGTCTCATGTGTTTTCTCATTTTACTGTCCCTGCTCCTCTTTCTTTGTTTTATTGTTCTTCTCCACGACTTCACCGTCTTTGTCCTCAACCCCAATACACATTGTTGTCTGTAGGAGTCATTTAAAAGACAAGCAGTCTTTTAAATGACTCCTACCTGAATTTGAAACTAAATCTGCATCACTTTCATGCAAATGAAGAGAGTTTGTTGCAGTATACACCATTAAGGTTTCACAACAGAATTTACTGGTCAATCCATGTATAATAACCAGGCAGCATTATTACGCTTTGACATATACACATGCAAAAAATTTTAGATATTTATCGTAATTAGTGAATTAAGCTAATTTATCATTATTTAGTCATTTGGTCATCATGAGCTAGAGGCACATACAGCCCCACTTGTGAGAGGAACCATGGAACTGCAATTTCTCTGGAGTGATGAAACACATCAACAGCAAAAAATAAATAAATAAATAAATAAAATGGACACAAAATATTTGAAACACGGCAGAAAGGGAATTTTTGATTAAAAGGTTTAATTAAAATACGAATTTACCCACAGATTAAAAACAAAAGGCAAAAAAGCAAAAATGGAGCTACAATCAGGCACCAAAGATTACATGTTTTTAATTTCATATATTAACAATTGCGATAACGCAACAATAACATTATTTATTAAGCTATTTACTTGTGTATTTACTGAATGTCATCATTAGCATGATGTCCTTTTTGAAACATAGGCGAGTAAAAATAGGCCCAGCAAAGACTCACTAACTGTCTGCACACAAAAGGCTTCTTAAAAAATGCCCCCCAACACACACTCATACACATACATACTCATACACATACACACTTGTACACACACACAAACCCACACACACACACACACATGCCTGGTTTACAAAATGGCCACAGAGATAGAGACACAAAAGGCAGGAACAAGAGAAAAAGGCAGTAGAATTTCACTGAGTTTTTTTTTCAGAAAATGTAAAATCTAGGATCTGTTCCAGAACTTTTTTTGAACATGCCCTCTTAGACTTGGACTCTCGACATAGATGTGCACGCCAAAAGGAATATCACACTAAGTTAGATTAGCCCCAAAGAAACAAATTTTCATTTAGATAATAATGTTAATAAAAAATTTGTTTTCATTTACAGCCACTGTAGTGCCTTTCTTTTAGTACTTGTTTGCTATGAGGGCTTCACCTTGATAAGTAGCAAGCTAGCATAATCATGTATGTTAGATGTTGTGGATTGCAAACTAACGTTAGGCAAATTGAAAGCTACTACTTTTACATTTTAAGCATTTTAAAGTCATCCTTTTCAATGTCATATACAGCTTTGTAATCCATAAGACAAATGTGCCAGGATGCAATGATTTTTGGGCAAGACTTGCTTCTAAAATCTGAATTGTGTTCACTCAATCCATTGCCAACCTGAGAGATAATCTAGCACACTCAGTTGCATGAAGGGAACACCTATGAGGCAAACTGTGAGAGGGCATGTTAAATCAGTACTGAAACGGTCAGAAGTTCTTGTCACAAAATCAGCACCGTACTGCAACTAAAGTGACCAGTAGATTAGCACATACATGCCTCTAAAGCCAAAATATAGGGGCTATACTTTCATAATACACCCAAACAATGACAATATGTGTTAAGACAACCCAGGTTGGGCAGTGGGTGTGGCTTCATGAAAAATCCTGGCACTTGTGACTGGTTTAGTTGGATGATTGGCACATGCCCTGGCAAATAAAGATAAAGTCCCACAGGAGACAGGAAACAACCAAATAATAAATAATTAAATCCTCTACCCAACAAGGCAAATTTCAATCATCTATGTTAGCGTTTGATGGAAGTGATTCTTTAAACTATTCTTTAAAAATCTTTAAAATTACGTTTGCTAACATCACACTCCTTCAAAGGTGTGGGTGATCATATCACATATAATAAAGCAGTTTCAAAGTTTCTTTTTTCTTGCATAATAATACCTGTTAGCATAAAATAAATGAATGCCAGTGGGCTTTCGTGTGTTTGCCACCTTACTGAAGCTGTTCGAAAACTCATAAATGAGTTTTAGAACAGCATACTGTACAGGCTGGAAAAACACATAGCAGCAATGGAGCTAGAGAACGGCAAGATGTGATAGTTTCTAGCATCTAATAAATAATATCCAAAGAAACAGAGAAAGTATATACATGAAAAATATTGGCAGCTCTTTGCAGAAATCTGTTTTGATCTAGCCTCGATTTCCAGGTGAAAGCAATATTTGGATCCACAGCACCAAGGAAATAGTTTCAGAGCATTTAAAATGACATAGCCAATAGCTTGATTACCTGGAAAAGGAATATCTTCTGAGTAAATGTTTTTGATGCTAATATTTTTGCCACCAGTTTAGGTTTCAAAGCAAAAATGATCTATCCAGGCCTCGCTTAATGATAAACAATTAACTAACGTTAAACATGTGAGCAACTGCAGTACTGAAAATATGGAAATTCAGAGTGCATTATATTTTTCAAAAAAGAAAGAAAATGAGTAGTCTGTTTTTCGTTTAATCAAGTTAGCATTAGCAAAGTGACAATTTTGTTATTGTTTCCAAACTGAATAGTTTGTTATGCCATATCTTAATACAACGTAGCACAGTAGTGTAGTTTTTAATCTCAACATTAATCTAATATTGTGATAGTTGCAATGAAATTATGAATTTGTTGGCAGAGCTTGGGTAATGAGTAAAAGAATGGAATCGAGGCTAGGGAAGTCTAAAGTGGGGAGAAATTATTATCGAGTACCATAGAGACCCACCCCATTAAGACTACAGAGGACAAACACAGAAGCATTCATGTTCTGTCTCTCTCTCTTTCTCTCTCTCTCTCTCATACACACACACACACACACACACACACACACACACATAGACTTGTGGTTATACATTCTGAAACGTATGTAATTCTCATTGGGAACAGCAACTATCTTCTCACTGTTAAGGGTTCATGCAGAACTACACAAAGTGAAATAGAAATAAAGATAAAAAACTGAATCAAGCGCATTAATTTCCTGTCCCCTGTCCTCTAAAATTAGATTTACTTAATATGTAATGAGTGAACGCCTGGTTTGTATAATGCGCTATGTGCAAATATGAACTGTACAGCGTTTTCCTGTGACGGTTTTTTTTGGGTTGTAAACAGATCCAGTTTTCAACAGTCTAACCTATTTAAACCCTTCTGCCCTCTTGAAAGAATACTTTAACCACATACATTAACATGGCTAACAATGACCAGAAGTTGGCAGACATCAACTGCTATGATGTCTTTGATTTTGTATTTTGCTGTTTGCTCTGTGTATATGTGTAAAACATGTATGCTAATCTATTGTTATTTAATTAATGCTAATTTGTATTATGTTAATTCATTGTTAGCAACATTACTTTTTATTCCTTTAAAATTCCCCCGTTTCTCCATCTGTTTTCTCCTCATCTTTCCAGTCCTCCTTTATGGATAGGGGTTCTTAGCGGATGTACACATCTCTGCTCCACTCCTCTTGGTTTTGGTTGCGGCCCACTGTACTCTCGCTTGCCTCTGCATCTTGGCAGTAACGCTCCCTCAGCTTACCCCGCCCACGTTGGTGCTGATTGGTCATTGGTGGTGCCATGTTGAGGTTCTCCTGATCAGGCTCTGCACCCTCGTCCTCCCAGGATGCCTGTCGTGGGGCGTGGTGCATGGGGTTTAAGCGGCCGCGGCAGGAATCTGGTTCCTCATATGGATCCGTCTCCATGTCATCAGTGTAGGCAGAGTCACGGCTGCCCTGTGTCTCCGAATCAAATGTGTCCTGCCGTGATAAGCCTCGCCCACCTGTGTGCAGCTGGCTGCGAGAGGAGCGTAGTGGCTGCTTGCCCCCCAGGTCAGTCTGGTAGTCCTGCAGCCGGCCACGTTCTGAACCTGGCCCCTCCCTCTTCTGCTCACTATGCACCAGAAATGGCCCCTGCATTGGCAAGTCGCAGCCACAAACCACACGCCCAGGCCAACCAGCATGCAGAAACACACAAAAACAAAAGAGCAGAGCAGGCAGCAGGTTAGTGCAAGGGTTAGTATTTAAGTAAATGTCACACATATTACATTTGTATTTCCAATCATACCAACATGCTTGGCATTTGACTGCTGATCCAGGGTGCACTGTAATGCTAGTAAACCATTAATGTGAGTTAAATAACTTTAAACATATCATAAAGTACAACACTGTCCTCAGGGTTTAAGTCAAATTAAAATTCTGGGCCCACACCAAACAATTTAGGCAGATTTTTTGTTGAAAGACTGAAAATATGTTAACAACAAATTTTTAAAAAGTCTTCTCAATTCATTTAATAGTAAAAAGGATTCAAGTAAAACAAATTGGTTAACCAATGTTTGCAATCAGATCCTAAAGTCATATACAATATCCAATGCAGTGACCTATTTGGAACAGGCAACATCATAAAAAAAACATGTGTGTAAAGACACATTTTGGTCAGTGCATCCCATTCAATTTCAGCAAATTTGACATGTCATTTAACCTAGAATAAATTTAATTAACAGGTTGAGGACCCATTACACAGGTGTATGGTTTGGTAACTGTTAACTGTAACTGTGAGTAGAGTAAAAAGTTCAAGAGGTTCTTCATTCTTACCTTTTAACCTAAGCTAAAGCTAAAGACCCAGTAACCAGTGCTTTCAAATTTCAACATGGCTAACAAGAACGTAGCTGCCAGAGAGTGACGTGTAGGTGACAGTATTTAACATGATCTGATATGTGACATGATCTGTTCCCAAACCTCATATGACTAGAAATAGCTCCAGCCAACACCACAGCAGCTACTATAGGAAAGGAAGGGATTTTCCCAGCTCACAGGTGACAGCTACTGTAGTTTACTACCACCAATCTGTAATAGTCACGTCTGTCTGTAATACTCACTAAGTAGTATTAATTTATTCAAATATTAAGTCCTGTCAACTGGACCTGTAAATATGCCAATCTTCATATAAAAGAAAAGTGAAAGACACTCAATTATTTACTGTAGATTTGGGCCCTCTTGTGGTCATGATGAGTTTATAAGGTGAAGTGAAATATACATGTTGTGTTAGAGGGAATCACACTTGCTGCAACTCATGTTTGCAAACTGCACATAATATAGTAAAACAAATGCAATAAAAACTCATAATATAATACATTTCTGATAACTGTACTAAAATCTTCATCCAATTATGTAATACATTTTTACACAATGTAGTAAAGTATTATATTCTGTGCTGTTTATGACATTATAAAATGAGTTTCACTGAAAGAATAATGCAATAACCAATATATAATGTAATCAAACACTAAAATGAAAATTTAAATTTAATTTAAACAAGTGGTAAATTCATTGTTAGTTGTATATTTTCTAAAATTATTTGTTAACTAATACAATACTGTATATAAAAAGAGTGACACGGCCTTAATATTCTGACCACCTCTTCACTATATAGTTTAGTAATTAAAAATATCAATTTATCTGCATTACTTTGTTTGCCCATCACCCTGTTTTTCAATGGTCAGGACCCTTACAGAGCAGGTATTATGTAAGCGGTGTATCATTCTCAGTGCTGCAGTGAAACTGATGTGGTGTTTTAGTGCATGATGTGCTGATACAAGTGGGGTCAGACACAGTAGAAATGCTGTAGATTAAATAAATACTTCACTAATTATACCACTTGTTCAAATTTACTTCTAAATTATGAGTTTAGTGTTTAATTTTAGTTTAGTTTAAGTTCATATATTATTTTATATATATATAAATTTTACTATAACTCATTTTATAATGCAGTAAATAGCAAATAATACCATAGTATATTATGTGCAAAAACCTTATTATGTGGATGAAGATTTTATTAAACATTTATTATACACTTGTGTTATAACATTATGAGTTGCCAAACACTTGTAAATCGAGAGTGTCAGGTTCTGTGTCACTAAAATAGCCATATGATCATTTATATGTCGTTTTTCAAAGACTGAATTTTGATTTTGTGGTTAGTTTTTGTGGCACAGTTGTATTTACAGATGTGCACATGTCAGAGAACACCCTCCCATTTTTTCAGACATTATCCTGAAAAAAAAATTATATGTATAATTAAACTACAAGTTTTTTTATAAACTACAAGTTTTTTAATGTCTTTTCTTTATACAGCTTCCACTCTTTTTTGAAAACTCCTGCTTTACCATAGTTTTCCTTTGACTTTCCCTTCCTTACACAAGGGAATTATCTTTAATCTGACATCCTCAAACATAGTTCCTGAAATTACTAACATGCACTTAATGGCTGTAATTACTTTTGACTGGAAAGTAATTAAATGGAGTAATGGAGGTCTCTTACTTTTGCACATTAGTGCATAAAATCACATCTGGTGGCTGTTATCAAATGATTCGCCTATATCTTGCTGCCATGACGACAGCACTCTTGTCTCCTTGACGACTGTTAAGGTGGAGATTGGGCAGATGCCCATCTCTCTTTGTGGAAACACACACGCAAGCACACACACATACATGATCAACCACAGTAATTTAAGTTGAGTAAACAACATTAGCGTCCACACTGGCACTAGGTTAGAATGAAAGCATGGTGTTAATAAGGTAAGGAGTTGAGCTTGTTTTGCAGGGATGGTGCCATGGCAACACTGAAAGGGGCAGGGATGTAGCCTATGTTTCCCAGACGACAAAAAGCACCACTGGAGAGCCCAGGCAACACAGTTTCTGCTGGGGAAGGGGGAGGGATAGCTGTGTATTTATAGGTGTATGTTTGTGTACGTGTTGGGGGCTTTAGTGGGTGGTGATGGGGTGATTCTAGAGGGCAGAGAGGGCAATAATTGCATACATATTATAGCTGTTGTTTGTGTGTGCATGTGTCAGAGTGATTTATGTCCATCGCCGATGTTATCAGGATCGAGACAGATAAATAAATAAAGTTGTGCTTGTAGATTTCTATCTGTTGAGCAGCTGTGTGTACAGTCATATATAAAAATTTGGACACTACCTGTCAAGTTACACATTTTACTCATTTTCAAAGTGAAGATAAGTTATACACCATCTATAGGAAGCTTAAAAATGGCATTTTTTTCTATCTATGAACTGTGCCATAACCCATACCATTTAAGTCTTATTTTGTTTCCAATTTGGTAAATGAAACAATAACATAAAAAAAAAAAATTACAGACGTGTGTTCCCTGTGGAGGATGTGCACTTATTTTAACTTCATATCAACAAATGAATAAAGAATATGACCAGGGGTGCCAAAAGTTTTAACTCTGACTGTAGATTCCTATCTGTTGAGCAGCTCTGTGTATTTTTCTTCATGTCGCTGAGGGAGAGCAGTTCTGAACTCCACCCCCCTGCTGCGTGCCACCTATTAGAGAGCATGCTCCTCCTCTTGCCCCTCCTTCTGGGGGCCAGAGCCATCCAGGAGCTCCAGGTTTCGGCGCAGTGAGGTGAGCACCTGTACCTGAAGGTTGGAGACGGGCTCTGGGGAGGCTGCCAGTGCGGCTGTGGCCATGGTGCGGTTCAGCAAGGGGTTTGGGGGGTTGCTGCTTGGAGGATGTGTGGCCTTCCAGTATGCCTCCAAATAATCAGCCAAGTGCTCACATGCATCCTCCAACTGATTCTCATCTAATATGATATCAAACAGCTCCTGAAAACAAAACAGAGGAAGAGTACTTTCTGCTATTAATGTGAGACTGACACAGGAAGAAATACATATTAAAACTCTTTAGGAAATTTTACAAAAAGGTTCACTCAATCATTCAATCTTTAAGTTCATCTTTCATTGCTAACATTTCTATGTGATGTTGTTTATATTCTGAAAGACGTATCAGGAAAGAATAAAGTAGTCAGCGCCATGGCGGATCACTGCAGTCTCAAAAATACAGATTCTGGTAGCCAGGGTTTCTTAAGTCGTAAAACTAAAACTGAATCTTAAAATCAGAGGTTAGATTTTTAAAGATTTAACTGATCACTGAAGGAAGACTTCACAATTTTAGAAGGATGGAACAGCTGAGTGTTAAAGATTTCTGTGTAATTGTCTGTTTAATAAATATGTTTTTTTTTGGCACTGACAAATGTTAATAACATGTTGACTTGAATTAAAAGTGTGGTTTTGCAAGGTACTGTATACACACACACACACACACACACACACAAGTACTCACAGGGGGGCACTGTGCTAATTTATCTGCTGCCACCATTTGCACATTCAGATGTTTGGCCTGAGATTTACCTCTGGACTTAATCAGCCTTTGCAATACCTGTGAGAGAGAGAGAGAGAGAGAGAGAGAGAGAGAGAGAGAGAGAGAGAGAGAGAGAGATAAAGAGAGAGAGAGAGAGAGAAATAAAGAAGAGCAAAGAGTACATGTCTGAAAGAGTATAATGTTGTGTATGCTATGGTTACCTTTGGTGAGGCTATTTTAATATAGACGATTATTGGAGCCAGTGATGTTTTGGCGAGTTGAGATGGATGGTTAATGGTGTCAGCATCCAGAGCTACCAATTGCAGAGTCCGAGCCAACTCGAAAATTCTCTCTATCTCACTCTGCACCTCGGCTAATGGAGAGAGAAAGATATTAGGAAAATCACACACTCCCACTTGTCTGCACACACACACACACACACACACTGAAGAAAATGTTATTGACTTGATTCAAATATGTTCAAAATTCCCATATGAATACAATATATTACACCATTACAGTTATAACCTAACATAAGAAAACTGAAAGAGAACACTGAGGTAGTGTGATATTCTAATATATTTTTTCTGTCCTGGTACCAGGTTGATGATAGATGGGGCACTGCCCTACTAAATGACCCAATCAATGACCTGCACAGTACCCATGTGGAAATGGCAGACACATTTGAATCTTATATATTCAATGCATTTTCAGTACACACAAACAACAAAAACTGTAAGTTGAGCTGTAAATGCATGTTAATAACACACACAAAAAAACATCTTCAGAGAGAAAGTGATGTGTGGTGTTCACCACAGACACAAATACACTGCTGTTTTTAATGGAGAAAAAAAAGACTAGTTACCAATCACAGAAGTACCAATTATACTCGAAAACCCAAGTTATGGTGAGTTAGTATCATGCATGTGAAGGTTATCATGGTTAGAGCAGAGGCTCCAAATCCTGTAGTCAGTGACCCCAACCCAGGGCCTTTGCTTTCACTTGACACACCTGAACGGAGTCTTGAAATCGGTGTATATGCAAGTGGAGTACATTTGTATGTTCAGTATTGCAGCTTCATTTTGCCCTGAGCAGCTAGAGCAATACACAGAGAATGCCCTCTTAAAAAATAGTTCCTAAATAATTCTTAGTATAGATGCACTATTTGAGGAGAAGCCTTTAACTATTTAGGAAATAGGTGTAAATATAGGTTCTTTCTGGGTCAAAGCCCTTCTGAGATTAGCATTTCCTTCTCTAAATTCTGAAGAGCTTTGTAGTAAGGTATGGTAGAGTTACAAAACCATATATATGTTTACCATTTGACCTAACTCTAAATTTGAGAGACAGCTAACAACATGAAAGTAAACACATAGCAAAAGTGCCACAAAACTAAACAACTTGAGTTTGAAATAAGTTTCTATACTAATTCAAACCGTGAATAAAAACTTTCAGACAATTTAAACTTCAGCTATGTACAATAAACAGTCATTTTCCCGCTCAAACCTACCGTACCACCTTAAAAGATGCAGCGAGATATTGCCTTTAAGGTGGACTATAATGCAAACTGAAATATAAAAGCTGCAACACTCAATAAACTGAAAGAGTCAATAATATTCTTGGTTAATTTTTAAAAGTAGAGCTTCATATGCACGCTACATCAATACACATCATAGTATTACACACACATTTTTACACTTTTAAAAATAAAGGCTCCTACATGCTTCTTGGTTTATAGATGATTCTTGGGAAAAGATTTAACTGACATAAAATCTTTACATTACATGAACTTTCAAAAGGTTCTGGACAGTAGTATGTCCCAATCTTTAGAAAAAACAAAATGGTTCTTCAGTGGCAATGCTACAAAGAACCTTTTAGGCACCTTTATTTTTAAGAACATACCCTTAGTTCTGTTTTCTGAATTCCTTCATTCCTTTATTAAGCATGCAGCAGGCATGTTAAGAGCCTCCAGTAAAGCAAAAGAGGGTGTTGATGATGAAACCATGTTGATGGATAGATTTAGAGGCTTTTGAGGAGGAATGAATGAGATGAGTGGATACGTACCCAGTACGTCTGAGGTGAAGAGAGAGAAGAAAGAAGAAAGGAGAAAGGTGGGGAGCAAGGCGCAGTGAAAAAAGAGAAGGTGATGGAGAGAGTTGGATAGACAGGATGAAAAAAGAAAGAAAGAAGCCAATCAGGCACAACAGCTCACAAAGAAATGCTGCAGAAAATGCACAGGAAAACACTGACAGAATGTCCACAGGGGACCCACAGGAAAGGAAACTTTCAAAAGCCTATGGGAGAAAAAAATAAGCTCCACATTTCAAATATTTAGATTTTCATGTCACCGTGATCACCAGTGGTGTTTTTTAACACATGCTCTCTGTTCATGTGTGAGTGGGAGTGTCTTACCCAAGCTGGATCTGGTACTGGAGCGCTCAATGATGGTATGTTTACTTGGGTTGTTCAGAACAGAACGTTTGGCAAGCGAGATATCTGCTGTCACCCTGGTGATGGATATCCTTTAATACATAACAACCAACATCATTATGACCTCATAGCGGCTGTTGCTATGGCACCTACATCATAGTGATTCATATTCTACAATACACAACTACCAACTTTATTATGACCTCATATAGGCTGTTGCTATGGTATCAGTATCAAAGCGACTGATATTCAATACAGTCTGGGTACCTTAAGATGACTCTTATACTGCAAGATGCAATAATCAACAGCATTATTTATTATCACTGTGACAATGACATCAGTATCATAATTACGATGTAGGCATGTCTGGTGTCATTTGACAGGCCAGGAACTCAATCGTTACACTTTATTCAGCAGGTGCGGATAAACATGATATTTTCTACAGAAAAATAAAAGTTAAATAAGTATGTACTATATGATTAAAGTATAATAACACACACACACACACACACACACACACATATATACTTTCTAGTGAGCTAAATCAAATATTCTCACAAGCCAACTTTGATTGGCAAGTTAAACCTAGGTCAGCTCTCTCATATAGCCATGTCTTAATTTTACACTAAATAACCCCATTTGGATGTATTTAGCACTTTTGAGCAGTGTATGTACCTGTGGCAATGTATGCATTTGTCATACATTTAAGGTGTGCACACATCTGGTATTCACAAATTTCCTAAATTTTATAAAAATATTAACTACCCATATCATGTGTAAAAAATGTGGTACCTACCTGCCCTCAAACTTGTGTTTCAAGAAGTCAAAGAGAGCTTTCTGCATCATGTCAGTCACCTGAAAAGCAACATACATATTTAGGAATAATAGTCTGACACATACAATGTAGAACAATATCAACAGAGAACAAAAGCCATTTGGGAGAAGAAAATTCCAGATAATCTCTAAATTCATCAAGACGAACAACTTTCTAATAACTACTCTGAAGTCAACTACATCTCCAGGTTTTCCAGCTGTTGCTGTCAGCATTTCCTCAGAGCTGCTTGATCTTCTGACTTTTCTTAATCACCAGGAATGCTTCCCTGATCTGAATTGCCTGTGGTTAATTTTAGAGCAGCGTGGCATGACCCAGACCACTTCTCTCCTAACACACTATTTTAGAATGAACCCTGGGGGAAACAGCACATTAGCTGTGGGTGCTGTGCAGAATGAACGGGTTTCAGTTTTTATGCCACCAGCTCTTACCTCATAACCTTTGAGTGATGGCCCCACCAGGATGATGGGTCTCATAGAAGGCACCACGTCATAGGGAGGTACGTGTTCCATCTGAGGGATCATAAACACACATACACATCCACTATTAAAAGGTAGATCATAATCTCTAATGCAGGGGTAGCTAAGCTTAATCATAGTGATTTACAACCATGAAGAGTTTAGTCCCATCACACCTGGTCCTAATATCCAGACCCAAGAGGCGTGACATTGGCATGTCATATTAGAGTTGGAACTAAACTCTTCACTACAGTAGATGATCAAATGTAGACAGTGGGTGAACAGTAGAGAAAGTAAACAAGAAAGGTGTGACTGCTGTTTCTTTGATATGATAGTTGTATGTAAAATGTTGTCAAAAAACCTGTCCTTTGCAGAGCATGTGTGAACTTATTTTCAGTTAGAAAATCAACAGAACATGATTTTGGTCATGTGTGCTTAAACTTTTGCACAAGATTGTATTAATATGTGAGTATTAGGTGCTGCAGGACCCCCAGATTTCAAATGTGGATGTGGGCTGATTCTGCATTTCAAAGCAGTCTAATATTGTTCAAAATTCCAGTAGCATATCATCCCACACTGTGGAGATTGTTGGTTTCTGTGCCATATTTTAGCAATTAAAAAAATAGGGGGCAAGTTCACATTTTATAGGTACCTCAGTTTTTATATCAAATATTTCAATCATTTGTTACAACTAAATAAAACAAAGCCACCCTCCGCCACTCCTCCTGCACTCATTTAAGTTGCAGCATCTATTATGCACACACTGTGCACACACAATTAAGGTGATACTGACACAAACATCTCTCTTAATAACTTTGCTGCACTTACTGATCATGAAAAAGTGTTCTAGGAGGCTAAAGCATCTGTTTGTTTGAACGGTCATTGCACATTTTATTAATGCAAATGTATTCATCTGCTCTGTCAGGGGTAGATGTGTTCTTGCTAGTTTTGCCATGTGCTAAGTTATAATCCACTGGCATTTCTGGCAATATCTTTTTTCTTCCCAGCACCCCAAAACGTGGGATGATGAAGAAGAAAATGGACCAATTCGACAAATTCCCAGTGGGAATGCATTTGCATCGTGAAGATGGGTCTGATTATTTTTTACAGTTTTAGATTTTCATAAAATTGATGACAAATATTCAGTTTGTCTAATTTGAACTAAACTAATAATTATAATTTGTTTTGCAAAACAACCATTTGTAGAAAATAACTAAAAACTAAACATATCTTAAATTTGGTATTAAACCATATATTAAACTAAAACCTAAAGTGTCAATGTTTACAAAATGTGAACTTCCTCATTAATCCATAAATATTGAGAGCAGAACAAGTTTTGTGTGCATTAAAGTTCTGATGTGTATGTTATTGTCTCTGACATGTTCTGTTTAATGTGAATAATCTAAAATATTAGGTCAGATGAACATCATGTATTTTGTTGCTGCTGGAACAAAACAATGTATAGAGATGTAAAAACGATAAACCAATCCACTTAGTCTTTGCTGACATATCAAGAAGGCAAATTTGAATGTTTGTTGTGTTAAATCAAGTATAATCAGGTAATCGTTACAGCCATAAATGTATGTCTAATGTTCATGTCAGTAAAGCACTGCTGAAATTAAGGCCAAAAAAGAAAGTGATACAAATGCTGCTGGGGAAAAAAAAAAAGAGTTCAACAGAATCCCCTCCTACTTAAATGCCCTGTTATATAACATCTGCCTCACATTTCACAAGAACTGGAAACAATGTTGTTGTTTTTTGTATCATCTGAAACCTTTCTTTGGGCACATTCAACAGCCCACATTTGTGGCTGGTAATAATGACTGTGGACAGGTGCACATATGTGTGGCAGGGTGGCAGGTGGTGGTATGGGTGGGATAACCATTCAGTGTGTCACATGCTTTAAAACAATCAAACATACTGTCAGAATGAGTTGGTCTCATTCTGATCTGTTGGTGTGCTTTCATGTTTGCTGTCGGCGAGTATTCCTCAGGTGCGAGGAGGTTGTTCCAAACTATTTTATCTTCACTGTATTTCAGTGAAGCGCAGCACAGGGAACACTCTGCTCCAGACTTTACTGTATACATACAGACATATTATATAATAATACGAGAAGAGTTGCTGAACACCTGCTTCCACTTCAAAACTTGAACAAATAAAGTTTGTGTACAGCTGCTTGCCAAATGTTTCTTTTAAAAATGAAGATCAATAATAGTCAGTTTGCACTCCCTGTGCTGTGTAATAGCCACTACGCTTTTGGCAAAATTTTACAGCAGATGTTGAAAAAAATGCAGTGAGAATATAATGGCATTCAGTGGCATATATTCTATAATGGCATTCAATGGCATAGCTAGGTCAAGTACTCATGTTGACCAATTAGTTCTGTATCACATTTGCCACTTTAGCTCATCACAAAACAAGTCATCACTCTATAGAGCACAGAATAAAAATACAAGATGCACGCCTACACACCTCTAACAGTGGGCACAGGCTTCCTCAAAATACAGTGGCTTTTATTTGATTACTTCTGGTAACTAGATGTTAAATATGTTATTAGGTACGAATAAAGGGATCTAGTTCCAGGGCTTTAGAGTGTGCATAATAAAAACTTGATGAAAAGGCGTCTGAATTTGGTACTTGTTTGTATATCAAAATATCTCCAAGGCTAGACATGACAGTGGGTGTGCTCAGCTAGCCTCCCTCAGATGTTGAAAAGCAGTGTTTTTTCAGTCACCTGTCATTTGTAGTGTATAGAACATGAGTCATATGAAGCTGTAGGCTAACTGATTGATTCTCTGTAGGTGTGGGGTTTGGGGGGGAGGGGGTGGTAAAGAACATTTTGCTTCTGCACAAAGAAGTGGGTTGGAAATGTTTGGGAACCCCAGGAAAAAGCAAATCTGAAATTGCGCCCTTGTCACAATGGTAAGACAATGCTGGAGGAAGTGAGCGACAGGATAATGCTTCAAGACTCTGATCTCTTGTTAACAGCCAATAACACGAGATGAGAAAACACAGAAAGAAAAGGACAAAGAGATGTGGAGGAGGCTGAAATGTTAAAAGTTCGCTGCTGTTGGTGACTCACCGACTTCTGTTTCTGTTTGGCTGGGCCACCTAGCATTCAGCACACACACACACACCAAGAGAGACAGAGAGAGAGAGAGAGCAAGCAAACACAAACAAACAAACAAACAGAAGCACAAAGCACATGAGGTTATCGACAAGCTGTTAATATGTTTTAGAAGCTTGGGAGGGACTGAATTAGCAACAAATTGCCACCTACAGTGAATGACCTGATTTTATTTGTGCTTAAGTAAAAATATGTAATTGCTTATATAGAACAACTTTGCGCAGTGAGTTATTATAAGTAAACTGGCATGCTGTTTATAGTGCTTGGCTGAAATTCAACAAGTACAGAATGGCACTAAGAAAACTGACAAGATGATCCACTCTCACAGGCATTCTGTCCAATACAGAATCCAATTTAAATTTCTGTTGTTTGTTTTTAGTTGATTTTAATAGGCTAGTTCTGTTCATTATAAAAGACTTGCACCAACTTTACTTGATTTCTGGGTCTGAGTTCTGTAGACCTTCGACATCAGTTTCACCTTAAATGAAGATTAGGGTACACTGCTAAGTCTGTAGGATATTCTTTCCTTACCTCATATATAATAAAAAAAAAACAAAAGATTTGAAAATTAAGTAGATTGAAAATGCCAAGGGACAAGAAATTATTCATCACTGCATTAAAGAAAAAGGTGCAATGATTTGATATAGTATTTTATTATTCTGTAATTTATGCTGATTTTACGCTGTTTATGCTGTTAACTATGTTTGCATCTACTTTGTTGTTTTACGACACCATGAAATGTGAAGTCTGTCAAATTTCTAAGTGTATACAATACAATAAACTGAAATGGATTTATGGTGTAGATCAAAGATGGCTATGAGGCTATAGACAATTGCTAATATCTAAAATGACCACAAGTCATCTTTGTCACCACAGTTTACTGTCAGTCAGTGCCCTCCCAGCTTACACACATATTAAGGTTCAATCAGCTTTTCACAAAATTGCAAAACTTGTCATTCTAGCATGTTCAATATTCAGAGGCCAAGCACCATGATGCACACAGCCACAGTGTGTTAAGGTCACTGAGGGTAAGTAACTGGACACATGAGAAATCAGTGCATAAACAAAACACTTTCTCAGCTTCAGGAAAACACCCATTTCTGAAGGCTGCATATGCAAAAGAGGCAATCGGTTAGAGCTGACGTTGGGCATTAGTCTGGGCACACTTGGACCAAGGTTATCACTATGGTTACCTTCTTAAAGAAGGGCAGACGAGGTATGTTGCCCTGAGGGGAGGTGACACTGCCGGCCACGCCCTTGCGGTCACGTGTGTCAGCAGGCTCTGCCTCCTCAGCTTCCAAATCCGAGTCATCATAAAGCGCTGAAGACATATCGGCTATACAAGGGGGCCAAACCAATTGGGAAGTGGGTGGGTTGGGGAGTCAGGGGATTTGGTGAAGATAAAGAGAAAGAGACAGAAAGAATGGGGAAGAGGGATATAAAGGAGTGTAGGCAGAAGACAAAAGAAGAAAAGAAAGGGAAAGAAGAGCAACATGATGTTCTCTATGAGCAGGCTATGACTCAAACAATGGTAAGGAAATAGAGGCGGAGGAAGCTTAAAACTAATGAAGGAAAGAAGCACTTAGAGACAAAATCAAGCTTAAGGACTTGACAAACAGCTAACAAAAGCTATGACAGATATGATATTTCACTGTGAGACAAAAAACAAACAAAGTAAGCTAATTAAAAGTTATAGAAGGAAGGCATAAGGAAGAGAATATGAGAGAAAGAAATAGAGCAATGGGGTAAAGAGACAGACAGACAGAGGATAGTGAAAAGAAGAGGGAGGAACGGGCTGAAAAATGGTTAGATTCCCCAGGGTTGTTTTTGAGGAAGTAATGTATATTTGGTAATCTGGTCATGGTGAACAGTAGGCGTGGTTGTTGGGGAAAGAGGGCCCATATCATATCTCCATAGCAACGTAGCAAATGAACAGTACTCTTGTTTCCTGTTTGAACGTACCTGTTCCAGGTGGAGTGGGCCTGCGGGTCCCTGAGGCAACATCCAGACTGGAGCTCCCACCAGATTTACTGACAGAGTAAATAAAACCAGAGGGATACTTTTGGTTCAAAATCATATAATTGGATGGACAAATGGTCAGTGACTAGAGGGCTAGTGAGCAAGTAAAATGGATGAGTTAATTGTTGACTATTCAAGGGGCAATATGGAGAATAAATTTTCCTTCATTTTTAGAGATAACAGAACTACATTACATAACAAGTACAACCTACACATGCTTTATCATTTGCATAGTCAACTACTATAAGCTTCATCAACTGTAGACACAAGGAATATAAATGTACAGGCAGCTCTCCATAAAAAAACATGAAAAGAAATGAGACAATCTGGAGCATTTAACCCTTAATATCTTTAACTTAAAGAGAAATGCTGCATGAGTGTGTGTCAGCATAGTTTGACCATATATAAGAAATCAGTGAGCTGATGCTAAGAATATTCAATGTACTAATTCACAGCCAGATAATACCTGGAGCTAAGGCGGTTCTGTCTACTCCTCTGTTCCTGAAGCTGACGAGTGCTTTCCAGCTTTACTGGACTGGGGATGAATCCTACCTCACAGCCCTCCTTCACCAGGCGCCCTATCCACCAATCGTTATTATACTTCTGTTGGCAGAAATGCACACACATCTTTATCATTTTAGCCATGAATTGGAAATAATGATCATGCTCAGTATTTTCAATCAAGTCTTACAGAAGTTAATTTGAGGCCAATTTAAAGCAGCATGATGTACATTCAACTCAAATTAACATCAGAAGTGTTATATCACCACTTAGGATACTCCAGTGCAGATTGCCCATGTAATTACATTATAATTGCATGAGAGGTAAGCTTACTAAAATACACAAAAATCCTGATCTGAAAAAAAGAGCCCCATGAAAGCAATTAGAACCAGAAAATGGCAGTAAATACATGCACTGGTCATGTTTCCTACATGAGATGAAAAACTGACCTCTTTTATGTGCAGGAAATCTTTGGCTTCAAATGAAATGGCCATGCCCTGCACTGGAACATCATCATTAGGACCCGCATTATAACCAACATTAGTCCTCACAGCAAATGCAACTGGCTTAGTCTGGGGAAAAACAGCACAGACATTAAGAATCAGTCTGAATAATAATAGATAATAAAACAGAATAAGGCTCCAGGGGCACTCCTAGTGCACTAGTGTGAGTGTGTGTGAAACACACTGACACAGATGGGTTAAATGTACCATGACATTTGCAATTTCACAATGACAGATAAATGAATGTTTATATATACATTTGAATATAAATGGAGCAAGAATCTTTTTTGGGAGAAGAGTGGTCAATTAAAAAAACTCTTGCAGTGGAAGTTGTTGGAAATTCAGATTTTTGTAAACTCAGTGTTTATTTTGTCTAATCAGAATTGCTAATTAGAGCAGAATATAAAATATTAAAGGGGGACAAATGAATACCGGATTAAACTGAGCAGGGCATGAATGATTTGTTCAAATTTAATAGAATTGCAATTTTTCGCTCTGGTACATCCTAATGTCGTCATGCTCATTGCTATGTGTGGGCTACAGAGGGATATAAAAACTGCCAACATTGGGTTGTGGAGTACTGGAACTGTGCTATATGGAGCTATGGAACTTCATTCACTATGAACTATTTCTCACCAATAATGCGACCTTACAACACTGAACAATGTGGGATATTACAAACAAAACAGCAGGTCTTGCAATTAGAAAACTACAGTTTCATACTCTTTCATTGAAAAATGATTCATTTCTTAGTCATACATACAACTACGCATTGCTAAATTTGAGGTGCCCTGTCATTAACATGCCACTGGTCTGGATATAGTTCCACAATAGATGATTCGACTACAGTCAATTCCACTTTAAAACCTATCAGCTCTAGATACTGCAGCAGTATTTAAGACTGATGTTGAGCACATTCTGTACACTGAGAGAACGATGAAGGAAATGAAAGGACATTAGGGCCAGAAACACAAGAAGCACAAAGGAATAGAAGGGCAATGGTTATTAACCCAGCACTGGCTGCATACGTTTATAGAGCATTTCAAGTAATCTGTTAAAAAGTTGAATTTAACTGGTATTCACTACAAACCAATTCCAATGAAGTTGGGACATTGTGTAAAACATAAATAAAATCAGAATATGATGATTTACAAATCCTTTTCTACCTATATTTAATTGAATACACTACAAAGATAAGACATTTAATGTTCAAATGGATCAACTTTATTCTTTTTTTTGCAAATATTCACTCATTTTGAATTTGAGGCCTGCAACACGTTCCAAAAGTGTTGGGACAGGGGCAACAAAAGACTGGGAAAGTTGAGGAATGCTCTAAAAAAAACACCTGTTTGGAACATTCCACAAGTGAACCATTTAATTGTTAACAGGTGAGTGTCATGATTGGGTATAAAGAGAGCATCCCCAAATGGCTCAGTCGTTCACTAGCAAGGATGGGGCCAGGTTCACCACTTTGTGAACAAATGCATGAACAAATCGTCCAACAACATTTTTCTCAACATACAATTGCAAGGAATTTAGGGATTTAAACATCTACAGTCCATAATATCATCAAAAGATTCAGAGAATCTGGAGAAATCGCTGCAATATGCGGCGGCAAGGCGAAAAACCAACATTGAATGTCCGTGACCTTCGATCCCTCAGGAACACAGTTTGTCGCTCCCTCTACAAGTTAAAACTCTACCATGCAAAGCAAAAGCCATATATCAACAACACCCAGAAATGCAGCCATGTTCTGCCAAGCTCATCTGAGATGGACTGAAGCAAAGTGGAAAAGTGTCCTATGGTCTGACAAGTCTGCATTTCAAATATGTCTTTGGATATCATGGACATTGTGTTCTCCAGGCCAAAGAGGAAAAGGACTGTCTGGATTGCTATCAGCACAAAGTTCAAAAGCCAGCATCTCTGAGGGTATGGGGTGTGTTAGTGCCCATGGCATGGGTAACTTGCACATCTGTGAAGGCACCATTAATGCTGAAAGGTACATACAAATTTTGGAGCAACTTATGCTGCCATCCAAGCAACGTCTTTTTCAGGGATGTACAACAGCGTGACTTTGTAGTAAAAGTGTGCGGGTACTAGACTTACCTGCCTGCAGTCCAGACCTGTCTCCCATTGAAAATGTGTGGCACATTATGAAGCGCAAAATACGACAATGAAGACCCGGACTGTTGAGCAACTTAAGGTGTACATTCAAAGAATTCCACTTACAAAACTTCAACAACTAGTGTCCTCAGTTCCCAAATGCTTATTGACTGTTGTTAAAAGGAAAGGTGATGTAACACAGTGGTAAACATGCCCCTCTCCCAACTCTTTTGGAACGTGGCAGGCCTCAAATTCACAATGAGTGAATATTTGCAAAAAACAATAAAGTTTATCCTTTTGAACATTAAATATCTTGTTGTTGTAGTGTACCCAACTGAATATAGGTTGAAAAGGATTTGCAAATCATCGTATTCTGTATTTATTTATGTTTCACACAGCATCCCAACTTCAATGGAATTGGGGTTGTATTTAGTCCTCAATAATATAGCAATAAGAAATTAGTTAAATATGCTATACCAGCTTCTGACTTGTTATATAGTCATACTCCTGACAAAATATTATACTGAGGCATTAGAAAGGGGAGTGGGGTGGGTAGAGAAAGACCTTAGCTTTCTCAAGGGTGGCTAGGGCTTGTCTATCAGCCTCTTTCCTAAGAGCCTCAGGATCCTCCTCCAGAGACACGTCCGAGTCTGAGGGGCGACTGGTATAGGAGTCTGCCGAGCCCTAAGAGAACAGAAAGAGAGAGAGAAAAAAAGAAAGAAGGTGAGAGACAGAGAGAAAGAGGATTTAATTTCTGTATATAGCAGTTCACAATTCAAAATCACCTGTAGCATTTTTATTTTAATTTATTTATTTTACATACAAACATAATTGTTTTCAAACTGAACAGAGCACTCTGGAAAAGCTGCATATGAACCTAACATGTCAAATTAGGTTTATTGATCTCTCTGAAACTGGCATTGGAACTAAATGCCAAAATGTAGGCTAGAGATGTGTAAAGCCAGTGCTGGGCTGTGGACAGTAGAACTGTTATCTGGAGTAATGCATCATTATTCATATTAAAATTTGAGACTTTCTGGATATAAACCTGACTCAAGTAAGATCTGAAAGAACTTTTGAATTAGTTCCTCTTAAAAGTAGAGTAAGATGTTGCTGAACAGTGATTCTTTTGGGAATGTGTTGTGTAAACCTCTAACCTCGACACAGCACATTCAGTCCACTCTAAACACTCAGGCTTATAAACAGTCTGGCTGTGATAAAAAAAAAAAAAAAAAACTTGCTTTATAATCAAAGACCATCTATAGCTTATCAGCGCTCAGACACACAGTGTAAACAGATGTAAACAAGGTGCATAACAACATCAAGTGGGCAATGGTACAAATAGAAAGCTGATAGAACTGGAAAATATGGCTTTGATATGGCTCTTAGTAAACATTAACTCATGTAAGAGTATGTATGTTGATATCAGTTGCAAATGCAAATGAGCTTCTAATCAACCACAAATTTGTTTTTGTTTGCTGTGAGCATCCTGGCCAATCACACGTTTTCCTTGATGAGCTTCTGTGCCTGCTTTGATGAATCAACATCAGCTGACTAATGAAAATAACTTTGGTTCAAAATAATACAGTCAGGCCATTAACTACCAAATCAAGGACTGATTAAAGTGTTTTGAATATTCTGTGAGGTACATTGCAAACAGATTCTATAGCAATACAAACTGAATGTGATATTCACATGCAAACAGCAAATGTTTGATTATTATATTTGAATTGTATTACAGAACTATAGTAATGTTTCATAATACTTCATGTATACAGATAGGACTGTCACTATTTGTCATTATTTGATTCAAATAATTATTAACATGTATCTGGGTCTGTATGTGAGAGAGATGGCCTGCCTCCACTCATCTCAGAGCATGATGCCAGCCAGCATAAACATATATGAGAGCTGGGCATATGTCCTTCTCCTCCATGGTGTGGGGCCATCTGGTGACGTGGCACTAACAGCAATGTGAACAAAAGTGGTGATTGATATATAATAATAATAATAATAATAATAATAATAATAATAATGTGTCTCAGAGGAATCATGTGCTTTTCCTAAGCCTTTATGCTGAAGAACGGGAATCCATGTTCAGCATCATGATAATTTCAACCCGTAATCGTTCCCTTTTTAAAGTTTCTGGTTTTACCTCGTCCTGAAAGTGTCCAAAAAGAGCTTTAATCGCGTCCATTGGGCTAGTTTTACTGGCACCAGGACAGTGGTGTCTGGAGCCCTACCTTTTGTGTGTCACTCATTTGAGTCACGGTGCACATTATAATGCACAAATCTGATTGGCTGAGTAACCTCACGTGTGATATGCAGAAACGCATGTGATTAGTCTGGTATTTTCCTGGGTTGCTAAACCTGAACCATAATGACTAGAAGAGTCACACCATTTCAACAAAAAAACCAACACTGTTAATAGTGAAACAGCTCTTTCATAGTTTATCAGTTACAGGTCCAGGTCCAGATAGGACAGCTTCTAGGTCCGGACTCGGACCGCGGGCCACCTATTCGTGATCCCTGATACAGTGCTATGCATCACTGACACTGTGTCCTTGTTATTATTAAAATTGTAATTACTTGTAAAATTATATGAAAATTGTCTCTAATGCTAATATATCTGCTACTTATCTGCAGCTGAAAATTACATTTGATGGTATGTATGATTTAAACAAGGACAACATACTCCCTTACACTCTGTTTTTCTCTCTTTCTCTCCATTTTATTCTCACACAAATGCAGTGCTCTCATATTTGGCTCCACTCTAACAGATTTGGACAGTAGACTAATAAGTGGCGGTGTGTCTTTATATAAGCCTCCCACTCCTCTTTTCTAGCCTGTTCCTGTTCCTTCTCTTTCTCTTTTTTCATCTCACTGTTTTTCAGGTGTCAGACACACTCTGAACCGTGGGAGGTGTGGACAGGCATGTGGACAGCTGCAAAGAATGACTCAATGTGTGTGTGTATCTGCAAGATTGTGAGCATCAGTGTATGTGTGTGTGTCTGTGTGAGTGTGTAAGATTAGGATTAAAATAGAGGTGAGAATTAGCCTTCACATATGCCATGTAAATTAATGTTAAATTATTCATGGCCAAGAAGACTAAGAGGTACTCAACACATACACACACACACGCACACACAAAACCAGAAGGAAAATATACACATATAAATATATATATATATATATATAACTTAAAAAGAAAATACACTCCAAATATAATTAACTCCATCCTTCCGGTCTTAAAACTAGTGAGCTGCAGCTGTGCAATCCACATATAAGCTAGTCCCAAAGTTGTCAGTGTCTCTAAATTCCCCTTTATATTCTCACATATTCACAGATTGAAATCTGAAAAAAATCCACAAGTGTTGTCCACCCTTCTACTGTGAGAAGACACAACACTATGTCTGAAAGGATGTGAAGATATTAAGAAGGTGTTACTGAGAAAAGGATATAGATAAAAAACATGAAACATGAACTCAGTTCACTATTAAGAAAATCATATATAGAGCACAATAAAGTACATTTACTTTAAAACCTAAAATCTTTTTAAAATCGATTTGAAAACTTTGGCAAAGTAATATGCAAGGTAAAAAAATGTGCTGTAGTTTTTTACAATCTTGGTCTCCACTATAAAGAGACATGGGGTATTTATATTTATATATAAATATATTTTGTAAAGCCCCCTCCAGGCTGTGTCCCTGCCTTGAGCCAAGGGATTCCAGGTAGGCTGTGGACCCCCGTGACCTTGAACTTGATAAGCGGAATGAATGAATTAATAAATGAATATTTTGTAAGTGATAACATAATATGCAAGTAATAAAGTACGCATCACTCAGCCATGCCTTTCTATACTTGAGACACATCAAATACTACCACTTATTTTTTGGAAAAACAGGACAAAGTTCAATCCACACAGAGTCTTGTTTTCTTATTTAGACATTTCTATTTTCTCTCTAAGTGACTTTAGTCAGTCCTGGCAAAAAACAGACTTAGTACTTCACTTCGACACTCTGCCTGCCAGGAACCCAGCCGTGAGAGAGTGAGAGAGAGAGAGAGAGAGAGAGAGAGGGAGAGAAAGAAGAAGGAGATTGACTGTGTGGGAGAGCTGATGAGAAAAGCTTTGGAAAACACTGCAGTAAGTGATTATATGAGAGCCATAGCCAAGCAACCGCAACACCTGGCTTTCTATTTCTGTAAAAGCTGAGTGAGAACAGAAAGTGGGCTTTCAAAAATTAACCAGTTATTATATAGTTAATTATATTTCAAATGGCGTATACAGTACAGTAGGACAGTGATGGAGTTGGTAAAAACACATCTGTATTTGATGCAGACTAGTTGCTCTATGAAGCACAAACAGTTTCATTGAAGGCTTAAATACAACTCCTCTATTGGCAGCAGCACTTTGTAGAATATGTGCACTATGAAAGCACATGAGAACTCTGATATCAAATACTTTTAATCGTTTGCACATATCTGCTAGTGCTAATGCATAAACATAGAAATTTATATAGATAAATAAATAATATTAATTCATTCATTAATTCATTTTCGTTAATGACTTCATTCTGTTCAGGGTCATGGTGGGTCTAGAGCCCACCCGGATTCATTAGGTGCATGGAAGAAACACACCCTACACAGGGTGCCAGTCCTTCACAGGGCACCACACACTGGTGTTGTTTTTCAGAGTTTAATCTTGGCCTTTTAGTTCCTGTGAAGTGTCATGTTAATGCTACAGTATACAAAGATATTTTAGACAATTATATGCTTTCAGCTCTGAGGAGACAGTTTGGAGAAGGCCCTTTTCTGTTGCAGAATAGCTGTGCCCATGTGTTCAAACACAAGTTAAGTGTGGAGGAACTCCAGTGGCCTACAAAGACTCCTGACCTCAAAGCCATTAAACACAGGATCACTGAAAGCCAAGCCTCTACCAGCATCAGTGCCTGACCTCACAAAATGCTCTTTTCATGAATGGGCAAAAATGGCCTTAGATAGACTTGACAAAATCTTCTGGGAATCATTTTTAGTCGAGTGAAACTTGATACATTCACAAAATCCGGGGCCAACTTCATACTTATGGTTTTACAACGGGATTACAACCTATCACAAATAAATAATATTGCCAGGTGTCTACAAACGTTTGGCCCTATAGAGTATGTGCACTCTAATGAGACTGACTCTAAATGACTATAAACACTCATTTCCTGGTAATTAGATAATAAAGAGATCCATTTTTACTGGAGCAGAAACAATATCTTTCATTACATAAACTGATTACAATCTCAATTCCATGGTATTTTTGAATTTGCTTCAAGGTATTCTCTGGCAACTTGAGGATAAACAGAACATGCTGTAGTACATTTCAACAATGTTAAAAGTTCTAGCATATAATTATATTGGAGTTAAAAATAGAGATTATTTACTCTGTTGTAATGTTGATAATGATAAAATAGTTGCCATCCTCCATCATGAACAACTGAAAAATGCATAAGGCCAAAACTTTATCAGAAAGCTATTGTAAAAATAATGCCTTCAGCTTCGGAGCATATATTTGTAGCCATTTTATAAGAAAGCTTTTGTTGAAGGAGTTGCTGTTTAGTTCCTATCATCACCTATTTGAAGAAATCACATTTTCTGGTTCTTTAGAATACAGCATTTCAAATCAAAACACTCTGAAAGACATAGTTTACATTTTAACCATTGGGCTATACATACATTATATTCTGTAATATTCTAGAGCTGTGTGCTGTGTACACAGGCCTGAAAAGCATGAAACAGGCATGACAAGGCATCCCGCTTTTAGGAGTCCTGTGACAAAGTATTAAAACACTCGTATGACAGCTGCTATTTAAATGTGACAAGCATGACATATTTCAAAATACCAAGACCATCAATTTGCGTGATTATAATTTAAACATGCCTTTTTTTTACTGTCGTGGCAGATCTGTGGGTTTATTGATAAAAGCAGGAATCAATAGATCTTACACTGAACACTGTCTTTTGAGATGAATCATCACTGAGATTTCTTTGAAATTTAACAGTGGGCTGTCACTCCAGAGCAGAAGTGGCTTAATGTGTAGATGAGGCCAAAGGACTGAAAAGATTAAAGACAAATGCTCTCAAATAGAATGACCTTGGGAAATCCCTGCTGCTCGTGTGTGTGTGAGTAAGAGAGAGAGAGAGAGAGAGAGAGAGACAGAGAGAGAGACATATAGAGAGAGAGAGAGAGAGAGAGAGAGAGAGAGAGAGAGAGAGAGAGAGAGAGAGAGAGAGAGAGAAATGACAGAAGAGCATCAAGTCTGGGCATCATTCTGATTATGCACTCTCATAAAAAATGTCACTGTGGTGGTATCTTTTGCTGACTGTGGTGGTACACCCAGCGGTACCTTCAATTGGTGAGCATAACTGTACCTTATTCTATTATAATTGTTATTTTTAAAATTGTGTTGATTTCATATACCCCATTTCATCTCCAGGACAAATGTTATGTTCTTTTATTTTACACAGTTCTATATTGAAAGATTACAAATATTCACCTCTCCTTCTGGAGAAGAGAATGCAATGTACACTTAGGGAACACAACTGGATTTTTACACCACTGCTGTACCTTTAAAGACACATTTACATTGTTTGTACCTTTACTAACCAATCATGCACCTCTACCATAACTTTTTTTCTGAGAGTGTGCAAATTATGGCCTATCTCCACCAACACACCAACTCCTCACAGTCAGTCACCCGGAGCGGGAATCGAAACCACAACCTCCAGGCCCCTGGATCTGTGTGACTGCGACACTACCTGCTATGCCACCGTGCCGCCTAAAGCCATTTCCATGTCCTAATTATTTTCCTTAAACAATGTATGGATCTTTCTGGAGAGTCAATCAAAGCAGAGGACATTTACAAACATAAGACTGAAAGGCACATCAACAAATTCATTCAGTTATTTTCAAAGAGATGAAGAGATGCTCAAAACAGCTCCTATTATAATTACCTTCTTGTTAAAGTGGTACAAAAAATAAGTACAAAATGTATTATCCAAAATCATTTACAGAATAACTGAGACTAAAACAAGTATATGTAATTTGTTAATTCTCTTGAACATATGTCTATCTGATGGATAAAACTAATAGCATTTTGTGAATATAAATTAAATTTTGAATTAAAAGCCTGCAACACCCCCCACAAAGTTGGTACAAAGAAATATTGACCACAGTATTACATCACCCTCCCTGTAAATTACTCTTTCAAATCAATTGGGAACTGAGAATGCTACTTGTTACAGTTTTGCAAAGTGGAATCTTTGCTAATTTATCCTTGAAATTTTGTGGTGTGTTGTCAGATTCTTCTCTTCATGATGCACCATAGGAGAGGCCAGGCAGGCCATTCAAATGTTCAATATATACAATGTATTTTCACCTGCTTAAAGTTTCAGAATGGTTTATTTTAAATATTTTATATTTCTTTTTTAATGTGCATTAAATCGCACTTTTAATGTGCCCTGTCACAACTTTTTTGGAATATGTTGCAAGCATTAAGCCTTTCATTTGTTTAGGTTTACAGAGTATACAATCAAGCTAGCTAGTCAAAACATTGTATATCTTTTCTTTGTATTAAGAGAATTAACAAATCAATGATTCCTGTTTTATTTCTGAAAAGTATGTCTTAAATATATATCACACGGACCCATTAAAAGCTCTAAAGTTACATTGTTTCTCTGTTGTCACAGCACTTACTCAAATGTAATATTAAAACATTGCAAACAAACTAGCATCTACACCGAGGAACTATGTATCATCAAATCCTAACCATCAAATCTTTAAAGAAGGTTTGATGTGACAAACAAAAGATGTGACTCTTGCATTTCTTCTGCATTTTTGTTTCTTCTTACCCTAATTTAATTGGATCAGCCAAAATAGAGTAGTCTCCAAGGCTAATGTGGCTAACAAGCAATGGTGTTTTATTTTTACCAGCTTAGCATGATCAAACTGTAAGCCTAAATCCTAACTTACTTGCATCACACTAAATCTACTTGTTAAGCAATCTTAGACAGACTGGCTCATGTAGTTTCTTTCACTGTACAACACACTGTTATCTTGTAAAAATGGAAAAAAAATTACATACAAGGTTCATGCTTCAAGATGGCTGCTAGTAGAGTAGCCAGTTCCATTTTGTCAGTGTTTTCTTTATTGCTTTACACAGCGTCAAAGACCTCCATAGCTGCGTATCAGTAACATACATTGGTGCAACCACCAATTCAGATTGAGAATGAAAGAACTTCAATAGAAAAAAAAAGCCAGTCCAGTCGCTACATGATTTTAAAATTGATACTGGAATTGTTAGCAAATGTTGAAGTTTTTCATCTACATATGTGATGTGATGACAGTATTAGGTTATTCAGTTTGATTATCTTAATAAAGCTGTAAAAAAACTATTTTTGGTACCAGTTTTCTTACAATAATGAACTGTTTAGAAATAAGCACCTGAAGAATGTCCTCATTTTGGTTTGGGTGCAATTTTGAGGACCACCCACAGCACTTTACATTCTTTGGAACATTAGGGATTTTTAAACAAACAGAAAAACTGTAGAGCTGCAGAGCTGAACTGCTCATTATAGAATGTAAATCAATATTAAATGTACATTTTTAAGTAAGTCAACTATAAAACGTTATCAGATAATTACATTTGAAGAGCATAAACATAGTAATTATTCATAAATGATAACAGCCATCTGATTCAGTCTAAAGCTGATCTATTATCGTCATGCCACAAATACACTGCATGTTTAGATGATATTCATTTTTGCCAACACTTCATCTCCCTGTTTTGGTTTAGTGAAAGTTTTTTTTTTTTGTCCGAAACATTGTAATCAAATACTCATGTACATGTAAACTCAATTTTATACCAAACTGGTCTAAAATACCGTCATGTACATTGCTCATCACACTTAGAGAAACGTAATCATATGTTGTAGTTCAGAGATCACGATGTGACTGACTAAATTTTAAAATCTTGCTCCAGTGAATCAGGAGTATTAAGAGGTAAGGAGGCCTGCAGAAAGAGCACCGTCTCTGGGCAAGTAAAGGCGGTGGGGTCCCTGAGCAGGGCTGGAAGTCTAATTTAAACTCACAGGGCCTATGCAGCTGCCCAGCCCAAAATGGAATCACACTACCAGAGAAAGAGAGGGGCAGAAATAAAGAAATAGGCTGCCAAAAACCTTTCAAGTGTGAATGCAAGAGAAATGATTATGATTCCTTCCCAATCCACACAAATAAAAAAGCACACACATACAAATGACTAAAGCTTTTCCGGATTCTTCTTACCGTTACAGGCCTATGAATCCTTTCATTTGTCTCCATGGCACTCTTTCCTTGCCACGGCAGCACAGGGTCCCACCCAGAAAGTCAGAGTCCACTCCAAATGTGATGTGTGTGTCAGTCACACACGGTGTGTATGCAAGTGCGCGTCCAAAAACTTCTAAGTGTGTGTCAGAGAATGGCAAATTGCTCTGCTAACCTCAAGCCCCCAACCCACATTCCTTTACTGTCTTTCTGTCTTTCTTTCTCTCTCTCTCTCTCATATCCACCACACTGGCATGGAACCTGAACTCAGTTCAGGGGGAGAGATCGGGGGGTGGTGGTGTGGGGGGGTCAAATTGCAGAACTTGTGCTACATTTGCAGACTGGGGGTTAAAATTAGACGCCACAGGCAGTGGCACATCTCTCCACCTCTCTCCCGCTCTCTCACTACCACTTGTCTTATTCTCCCTCACTTCTATCTCTCTTGTTTCTCTCCTATCATTGTTTTTTCTGTCTTTATTTCTTCTCCCTCTTCCTCTTGGCTGTCTCTCTCCACACTTCCTCTACCCTTTCTCCTCTCTCTTACTACCCACTTGTCTCAAAATTCTTTCTCTCATTTTCTCTCCTGTTTCCCTTTATCCTTCTTACTTTTATCACCATGTTCTGCAGTGTCTAGTCCACTTCTCCCTAACTCATGTCCTGTCTTCCTCGTTTAGTTACCTTTCTAAACTTCCACCTCACTACCCACGTCTCTCAATCTACTTACTCCATTTCTTTATTAAGGTTTTCTCTCACTCTCTCCTGTCTCTATTTCTCTCATCATTATGCTTTACTGTCTTTACTATCCCCACCGCCCCTCTCTCTCTCTCTCTCTCTCTCTCTCTCTCTCTCTCTCTCTCTCTCTCTCTCTCTCTCTCATATTTAGCTGTGGTATGAGGTGGTGTGTACTAAAGTGTAGCTGGGAATGTTGTCGTCAGCCAAACACATGAATGTGTGTGTGTTTCTCTGTGTGTGACTGAGTTAGTGAGTGTGTAAGTGTGAATAGGAGAACCTGAGGGAGGAAGTGAGAAAATCCTCATTTACAGCCCCTCTTTTGACAAATGAACACCTGACGCATTGCATCTATTATTACATCTAGTAGGAGAGTTTGCAACCAATGTGAATTTTCCCGCTTACTCAAACAGTGTATTAGTGGTGTGAGTCAGAAGTGCTTCAGATGGATGGAGATGAGTTAATATGCCGGTCAGATGAGTCAGTAATATGGGATCACTGATACTGAGTACAATTACAGCAAATGTGTTAAATATAATATGAATATGTGAACATACATATCTTACAACTGTTATCACACTTAATCCAGATATAAATGGATCTATGGATCTATGTGACTCAATAAGTATTAGCAGTTTTGAGACCTGCATGTCTTGCACATTAACAAATTCAGTTTTATTCAAGCCATAGATGTAGCTGCTCAGCAAAATCATTGCTGTATAGTTTTCTTATTTAGTTTTACACTGAAGCTAACATGCAAATGAAGTAATGAATTCGCTACCAGTTTTGTTAGCCAGTTCTATTTTATAATAATATTTGTAACTCTTACCTGAAACAAATGGAGAATTCTTTACAAGAAAGTGCATATTCTAAACCTTCAATGGCTGCTTCAACGTCTTGACGCTAATAATTAATAATAATACAAAACACAATTCACTGTGAAATTCATTAAATAAATTCAGTGAAAAAGTAATAACTCATCACTCTGAGGATGTTCAGATGCCTAAAGGCTTACAGAAAGATCACTATGTCTGTATAAGGGGTGACAGATTACAGAGGGGGTCAAGCTTTAGTATTTCTAACTTTTGGTAACTAGTTCCATTTTAATAGATAACAGTATTAGGGATGGGCAGTATCCACATTTTTAATACCATCATACCGTCTCAATGTTTTAACACAGAATTTGGTATTCCTGAAGCTTCTACACTGCTTAGAAGCATAGCTGGCCAGCTAACAGGCACTTGTGGTTTAGCACACCACAGCAGATGGTTTTCCAGCAAACTGAGGCTTAAAATAAACATATTTAGAGGATAAAGCATCATACTGTCATAAAGTCGAGTGAAGGGTGTTCTGAGTATTTTTCAGCTTCTTTCCTCTCTCTTTTACCCAAATTCAGTAATAAACTTACAGCTGTGGTGGGCTACTGGGCTTATCTATATTTCCCCACCAGTTTTCAGAGTGTAACTTGAAAGACATAAACCATTGTGGAGAAATGTTGTTATCTCAGGTTTACTGACACCGGGGCTTCGTAAACACATTAATTAAGAAACTGCGAAACAAGCAAATGGTTGAGGAAACATCTTCTGAATTATATAAAAAGTGTATTTGATTGCAATCATAAATGTCACCTTTAAAGATCCAGAACAGAAATTTGACACAACACACACACGTCATAAATACTGCCCTCATTTTGCGATACCATCCACATTTTTACCATTATACCGCCCAACCCTAAACAGTATACAGTGTCTAAAACTCCACAGTTCATCTGAGATTATGTAACATCACAACACATTTAAGGCATAACAGTGATAATTCAGGCATGCATCCTGCAACAGAGAAGCATGAAGTTGTTTTGAGTTGGCAGTGCTGAAATTTTCTTACTAATGATATACTTAGTGACATCATACAGCATGTCATGCAAAATTATTTGCCTTTTTATATTTTACAGAATACAGAATGCATCAGGCCAATTTACCTCACTGTACATGAGAATGCACCATTGACAGCTGGTTGTTGCAGGCTCTAGACCAAACCCATTTCCAAAAAAAGTTGGGACATTCTGTAAAATGCAATAAAATCATGACTCTGTAATTTTTTAATCCTCATGGACACGTATTTAACCCACCAATGCACAAAAAATAGATTTCCAGTGTTTTCACTGATCAACTGATTGTGTTTTGTAAACATAAACATATTTAGAATCTGTTGCCTACAACGCAATCCAAAAAGGTTGGGACAGAGGCAAAATAAAAGTCACTCTGTTTTGACGCTTTAAACCATAAGCAGGTGAATATAAAAGGCATAAATTGAGCGTTCAAAAAAGCTCAGCCTTTCCAAGCCAAAATAGGTGGTAGCTCATCACTTTACACCAAAATTCACGAGAAAACTGGCAAATAGTTTAAAAAAAAGATAATTTTTCAATGCAAGATTTCAAAGAATTTAGGTCATTCATAATCTACAGCACACAAGAGTGCATGATGATTCAGGATATCTGGATAAATACCAGTCAGCATTTCTCATGGCATGGGGGTGCATCAGTGACTACAGCATGTTTGGCTTTCATATAAGAGAGAAATTTCCATTGATATGGAGGCAAAAACTGGGTTTTTAATGAGACATATTTTGCCTGGGAAGTCCATGGCTACTGTAACAAGACAATGCCAAGCCTCACTGTGTATGAGCTACTACAACATGGCTTTGTATACACAGTGTGTGCTTGACCGACCACTTGCAGTCTAGGTCTGTCTCCTATGGTGCATCATGAAGAGGAGAATCAGGAAATGAGACTATTGAACACCTGAAGTCAGACCTGTATCAAATCAGAATTGGCAAAAATCTCACTTGCAAAACTTTAACAATTAGTATCATCTGTTCCCTAATGATTAAACAGTGTAGAAATGTCTGTTTCAACTTTGTTGGAGCATGTTGCAGGCATCAATTTCTAAATGTGTTTGCATTTACAAAATACAATTAAGTTTTTGTGTGAACACAGTGGATATCTTTTCCTCTTTCAAATCTAACCATACATAGTATAAACCAAAGTCTCCAGGACTTTTGAAATCACTTTTAAACAGTCACATTTAAATTGTTGAGGAAACTCTGAAACACCATTAGAGGGCCATCTCTAATCCTCTACTTTCACACAGAGACAAAAAAAAAATCTGCTACATTCTTTCTGCTCCTGTAGAAAAATCCGGTAACACTTTAAATTACAGCCCGCTAATTACTGGATAAATACAGAGAAAGCACCTGTTAAGTAAGCCGTGAGAAAAAATAAGTACTGAGAAAGTAAAGGGTATGATACTAGAAAGCATTGAGCAGAAGAGAAACACCCATTTCATCATTAGTTAGCAATGTACATACAATGCCTCAATACATACAGGCTAAACAGTGTAATATATCTCCGAAGTATGTGATATGATTATTGTGGTAAATCACATGTCCTGAACCTAATGAGTACAAAGCACCATGAAACTCTTCTAGTGCCTGTAATGAAAGAATCTGACCATGTCCTTGACTGTATGTGCACTGTAAATAATTTTAAATTATCTATAATTACATTCAAAAACACAGTGAATTCAAAATAGTAGCTGGATTCCTTATTTATAGAAAACAACTTTCATAAACTGTTATTTTTTTTAATTCAATTTTGTAATCTATAATTATGCTGAGAAGTACAATGAATTTGGAACATTGTTGCATGCCTTATTTGAAAAATGTTTGCAACATACCCAGTAATAACAACATATTTCTACTATCATACCCTTTACGTTCGCAGTTATCATTTTTTCTTACAGCTTACTTATCAGGTACTTTCTCTGTATTTACCCAGTAATTAGCAGGCTGTAGTTTAATGTTACCAAAAATCCTTCTGCCACATGTTTTCCTCAGTCTCACTTTTTAGTTTTCCATCCTACCATCCTATCTTTCCATCCTACTCTCTCTATCACCTCTCAGCTCTCAACTTCAAAAGCTGGCACATTGTAATAGTTTGGTCAAAATTCAAATGTATGTACAAAGCACAAAGATAGTTGATCAGCAAAAGCATGTTCACTGTCGAATGTTTGCTTCTTTAGTTTGCACTGGAGCAACAAAGTTAATGTACCTAAACACAAATGCATTGCAACACATTGTGCAAACGACAAATTTAGGGCATAACTTTCCACAAACTATTCTGTTATTTAATCTCAAATCATTAGAAAACCTCAAAGCAAATCTGAAAAAAAAATGAATATAGTAAAGGCAAAGGATGGAAATATGTTTTCTCCTGTCTTGTCATGCTAGATGCGCATTCTTTTGCATTTTGCTTTTTTGTCTAGCTTCCTTTCTCCATATAGATCCCTATACAAGCCCTATACAAGGGAACTGTGTGGTGTCAGCTGCGAGCGGTTCATAAAAGACGATGTGATGTTTTGTTGTGCAGCTGCCGGTTAAGTCCATGATCAAACACAGGCCTGTGTTTTATTTGCCGCCTGGAGCCATTTAACAGAGAAATGCTTTTGGCCTGCTCCAAACACCAGCGAAAGTGATAGTGACCCTGACAGTGACTCTGATATACAACCCTGGACTTCAACATTACTTTTATGGGTCATCATAGACCAGCACGTGCATACACACAATCACAAGATCCATTTCCCTTCTGTTCTTCCTACTGCACAGCAGGTTATGGGGAGATTCAGAGCCCCTGTCACCATGGCAACCTGGGCTGGTATATCAGCACCACTGTGTGTCTATGTGTGTTCATCTGTGTGCACATGCGTGGGTGTGTATGGTACCAAGGGCCACACAGCTTTTTTTTTCCCAAAGCTTTTAGCTGCCAAAGATGGAGGAGCTGCGCGTACATACTGTACACACTCACTCACGCCGATTATGCAAATCAATATCACTGTAAGTGTTTAGCTGCATAATAGCGCTCTTTTAATCTCACACACGAACATTTCCACACTCTGTCAATGCAGAATATAGCCTTAAACAATTCCATCTGTCACACTATAGCTGCTTTAGTTTAGTCTCTTCCATTCATTTTATTTAAAGACCTAGTAAACACTTAATGAATGTATATATATTTACATATAACACACACACACTCACACCTACAGACACTTTTTGAGTCGCCAATCCACCTCCCAACATGTGTTTTTGGACTGTGGGAGGAAACCGGAGCACCCGAAACCCACATGGATACGGGGAGAACACACCACACTCCTCACAGACATATATAAACTAAGAGGAAAAACTGTCAATATAAGGCTAGCTTTACATATAAGTTATGTATAGTAATGTAAAAAAGATTTCATTCCAAGGAAATTTCAACCATTTGTATATATCCATTTGTCATTAAAGTTTAACACAATATAAAACAAACCTGGTGTTTTCAAATTATATGGAGTTTGAAAGCTTGATTTACATAAATAAGTTATAAGAGCTATAAGAGCAACATATTTTAAACTGCATTTATCAGAAGTGTGAGTGATAAACATATATTCAATGACAAACAATGATAATTATTTATCATTTTCTTTCTGTAACCACATTACCCATTTCAGCTTGTGGTGACTGATAAATAACATTATTATAAAATAATGTACATATTTGAATCAGTTTAAATCAATGCAGCTTTGTTCTCAATGCCCATACTAGCGTCAGAATGATAGTATCCCCAGTTTGACAGCCTGACTTCATCTTGGCTGTGAAAACATAAGACACAGATGGTAGGTCTGCTGTCATGCATTGCGTATGGACCCCCTTCTGTGGTTATTCCTGCTTTAGATTTTGAAACGTCAGGGATTCCATTCTAAGCCCAATGTGAGATGTAAATATCTGACAAGAAGTCTATGAATAAAATAAAAGAGAACGAATGTATGTTTACTGTGTATGGCTGTGTAATACAACTACACCACAAAACCAAGTTTATTTCTATTCATGAGATTTTCACCATATGCTTAGCTAACCTATTATATTCCAGAATATTAGTATGTATTTTACCTCAGACAGCACAACAGTTTTCAACACATGTTCAGCCAAGGCCACGAATGGTTAAAATCACTTGCGATACTGTTAACTACAATATCTTAATCATGAGTATGTGGCCTAAAGATTATGGCCACTAGTATTACCAGCAAAAATACTAAGACTTAGAAGAGATACAGTGTGAAAGGCCAGACTATAGTCATAAAATGGTGGGTTCAAGTCCTAATGATGCCGAAGTGAACCATAACTTCTTGTCTCAGGGAGTGTAATTGGCAATACTCTCTCTCTCTGACTCTCCTACTACCCCATCACTGACAGCAATACTGACCAAACAAGCATCTGTTGTGTGAGGTAACACAATTTTGGATAGTATTCTTCTCCAACTGTGTTGACTAGTTCAGTTAGGGCAGTTCAAATATATGCTAGCATTCACCCTCTTAGCTTCAAAGAATTGCATGAAAAAGAGGAGCCTGTGGAATAAGTGATCATTTACTGAAGAGAAAAATTTGACTGATTACTGATTACTGGCTACTGCCCATTATTAGCACAACGTGCTAATTATCCGTTAGCCTTGTGCACACATAGGTTTGTAGTTCCTAAACAAATCATGGTAGTAACTAAATAACATGTCTAAATATAAAAAAAAAGGAATAAAAAGGCAAAATATGATGCTTAATAGAAAGTGGCACCATGGGACAACAGGAGTTTGTTTGTTCTGCCTGTATCTGTGTATTTAAGTGACTAGGTGAGTGTATGATGCCCTGTGACCGATGCATACCTAGTGTGTGCTCTTGGCTTGCAGCAAGTAACTCTGTGTAGGCTTTGGATACACTGAAACCCTGAAGAGGATTAAGTCATTACAAAAAAAAATCAATGAATGATACATGATTCATTAATAATAAGTGACAAAAGGTTTATATAATTTTACTCAAATATTTTCCCAATGTTATTGTAGCCAATTATCAGTCACTACATTGGTCTCCACATTCAATCAACAACTACTATGCTGGGAGGCAAGCTGCTGTTCAAGCAAAATCATCTGAATGTGAGCAAAGGAGAGGAGTGCTCAATTAGGCTAACGTTACCAAACAGACACATGCAAGTGACATTAATCTGTAATGATTAGGGAGTGAGAGAGCAACTAAGCCATCCTTCAACAAAATGAACTGATCTCTATGGGATGCCTTCTCTGCCTCCTCTCCAGAATCAAATAGGCTCGGCTTGGGGGCACTTCTGCTGGCATGATGCCAATGCCAGTCTCCTTCTTCTTCGTATGGGTTTGTGCTTGGACTTGGCATAACCTTTACCATGTGCGTAAAGGGGGGTGAAGTTTCCTGTCTTGTGAAGCACAGGGGGACACTTTTTAGTGCAACACCCCTTGCTGGTGGGCAAATGTCATGCAGCAGGGGCGTGAAAGAGAGGACACACAGAAAGGGAGGAAGCATTTCAGCATGACACAGGAACCTTTTTTTCAAATGTCAAGCCAACATGAGGGCTAGAGCTACAGGTGCAGCATGTCTGTGTAGGTGAGGGAACACCATGTTCTGTGAGGCTGAGCATCAAAATATCTGTTGTGCAATGAGTAAACACAGGTCATCAATGGCCACACAATATTGAGACAAGTCTTTCTACTCTCTCTCTAGCCCCTTACTTGCCCTGCTTCAATTATCTCAAGCAAAGAATGTAGGAAGCTGCTTAAACATCAACAGATACACTACAATACAAAGCCACTGGGACTGTTTACACCTAGCATTAACGTGCATTTTTGGTGAAAGGATCACATTCGGATTTCACATGAACACATGAAAAGCCTGCTGTAAACACCACCAAGAAACATTGTGATTGGATTACGATTTGATCACTAAAAAACACACAGAGAGGGATCTTATACACATTTAACACAGTGTAAACAGAACCACGTCAAAATATATGCAGATATTACATGGGCAAAAACATCAGCAAAACCTCTATTTATGAATGGGTAAATATCACAACATTTTGCAAGTTCATTATGCATAACATTGTCTCAAGAACCATGACCAGTTACATTTTATATTCCAAAGAGAGCAAACAGTATGCGAAACAGTGCATAAAATGATTTAATTCACAGTTTTTTATTGCATTTTTTAAATGTGGCAGAAATGCTAATTTAATCTGTCTGAACTTAGCAAAGTTCATGCCATCAGCTTGTCATCACATAAATCAAGAGTTTTCTGGTCAGTTCACCGCAGAATATAACTTGATTCTCAGTCTCATTCAGTGTCTCTCTGACTGCCTGAGGCTGCGCATGTTGCTGTGAGAGAGACCGTTTGGCATTTTAACTGTTATAATATTTTTGATTCAGTATGAAGTGATTAGCATTATTACCAGAGGAATATATTACAGTGAAGAAAATTATAACAGGTTAAATTGATGAAGGTAATAATGATTCTGATGCTAGAGCAGTTTATTGATATTTGTAATGTCACATGTTTTGATGCCACAAAGGCTAGAGCACATTTAGCAAACTTTATGTCATCTTTGGTGAAAACTATTGGTATTGGTAAGGTAATATGATGACTAAACAGAATTGTGAAATCGTATGGTATCTCCCATGACATTTTTATGGGGTGTTTATTGCAATGTTATATTAAAGGGCTCCCAATGTCCTAACTTGACTGTTTAAATTAAAGAAAGATAAATGATAAATGTACATCATCGCTTTCCAATTAAAAAATGCATCTCCATTTTTGAAATGTTCCAAAATTACTTGGAATTTAATCTTTATATATTCAGTTCCACTGAAAGTTAATAAAAATGTTTCCTTCTATCTGCTGTTTTGGGAGATACATGTTTTAATTTGGACAGCGACGATGTTGGGCTTCGGTAGAATCAGTAGATATCAGATATATGGACATATCTGGATGAAATACCATAAAGTATTTTCTAATTATAATTTTTTGTGTTTTGACTGTGTTTTGCACAGCTAGTGAAAGTAAAGTGAACAAAAGTCTGGCAAAATTAGTATTATGCCTAATAGAATGGAGAAACAGTATCTAATCATGTCTTTGAAGTACACAGATCTTTTCAATTTCTTTTTTTTCAAATTTCTTTTCTTTTTTTTCTTTTTCTTTTTTTATTTTTTTACAAATAATATGGCATGGGTCACAATGATCTTTCTGTCTCTCTCTCTCTCTCTCTCTCTCTCTCTCTTACAGACACACACACACACAGACACACACACGCACAAACACTCCCACACAAATGGCACTAATGTGTTCAACAGGATGTCATTCTCAAATCAAATGGGATTTTCATGTTTTTCTTTGGCCTGGCTGCTTGCTTATTCGGCCAAGCTACTAGTGTTTTGAGTATTCTTGTGGCAATGATATCAATGTGGTCAGACTGTAACGTGGACTGCCTGTGTTCTTACCTGCCGGACAAAGCTGTTTGAGGTTGTGTCCGAAGAGGTGCTGCCATCAGATCGCTTAAAGCGACTCTTCCTTTTAGCATATTTCCCCTAAGATGCAGCATTAGAGAAAGAAAGTGAAACGAGTTAGAAATGGTTAAAAGTTAGAAATAACCAATGTGCACACAAAAACACACAAACACACACTTATACAAAGCGTGGACATCACATCCTGTCCCCATGTCCAGATATGATTACCCATAATGACTCATGTCCGTCAGTGCACCATGGGACCCTGTAATCTGATTGGCTTGAGCTACAGCCAATGGTGTGCCTGCCCTGGGTAAGGCCTTGCATGGCATTCATAGGCGCCAGACTCCGTTGCCATAGAGACCTGAGAAAGGCTAATTGGGTTTGGTGGCAATAAAAGACCCTGACTGAACAGGCAGTTGCTGTAACATCACACATGCAAGCACACACACACACACACACACACACACACACACACACAAACACAAACACACACACAAACACAGACACACACCCTGACAAAGATGCTTAATAAAAGTAGAATTAGTCCATTGTTCTTCCTCTTCCTTCGGGAACAGTCCACACCACACCTACTGCCTCTTTTTGCTCATTCGTGAATGAACTGCATGTAGGATTTCTTTGTACCCATAATCTGGCAAAACTCCTCACCACAACAATGTAGCTGAAAATTTCCTAAATAAAAATTGGAACTGGAATCACAAACTGACTCAGGTTTCTTACTTGTAACACATTTTTAAAGAAAGCACTAGGCATCTCTTCTCTTTGCCAGATGTCTGTTAACTGATGATTTATATACATTTGGCAAGATAAACATAAATCATTTAAATATGTATATTAAATAAACAAACTATGAAAATAAAAGAAATGTTATTGGAGCTGCCCTGTGATGGACTGCTGACCCATCTGGGGTGTGTTCCTGACAAGTGCCCAGTGATTTCCTATAGGTTCTTGACTCACTTCTACCCTGAATTGGACAAGCAATTACAAACAATGAATGATTTGATGTTTTTGGAGCTTTTGTTTCTGAATATTTATTTCATAGCTGAACATACCAATGTTTTCTACTTAGGTCTTCATATATAATATATTTGCTATCCAACTGGAATTCACACGAAAACTGCTTTTGTACACTATATGTACCACAACCCAACCCAATCTAATAAAAATAATTATAAACCCTCTAAAAATAAATCACTGAGCTGATCAGCAATGAAACCATGTTCTTTGACATGATGGAGCACTTTGGGAAGGAGTGGTGTTTGTGATTCACAATAATTCCTCCAACTTTAGTACCTCACCTGTATAATATTGATGTGATTACACAATACACTAAAAATCCTGTTCCATGATCAAGTGTTCTCATAAGAGAACAGGCTGGGGAAATCTCACTAGTAATAGCCTTTATTGAAGAAACATTGGATGTTTACAGTTTGCAGATATAGTATAAGGGTTCTTTAGGAGACGGCTCATGTTGTTTAAATACTATAAATACTTTTCAACATTATACATATGCTTCATTAAACATTAAACATATCAATGGTATTACAATTTAATAACAACCATGGGTCAGATTGTGTTTATAGTGACATATGCACACAGTGCATTTATTTATTTGATTACACTCTTAGGTCAGATGGTGTTTATAGTCAAACATGTGCACTGTGTTTATATTTGTGACTAAAATCTTAGTTCAGATGGTGCAAAATGTGCATGGTGGGTTTAATGACTTGTCAAAGACAAATGTGTGTGCGTGTGTGTGTGTGTGTGTGTGTGTGTGTGTGTGTAGAACATTGATGAACAGTATTGTCAGAATTTGGTGGTGCATATGCAGAGGGAGGTCATCTGGGAAAAAAGGCCAACAAAATGTCATGGAAGGGAGGAGGGATGTGTCACTATGGCGATGAGAGACTTCCTGTTGACAAACACCCTCTGGGTCTAATTGGACAATTGGGAAGAGGAGGGGGTTGAGCTTTGCTGGAGCACGAAGACAAGGATGTGAAAGTTGCACAAATCTCTAAGACATCTGAAAAAAGTGAAGTAGAGATAAAATATTGACATGTAGGAGATAAAAGAGGAGAGGAGCAGATAAGAGGGAAGCGATGAGAGAGAAGAGACTGGCCCACACACTGAAACAGTGCACATTACAACAAAACATGTCCCTCCTGATCCTACTAGAATGATCCAACCTCCCACACAGCTTGGCAAAAAAATAAATTTCTTTTCATAAATGGCCAATTTCTGTATGTACAAGATAGAAGAGAAGAGAACAGAGATATGTGCAGAGAATGGTGTGTGCATTGCAGCATTTCTAATCTCCATACACTGTGGTTGGTTTACAAGCTCAGTTCCTATCCTTCTGTTGATTACAAGCTCATCAATGTTCTAATACTGGCAATCACACATGTACTTAATCCACACCTACCCTACCACCCACTCCCTAACATACTCTAACACAACCAGCTTCATCATTACCACCACCACCTCCTCACAGCTCTATGTATAGAGATGATTCAGATGGAGCACCTCTCAACAACACAGGTCTTTGAATTACATAAAAGTCATTATATAAAATCCAGGCCAAAACATAATTAAAATAGTCACACTTCAAACACCCATTAAAAATTTAGTATGGAATGATGGGACAAACAGATGAAAATAAATGTAAAAAAAGAGGAAAAGACTGGAAAAGACAAATGGATAACAGGTCATGTTCTGTTCAGCTCTGAATTTTCCAAGGTTATGAATAAGAAAACCCAACATCACCCATGATAAACACACATTAAATGTGAATTTCACCCAAACAAAGGAACTAGGACTAGTCTCAAAGATCATGTTTTCATATTTTATATTTTAAATTCTTTAATCAGTTACATATGATGCCATCAAACTTTACATTTCTGTTTCAGGCCAATAATCTTCAACCTAAATCAGACAGACATTAGGTTGCCATACGTAATACTGTCACTTCTATCTCCAAAAAGGTAACTTTGGACTTAGTGGAAGTTAATTTTATACATAACAACAATATAGTCAAAATTCTGGAGCTTTTCTATTGATCTATTCATCGTTAAATTTCCATGCTGGGTAAAGTCTAAAGCCCAGCTGTATTAACTTCTTTACCACAGAATATAGGAACAAATCCCTTGCGTAAATATTCTGAAAACATAAAATATTAATTCTTAACCAAAACTGAAGTAGCCAGGTCCCTGCTTCACGAGATCACACTGTATTCCCGAATGAATACTGTATGAGCTGATGCACTGTTATACAAGTAACACCAGAATAATTAGCATTAGACTTAAATAAGAGCACTGAATAATGAATACACATCTAAATTTCTGAAACATAAATGATCACAACTTTAAAGAACACCAGACAATGAACATTTAGTAGCAAAAAACATGGAATAACGGTCCTCTTGTAATGTGTATGTACACGCACTACTACATTGTAAATGTGGGCGTGGTCACAATGTAGCTGGATTAAAGGGTAGAAAAATGACATCATTTTTGAAAGGAATATTACTACAACCTCTGAAGGCTCAGTACAGCGTCAAAAGTGCAGAAAATTCACCTGGCATTCAGGTGGCATTAAGCAACTAAGAACCTCCTGAAAAACTAATACTCAGTACGATTAAAAATGAGGTTAATAGGAGAAAAATAGGCCTACAAAAGTCTGGTGTCAGATGAAAACAAAATGGTTTATTCAAGCAGGGGGTCGACAATATATGCACAAAAGCATATAGATAATTCGACAATGCTTAATAAAACGTGTTATTCCTGGGATTTTCATGAAACGTACTCCCGAATAATACATGTTAAGGTTTATATTTTTTCGTACTAATTGACACTATTTTATTCAGCAGCAGAAAGCGTAGGTAGGCTAAATGTTTCATGAGAACTTAGCTTAGAGCGATTGAAATTCATCAAAAATATGTGAGTAATCTCTGTTATTTCGGTTAAACGTGTTTAATAATCGTTTCAAATGTATTCACCGAGTAAACTCAGATGTTCGTATGATTACAGTCCGTTGTTGTTTCTAAAAACAGCTATTGTAAATGAGGCACGTGCAAATCAGCCAAATCTTTTAAGAGCTTTTGTACGTCATAATAAATACAAATAATAGTAAAAAAAAATAAAACCCGTTTCCGTTTTTTATCCCTCTACACGTTCACAGATAAGCAGCAGGTGTCCAGTCCGGGTTTTTTTCGGTATCCTTCAGCTCTCTTACCTGTGAGTGGGATCCGGGGTGGTCGAACATGTCCATCTGGATTTCCTGTGTGGAGGTGGAAGGCGTTCTGGACATACCTTTCTGTACCATTGATTTAAACTTCTATATCGTTCTCTTGTATTTCATTTACAGCGAGTTACGTTGTTGTCGTTTCGTCTGCTTCGTTTAGTCTTAGTTTGTTTCGTGTTCATTGTCAGAGCATTGCTGATGTACGGGTACAGCGCGCTCTGCACCGTGTTGCTTCTCCTCAGTCGCTCCAACATCCCTCCCTCCCTTTCTCCCAGCTGTTAAAGCAGAGAGTACGCCCCGCCCTCCTCCATCCCTTAATCAATCATTCAGACAACGGGCGGGGCTTTTGGCTCCTCTCGATAAACTGAGGCTACAACACCTGCTTTCCCAGCGTTACCTCCAGGGTATTAAAGGGAAACCCCATCGATTTTGCAAAATCTTCTGCAAGAATCAGTGGTTAAGATGTGAACAAAGCCATTTAGAGTCATATGAGGTGAAGTGTTCGGTACACAAACTTACAGAATCAGAAATGTTCACGGTGATTATGATAGGAACCAGACATCTGAAGGGACATTCTATGATGGAAGGCGAAATAGTGCCCAACCTTTTGTTATTACATCAGCATAATTTCCAGCAGGGGCTGTAGCTGAGATGTTACTGTGCTGCCCATTTTTTTTTCATTACACTAATACTGGAAGTACGAGGCTCACTGCAGGTTTTAAACACTAAATAAAAATGGTTATATTTGCCCACAACTCATTTACTACAGTATTGTACTAAAATGTGATTGCATTCCACCACATATATCAAACTTTGGTCAAATATAGATGTATTGGTTGACCAATGCAATTGTAGGGTAACCAGTCCCATTTTTCCTAGGTCAATCAAGTTTTAGTCCATGTCTGTGCATCCTGGCTTAGCTTTTAAATATGTACATTTGTTGCATTTGTCAAAACAAATTGCAGGAAGTTCAACAGAAAATAAAAACAAGACATGTTTTTCATCCACAAACAAGATGCACAACAATTTTTTCACAATGTAGATGGCCCTGCGCTTGTTTAGCCAGTCTCATTCACTGATAACGCAAAGGCCAGGCTATGTTGATATCAGCATTAAATATTTTAACAGGATTATCCAGAAAGAGCTAAACAAATTTGTTTTTTCATCTTCAAATGGAAAATATTTTTTTGAAGCAAAAAAAAAAAATATATATATATATATTTATTTGTCTCAAGTCTGGACCCCTGACTGCTATTCCTGAAAATAAATAAATAAAAACAACACACACCACTTCCACCTAATGATGCTGAGAAAATTAGCTAATGTATTTGAACAGCTGCAGTGTATAGTTCATTCTCTACTCTGGCATTATAAATCTGGTCACCCTTCTCAAATGTCATATTGAATTGAATGAAGGTCCATCTTTCTAGATGGCACTAAACATCCCAAACTTTGACAATTCCTTTTCAAAGACATAGATGCAATGTAATTTTAATGTAGCCAAATTCACTAACTGCAATGGATGTTAGTATACTTTATTAAATTTTATTAGACAGAGAACTGGTTGTATAAAATGCTCAGAGTAGTTGAGTTTATAGGCCTGTTGAAAAACCCATTATGGATATGGGAACATACCAAAAAAAAATATATATATATATATATATATATATATATATATATATGTGTGTGTGTGTGTGTGTGTGTGTGTGTGTACAGACAAAAAATAATGCGGCATGATGGCACAGCAGAAAGTGTCGCAGTCACACAGCTCCAGGAACCTGGAGGTTGTGGGTTCAGCTCCAGGTGACTGTCCGTGAGGAGCTTGGTGTGTTCTACCTGTGTCTGCATGGGTTTCTTCCAGGTGCTCCAGTTTCCTCCCACGGTCCAAAAACACACGTTGGTAGGTGGATTGGTGACTCAAAAATGTCCATATGTGTGAATGTGTGAGTGTGTGTGGCCCTATGAAGAACTGGCACGCCTTCCAGGACCAACCGTGAGCCTGAATTGGAAAAGCAGTTACAGATAATGAATGAATGAATGAATGAATAACCAAATAAATGGCACAAGCACATTGATACAATCAATCAATTAATCAGTAAACAATCATATAGTATCAATGCTATGTGCCTGAAAATCTAGTAAGGTTTATTTCTGCCATGTAAATATAGGCTACAACCCATTCATTCATTTAAAAACTGGACCAGTGAACTGTTTGACAGTGACCCCACTGTGTCACCCAGTCATTAACCAACAATTCTTTTTTTTTTCATTCATTCATTAGGCATTTTTGGATAAATATAAACTTTAAAACATAAGTAAATGTGGAAAAATACATACATTGATCGATAAATGTAGAAATGCAGAAATTGGTAAATAAAAAAATAATAATTTGTTGTGTTTGTTTGTTTGTTTGTCAGATTTCGACCTCCATAGTGGGGGCTGGGTGTAAATCTGCCCACAAATGTGTCTTGAACAAAGAGCTTAGTCAGAGGTTCTCACAGAGTCGCATCCTCCCCCACCTGAAGAACCATTCACACTCGTGTTGTACACGGTTCATACCATCTTACTGTTGGAAGGGGGGGTTCACAGAAACGTCTGCCCATATTTTTTCTGTATGTATATCACATTGTCTTTGAATAAAGAAATTGTATGTTTTTTCTTTAAATAATTCAAGCAAGTATAGTCCTTTGGAGCAATGCATCATTGTTTACTTTGTATCAACACGCCAACCAAAGTTCCGCAATCATTGTTTTTAAATCCGTATTGGTACAGTCTTGGAGTCAGCTGTAAAGTGTGCGGAGTGGTGTTTACGCTCGTAACCTGCAGCGATGAGGTGAGTGAACATTAAGACATATTAATAAGAGTTGGAAAGAGCAGGTATTATTTAGACCCAATGTTGTTAGCAGATGTTTTACCCTGTTATGAATGTAGTCGGTAGAGATGTTGTTTTAACGAAACTATAAATGGCTTAGTATTTTTCTTTTCACCTTAAATGTCGCGCCAGCGTGACTGCGACCCCCATGTTGCTGCAACATTTAAGGTACAATGGAAACCACAAAATGAAATGAAATATCAACCTGAATGAAGGTGTAACCCGTCTGTTGTCCGTCGTTTTTCATGGTTGTATGTGTGCCAGGTTGACATACATTTACAACTGAAAATGGGGAGTAGTTTGTCCCTGTGCTGTGGTCAGTTTCTCAACATGTCGAGACATGCCCTGAATACACCAGCTAACATTAGCAGACTGATTTTGCAGCAGAACGCCTGTCCTTTACTAAATTCTGTCTCCGTGTTCACGAATCTTTCCTTTTAAACGACACATTAAATGTATTTTTGTCAGTAAAATGTTGGATTGCATATCAGGAACATTATACACCCAATAGCTTCAAGGGTTTCACTGCAGTATCCTAAAGCTGCTTGTTCTATTAACTGATGTCCTCCAAATCCTTTGAAAGCTAATCACAAAGCTGGGCATCACAACAGGCCCTATTTATATCATTTGGGCCAGTGTTTCCCAAACCAAAACAGGATTTCTCAGGTAGTATAATAAGATCAGTCAAAAGTCAAACATGTCCAACAGGAAAAGGGCTGAGGGATATTCAACTTTGAGTTCATCTGACTAGTGAACTCCAAAGTTTGAAATGCACATGGTTCCTGACCTGGGAGATGTTCTCTGCTCATTTAAAGTTTTCTCTATTCCAAACTAAGCTGAACCACCCAACCATCGAATTAATAACACCTTACTGATTTAAAGTGAATGTTTTATTGACAAAAAGCACAAAAAGGAAGCTGGGGGAGGGGTTTGGTTGAAATTCCACAAAACAAGGCCTTTCAGTTTAGCCAGATAACTACAACTGGAACAACTCGCAGGATTTGGAAACACTGATCTAGAGCAGTACAAACATAAGAAAAAATGAATCCTTGACCAAATAAAACTTCACCTCTCACCCTGGCTTCATTTAAGGGTTTAAAATTGCCCTAAGCAAGACACCTAGGATCCAAATGCTCTGGGAATGCTCATTCTTTGTAATTCAGAAGTCTGTGTGTGTGAACGCATATGCGAGTGTTATCACTGCCATGGGGGAAAATTCATGCACAAAAAAACACCCCAAGACAAAATGTTTATTACACACATATGTACTTAACCTCACTAATGATTTTGTGGCTGAATGCAATCAAATTCTCAGAGTAATGATCTAATTTGTAGTGTAAAGTTTTCCCAGATATTTAATGTTACTGCAGCAGGAGAGGAACACGCATATAGTGTACATAATAAATAAACATATATATAAATATATGTGTGTGTTTGAATGGTTCTAAGCCTTCATTTGCATGAGCCAACATGAACAGGAAAAATAGTAATGTGTTGTTTCAAGCGTTTCTTGTTTGTCTCATGCCTTTGTCTGCAGCATGCTTAAACTTCAAAAGAGACTGGCGTCCAGCGTCTTGCGCTGTGGCAAAAAGAAAGTGTGGCTGGATCCCAATGAGACAAATGAAATTGCCAACGCAAACTCTAGTAAGATAATCAGATGTGTTTACTTGTTGTTTTTTGTTTGTTTGCTCGCTTGTTTTTTTTGCATACTAATGTTTTATCCTCTGTCTGTTCTCTTAGGACAACAGATTCGTAAACTAGTGAAGGATGGTTTGATCATTAAAAAGCCTGTTACTGTTCATTCCCGTGCCCGATGTCGCAAGAACACACTGGCACGGAGGAAGGGCAGACACACGGGCATCGGTATGTCCCACAATATGATTTGTTTATCATTTGAAATTAATTTATAAATTATAAAAATAAAATAAAATAATATAATAATAAAATAAATTTGTGAAAATGTGAAAAAATGTGGGCATAAAATCCAATTATACACCACATAATGTTAAAAATATGTTACAGATGCTTACACAGTTTTTAGAAACATTGCAAAGCTAAATGTAGCAACTTTTAAAGAGAAATTTGCGGCTTGTAAACAAAGTTCTTTATGTTACTGGACACTAATACTTTTCACCTACATAGCACCCATTTTCAGCTAAACTGTTTTGTGTTTTTGACCTCTGTTGCGTCTAGAAAAAATGTTGCATACTGCCTTAAGATCCAACATTCTTAGGCCCCATTCAGAGCCGGTGCTAATTCTAATAGTGAATATGTATTAATTTTCACATGAATTTGATCAGTGAGGATAACAAAGCATAGTCCACCATCTAGTGGCCGTTAACTGCAAGTTCAGATTACTTGTTTCAGTACCTACTGCCGCATCCAGTGTTGTCATGTCAGTTAATCCTGATACATAGAGGGGTTGGACAATGAAACTGAAACACCTTGTTTTAGACCACAATAATGTGTTAGTATGGTGTAGGGCCTCCTTTTGTGGCCAATACAGCATCAATTCATCTTGGGAATGACATATACAAGTCCTGCACAGTGGTAAGAGGGATTTTAAGCCAATCTTCTTGCAGGATAGTGGCCAGGTCACTACGTGATGCTGGTGAAGGAAAACGTGTCCTGACTCGCTCTTCCAAAACACCCCAAAGTGGCTCAATAATATTTAGATCTGGTGACTGTGCAGGCCATGGGAGATGTTCACCTTCACTTTCATGTTCATTAAACCAGTCTTTCACCAGTCTTGCTGTGTGTATTGGCACATTGTCATCCTGATACACGGCACCGCCTTCAGGATACAATGTTTGAACCATTGGATGCACATGGTCTTACTGGTGCAATGTGCAATTAATGAAGTTTGGCCACCAGGCTGCTCCAATTTAGCCATGAAACTTCCCACACTAAAATGACAGGTGTTTCAGTTTCATTGTCTAACCCCTGTATATTACAGGCTTTCAGAAATTACAATTAGAGTGAAATAGTCATTTACAAGAACGGTGACTGTGCCAATTAGGGCTGAAAGATGAATTGTTTCCATATGGAACTCATATAAAAATATGCTGATTTCAAATCACAAAAACAATTGGAGCTGAAATTCTGAATTTATTTCTACATGATCAAAATGTTTTAACAACTATTTAATGGAAAATATTAGTTTATCTATAACAGGGTTAGACTAATCAGAGGCAATGTGCTGTGGATATGGTTTAATGTTCAGGTAAGAGGAAGGGTACAGCAAATGCTCGCATGCCAGTGAAGCTGTGCTGGATGAGACGAATGCGAATTCTGCGCAGACTGCTCAGGCGCTACAGAGAGGGCAAGAAGATTGACAGGCACATGTAAGTTATAATGTGACATTTCCCAGTAGAATGTTTGGGTCATGTTTCATGTAGATAATTTCTGAGTTGTTCATGTTCTTATAGTCATTGCAAATATATAAAACAAGCTCTGGTTGTATTTTACTCCAGCCAAATAGATGTTAGATTTTATTCAAATATGTATTTCTGATACCAATATGTAAAACAATTTACTGTTCTTTGACACTAGATCATATGTAATGGACATATAGGTGGAAATTAATACGCAACATGCTTATGAACATGGTTTGCCCAACAGTGTAAGAGTTATACTAATGTTCACTTGGTTATGTTATTAGCATTTAGCTCAGTAGTTAGCATTTGTTGATACATGACTCTCCAGTGGTTGTATGTTTTTTTTTAGTTTTTTTTGTAAAATGCATCCTGGGTGGTGTTGTAAAAGGACATTTACGAAGTAAATGTGAAACCTGTGAGAAAGATGTAATGATGCACATGCTACAAATATATGTTAGAGCCATTTTAACCTTTGTATGAAACATATGTATGCAGTAATTATGGAAACATTATGTAGTGTGACCCTTAAAAGCTGCTACACCAAAAAAAAATCGTATCAGATGTGATATTTTAAAGACCCTTAAATTTCTCTTTCTATACAGGTATCACAGCCTATATTTGAAAGCAAAAGGAAACGTGTTTAAGAACAAACGCATCTTGATGGAACACATTCACAAGCTCAAATCAGACAAGGCTCGCAAGAAACTCCTGGCGTAAGTGTTTAGATTAAATCTACTCCTATATCTCGGTAGTAGGCAGAGTCTCAGTAGTGTACAGTTTTTATTATGGATTTCAGGACGCAGACCATGATTGAGGGTTGTCATAGAGAGATGCCGTAGAAGAATCGCTTTTGTTTCCTAAGAGAAACTTTCATTTAAATGGTTTTGATTATTTAAAGAGAAATATCTTCACTAATGATAATGATCAAGGGTTTAGGAAAAATGTCACTCAATTTTGGTCACTGTTACTTTTATTCGCTGTTACTCTATACACATGGAATCTTATTTTTTTTATTTTCCTTTCTTTTTTCACACTTCACTTTTTCACTGTTTTTATATCTGCTTATAGCGATCAGGCCGAGGCTCGTCGCACAAAGACAAGGGAGGCTCGTAAGCGCAGAGAGGAAAGACTGCAGGCCAAGAAAGAAGAAATTGTCAAGAGCCTGTCCAAAGAAGATGAGACCAAGAAATAAGTTTTCCTGTTTCTTTTTTTCCCCCCTTCCAAGCTCAGACTCTCTCTCACTCTTGTCCCTGTCTTTTTTTTTTTTTTATTAAAATAATGTTGATTTTGTTTTTGTTTTTTTTCCTCTAGACAAGTTAATTTAGAAAGATTTTTTTCCCTCTGATTAGTAGATGTTGGAGTGTTAGTCAAGAAATCTGATTAGCTGTAATGTGACAAATATACATATTCAAGTAAGATTAAAATACAATGAATGAACGAGGTTGTTGTTGCCCTTTCTCAGAAATGTTTACTAGGAGTGGCCAAAGAGATTGATTTCATGTCAGATTTAATGTAATTTTTACAAAATCCAAAGAGACATCAGAGTTGGCTCAAGTACAAAAATGACTCACATGAGGAAGGTGCTAAAGAAAAGTGGGGAGTGTGTAGTTTGCAGCATTCGTTTACAGGTTACATCATTCTTAAACAATCCCGGGTGTGATTGTCAGTAATACAGCTGAATAAAGCGTGTGTGTGGCCTGAACAGTGGTTGCTCAGCTGCAGTTTCAGGTTTAGGTGTAAAAAGGGGAAATGGAAAGGCCATGATCTAGTTCTTTATTAAGAATTTCCAAAGCAGGAAAAAAATCAACTGATCAAAACTTGGAATAGGTTTGGATTGTGGGAGGAACCTTTAGCAAACATGAATGACAAATATTCTCTGTAGGTTTAACCATACACACCTTAACGTTTAGAGATTTAATATGCTGTTTAGCCTGGCATTCATTAAAAATAATTATAATAATTATGTTTAAATTGGGGGCGGCACGGTGGCGCAGCAGGTAGTGTCGCAGTCACACAGCTCCAGATTCCCGCTCCGGGTGACTGTGTGAGGAGTTAGTGTGTTCTTCCCGTGTCCGCGTGGGTTTCCTCCGGGTGCTCCGGTTTCCTCCCACAGTCCAAAAACACGTTGGTAGGTTGATTGGTGACTTCAAAGTGTCCGTAGGTGTGAGTGAATGTGTGTGTGTCTGTGTTGTCTTGTGAAGGACTGGTGCCCCCTCCAGGGTGTATTCCCCGCCTTGCGCCCAATGATTCCAGGTAGGTTCTGGACCCACCGCGACCCTGAATTGGATAAGCGGTTACAGATAATGAATGAATGTTTAAATTGTATGTAACTGTATTAATGTTTTGGTAATTTGTTAGCAAAGATGAAATTTAGCCTTAAGTTTCCCAGCCTAATTCTGTCCCCCCTTAGACTGCGAGCAGTGAATGAAAACACGAATGTGCTGAGCCTACCAGGCAGAAAGCAATGTATTGAAAGAAAGGCCTGAGAGAGGCCCCCTGGGATATCTGTTGTTCAGTTATTTAGTGTTCTGGAAGGTCTTTGATTCAGGGAGAGTACATTTAACTGTTTATGCTTGGGATCTGACCAAGACTGCTTACTCTCACAGCCTCTCTGCTGAAAGCCAACTGTTCACAACAGAGATGCCCACATATGGAAATTGTCAGTGAACATGCAATATGCTCGGACATGTCATAAGGACTTTTTAGTATCTGTCAAGACATACTGACAGCTTTAGTGCAAAGAGGCCTGGTCAGTAAAGGGTGCTGCTGCAGTGGGCAGAAAAGGATGGGGAATTTCCAGGGCTGCCATCCAACTGTACATTAGTGACTAAAGCCATCCATCTACACCCTCTCTCTCTCACACACACACACAATCATCATCACATTTAATATATTAATTTAAGCATATATATTTGACTCAAGGGTGTAGAATTAGTATGGACAGAGGTGACATGTCCCCATCAATATCCAGCGATCCCCTCAAAAAAAAAAAAAACAATTATCTGTCAACTTCTCATTAACCACATTAAATCACATTCTCTACTCGAGTCCTACCCCCCTTAGCTGTTGATATATCGTTCCAGTCGGGTCAGTGGGTTCAGGTAAACAAATCTGATTATGCTGATTTGTGTTAGGTGATGTTTTTTTTTCTCCAATGTGTGTTTAGGTAATTAACCCTCTTTTTCCTTCCTAAATGTGTGAAATGAGTCACTGATGATGTTGAAATAGGGAAGGAGGCTGTCAGAGTAAAACGGCACATTCAGATTTGTCAGATGACAAATTTTATGAACTCATGCCCTAGGCTCAAGTAACTACAACATGAAAACACAGGAAGCCAAGTTTCTTTCACAAGTTCCATTATAGCATCTTACACTCACTCACTCAGACACACACACACACACTCAGGGTGTCATAAGACACATTGTATGATGAGGGCAAGGGAGAATTGTACTATACTGAACTGAATTCTGTTTCTGTTACATTATGGGGACATCTTTTTGGGGACCCAATCTGGTCTCTATACGACAAATCATCACATCTTAAAGTGAAGGCCTGTGTTAAGGTCAGAGGAAAGTTAACGTAAGTCTCCACAAAATGTTTTATATTAATGTCAGCAACTAAAATGTGTGCACTGCAAATTTATTTTCATCTAGAAAGTTTTATACAAAAATATTAAGTAAAATTACAAAGCAATTATGACAATTACAAACATAGATCAAGAGGTGGTCTTGTTTGAACTGTTCTGTTTCAGACTGAAAAGGCAAAAAATGCTCTCGTTATAAGAAAACTTATGTTCTGAGAAACCTCGGTCACAGAGCTGATCACTTTTGATTTGAGAGAGGAAGTCCAGATCATGACATTTCTTTTTTCACAGCTGCTGAAACCACACAGAAACAGTAGCTGAGTTCTTTACGGAAGAGCCTGCAGGGACGTCTGTTTCTGCATTTAAATCAGCAGAAAAAGGTTTAGTGGACATGTAACATGGTAACATGCATCGAGGGAGTAAATGGACATATTGAGTATGCATTAAATCCAACAACACATTGGATCCAGTTTAGTTTTATGATTTAATTTTAACTGATGGATCATTGCTATGACTCTGCAATACTGGATTGTTTAATGTGTCAATAGGAACAGGTTTTAACTTGTGGAACAGGTTTCTAATATGTGTAATGCAATACAAACACTACAAACTGCATCAGCATTTATCTTTGGTTGTTTATTCATATTCATAATGCAGCAGGTTAGAAGATGGTTTAAAGTAAATTCTGCAGTAGAGCGAAGAGAGCTGTGAACAAGTTCTACACTCCTCCAGAATTTAAAAAGGCCCTGTTCTTCTGTCACATGTCAGCAGAGCATCACAATGACTTTCAAGCTGTAATTTTAATGTTAAAATATAACATTGTTTTTTAAGCGTATGTGCATTCAGACTGTCCCATCCTCTTGGTCATTAATTTTTTTCAGACTCACACATCCATTGTTAATTGTGTTCTAGTGGATACTAATTGCAATCACTGAACATATATGTTACCTTTATTGTTTAAAATGGAGATAAAGAAAATATATGCTAATGGTTTATGAAGTAAAATTTTATATCTATATTTATATTTAAGAGGGCGGCAGGGTGGTGCAGCAGGTTAGTGTCGCAGTCACACAGCTCCAGGGACCCGGAGGTTGTGGGTTCAAGTCTGGCTCCGGGTGACTGTATGCGTGGAATTTGGTGTGTTCTCCCTGTATCTGTGTGGGTTTCCTCTGGGTGAGGAGTTTGGTGTGTTCTCCCTGTGTCTGAGTGGGTTTTCTGCCACGGTCCAAAAACACACGTTGGATTGGCAACTCAAGTGTCCATAGGTGTGAGTGAATGTGTGTCACCCTGTGACGGAAGGGCACCCCCTCCAAGGTGTGTTCCTGCCTTGCGCCCAATAATTCCGGGTAGACTCTGGACCCACCATGACCCTGAACTGGATAAGTGGTTTCAGACAATGAACTAATTGTTTTTAAGTCCCCAAATATATCACGGGTCAGTTTGACCTGAGGGATACCAGAGGGTCCCAAATGTGAAGACAGTACAATAATAAAACAACAACTTATGCATTACTTAGTCAAAAATGGCATTTGTAATGCATATATTTTGTCTTTGTATTAAAATATTGTTTTGTGCCCTCCAATGTGTGTGTCTAAGGGCTCAGCTGGGCTTTTCATTTCCATGTAATTTTGGCAGTTGCTAAGGAGGTGTAAACTAATTTTACTATCAAACTCACTGTGGGATTCAGGTCAAGACTTTGAGAATAGCCACTCCAATATATTCAACTTAATGTCCTTATACTGTTTTATCACAGTTGTGGAGGAATGCTTAGGATCTTTAGACTGCTGGATGACTCATCTGGTTGATGCTTTCAGGTTTGGTTTCAGTATATTAAAATAATCCTCCTTATTTCTGAGATCCTCTACTTTCTGAAGTTCATCAATAAATTGTCCAGCAAAACATCTCCACAAAATGATGCCAACTCCTTCATACTTCAAAGTTGGGATTGTAATATATGGAATGAAAGCCTCACCAAACAGTTCCTCAAAAAGTCTTTGTCCTGGTGAACATGTGCAAACATCAGTCTGTTTATTTAAGCTGGTCTTGAAGTAAAATCACCAATCTTGCACAGCATACATGAATTAAAAAGGGTGACGCACCATCCCAGCTCTGAAACATGGGGGTGGAAGCAACTTGTTGTGTGGCTGTGCTGCTGGGAAATGGATAGATGCACTTCAGAGAGTAGACGCACTCATGAATGACTATACTTAGAAACACTAAAGGAAAAACCTCAAGGAACCAGCCAGAAAGCTAAATCATAGTTACAAATGGGTGCCGTCACAAATTCAGCAGGACAATGATCCTAAGCTTTCCTCTAAATTTGTGACAGTATAGCTCAAGGACAACAGGGTAAATGTATCTGCATGCTCATTGCAAATACCTGAAATCTCATAGACAATTTGTAGTATCAATGTAAAAAGGCCTGGTTGAGTCCAACAAACTTGACTGAATAACATTAACTATGCCCAGGGAGCATTTTGTGGGTCAGGTGACATGCTAAAGGGCACTTCAGCTGTGGTTATACTTACCAGTTATGGGGATTGATTGAAACTGAATTTGTGTGTTTTACAAACCTGCTTATTTCATCTTCATAAAGTCAACAAAGTCAACGTTCACAAAAGGGTTTTAGTGCCATCATTTATTATCAAGAAAGCTTCAGTGCTGTTTTATAAATGAAGGGGCAGCCATTTTGATAGGTGGGAGTTATTTTCACCCCTGTCTTTTGTACCTCTCATTGCTCACTAACAGCACAACTCAGAGTTGTAGCTTTTATTAACACAGAACCAAGACATTTTCCGGACTTTAACTGGAGGAGCTGTTTGTGTGAATGTCAGGAACATTCTTCCCTGACATTTCCCAGATTTTATCCTGCCATCCTCCTAATAACAATTCTGGGTCAGAGTGAGTGCATGGTTCTGGAGAATCAGAATCATCTCCTCCACATCCTGCATAACACTGACTCATGGCTAAAGCATGTTAAATGTGTGTGTGTGTCACAAATTTCTTTGAATCATGTAATACATTTGGTGATAATTTTTGTACGAAATTTTTCTGAACTCAGCTATATCTAACTATATATATTTAAAACTATATATGTCAGAGTCATATTATCAAATATACATATTACAACCCTGTTTATACAGTAAAAAACATTGAATTGCTCTGATATTTACATTTACACTCACTGCACAGCACAGACCCTTATCCAGAGCGACCTACAAAAGTGCTTTGTCATCTTGTTCAGAGACTACATCCTTGCCAGTACAAACAGGATTAGAGTCCAAACACCATCGAACTACGAGACTGCTAGTCACAGGAGGCAATGCTGGAGTAAATAAAAATAAAGAACGTGTAATAGCATACCACAGTAACTGCTGAAACCTCGCAAAGAGAAACACATATATATATCCCAATGTCCAGCTCTTCCAAGGATTCTCAGCAGGAATTTGGTGTGTGCATATGTTGAGGGCGGTGTGTGAGTGCAGGGAGAGGGTGGGTGGGGGTATCCTAGACTTGTGTTTGATTGGCTAAAGATGCTAAGCCATGACTACCATTGGCTATTTAGGAAAAAAATGTACTGTTACACACATGCTTTCTCTCCTAGCCAAGAAGAGTTTCCACAGGCTAATTCAGTACCAGACACTCAAATTACTGTGCCAGGAGAGAGAGAGACGGAGAGAGAAAGAGAGAGAGTGGTTGGTGGGAGGAGGAGAGTCAGGGAACGAGAGAGGGAGAGTGAAGGGGGAGGTGATAGAGAATGCAGAAGACGCAACAGATTTCGAGGGTAACGGAGTGAAAACCAAAGTGCGGACCCAGTGTTGAAAGGGAAGACATAGCATTAGAGGCAGAGGGAAGATCGAGAGAGGCAGAGAATGGGGCTGGACTGGAAAACTGGGACACCGAAGTTGGTCTTACAGCCATAAAGTGAGAGCGAGGACAGAGGAGAAAAGGACAGGAATGTGGTCTTTGACAAAGAGCAAAGAGAGCGAAGAGAAAAAAGAGACAGCTGAGCAGCAACAGGGAGGGAGGAAAGTATCAGAAAGGGAAGAAAGCATCAAGCCATGGCCTGGGAGGGAGAGAAGAGAGTGGAAATAACCTAAAAGCGGTAGATAAAAACGGAAAAAAGAAGTCGTCTCTGTGTTTGTCTGAATGTGTATGAGGTATGAGGGTTAACCCAAAGCTGCTGCTGATCATCCTCGCCGTCTCCGTCGTGTCCATGTTGTACTGGCAAATCACCGGCCACAGGTGAGACCAACGTTTACTTTTCCTGAATATATTTACAGATATTTACCTTAGCAACTGGAATCTCTAGCCTGAATCTCATGAAACTATAATTAAAGCAATTCACTCTTGTTCCATTGGCATATAATTAGAGTTGTATCTGAAAACAGTGCATACAAGTGTGTTTTTTCACAAATAAATCCTTAAATTAAGCAAACCACCAATGGACACTTGCCGTGGGTAAAACGACGTAGAAACAAGTTAATAAATGTAAAGACCTTAAATAATATCCTTACTCGTAGTCTCATAATGAGATGTATTATATATATATTGACTAATGCTACCCAGTGAACAATTAGCCGTTGATTCAACTTTGAAATACCGTAATGACTGCCGTCTAATCAACGTTCACTTAAGGTTGACAATTAAAGTTGAAAAGACGACTATTAGACGTATTTTGGACGTCCATTGACGTTATTAATTGGTCCCGAAATAAATTACTTGTATAAAACGCGTTTTGGACGTCCACTGACGTTATTAATTGGTCACCACTTAACTAACGTATTAAGATTAAGATGTCCAGGGACGTTCCTTGTTTACTAGTTACCTAGTTTAATGTGGTTACTCTGATGTTATATATTTATTTAGTAATCTTACTAATCACTTCATGCACAGTCGGTAAGTGCTTTTATTTTTTTATTTAACAGTAAAATAATTAAAACCATACATTTACCACAATCAAAGTCAGGCAACACAGAGGCTGATATACCTCAGAATTCCAATGCTCATGCTCCGCTGACCTGTAATAGAGAGTACAGTGCCTCCCTTCTTGCTACTCTGAGCTCAGCACTGAAGAAACAGCAATATGTGACTTTTGGAAGATGGTGGGATACCATTCTCACTCCCTGCCCCTCTCCACTGATTTCAGTACAGTACTGTAAACATGAATTACACCAGGAGGAGCCCCAGGTGCAAAAACCTTAAACCTAGTGTTCCTTTAAATGGCTGTGTACTTTCCAAAGTTGTGAAAAAAAGCATTAAATGTTTACGGTTAATTCTGGTTTCACTGAACTGCAGGATTCAAGAAATGACAAGACCAGTAGGTCAGAAAATTGAGGGAAAAATGATAGATTTACATATCAGTCATAACAGCATATAACAGATCAGCTCCACTTGACATATAGTTGTCCACTAACTGTCCCATCAGTTAGACACTCCTACTTGTTGGTCCAGAGTAGTTCATCTGTTGTTGCACAATTTGTGTTGGTCATCCTCTTGTCATTGATCAGTTGCCAAGTAATGCTGTTGGCTGGATAATTTTAATTGGTAGAGTGGTCTCAGTACAGCAGTAACAAACTCCAACAGCACTGCCAGGTCTGATCAACCATGCACTAACACACCACCACTTCACTTCACATCACTTCAGTTGTGCCAATGAAACACAACCTAAATAATACCGGTCATGTTGTCCTGTGGCAGTCCTGACCATTGAGAAGCAGGGAGAAAGGTTACAAAGTATACAGAGCAACAGATGGTGTGCAGTCTGTATATCATGAACCTTTATTTAACTGACAAAGAAAAAGTTCAGCGTTTTCACTGATAGTGAAAAAAATCCAGCATTTTTAAAAATATAAACAAATTTAGAATCTCATGCCTGCAGCATGCAAAACGTTTAGCACAGAGCTATGGTTAATAGGAACCATAACACAGGAAATTGACCAATGTTCAACAATATTAGTGTTAAATTAACACGGTTAATGTGATAATTTAACACTCGCAGTGTTAACACTAATAGTGTTGATTTAACCCTGGAGAATTTGCTGTGTACTGTGTTATATCCACTTAACTGTTGACTACACTTTTAAAAGCAGGGGCAGCCGTGTGGCCTAATGATTAGAGAAGTCTTCTTCCCCTTGGACTTCTATCCCCATCATCAGCCGAAGTGCCCTTGAGCAAGGCATCTAGCCCCGAAACGCTCCTCTGGTGCAGAGGTTAGCCTACTTCTTTGGCCCACCTTGTAGATGTGAAGTCAGGGACAGTAGCTAATCTCCTACTGCACTGCCCACAGTCCAGCTGTGTTTGATCACCTCATACCAGAGTAACACACACTAACAGGCCACCACCATGTCAGTGTCACTGTCTTCTTCGTCAGGTTTTAAAGACCTTCAAGAGATTTGAACCGTTTAGAGACCTGGCTTAAAGTTGGCTTTTTAAAATGGGAAAGAGTTTATTAGATGTCTGTCTAGACTTTCCATCACTTCAGATCTATGAGAAGTTCTGTGGCCTTTTTCTTTATCAATCTAAAATATGTTTTAGATGTAATCTGTGTTTCAGGATACTTAGAAAAATGCACAATGTTTCCCTGGGCTAAGTTTAAGCTTGTATGCAGTAACACAACCACATAGCTGTTCAGGTGAAGTGTAAATCTTTAAAGAAAATAATGTATAGGAATGAGGAATATTATAATATAATAAAAATTGGTTCAAAGGTAAAAGTAGTTCTAGATAAAGAAAAAACATGATCTGTAACTCAACACTGGTGTGTGTTCCATTCACTTCTTAAAGAGCCTGAATTCCATTTTTAGTATTTGAGTCATGTGAGAGCACAAGCACTGGGAAATGATTCAGAGCAGACACAGTGAACCTAAAGGGCTGAGAAATCGCAAAGATAAAGCAGATATATGTATGTTGTTGTCTATATACATCTTCACACACATTTTCAATTTTGAAGAAACTTATCTGTCACAAGAAGATTACAGCTTTCTATCACAACTAACATAAAATTTACCTCTGTATTGTCCTGGAAATGTAAGAATTAAATGAATTGTTCGAAGTCTGTAATTAGAATGCCTTTTTTTAACTTGCTCTTATTCTTGCAAACACATCATTATCATATTTTGACCCTGTCTGTGGTCAGAAGTCTTCTTGCTAAGTAGCTTAGGCAAAAGTCAGCTGAAATCTGATGTAACAGGACTCTGAAGCTGAAGATGGATGCCATGTGTTCAGAATGAATGTTCTGAACAAGGCTACACAGTCAAAACAGGAAACTCCTTTTCAGTAAAGGAAGACCTAACCCATTCTCTCCCAAGGTTCCTCAAGATGCCTCTTTAACTGGAGTTATGTATTAACAAAATTTTGGGAGTAGGACCATGCCCAAACTCCTATCATCACCTTATTTATATATACCCTGTAAACTCACATCATTTTCATGTCAGACAAACTCGCTGCCAACTCCACTCCATATCCAACCTTTCTCTTGCATTCATTCTGAAGTCCTGCCCAGAAATATGAGTTTGTCTCCTCATTTCAGCCTTCAGTGGTGTGGTCCTTACTAGGAAATTAGTATGTATTAGTAGTATTAGTACATGATGACAACAGGCTATTCCAGATATTTTGTATGACATGAAATATATGTTCAAAATTTGTAGATGCTTCTGCTAATGCCCAATGCCAAAAGTTCAAAAGTTAGCTAAAAGTTATATAGATCAACAGCGTTGTATGTCCAATACCTTTGGAATGATTTGGAGTGTTTACAGTGATCCAGGACTAAGAAGCCAACATCAGTACTCGACCTTACTAATTGTAATGTGGCTGAATGCATTTTTATCATAATCACTTAAAAATATAATTGAACATTTTCCTCACCATGGGAGATACCCTCATCTGAAACAAATAAAGAAAATTTTTTACACAAAAATGTAAGTAAACGACGATATATTATGTTCTGAATTTTGCAAATTACAGAAGCATTCATTTATTTTGTTTGTTTTTAAAGTCCTTGTTAATGTTGCTGACAGGTGGAGTTTACAGCATTATTTCCGAAGCCCACGCCAGCCGATTTACTAATTGCACTGATTTATTATTTTCCTTCTAATCTTAGCACCAACACACCCCCTTCCTGAGTCAGTTCACATCACTCTTGTCAATGCTCTGCTTCTTTAAACAAACACATGCTATTCAGTTCAGTTGGTCTTTTACATTTTTTTTTCTCAAAATAACGTGTTATTAGAACAAAATATCCCATTGTCCCCATGGTGCATCACAGAACAACACCATTTTTCCCAAGACTCCTAACATGCAGATACACAACAGAATGGGACGAGTCCCAAATTTACAACAGACAATAAACATGTAAGACAGTAAAATACACAGGATATATCTAAATATAATATCTCATCCCATATGCCAGACTGTCTCCAGAGGTATGTTTATAATAATATTGTAGAAGCTACCACAAAATAATTTTAATGCAGTGTTAGCATAATGCATTATCAATAGTGATAATTAATTTAAAATTTGTTATTTTTTTAGTTCATCTTTCCATAGTTCCAACATGATCCCCAGGCCCTCAGGTTCTGTAGTTTGCTATAGTAGAATCCACTATGATTTATATATATTCATGTATTTTTATGGTCAAAGAGGGTTACATTGAGGACAAGGAAAAGTCAGTAATGAAATTCATGAAAATTGCACATGGAATATGTTTATATGGGTTTAAATAGAGTTTCCTTAACCAAAAATTTAATTATTAACATCATTGTCATCACAGTTTAAATGATATAAGATGCACCTCTCCAACTAACGTTTGTAGGAATGGTCTCTTACCACTGCTTTATCCGCTCTATTCCTGCTAGCACTTCATATTTTTTATGAAGGACAAAATCAACAAGTCATACAACAATATCAGGCCAGCCTCAGGAAACTGCATATCTGAAGTGTTGTGTAACCTGGAAATTGCTCAATCATATCAGAAGACTACATAAATGCACAGCGTATACAAAACATGACATCCAAACAAGTACGATCTCTAGCATGTATTTGCATGTACTCTAGACTGTTCAAATCATCTCAGCACAGCAAATAGTAATCCTGTGACTCTGCTGTACTCCGGGCAATTGAATAAACATACCTCTCTATATATTTGCATACTGTACTCTACAGGTTTAAAATGTTTCCATGGTTTCCATTGGTTAATTACCTTCTCCATCACACTGAGATTTTTCTATATCTATTTCTATTTTTTAATATTAATATTAATACTTCTACTTGCAACTTTATATATTCTGTATTTTATTCTACATTCAGTTCTATATTCTGTGTTCTGTTCTATATTTCTATTGCTGTTGCCATTATCTTATTTTTACATATATTCAGTTTATCTATCACTGCCTTGAATGGAGCCATTCCCCATACTGATTGTAGTCTCCAACACCTCTTGCAAACCAGATTTTAAATGTAAATACTGGTTTAGAAACTAGTTGATAAAATATTGGTATTGAATAAAAAAACTCAATAACAAGGATTTACACTTTTTAAATTCCACCTGTCCATATTTAACACCGGAGTTATACCAGACGTCATATGTAACCGAATCTGTAAATATTGCAGACATGGTTTTTGCTCAGTAATATAAATATATTTATATTGGAAAAAAATGTATTTATTAAGTTCAATTTTGTTATTAGGGTTTAATTGGCAGCTTCCTTACAAGGCTGCTGGATATTTGTAAAATTTGTTCATTAGTGTTTCTGAATTGTTTCTTTGTTAGCCATCATCCTGCCTTCGAGTTCCATTATCATAAGTTTTTCGAGTGGCTTATAACTTCAACCTTATGTAACATGTTCCTAATTCTGTCTTTAGCTAAATTGTTGACCTGTTTATTAAACACTATTTTAGATTTTTGAAAGCACTGAACAGCACCTTCGCAGACACACGCCAGGGCCACTGACCTTGGCATGTTTTCATATTACTTCTTATTTAATAACTTTATCAACAGAAAAGGTGTTTTACAAGAGCACTTCCTTGTAGATATATGGTTAGTTCTGTCAGGAAATGTAAAACACAAGGGTTGTTATCCTAATCTGCCTACAGACATTTACAGCTTATTTTTAAAATGGTTTTATATTATTTGTGCTTCATATAGTGAAAGTAATTTTACATTTAATTTGTGGGAATTAATCTGTCCCACTTGGCTCCTCCCTGGGTCCACCTTTCAGTTTCCCCACTCACCTGCATCTGAGTCCATCACAGACTCATTTAGTCATTCATACATATCTCAATGTCACTTTAGTTTGTACTGTGTTATGTCTTAACTTTGTTATTTCACCTGGTAGATCCCTTGTTCTAGTTCCTTTAGTTCCTGTCTTGGTGATGATGTTTGCTTGAATTCTACTATGGACTTGGCTAATGTTAAACCAGTTTTTCCCTCTGCATGTGTTTGGTAGCCGTTAGTAAAGCTACTCTGTGCATGCATCCTATCAACATGCCTCCATCATATCTCTCTCTCTCTCGCTCTCTCTCATTCTCTCCCTCTCTCTTTCACCTTCCATAGTGACACAGGCCTTCACGGTTTGCATTACCCTGAAAAAAAACCTGTAGACCCCGTTAAGCCAGACCCCTGCAAGACCTGCAGGTAAGAATGCAAAACCTTTCATCTCCAAAACCATTTCATGCCCCCCTCCCTACCAACGATATCAAATATAACCGAACTGAAACAAAGGGACAAGAAGGTTAATACAAATACAAACCCACAGAAATCAGTTACATATTATTTAGGACTTTTTGTGAACCATGGACCCTGAAGTGTTATGTCTGTCATGGACATTCAAATGAAGCATTTCCAATGGGTTTGAATAGCCCCTGGTTATTTATAATTGAGTTGCTCTCAGGCATCTCCAATTCACAGTAACCAGATATGTATTTTACTGGGGTAGATCCAGCAGAGTAAATCTTGACAAATTAGCTTCTGGGAAAGTTGGTTATCATGCAGAAGTGCCAAAAAACCCCTCACTGAGTTATTCAGTATGCACCATTCTACTGCCAGTATTGTCTATGTACATTGGTGTATTATTGAATTTATTCAACATATAACAGAGTGTGTGGCTGAGATAACAGAACTTTGGTGGGTGGCACGGTGGCTCAGCAGGTAGTGTCACACAGCTCCAGGGACCTGGAGGTTGTTGGTTCGAGTCCCACTCTGGGTAACTGTCTGTGGTGTGTTTTCCCTGTGTCTGCGTGGGTTTGCTCTGGTTTCCTCCCACAGTCCAAAAAAGGTAGGTGGATTGGCGACTCAAAAGTGTCCGTAGGTGTGAGCATGTGAGTGGGTGTTGCCCTGTGAAGGACTGGCACCCCCTCCAGGGTGTGTTCCCACCTCGCACCCAATGGGCTCTGGACCCACCGTGACCATGAATTGTATAAGTGGTTACAGACAATGAATGAATGAACATTATTTTGGCTATGTATTTTAACTCTGAAATATTAAAAGTAAACAGACATGTAATATCCCTTAAGACACTGGACATGTGTGTGTTTTTGTTTTTGTTTTTCAGGGACAATGCCATTATTGATGAGCTCCTGAAGAAATACTCACCCAGATGGAAAAAGCATGAGGCAAATTTTAATAAGTTCAGGTGAACAAAGCCACATGAGCACATTCAGGACATGCTATGTGTTGCATCTTGCTGATTATGTACAATATAACTTTTCATTTTCTGTGATCAGAAGATAACAGTATGTTAAAAAGTGTTCTCCCACGATGATGTCTTAATTCCACCTTAAATCCATGTCTTAAATGCTCGAGCATTATCTTATTGTCCTGGGGGCAAAACACAAGCTTAAAAATGGGCAGAAATCTAGTAACAGAGCCCTTGCCCATAGCGAAATACATTCCCATTTGTTTTCCGTACACAAACATTAGATTAACTCATCTTTGTGTGTAAGACATAAGCCATGGTTTATATGGTAGTACAAAACAAACTTCAGAATAATACAATAAAGATCATTTACTATTACTGATTTACTAGAGTGTCCAAATTTCCTGTTTACACGTATAAACCAGGGATCTGTCTCATGGAGCAGAATTTCTTGCTTAGCCAGATGTTTCTGTTTATCCCTAACCTTGATTATGTCCCACTTTTCCCTGGCTGACGTTACTAGGGCAGCATATGCATCACCTCTAAACTGACAGCTTTTAGACAATTTTCTTTTTAACATATGTGAAGCAATAACATCTCTGTGTCTTCCTTTATGAGACTAGACAGATTAATATCTAGGAAAGTCAGACGTTTAGAAAACAGAGAAAAGCTTTAAAGTAAAGGTCTCTTTCAGGTCATTGTTGAGCAGAAGCTGTCATGGTGCTTCCAAGGCTGTGGTCACACAGGCTAACACACCTGTGGGAACAAAGCTTGTGTATGATGGAGAGAAGACAAAGCAACTGGAGGTGACACCAGCTCTGTTCAAGACATTTTCTAAGGTACATTCTCTCCCAACCACATTCAGCACCATTCTGATGAGTTGGTATTTTCTTCCAAACATGCTGGGCTGTACAATGGGCCTATTTTAAAAAAAATAAATAAAAATTCTTTTTGTTTTATCCTGATTATGACAAATTTGGATGGGACACAAATTTATATTTAAATCATTGTCTGTTCTGAAAAGTGGGCATTTCAAGCTTGGTTTTAAAGATGTAGGTGAGGTGAAGTTTAGTTTTTCTCTCACTTTCAGGAGTAAAGAAATTCAAGGAGAATTCAAATGAAGCATTGTGCAAGTAAATCTGTTTTGTGTGTGTGTGTGTGTGTGTGTGTGTGAAAAATTGATGTGTGAATAACCTTAACACTTTTTTTTTTTTAAACGAAAAACTATTGCCTGTTTAAATAAAGTGGCTGTTTTACATTCTACTAAGTGGCAATGATTTTATTGGTAATTTATTTCCTTCCTCTTGTTCAATAATAACACTGACAGACTTCAGAATGTATTCTCTTAGGAGACGGACGCTTCAGTCAAAGAATACAGAGCAAAAGTTACTACATTTCTGTAGATGATTTTTCCACACAGTTTACTGAGTTACAGCAATATGTGAATTTGTGCTTCATGCCTAATCTATTTCTGGGCAGTTTTAGTTCAGGACACACACTAACAAGGTAAAATAATGCCCATTTTCATCTTAGGGTTCAAGTTATTTTTAAGTCATTTTGGACCAAATTTCTGAACAAGGATTTGTTCTGACACTGAACATCCATCCATCCATTATCTGTAACCGCTTATCCAATTTAGGGTCACGGGGGGTCCAGAGCCTACCTGGAATCTTCGGGCGCAAGGCGGGAATACACCCTGGAGGGGACGCCAGTCCTTCACAGGGCAACACAGACACACACACATTCACTCACACACTCACACCTACGGACACTTTCGAGTCGACACTGAACATATGGTTGTTAAATGTGTTATCAGACTGTGTGCATTTTGAATATTATGTTTATAAGTAGTCCTTTGCCTGCATCCTTGGAGTGTCTGTAATTGTTGTTTACTTGTATGTATGTTTAGGTGCAGCCGTTTGGAAACGCAACATGGGAAACATGTGCTGTGGTGGGAAATGGAGGGATCCTAACCAACAGCAGCTGTGGAGAAAACATCAACTCAGCAGACTTCATCATCAGGTCTGTAGCTGATCATACAGTGTCTAAATTAGGCCTATATCCAAATAACCAAGGAAGTGAAGCATTGAAGTAAACTGTTTTACTGAAGAACATGTTTTATTTCACTTCCTTTAACACTTCCTTTATGATGTATGAATTGGTCAAAATGGTGAAATTGGAGAATTGTCGGGATAAACGTTTTTGTTCCTAAAACGACAGTATGTAGATAAATTGTGTATCTTTTTATAGTAAAAAATTAATTTTTCTATGATAATGTCGCAAAACATTTATTTCTATTTATCCATTCAGTACGTCCATGATACATGGTCCATCAGACCAAACATTTCTAGCTGCTTCTCTCTGATTCTGTGTGTGAATTGTGTCTCTGTAGGTGTAATCTTCCTCCATTGGGGAGCCACTATGAGAAAGATGTGGGGAATCAGACTGGTCTGGTTACAGCTAACCCCAGTATCCTCGTTGAGAAGTGAGTGTAGACACTGGAAAAGGGAAAAATATTTGTTTTTAAAATGCAGCATTGTTCCTTTAAGAGAAGGAATGCATATGCTTTGTTGTATTTCCATCATATTCATGGATTCCAGCATGCCATATTATTAAAATATTTCAGAGTAATTATAGTTAAGATGAAGATAAAGGTGAAGAGTAAAAATACAGGTATGTGTCAGAATTGGCACTAAAATATCAGCCTGACCTGACCCTGTCACATTTTAGAAATGTTATCCCATCAGTTTTGATCCTGTTGCATTCAGACAAATATTTAAGACTCTTACCTGCTTTTGCTTTAAACATGAATAGAAAAATAGACCATTCATTTCTGATCTCTCTGGATCTCCTTAGGTTTGGTGCGCTTAATGAACGGAGGCGTCCATTTGTAGAGAGCTTGCGGCCATATGGTGACTCCCTACTGCTACTGCCAGCCTTTTCTTACAGTCCCAACACCCCCGTGTCCCTGCGGGCCGTCTACACACTGGAGGATTTTAATGTTGTTGGGCCGAGGCCTGTTTTCCTGAACCCAGAGTACCTCAGGAGCCTGGCCAAGTTTTGGAAAGGCCTGGGTCTTCGTGCTACCCGCCTCAGCACAGGCATCATCGTGGTGAGCATGGCACTGGAACTGTGTAACAATGTAAACCTTTATGGCTTCTGGCCCTTCAGCCTGCATCCAAACGGCCGGCAGCCAATCACCAATCACTATTATGATGACCGACAGACCAAGAAGAATGTCCACTCCATGCCCAATGAGTTTCAGCAACTTCTGAAGCTTCACAATCAGGGAGTCATCCGGCTTCATCTAGGAGACTGTTCGGCAACTCACTGACACCACACACAAAGTAAAGAGAACAGACCTAAACTCTGCATAGAGTGGCTCAAGAATAACTAGTACTTTGCTAAAGACAGAGACAGATAGTTCTTGATTGTTCCACTTAAAGGAAAATTCTTTAGGTCTTCCTGACCCTATATTAACATAATAACACAACAGACATCCAGGTATTGCATCTATACAGAGCAGCTGTGTCCAGATAAAGGTGGACAGGGAAGACATAACACAAAAATACTTGGGAAATTATAAAGGGATATTAATACCTTGTCTGCAGGCCAGAATGACAATGCCAAAAGTACGAAAGTAGGAACAGGGTCCAAATCTGGATATCATTGCTGGAAGAAAAAAAAGACATGTTATACAGATTTGATTGTTATACATCAGCTAGCCAAACCAATCCCATTAAGGCTTGATGCTAAAGCCATTCTTCCCCAGAAAGTCAAAGCCAAATGCCCAATATTATAATAGGAAACTTAAACATGACTTAAAAAGGATGATTGCTACAGCACCTGAACAAGGACTAGATTTTGGCTGAGCTACACCTGGGGAATTGGGAAAAAAAAATGTTAAAAGAGGTCAAATATAAGAAAAAGATAACTAACTACCTCTTAGGTTTTGAAGAATTCAGTCTTGATGCAAGAAGAGCCATTTAAAATGATTCTATATTTTATATGCAAATATGGATATATTTGTCTCAGCAATAAGGTACTATATCAAGATAAAGATTTCAGAGTTGCATGATTTTGAGGCTGTTTATGATGTGCTTCTGCAGTGTAAAAGAGTTTGGGCTAGAAACATCAAATACAACCACACCCTCCCTCTAAATTGCAGTTTCACAGTGACTCCCAGTGGTAATATACAGCTGCTTTTTTGTAAACATAGGTCAACTGGAAATCAAAATGATTTCATTTCTATCCCTCAGTGGACACATCTGACACATGAGGCATTCAGATTTCACAGATCCCTGTAAATAAAGCCAGGAATGTGTTTACAACGATTTAAGCAGAAATGCATGTGTCAAGTGCTCATTAGTAAGGGGAAGACGGGCAGAAGGATGGGGTTTCTTCTGAGTCCAAATTTTGAAAATAACATGATCCAGATATAAAACTATGTTAATGCGGGATGCAAACAGCCTTATTTGTTTCCTCTAAAACACTGCATCAATCAGTGTAATTTTGTAGAGGGTGAATTTGGAAAATACCGGTCACACTGTGGGGGGGGGAAGGCTGCCTTGTAATGTGTGACTGTCTTCAGTCTTAGCAGAAAGAGGAAGTGGAGCCGAGTTCAGGTTTTAATCGTGCCTCTCTGGTTGGTAGTCACAAACTTCATTAGTCTCAGTTGTGTAGTTTGGGTTCTAAGGTTCTGAGTTTTTGAACAGCTATGTTAAAATGGTTCTTACCTCTTTAGGAGGACAACATTTTCATTTTTGCATTAAATTGTGTTACTTAAAACTTAAGTGCTCTTGCTGAACATTTAAGAACTAGAAACTACATTCTTACATCAAACTACACTCTTACATCAAATTCTTACATCAAACTACACTTTACATCAAACCCTTACATCAAACTACACATTACATCAAACTACACTTTACGTCAAACTACACTCTTACATCAAATTCTTACATCAAACTACACTTTACATCAAACTATACTCTTATATCAAATACTTACATCAAATTACACTCTTACATCAAACTACACTTTACACCACACTTACATCAAACTACACTCTTACATCAAATTCCTACATCAAACTACACTCTTACATCAAGCTGAAAGCATTGAAGTACAGATGAATTACCACTAAAAAGGATAACTACGATGAGTTACTTGTTATTTGGTACAGGCCTCACATTATTAGGTATTAGGTCCCCTTTTGCATGAATCTGTATCTATATATATTCTACACGATTGTTCAGTGTTTTGTCTGTATTTGTTTAAACACATGGATATATTGCATTATGCAGTTGCTGCACATTCAACCACCATCACATGAAGTTTGCAATTTTTAGTGATTTGTTAATTCACCCAGGGTTCTCACATTCAATTCCTGGAGGTCTGTAATAATTACTGCAATATTTGATAATAAACTGATCAGTTAAATCTTGTGTGCTAGAGTAGTGCAAGATACTAAGATAAGAAATATAAGATTAGATTGTGGAGATGGTGAGTGAGGAACAGCTTTTCAGATTTCTCAGGACCAGATTACAAAATCCAAAGGAGCCATTTGGTGAATGACTTTGCCTTCATGTGCTAGGAACAGTACTGGAAACAATGGAACAAGCTACAATCAAGCATCTGGAAATATCCATATATGGCTTCATCCTTTGTCTGCACTGTGTATGAAAGGATGTGCATATTTCAAGAGGCCAACACAGAAGCTACTGATGTTCTCAAAACAATAGACTGAATGGACGCCCCAGTGTCTACACTTAAATGTATTTAGGTTACTTACATCATTGGATTTCATGCAACCAACTTCTATGAAAGAAATTATACTGTTATTTACTTGTATTTAATAGACTTTTAGAAGTGAATCTGCACTACAGAATCTAATGACAGATGTGAAAATGCTGTATATTATGCAGGCAGGTAATGTCAAGATTCACATGAGAATGAGCCTACATAAAATCTCTGTTATCTGAAAAGTTGGAATATTTTGTAAAATGGAAAAAGGAGAATTTTTTTAATCCTTTGAACCTTAATATAATTAACAAAGCAGTTAACTGTTTGACAGGGTGAGCCATGACCCTGATCTGTGCTACAAGGCTGAACGTTTGGTGGATGCTCTTTTTAAATGTTTCATAGACCCCGCAGAGGGAAGGAGCCTTTCACACTGAATAATGAAATGGGCTACTTTACCTACTTTTATTATAACTTTTACGTTTTCTTTTATTATAACTTTTTCCATTTTCCTTTAAATCAGACTATAACCTACTGTGACATTCACTCCTCTGCTAACACTTCCATTAGTCACTTTTCTGCATTGCCAAACCTCTGGTTCCACTCTACATTTAGAATAACCTGCTCTCAGGAGCGGAGATTTGTTTTTGGTGCCTTATATGACAGGTTTGAAGGCTGTTGTTGCATTTTTTCCTCTGAATAACACTTGATCCGAATCAAGTCATTAAATACATTTATAGACATAACATGCAAGGTAAAAATGATAATAAATCTGGCAACCTCTCCAAAATATCCCATATAAATCAGCGAGGTTAGCCTAATCGGGTAGTAGTTACTTTGGGAGTAGGCTACGGTTTAATTAAAAATATCTATCTATCTATAAAAACCAACCATGAAATTCTGAGGGCCTGGTGATATTTTTCAGAAAGAACTGCATGTTTTTTGGAAGAAAACCTTTTATTCCTAATATGGGAATGTTGTCAGCTAGAGAATGACACAACTAAAGAGGTCTAAGACGGAAAGCTATGGGATGTTCCCATGATGTCTAGCTTAATTGACAATATCCTGCTTTATGGGAAATTCCACAGCGTTCCCCATAGATACTATGAACATCCGCCCCAAATTTTAGAACATTTTCTGCAGCAAATTCCAGTTAATAGAAAGATGACATGACAAAGTAAGACTCAACTTATGAAGGAGCAGAAAGATCCTGTCACTAAAAACAGTACAGCAACAACAAAGAGTACAGCAACAAATACAACGTCACATATCTAAAAAATGAAATTGTTACTGGAGAAGGCAAACCATTCTTATCTTAGACTCACTAGTTTAGTTAGCAAAGCTATTTACAAACTACCATCCTTTTACATTCACTGGCTCCTCTTCACCTCAATCTGCTGCTGCAAACAATCAGAGTATTCCAAATGGTATCAATAATCACAATTTCTAGTTTTAAGGATTAAAGACATTTTAGCATCTGGTGTAAATCCTGTGGCAATTTCAATATGCAAATTGTAATTACAGCTCCCCAACCCCTAGTGGGAGACAATAAAGGAGATAAATGACTTTTTGTTGATACCTGTACAAGCTTCCCAGTGGATTAGTATTTTCAGGTATTTGCAGTTTTTTCTTGTTGCCTGATTATTTCCTGAGTCTTTTGTTTTTTTGACTGTTATAATATCCTTATTTTGGCTTGCTATTCCACCAGGGTAAATCAAAATTCTGATCAATATTATTTCTGATGGTTCAATTAAGGATTTATTATATACAAAATAAATATAACACAAATGTAAGATGTGGGTTTTTCAAGTTACAATTCTTAGCCCATATACTGGGTTTTTCTGTTCGATTTCAGCGCTGTCTGTCAGTGGGCATTGTTTTCTGCTGCTCTCTATCTTCTCTGAAGTCTGGGATTCCATCAGTGGTCTTGTGACTGTGTTTCTGTACTTAAGCTGTGGATGAGGATGAGGCCACTGCCCAAAGTCAAAGGATGAGGATGAGCTCACTGCGTAAGCCAAATTCATTTTTTTTCCCCTTACAACAACAGAGCATTTAGTGAACTACAAAGGCTACCCTTGTGTTAAGAGATGAAAGGTACAGCTTTGTGGTCAGAGCACAAGGGATGTTTCAAAATATATCAAATGACAGTGAAGCTTAAACGCTAACTCTCTCATATATAATTCTACTCTAAATAGTACCCTAGACTTTTGAAGTGTCATATCCATTTAGGTTTTCTGGTTCTGAGGTTTTCTCTGTAGAACACATGAATTCACAGTTCAGTAACTGAAAAGTTCCCAACCCTTATTCCTCTGTGTATGTTTCACCCCCCTGGCCTTGAACTACAGTGTCATTACTGAGCTGAAAAAAATGCTACATTCAAGCTAACCCATGCTACCACAAGCTAGTGCTGAAATGACATTGCATGAAATTAAGTCTACTATGAAATTTCAGAAGGAATATATTACAGGAAACAAACACACCACTCACCGTGACCCTGAATTGGAGAAGTGGTTACAGACAATGAATGAAACCCACCACTGCCAAAGCAGCTTTAACTTCAAACAGTGTTAGCTTGTGTGCAGCAATATTCACATTTCAACTCTTTAAAAATATAGCAAACAGAGGATCCAATGACATTCAGAGGAAAAAAAAACACTGGCCATGATACATTATTGAAAATCTTTTTTATTTCCATCAGATGGTTTCAACTGACACATAGCTTTCTCAATATTTACTCATTCATTTTACTTTTTTTTATTAACAAAATAGCTCTCAAACATGCATTGACATGAAATTCAAAAAGAGAGGATTTCCAAAAAAATGGAAATAAGTTTACATTGCTAGGTATTCCAGCCAAAAAGAATATAAATTAAAAAAAGAGCAACGTTTATTTTTCTTTTTGTGTTGTAAATGGATAAACATGAATAGTAAAATGTATTAGACAAAAGAGATAAGACTGACATTTAAAGGAACACTAAGTAGTATTTTTACTTTTAAATTATCGCTTCAAAATCATTGTAACGCTTTGCTTATCTATAATAGGACGTATAAAGCCTTTGCTACTCAAGGCTCAACACTGCAATAACTGCATTATGTAAATTTTGGAAGTGGGCAGGAAACCCCCCTTCACATCCCCACTGATTCCAGGACAGTGCTGTAAAAGTGAATTTTACACTGGAAATGAAGGTGAGCCCAGGAGCAAAAATACCAAATTATACCTAGTGTTCCTTTAATGGGCATAAATTTGAAGCTTCTCAAAGAAGAAAATAATGAGTTAACATACACACAAAGACACAGAGGCACGTAAATGTACACTCTAATGAGAGTGTAAAGCGCCATCAGACATTGGAAAGATATGCTTACCCAGCAGTGTCCCCCCCCACACTCACACACAGGTCCTCAGATGTGGGGCACAGAGCTCTATAATTTGTTCTTTCTGTCCCTAGAGCTCTTGTATATACAGCTGTTTTAAAAATGACCCTAATGTTTTCTTCCTCCCTTTCTCTCCCCTCACACACACATGGCCTTAAAAACACACAGTAGAACCTCTTTGCTGCAGCTGGATTCTCTCCAGCTTAGTTTGGAAATCTCCCACCAGTATTTTTTTCACATTCTTGTATTTCCCCTAGTGCAAATTCAAAACAACTCATCTATATTCAGCACAGTCACAACTTTTTAAAGGGCTCATACTGCACAATTTCCTTGGTTTTTACATTTCCCACTGAGGTACCATTTATAACATGTCTGTGGTTTTACTCTGTATTTGAGACAGATGTAAATGACATCTGTTAACTTACGACATGTTCCTCATACAAAATTAAAAAAGCCAGTGTTCCATGATATGGGCCCTTTAAAAAGTTTAAATTCCACCACTAACAGCACAGAGGGAGCACAAGACACTAAGGAACACAGGGAAACAATTATACACAAAAAGGCTTGTATGAATTTGAAGGCAATGAAATAATAAAACCCTACAAAACAATCTATCTTAACCAATTGATATGGTCAGTATTGGATCCTAGTTGAATCCCAATAGAAAATACAGCACAGATATTTGAAAATCACACATTAGTAAAATCTGTTTCTATACAACAATATTCACTCAAATCCACAATCATCAGTAGAGAAAAATATTGCTGAAATATAAAGGGTTTGTCTTCTCCGTAACTTGCATGTCCTAAACAAATGTAACACACACACACACACACACATAGGCAGTCTATGGCCTGTTTTCCTCTGACAGCAAGACTGCATAGCAGCATGATGTCTCTATGGCGACAAACAGTATTTGGTCAACCACAGCGATCACCTTGTTGCACCATAATATACAAAACAAAGGCAAAAAAGTAGCTGATCAACTGGAATGTGGGAGTAAGAGACAAAAATGGAAGACTGCAGTTTATGACTTTATATCCTCCCTTTTGGATGTATAAATAGGCATGCATATGTTTTAGTGACTCTACAGCAAGGATGCCAAAATTTGTGATGCCGGGGCTGATGTTAGCATGTGAGGGTATATGATTTGACCCACCAAAAACCTACCCCAAACCTGACCCCTTTACCCATTAAGTGAACATATTTATTATTACGCTTAAGCAAATAAATTAAAGTGTATTGTCCTACTATTTTAGCTAAAGCATTTTATTAAAAACCCTGACCCTCCATATCAGCTGGTTTTACATCCATAAATTCAACTGTCAACTGACCATGATTTAAAAAATATTCAGGAAACCATTCCGAAAAATCCAGTAAGGTAGAAAAGGCAAAGATTTTATTTGCTGCCCACCAAGCACTACACTGAAATAATGTAAATGAAGTAATTATATATAGGTGTACCCTGTTATAGCTTACCACCATTTCACACATATCTCGGAGCGTGCTCTCCAGCACTGTTATTTTGGGCACTGTTTGCTTTGCATCTTCTTCATTTGACTCATACATCTGTACTGAAAATGTAGTCTTTTCATGCCATTATTCTCCAAATATTGCAGCATTTGCATTTTACATCATCTCAGGTTTTATCTAGAGTTAAAATATTTTAAAAAAAATGTGCAAAGATAATTTTATATAAGGGACTTGAGCATATGGAGCACTGGTTGAGAATATCATCGGGGAATCAGACCTGTACAGAGGGCCAACAAAGATCAAATTTAATTTTCAGTCAAAGGGCAAGTTATTAATTTTTCCCAGTGAAACAAAACATGTATCTAAAAGCATGTTATCAAAAGCACACAACACTATAAATTCTATTTCTAATTCGATCACACTGCCACTTGAACTGTTCTGTCCTTCCTTTCCAGAAAACCACAAAGTTAGACCAGAAAACAGAATGTTTGTCTTCCCAACAAAAGCTGTTTCACTGTCATTATGTTCTCATTTCTTGGAGACGCTAACTTTGACACAAGAAACTCCCAAAACACACCTCAGCTGAGGAAACTAGATATAAGAGAATATACCTGCATAAGAAAGGATTATGGGTCTGATGAATGGATCTCCCAATAATGTGCCAAATCTTAAACTACAAAAGATACCAAAAAGGAAATCCTAACCCTAACCCTAGCTTTTATCCACATCCTTTGCTAAAAATGCAACTAAGACAGGACTTTGGAGGTTTGGATTTCTTCACATTTATTTATAATACTGAATGCTAGTGGGTGTGAAAAATGAGTACTTCATGGCACTTTTGACTGAAAATTATATTTAAAAAAAATTGTGTCTGACATTTGCCCAGTCCTGTAATATACTGTACTGCTTTATATTCAATTTTTAAATACTCTCTTTTATGTGTACTCAGAACCTGGCTAACACTACATGCTAACCCAAAAGACAAAATGTTTTGGCACCCCTGCTCTAGAGTGACCTGATATTAGGCCTCTTTAAAGTTTAAAGAAAGTGAAAAAAGAACTGCATATGGCAGTATTTCCCACACAGATACTGAAATACTTATAACTACCTAAAGAGACTGTTGAACTACTTCATACCATGCTGCTTGGGCTAGCCCAGCCCTCTTTCCCCTACAGCTAGATTACACTGAAATAAATTTTGAACCAGGAGAGGGCAGTATAAGAAAAGTGTTATAGTAATTATTCATTCACTGTACACTACTGTGGTTTTGGGCCATGATACAGATACCATTTGATGCATAAAAAGAAGATCAAGAGTAAGATCTATTCTCATTTACAGAAGGTATAAAGAGAACAGTGCTGCCATTGCTAGGTGATATCACAGCATTATAAACTCATGGCATTGTAAAATTTGGATTTTTCACTGTCTGGAGTGAAGTGATGAAGACTAGTTTGGAACAGGAATGTATCTTCATCACCTTTAAGGAGAAATATCACAGTAAAATGTCTTGAACCAATATTACCAAAGTTGCATTATGTTTTTACTAAAAGGTTCTTATGGACCAGTGCTGAGACAAAGACAGTCTGGTTACTTCCGTTTCAAACAAGCTGAGGAACAATTTGGGAATTTTTGTCAAAAGTCCACAATTCCACAGAGTTCCTGGGTCTTAAGGCACGAAAGGTGTTTCAGAGATTCCTAACACATCCCATGTCCATGAATGTGTTGATATCAGTGCCCAAGATTTTGCAAAGAATAAGAAGCAAATGCATGTTTGTGAACACATAAAGCATCAGATCCATACAGACGGCTTTCCCTCTCCTGACTTGCTACTGCTGCTGGTGCTGCCTGCGCTGCCTGCTTTTCCATGTTTAGGTCGTTGTTTCCTTTCTTTTTGAGGTGCTGTTGGTATGTTGCTCTGTGGCTTATCGTCATTATCAGGGTTGTCGTTCATGTCATCATCATCATCGTCATTATTATTGGTGTGGTGTTGGAGGGTGTAGGCTTGAATTGCGGCCTCTAGTTGGATGATGTCCTTGTTGATTGGTGGTGGCCGTGCATCTCCTGCTGATGGGAAGTTGTCCTCATTGGAGCCGTACTGTTGCTGCTCTTCCTGCGCGATGTTGGCACGGTTCTGTTTACAGGCCATCTTAGCATTGCTAAGGTCAGTGTAGGGCATGGCCTCTGGTTTGACCACAATGTTATAGCCTGGTGGTGCGGAAGGTGTGTTCCATGAGAAAGGGTAACCCACATAGTCTGCCTCTTTAACTCCACCTCCAACTTCATCTACTGTTTCTCCTTCGCTAAGTGCAGGCCCACCCACTCCAACAGACACGCCCCCAGGTCCAAGCAGCCCTAGCTGGTATTCATCCTCAGCTGCTGTGGTGTTACGTTTGCGTAGGGCATCCTTGATGGCCCCCGCACCTAGATGAATCATCTCCCAGACGTTGAGCAGTAAGCAGAGGCAGCTAACGCCGTACATGATACGCAGGAAAATGGTCTTCTCTGTGGGTCGTGAAATGAAGCAGTCCACACTGTGTGGGCAAGGATTGCCTGAGCACACAAAAATAGGCGCAACTCTGAATCCATACAGCAGATACTGCCCTGCAAGAAAAAGTGCTTCAAGAGCAGACCGGATCAGCAGCTGCAGGACATAGACTCGCATCAGTCCATCATCACGGATACGCCTTCGTCCATCATGGCGCCTCTTGGGCTTAGGTCGTGGAGGCACCAGGTCTCTCCGAGTATTGTCAATCTCAGGTACCTCATAAATCATGGGGTCATCCTCTCGCTCCTCTTCTCCATCCTCATGTCCCGGCCGATGCTGCCGTGCCCCGAAGTACATCTTCCTGGGCCTCCGCTGTGTATAACCACCCCCGGTCCCGCTCCCTGCTGGAGCTCCACCTCCAGTGCCTCGTGCTTCCTCATTGTGTGAGATCTTATTGGCTGCATAGCCCATGTAGAGGAGTGAGGGCATGGCTGAGAGTATGATCTGAAAGACCCAGAAGCGTACGTGTGAGAGCGGAGCGAAGGCATCGTAGCAAACGTTCTCGCAGCCAGGCTGACCTGAGTTGCAGACGAACTTGCTCTGCTCGTCATAGTAGATGGACTCGCCGCCCACTGCCGTGAGCACGATGCGGAAGACGACCAGTGTGGTGAGCCAGAGTTTCCCCACCGGCGTGGAGTGGTTCTGGATCTCCTCCAGAAGACGCGTTAGGAAGCTCCAGCTCATGACGTCTGATGACAATGGGGCAGACAGTGTCCCAGACGGCACAGCTCACAGACTCTACAAAAGAGAAAGAGAGTGAAGTTTTAATACAGTTCAAGTTCAGCATGATGCCATTTTGTGACTCAGTATGACCAGGATAGATGCCACTGAAGGCTTGGACTCTTGGGCTTATTAAGATATCGAAAATTTGTGTATGGAAAAGCAAAATCCAAGTATGAAACCAGACTGGAGTAAACAACAACCTCTCTGCTGTATGGCAGTCACACAAAACTATTACAGGATACAAGAAAAAAATCCCATAATCACATCATCTCCCATGTTGGTAAACTCAACAAATATAACCCTTGCTTTGAGAGATAAAAGTCTGCACTTAACAACTGCACCCAGCTACGCCTAACTTCCGTAGTCATGAAATGTTAGGGTTTTTTTTCCCCACCTGAAGTCCATCCATCACTGATAACCTCCTACTGTGGCTTGCCTACAAAGCAGACCACTCCATTAATGATGCAACAACCTTGGTACACACGTTTTCTTCATCATCTAGGCTCTTTTGTCAGAGACATGTTCAAAGACATCAGAACTTTTTAATAGGGTCATGCCAGATTGGATCCATGGCAAACTGCTAGAACTGAGTGTGGACTCCTCCATATGTCAGTGGGCCACTGACATTTTATCTGACAGAAGGCACCTTTTGCAGCTGTGCCATTACTTGTCAGAACCCCAGTGAATCAGCACTGAGGTAGCACAAGCATAATGGTGCTGCACCATACGAAAAAAAGTTTTGAAAATCCAAACCCATCATCTCCCTCTAAGCATTGACTGCGGTGTTGTGAGTATGACCTCAGATAGGAGATTACCACAACAACAGTCATCAAGAAAGGTTATCAGAGAATGTTCTTTTTGGAAACGTTGTGAAAAAGCAACATCTTTCACCAATTCTGTTTTAGTTCAACACCAGATTCACCTAGATACTTTCCTAACCTCTTTCATTTCAGAGTGGTTTAACTCATACTCCCACTCAAAAGTCAGGCTGCAGCAAATTGTGTGCACAGATCAAAGGCTGAGTGGTCAGAAAAAACTCTCAATAAGAGAGCTGAAAAATTGGCTCACTAATTCGCATCCTGTGATGTAAGGCTGTGCTATATAGTATTGGTATCGTTTGCGATATATCATAATTTTTGAAAAAGGAAAAAAATCAGTATCGTGATAATCATAATATCCTGACTTGTTTATATTACGATGTCATGCTGTTTCACATAATATGGCTTAGACTCTTTACAAGAGTCATTTAGGCACAGTGAAGTGCGGTGGACAGTGGCTCTAAAATGGAGAAATTTGCTCCAAAATGAGGACGTGACCTCAGTAGTGTGGTGGTGGTTTGGTTGCAAAAAACCAGATGTACAATAAACCATGGTATTATGTAAGAAATGTAAGAACCCTACAACAGCATACAGGGGAAACACAGCTAATCAGTTTCACTACTTCAAGCAGTAGCACCTGGTTGAGGACGAGGAAAATAAAAAATGTTAGAAGAGTTCAACAGCCAATGGGCTTTAACCCCAGCAGATAAACTACACTGAGAAAGAACAGCAAGTATTCTGTATTTGTATTTTTTTTTTTTTTTTTTTTTTGCTGTGAAGCTTTTAGGTTATTTTTTTTATAATAGTTTACGGTTGTTTACGTAAAATACAGTCCCAGTCAAATATTTGCACATGCCCACTCAGGGAGAGTTTTCTTTGTTTTGTGCCATTTTTTTCACATATTGTGCGTGTACATTACCAGTCAAAAGTTCAGACATCTTCTCATTCAATGTTTTTTCTGTTTTTTTTTTTTTATTATTATTTTCTACATTGTAAATGAATACAGAAGACATTAAAATTTTAAAGGAACACATGGAACTATGTAGTAAACAAAAAAGTATAAAATAAACCAGAATATGTTTTATATTTTAGATTCTTCGATGTAGCCACCTTTTGATTTGATGAAAGCTTTGCCCACTCTCTGCATTCTCTCGATCAACTTCATGAGTTTGTCATCTGGAATGGTTTTCAGTGAAAAGCTGTTGCCTTGTCAATAATTAATTAGTAGAACTGCTCGCTGCCTTAATGTGTTTGAGACCATAACTCAACTTAACTTAATAAAAGTAAAATACCCTGAAATGTCAAATGGAGTATTTTATTACAATGCAATAACATTAAATTGTTAAAGAAAAAGTAGTGTAGTTACTCATTATCAGTCATTACCATTAGCAGTTACTGTTAAAGGCAAGTACATATGTACGCACAACACCACATACACAATTACTCTGAGCGGTGAAGCACACATATCTGATAGTCTGCTTTTACAGGCATTGCCTATGCTCTCTGCAGTCTTCTCTGGTCATTTTTTCTGAGATGAATGTTTACATTCTGCCTCCCAATAAAACATTTAGGGTATTGATCTCTATTGCCATATAAGGGTATGTCTGACATATGTTAGGCAAGCAGGGATAATATTTGTGTTTCTGTGTGTGTGTGTGGAAGCGAGAGACAGAGAGAGAGAACGGCAATGTACCTTCAATGTCCTTCCTGCCTTTTAGTCAACATTACCCTTTACGTGTTCTCGTGGTGTTAGGCCGAAGCCTGGGGCTTTCCTACAACCCCTCTCCCAGTAGAGAACCTTCATTCTGAGTATGGTGTTGTCTCCTGCCCTTCAATCTCCAACCAGCAACCTCTGCTAACCCTTCACCTTTAATCTGTGTCTGAGAATGCTAGTAGGGACACTGAGGGTGAAGAAAGAAAAACCAATTGGGAAAAAGTGAGTCACACATTACTACACACACACACACACACACACATGCTATTCTTTTTCTCTCAAGGTTGAAATAACTCTAACCCCAAAGAAATAAGTGGGTGGTAAAATTAAAGAAATATATTTTTTTTAATGGACCACCAGCCATCAAAACACCCTCCATTCACCCACTCACAGAACACACACACACACACACACACACAATCTGGCTACTTTGGTTTAATAGAACTAAATTTTACAGAAATAATGACTGATGAGAAGAGTGTCAGTGTACTATTAATTCTATTGGTCAAATATCTTGATATATTCTTGCAATGTGAAAGTTAGCTGGTGTATTCAAGTGAGATAAAAATGAAGCTTATAAGGTTTTTAAAAGACAGGAATGATACATTATAAGATCAAATGTTTTTACAGACCACTTGTGAAAAGTTTTAAGGTGCACTCATATGGAATAAGATTCAGTTGTTCACACAAAGCTTGTATTATAAAAGCATCAAATCAATTAAGAACATCTGGAGAAGCTGTACATGAACTTAAAGTCACCAGTTTGTTCATGAGCTCAGCAGGACGGCTAGAAATTGCTACATTTACACACATATTATATCTCAGAGAGAGAGGAGCACTGCTGAATTTGTCTTATTTTGCGTGAGTGTATGTCTTTGTGGTGGGGAGATATTTTGTGGCAATCGTGTGTTTATAACACTCCATATTTAATGTGGCACACAGCCACATTAAACTTCATGTGTTTTACTCTAACCAGTTACAATGAATAAATAAGTAATTGTAATTCTTAAAATCAACAAAATGTTCTTTGTCTTCGTTGTTCTTTGGTGGTAGACCATTTATTGTTTAATAAAATAAACAAGAAAAACACTGATGCGTTATTTATTATATATGTGTTATATATGTTATGTGTTATATATTATGAACAAAACTTTGTGCTCCTTTTTTCATTTCTGTATTTATTACCTGCCCTCCATATTTTCTGTCCAAAACAATTACATAATAAAAAACACATGAAAACAAAGACATTGATATGAAGCACCAAAGCTTCTCCAGACCTTCCAATGACAAGGGTATGTATTTTGGGCTTTCCTGTTTTTGAAATGCCTCTGTGACAATGGCTATATGGCTAATGGAGGTCAGGCTAAACTGGGCTTCCCTAGTTTCCTTTTTTCTTTTTAGATTTTTGCCAAAAGATCAAACAGTTCTTGGTCCAGTATTATGCAATGTACTAGTGTGAAAGTAATTGCTGATTCAATTTAGTGATTTCAACTTGGATTTGCTGCAAAGTTTGTTTGTGCATACACAAAGACACATGCAAAGTTATTTAATCACTTGTGCCCTCCCCCTGGGCAGTGAAGAATGGTAGACAGGGTACATGCTCAGCAAAATGTCCTTGTGCCCACATCAGTGCCAACATGTTTTTATCTGCTGTCTTCATCTCCCATTCTCTCTCTCTCTCTCTCTCTCTCTCTCATTCTGTTCTTCTCCAGCCCTCCAATAAATTTCAGTTAATGTACTGCTTCTTTTAAAATATTGTATTGTATTTTGAAATACAATATACCACAAAATGTCCATCCAGATGAAGTCACTGATAATAGGTATTGGTACAGCCAGTGACAAATTTCCTTAAACAGGCTATCAGCAGCATTTCTGACACTAGCGGTGCCATTTTTGGTGTTAGGGTTGGCTGTATCTGGAATTAAATACCAGTTAATTTTAAAACTGCAACCTACATACACTACATAACCCAAGGTTGAAAGACTCCTACTTGTGTCATGTTTCTTATAAAACCAGGGGTACAGAGAATGTGCCCCCTTCTGTTGCAGTAACCAGTTCTAATTTTCTAGACAAGCTATTCACTAGATAGGATTAGAGTTATGTTCTCTGGAGCTCCATCCAAAAATTTTGGGATGAGTTTGGAATGTATGTGATTTCAGCTTACTTGTTACTTGCTTACAGCCAATCAGTATGGAGGTCATCTACAGCAGTCTTAAAGACATAGTAACAAAAACAAATATAACTGATTATGCATGAATGAATGTGATGAAACTGTTCTGGAAACTGGATCTAGAACTTTGTTTAAATTATTTTGTTCCCACCCAATAATATAAGAGAACTTTGGGAAAAGCCCTAAGACATGAAGCATATGGACATTTGATGCAACTGATTATTTCAATAGTTTTTGTGAACAGTGTTAAACTTGTAAGTAAGGCATCATTCAAAACATTGTGGTGTGGGGGCAAAAACTATTATGAACTGACGTGAATGAAGAAGAATGCATTGTCATTAGGGAAAAGATGTTGCCTTTGAGTGTCAGAAAGAAGAGTAAAGAATGGAAAGAGCATGGTGTGTTTAGCAGAAAGGACTAAAAATAGAATTCCTGACCATTTAGGGGCAATCGAGTAGCGCTGGAAATGAAAAAGAGAAAAAAAGAAGGAGCATACTGTATGGGCTTTTTGGTTTATGTATGGGCTTCTACTGTATATTGTCTGAGTGGACACAGATGTGATAAAGTATCTGTAATATTATAATAATATTTGATTTGAACTGTATAACTGTTTTAAACAAACACAGATACATTTTAAACAAACACAAATACCTAAAAGGCACTAAGTAAACACACACATATACACACACATACACACACAGAACGAACTCACACTCACTTGGGTGTCCCGTCTGCCTCTCCTCTTTTGTGTCTGCATTTCTGCCCTGCTTCTCCTTTCATCTCTCCGCACTTCTCTTTATTTTCCTTTCTTTTCTTCTCATAAAACAAGCTTGGAGAGCTCTTGTTGACCTTAAGCCAACAAGCGGCTGAGCGCCGGCATTTATACACACGATCGGACGGCCATGTGCTACTGCAGGTCTGTGTGTGTGTGTGTGTGTGTGTGTGTGTGCAGTGGGGCGTGTGGGGGGCTTTGTATGTTCCCTTGTTTCCTCTCCTCTCTCTATGGCACACATAAAAGACCCCTCTTACCCCTCATCACCCAAAATTGGGTCAGAGATGGGAGGGAAGTGTATGTCTCTATAAAAGAAGAGATACAGAGACGAATGCCTTCACACAAAGGGTGATACTGCGGGCGAAGAGGGGCTGAATATATGAAGTTAAAGTTGATTTCAATTGAAAAATCTTAATTAAATGAGTACTATAAATATTTTCAGTCAGCTGAGATATGGTTGAAGTTTGCCCCTTTATTTTTGCTCAGAAACTAATATGCTAATAACTAACAAGTGCTGTTGTAAATCAGTTAGCTTAGCAAGTAGTATAGCTCACTATTTAGCACTGTGCATCCCTACAAATTGGCATACACATTTAAAAAGGTGTAAGAAAGGAGTCACTGATGCTGTGAAAGAGCAACTTTGTTTTTTGTTCACACATTTTAACTGGAAATGAAATAAAGGCTTTTAAAGTGCTGATTAGGTCAGGGACAAGTGGACAGCTGTCACAAGGCTTTATACAGCTATATACCTATGTATAAGTAGAGGTTCTCACAGATGAGATAAAAGCAAGCACTTACCAAAACTGATCACAGAACTGTACATGTAGAAAATGACAGCTGTGGAGTGAGATGTGAAAAACCTTTCCAGAATTTTACAGTTTTTTAAATACAATTGTGAACTATTTTAGCCGTATATACCGCAAGATTTTCTCAATAATTTCCATTAATGAAAAGATTTTGCTTAATTAACACATTTAAATGACCAGAGGATATTCTAATGCATTACCTAATTGGAGGCAAAAATATAAAGAGGTTCTTTTATTTATTTAGTAAAAACAAAAATTAAGCCCGTGTTGGCTGACGAGTCCGGAGGGAACCTGTTTAAATAGGATTTTTTTTTTGTTGCACAGTATCACTTTAAGGGGCTGAGTGGGGAATGGATCGTTGTCAGGGTGGGGGATGGTGCAGATTAAATGCAGAGCTGGGGATCCCCTCTGCAGCCCCGTGAGTATCTCTCTCTCTCTGTGACTTCTCTCTTACCCACACCCTCAGTTCCACACACACAGCTTCAAGCAGAATCATGTCTTAATATTTGCCTTTATATTCATCTCCAAATCTTTGGTATAAATTGGAGCTTCCAGCTATTTTGCTACACCCTTTATCTATTCTCCCTCCTCTATATTTTCATCTATTTCCCTCATGGTTTGGCGTGAAACAAGGTTTCAATCAGAGGATTTCACAGCTACACCCACATTCTGTTAAAAAGCAAATACAGAACACATCAGTAAATGCATTTAGTTACAAAATCCTTAAATCTAGACATTTTATTTTGCACCTGATCACTGCCCTGATGTCTGTTTAAAGAATACTTATAAACATTACAATGTAACTGATAACTGATAAATTGTTAAGCCTGAACTGGGAGAAAAATGTTCCGGATGGAAATGTTCTATAAAACCTTATGGTTATGATGAATCTGCCATTTTCTGTAAATTATCATTGTAAGACCCCAGGGATTAACCCGGAAGAGGTTTCCAAATTTGAGGTTTAAACAGCTGAAGAGTTCTAGAAATATAAGAATTTAAGTTTTGATTTATGTCTGTGGACAATGTCCTGTAGAACCGTCCCTCTACAGCTATGACACACGCAGTCCAGGCAACCTGGCCTTTTATACCATTCATTAACAAAACAAACCTTACTGTCACTGAACACTTCATACCTGTGCTTCACTTCAAACAAACATGATTTCACAGCTATTTGACTTTTCTTGTTACAAAGTCCTGTGCTTTGTTGTTTCTGCTGTCCATGCTGGCCTCACTTGTCTCCCAAACAAAGTCATGCCAATGATATAAGCACACAGAATATTGTAGGAAACAAAGCAGAACTAGATCCTATTCATGGCATTAAAACGTGTGTGTACTTTATTGAGAGTTGGTCATCTCAGACAAATCTCATTTCCAATGACAGATTGTAAAAAATTTTTAGGAAAGGATGGTGCCATTCACATGAATCTATTAAAAAGAGCAGTGGATCACGTCTCAGACTTCAATAGGGTTCAAGCATGCAGTGCATAGACACCTATTGCTTTTGTAAGGGTTTTTCTTCTTCTGACTTTTCTCCTGTAAAAGTTGTGGTGCGGAAAAGACCACACACCGTACATACACCAGCCTTAGAGGGTAAATATAGGTAATATTTATAATTGTAGGTTATTTTATATTATGAGGTATATTATACTCAACTACACCATTCACTGAGATGGTTTGCCACAAAAGTCCCAAATATTGCTCATGTTTATACCCATACTGCATTCTTTAGGTCACTTTTATTGCTTTTACAGCTCTCTGGATTTTCCTTCAGTGAAGAGAATATGATATACATAATTTCATAACTATGATATATAAAATTCACTGTACATTCCGTACTGTTCTGTACAGCAGTGGTGGACAGTAACAAATGTACAGTTATCCCTCGTTTTTCGCGGGGGATGCGTTCCAAGACCACCTTCGAAAAACGAATTTCCGTGAAGTAGAGGAAAGATATTTTTTAATGTATTTAATGAGTATTTGGACTTTTAAAACCCTCCCTGTGCTGTTAACCACCCACCCTTTGCATTAAACAGTCATTCTATAATGTTTTTCAGCTGGAACTACATGTGATATCCTACCAGTTTCTTTAATAGAGTAATTACTAAGCTGTGATTTAGCGTAAGTAAATTTCACTCGGATGTGGACATGAACAATACATGTGCTTACAGTTTTCCTAGATTTTCCCTCAATATATGCGATATAGCGGCCCACTTGAAAAAATCCACAAAGTAGCGAATCCGCGAAAAGATGAACTGCGAAGTAGCGAGGGATTACTGTAAATGTAATTTGTTACAGTACTTATGTCGTTTTTTGTGTATATGTACTTTACTGGAGTAATTTTATTTTGGATATCACTTTACTTTAACTTGACTACATTTCAAAGTAAAATATCTTACTTTTTACTACAGAATATTTTGAGAAATCTGTTGTTACTTTTGTCTCGTGTGCATAGAAAAAAAAATTCAAAAGGAAAGAAGTGTGTAATCACACCAATCAGGTTACAGCGTGCACTTTGTTAAAAGTGAGTTGGCCTAGACAGAGCTATCCAGTTCAGTGTAAGTGCAGCAGCATCGAGTGCCAACCGGAGCGTGCATGCCCAAAGTATGGATGATAATCCGAACCTGCCACAGCACCAACTTAAACTTGTAACTAAGATGCCAATAAATCTTAAACCAAAATGGCTTGTGCGCAAAATGTAATTTCACAGCAGTTAGGTTCCACCTAATGGACAATTTTTTTAGGTGTTTTATACTTATAATTAATGACATTGAAATACTGGTGAATCAAGAGTGACTCTGAAGTATATTTACCTAAAATTAGTTGATTAATCAAAAGTCTTGTTAGAAAAAATATAATAGGACAATAGAGATATAATAAATCATGATACTTTAACTTTTGATACTTAAGTACATTTGAAGGGGAATACTTTTGTACTTTTACTTGAGTGAAAATCTAAACAGAGGACTTTTACTTTTACTGGTGTAAAATGTTACCTTCTGTATCTGTATATCTGTACTTTATCTCAAGTACCTGATTTGTGTACTTCGTGCACCACTGCTGCACAGCACTGTAATATTAGTGCTGGGCAATAAAATTATCTTGATTTCTTTCATGTTACACATTTGCTTGACAAATATGATAAGTTTTTATTTCAATATACATTCAATAAACGTTTCTTTTCCCCATTAGCACTGCCTGTAGAAGCCTGTTCTTGCAGTACGCAAGGTGCCTATACTCATGCTGTTTTAAGGCACTGAAGGCTGAGTGTTTTGAAATTTCCATTGTCAGTGTTCTGGTGTTTTTGGGCAAAACAGCTTTTTGAAAATGCTGATGTTAAACAGCATGCTTGTCTCTGGCTGAAATTCAAATAGCTCTTAATTCCCTAGTGTATTACATAAGTCAGAAATCTCCAATGTGTACATGTAGATAGCAATAGATTTCAGATTCCTATGAATTCAATATGAATAAAAATAAATGATGTTGTATTAGAAATATATAATGCACTGTTGGTATTTAGATTCAATAATTTTGTGACTTGTGTAGTGCACTACATAGGAGCTATTGAGTGATTTGGCAATAAGGATGTTTATAAAATAGGGGGTGGGAGGAAATATCAGTTTGCAAAAGTATCTGTATATGCGTGGACAGGGCCTCATCTACTTTTCTCTATAGATACTACAGATACAGCTCCACTCACAAAACAAACCCATCTATCTGAAACACACTCATCCATAAATCAAATTGCTACAGATAAAGAGTAAAGAAAAAGGCTAGAGAGTTCATAACCACAATTATTATAATAATAATCATAAGAGACCAACTGTCCTGAACCCCATTTAAAACACAAGTAAGTCTCACAGGAATTTTCTGGTGGTGTGGCAGATCTCTACCATTGGCCTCAAAAATTTGCACTGTTTATTTTGTCCATGTGAAATATCCACTTTTTAATGGCAGAGAGAGCAGCTGGGTTCTGTGCTAAACATGGAATTTTAAGCAAAATGTTTTTTTCAGTTTACTTACTGGCAAGGTTTGAATGAAATATGAAATATGAACATAATCATCTGCAGGGGTGATTTCCTTCCAGGCTTGGGATTACAATAAGGAGATGTGTATATGAAAATGTGTTGAGAAAAACAGAGAGGGGGGAGGAAGCGTAGAAAAAGGGCGTCAGATAAAGGGGGAGCTATGAGATAAGCAAATAAGTAAATTAGTGAGAGTATATCTTATTTCCTGAATGAGAATTAATTTGGTGAGGGAGCATCTGCTGAACTTACGCAATGACAGAGTGTTAAGGGGTTATACCATATGGGAGATTTCTGAAGTTATACTCACACACAAACACACACACACACACACACACACACACACATTCACACATGCGTTTGTGAAGGTTCGTGAAGTGCTATTTTATATTTATCTCATTAACCCCCTCAGGAGACTCTGACAGCAAATACGAGAGTGGAATTATCCAGCTTCAACCTGGAAATAACCAAGTGACCTACAATTATAATCACACCAAGCATGTAACATCTGTTAACATCTGTGTTTGTAATTGGCAGGTCCACACATTACACTCCTGTACAATTTCCTCAAGTATTTGCTAGCAGAAAATGTCACAGACGAAAAGTCCCCGTCTAAAACTAATAGAGTATGAGATAAAATAAATTCTCATACATAAACTCAAGCATTAAAAAAAAAAAAAAAAAAATTAATGCCCTCAAAGTTTTAGGCATTTCTATTTTAAGGGTGTTCTGTAGACAGACACTAAGAGCTAGCAGTAAATGAACAAGTATGTTGGTAGTTTTAGGTCATTTAAGGAAGTATTTACATCCTGACTTTTTGCTTTACAGTCAAATGTGCAAACCACAGCAAGATATCTTCTCATCCCCATGAGTAAAAATAATATGCATTATAGCTCTATAGTTTCAAAACATCATTTAATCATTTATTATTTGCCATGGTAAGTGATTGTAGTGTGTTAACTTTGTCTCTCATTATTACTCCATTATAATTGATTACTACATTTAAAAAAAACGATTAATCAAAATGTATATTAACTATTTACTCACATTTTGTAATCTCTCTAATTTGTTCAGGTTCGTGGTAGGCCCAGAGCCTATCTGGAATCTTTGGGGAGGAATCTTATGCAGGAACACACCCTGGACAAGACACCAGTCCATCACTGGGCATCTCACACATTCACTCATACACTCTCAACCATGAACAACTCCTTACAGATTTGAAGACACTGAACCCACAATACCAGGACCCTGGAGCTGCAACACTACCTGCAATGACCTACCATCGTCCCGCCCATGAATTCATTATGGATCAACTTAGTGATTATTCTGCATTCTAAATGGAGGAGGATATTTTAAGATGTCAGGGAGTGATGAAGGGAGTGTGAAAAGAGAAAGCAGTATTTTCCTGTGTGCCATCACCCCACATCAGCAGGGAGAGGACTCACTGACCCTGGAGGGCGCTTCAAGGAATATAACCATGAGTTCAGAGTCTGGTTGGAGCCTTTTAGCACAATTGCATTCTCCATATCGAAAAGGTTAATCCAGCTTTGATTCTTGTTTTGTCTTATTCTGTGTTAGTGGCTGTTTTTTTATGGAGGATCATGTTTTATCTCTTTGGAGGAACATGTGAATTGTTGTGTTGTCCTGAACATTTGGTAGTGGAATCTGGCTTAGAGAAAGCTTTGTGGGTGGTGCTGGTCTTGTTGACGAGGGAAAATAAACGTGTTTCCAGAGGGCAGTGCTATCTGTCGTCCTGGGAGTGAAATCAAGACCTTGAGAACAGCAAAACAGAGCAAAGTGTGGTTTCTTTCTCTGCTCATGATGCCTTAAATTCACACATTATATTGAAAGGAGTCATTTAATGAGTGCTCAATGAACTACCATTATATCCAGACTGGTCTCCTCCCTTCAGTTTGATTCCAGAATGAGGAAAATACAATAATGTCAATGGCATGAAGCAAACTGAACTCGCTCAGAGAAAACCTGTTTAAAGATATAGGAATATCATTACTTTGAGCAAATATATACTGCTTTCCCAATCAGACTCATGCTGGTCAAAATATAAAGAATTTTTATATTTAATTGAGGCTTCTTTGTCACATGCACCATGCTGCATCAGCAGTAGATATGAATCAACCTTTATGCTTTATTTATCACAAACAGAAACAGTGGATTCAGATGGCAGACAGCAGCATATAGCAGATATATGACAGATCCTCAGATAGTTGCATACATATGTAAGTAATTTCAGCATATATGTTATCAAGTACTAGTTCAACTTTGTGTAGTCGTAGATAAATAAATAAATTTCTTGAACACAAGTTAGTGTTCCACCTAACGTGAAATAACTTCCATTAGGTAAAATATGTATAATTTAATGTAATTGACTTGCAATGTTATTAAAGTGTTTGATACCAATTTGTATTAATGTATACTAAAATTTCAGTGTACTGTACATGGTTAGCTCACCACTTCACCACATCTGTGCGTTCCATAATAGTTAATGGTTCTGCAGTTTGTTGCTGCCGTTTATTCATTCATTCATACACACACACAAAAAGAGAAGTAATCCATGTCCACACAGACTACATAAATATTTCTTAATGATTAAGATCATGCAGAATTTTGGGAGGAAAAGAGAAATTCAAAATTAGAAGCACTGCCATTCTAAACAACCATAATTATATTCTACAATGTACATCTGAATTAGGAAAATAATGCATTAAACCAAGGTCCCCAGAATTATTACTGTTCAACACAGACAATGCCCAAACTGAGCACATGGGGAAACAGTGGGCTTAAAATGGAGAAGACAGGCTAAACCTTGCTCCACACACACACACACACACACGCGCGTGCACTCATCAAAGCATGCACAAATTGAAAATGGCTTGAGGGAAAAGAGACAGACTCAGTACTGCCCCCAATACACACTCACACTTATTTTCTCTCATTCACACACGTGCACACTCACTCACACACATATAAATAAAAGCCTGCATGCCAAGCTTATTATATCCCCCCAAAACACAGACAAAAACACACACACACAGCTTAGTCACAGCTATTTCCTACAGTGTAAATATGTCTCTCTATTTCTCTCTCTCTCTCTCTCTCTCTCTGTGTGTGTGTAAGGTTGGGGGATTACATTTCATTCATTTTGTCCTTATCCATTCCTCTATCATTTCACCTCCACCTCCATCATACCTTCCATTAATTAGATTCTTGCTGGACAGAACCTTTGATCAAGATTGTGTTATCTGTCAAATTTTCAGCTGCACTAACCATACAGGAGCACTCTGTAGATCAGCCATTACAGACTGTGGTACATTTGTTGCTCTGAATACTTTGTTTGTCCCGTTTTACCCTGTTCTTCAATGGTAATGTCCTTCAACAGTGGTCACTATACACTGCCCACAGGACCCTATTGACACGATATTTTTAGTTGGTGTACTATTCTTAGTCCAGCAGTGTCACTGAGAGTTTTCAAATCTCCAGGAGCACTGCTGTACCTGATACACTTGTTAACACACATCAGTGTCACTGCATCACTGAGAATGATCTACCAGATAAATAAATGATAGAAAACCTGGGCCATTTCTTTTGGCACATTCCTCATAACATATTCACATTACATTAATCACTCATTCGTTCATTCATTGTCTTTAACCACTTATCCAGTTCTGGGTCGCGGTGGGTCCAGAACCTATCCAGAATCACTGGGTGCAAGGCAGGAACACACCCTGGAGGGGGCACCAGTCCTTCACAGGCCAACACATTCATTCACATACTCACATTTACGGACACTTTTAAGTCGCCAATCCACCTACCAATGTGTGTTTTTGGACTGTGGGAGGTAACCGAAGCACCCGGCGGAAACCCACGCAGAGCACAACAAATTCCTCACAGACAGTCACCTGGAGTGGGACTGGAACCCACAACCCCAGGATCCTGGAGCTTTGTGACTACCACACTGCCTGCTGCTCACACCGTGCTGCCCTTACATTATTCAAATATTCATTAAATGCGCACAAAATAACCACACATTTCTTCATGCTATAATTACAGGTAACACTGACCTTACATTTCCAAGTGAATTAAAAACATTAGATGTTTTGATATGGTGGTAGTGTGTGTATTGTGGTGAAATTGTTTCTACCTCCATCAGCCTCAGAGGGATACTCTCCGTTTTCTCCAAATCTCTTCCATTTTCATCTAACCAACCCCTTGATCCTGATGGTAACCAGTCCAGATAAAAAGATGCTGTTAGTTAGGGACACTAATGCACACATTTTCATAAATGTCTACTTAACTTAGACTAACAAATGCATGTGTACTCACATAGGGGATGTTAATTAGGATCCAAATAACATATAGCAGTGGTTGTTCTGCTAATAGACAGAGGAATTTAAAAAATGCCTCAGTACACAATTTCTCTCTCTCTCTCTCCTTCCCTCTCAATAGGATTACTGTATTGATTGAAGTACTGTGTACATCTTGCCTTCTTTTGTGGGCAGTTATAGAGCCAAGCCCTGAACACACAGCTCTTCTAAATGGTCACACCACCACTATAATACTGTAATACTGCATCCTCTTCAACAAAGTAATAACTCTTTTGATGAAAACTGTAACCTCATGTTCTTATGCGTTCTGATCATTCACTAAGTACACTAACTATTTTTAAAATATCATTGTAATTTATTGCAAAATTACAGCTATTATTTACAATATAGGAACACACATGCTGTTTTTTTTTAAATTATTTATTTCTGGACTTACAGATTTAGAAACAGCATTAGAGTCATCAGTGGGGAAAGTTTCTTTAATGTGTCCACTGAACTGAGCACATATACAACCAAACATCATTTTATTTTTAATCAGTAAATGACCATTAATTCCACAACTGGCATGCCTTATACAAGCAGTGGATTTCCAGTGGATATTTAGAACACATTTATTTTACTGGACAAATTCTTCATCTACATCTATATCATCTATATGTTCCTGAGCACATACACACAAACACAAATATATGCTCAGGACCATATAGATGTGGATAAAGGAATATATATTCTGTCCTTCTTGAGTGTCATATCACATATCTACTTGTACATGGGTGCAATGTCTGACACTGCTAAAGGCGGTTTTAACAATAATCTTAACTGAAATCTTGAAACTCATTTCAAATAATAACATTACATATACATAGTGAATTTATGCTAGGTCTGCCTTTTGGAACTTACAGACACAACACTCAAGAGTGGATTCAAATAAAACAAACTATTCAATACAATCTTCACATGATTTTGAGTGATTTCTTTAGTCATTGCTTTTACTCCCAGAACATATAGAGAAATAAAGAAAGAGGGAAAGAGGAGAATGATATTCAGAGGAGAGATACAGCTCAAAGCAAGTGTATGAAGGAATATTTTAGTCTCCATGGAAACTATGGATTGCCACTGAAGGGATTTTTCCAAAATCTAAGCACTAATCCTCGGATATAGGTGTGTGTGTGTGTGTGTGTTTGTGCAGGAGAATGTGTTTGTGCAGGAGAACCTTAACATAATAGGGGATTCATGATCCTGTCATCTTACTGTATGATTCTATTAGAATTAAGGCAATCTACTAAGAATGTAACCTGAGATTATGTATCAAGAGTGGAATCCCAAATTCAAGTAGAAAATAATGTACAATGACAAGGATATTTCTCACACACACTCACAGAAACACTACAGAGCTCAGAATCATTTTATGAAAAGAGAAATACATTTTTAGTCTCAGTCTTCACTAAAAAACTTGACTGTTCTTGCTATTTCTTAGACACACTAAAAGTCACATTTGATGCAAACAAAACACATTTGTAGACACGCTTTAGAATTAGTAAATTATCTGTGGACAACGACAACCAATTGGACATTAACAGACAGAATGATCACTGGATAAGTATGAAATGAGTTTACGGTCATAAGAGTGTTACCAAGGATGTAAATCCCTGTGGAATGGTTGTGTACACTGTATAAAGTGGGACTGGGGTCAAAAACTAATAGTAAATTACACTTAATAAAAAAGACTTTATGTAGTTTGAAATCAAATTGAGCTAAATTCAGCAAATTTGAACAAAGTATTAATTGCAATTTACACAATTTTGGCTGAACAAAATTAGCTGGGATATGTTGAATAGAATTTATTCATATTTTATCAGTAACACCAAAGATGCAGAAAATGTAATGGATTTTACTCATTGGGAGGTCTTTAATTTTAACCACACACTTCTGCCCAATGCATTTTGAAACTCATGAACACCAGCATTATTGGGTTCTGAATGTCCTCGGACTTCCCAAAGTGAACAGCTTTTAAATTATTAATAGGGAAAGAACAATTTTTATCTAAAATTGTGAATTTTGTTTGAGGCGCTCTTAAATGTGGGGACACGCAGTTCTAAACTCTGCATTTTTTAATGTGGATCGGTGTGTTTGAGGGGGAAAAACGACACTTGTTTGTATGTGGATGAAGTTTAACTTTTCTGTAAGTTTTTAATTCACTGACTGAATTACCAGAGACACTCATTTGTAATTCAAGATGTTTAGTTTTGTATTACTTTCAGTATCGTAGTTTGCCGTCTCCGGAGTTTGGAGGCATTTCCACCTTAAGTAGGGTGACCAGACGTCCTCTTTTACCCGGACATGTCCTCTTTTTTAGACTTAAAAAAAGTCCGGGCGGAACTTCACAAACGTCCGGGATTTTGTTTTTCTAGAGTTTACATAGAAATTCGAGAAGCTTTTCGTTCACAAACTAGTCCCGCCCTCCCTTACTCCGTTTTGGTTCGCTTGAGTGAGGAGGGGGCGTGGTGAACTAGCCTAGAATCTTTGGATTGGACGGTCTGACTGTAGAGCTACCGTTATTGGTCTATCGGTTACCTTCTCTGTAAACATTTAATTGGTCAGTCTGCACGTCAGTAGTCCTTGTTTACGTCAGGCAAAGCTCATGTACCTACCCTCAGCAATGCCGAAAGGTAAATGTAATTTCTCGGATGAATGAAAAAAGAAATTCCCATGTGTAGCAAATAAAGGTGTAAAGGACCTAAAAGCATAAAAGCACACATAGGTTCAGCTAAGCATACAATCCCCCCTCCCCCCGCCCACCGAGACGTGTTCTCTTTTTCACCATCTCAGATCTAGTCACCTTACCTAAAGTGATCCGAAACAGCAAAACCATGGAGCAGGAATAGAGTAATCCTCATTTATGTTTGTGGTTTTTAACGTTTGGAGTTCTTTGTTGTTGATGGTATAATGAAGCAATGACAGGACGCTCAGTCTCCTTCAGAGTATACTTTCAAACTGTCATTGCAGCACTAGCTCACTCTCACTTAATACATAGAGTTCAGCAAATTAGAGGACACTGCATACCACAAAATCAGAGGCAACGACTCGTCTGTTTACTAAACCTTTAACATTTTACGTATAATGTTAGCATTCCATACTCAATATATCCTAATGCATTTTTTCATAATATCTGTAGGAACACCTAGCTACATTTGTTTTTCATTTTTAATCTCTTTGGTTTTCTGCTAAGTTTTAAAAAAAAAATCTATTTCCCAATAGCATTTTCTCTTTTCGCACCATATACCTGATGGTTTGTGTTAAAGTAGACCATTCAGATCACTCTTAATTTTTACTGCTGATGTTATTTCTGTGTCAGAAACGGAATTATATTCACTGTTTAATTGCACTAATTTGTGTTTCGGACATTTTGTAGTGTTCGAAAACAGGCTGTAGCCGATATGGCTCCCAGTTTACCTTTTTGCTGTGAATCTGAATCGTAAAACCAAATTCGAGCGTGACTTGAGGGCAATACTACTATAAATAATATAATTAGTACTTTTTAAAAGCAAGAAAAATTCCAATTCCAATCATTTCTATAAAATTTTATGACCCGTGTTTGCTCACGGTCTACAGTCTGGTTTAAATTATTTGACTGTACAGCAAGGTTATGTCTGTTTATATTTTATGTACATAATGTATTTGAAATACAAGATATCATATTTTGTTAACAATTATACCCAGTCAATCTAATTAGGACTCAGGATGCACCTGCAAATAGATGAATAGAAAAGACCAACACTAAAACATTACACTTGCTTATGAAGTTAAAACTAATATTCATCTATTTGCAGGTGCATGCTGAATCCTTATTAAAATGATCTGGTGTAAGATGAGTGCAGTCTTAAAACATTGTTGTGATTTAAGTACACCAACAAGTTTTGACCTTGCATCACATCCCCAAAATATATTCCGCCTGTGATCCTTGTTGTAGTTGTATCAATTTTCAATTTTTGTATGAATAAATGTTGCAAGCATTGAATAAATGTTTACCTGATATTATTTTTATGCTTATTGATCTGTTGACTCAAACATGGCACAAAAAGGACATATTAAGTAGATTTTAAATAAAAAAATTATGGCAACAAAGTGACACGATATTATTGAATATATATAAAGTTACTATAATTAGTAAATAGAAACAAGTTTTCTCCAGATACTTAGTACATGCTACTCAAATTTTGCTATTTATAAGATATTTAGTAAATGTAAATCAATACTTGCAAGATATTTAGTAAATATTAATTAAGTTTACTCAGATAAATAGTCCTTGTGAAATTAATTTGTACTTACTCAATATTTTTGGGCTATATTAATTCATGTTTAGGCATGTTATTACTAAATGCACCACATTTTAACTGTGCATTAACATTTACATAATCTTCTTGCTTAAATTTAGTTAATATATTCAATGAATGTAACTTAAAAAAATTATAGCAACAAAGTGACACGCAATATTAATGAGTAGATTCTAATTTTCCAACTTTTAAGTAACTAATGGGTCACAGTGTAGAGCGGTACATCTGTGTGTGTTAGATTGAGTCTTTTTTTTTTTACCTGGCAGTGTTCATGGTTTGTGATTCCTTTTGCTCATAAGATCATGATGCAAGAAAATTATGCATCTTGTGTGATCAACGAGAAATAGGTTTATATTGACAGCCATGATTTACAGAGAAGAAAACTTGACTTACTATATTAAGATTACAAAGACTACACTTTTAATAAGTGCTGGGGTCATGTCCCTAGTGTCCCAAGAATATATATATTTATGACCATTCAAATAAACTCACAAAGTGATCCAGACTTTATGGCTTTATGCTGCAGTCAAAAGCCATGTCGCTGTGCTGCCAGAAAAATATTTATAAAGCCTGCACCCTTCATTTTGGTCCATGACATTTAAACTCCCGGTTACTGTCTCTGTTTCCCTCACCCACACATACACAACTGATATAAATACACTTGCCTCAGACACATGTGTCTGAAGGGGGAATACATTCCTAAATGAAATCTCCTTCTGATTGTCCAAACAAGTTGATTTAACACTAGGTTGACTGAGAGAACACTCTCCTCTCCCCCCTCTTTCTCTCATTCCTCATATCTTCCCTAAAGGAGAGAAAAGCAAAAATAAGAACATGTTATGAATAGCGTTATGCTATTTGTGTCTGTACAGGATCCAGGACAGTGGATAAAGTAAGAGGAGAGTGAAAGAGGAGTAAATGAAGGAAAGGGGACAGAGAGGAGAAGACAGAAGGATGCTGGGTTAGCTTTATCACACTAGCATCTGTGTAGCCTGAAGGCCCTTCTCCTCGTCTGGAGCACATGGTGGTCCTGCACTCTGATTGGTTCAGCCCTTGTGGCCATGGACCCAACCATGGGTGAATGATACCCCCTTAGAACAAGACTGGGGGAAAAAGACAGGGGGAGAAATGCTGTTTAACAAATTCAGATAGACACTCTGTCTCTCCCACACGTTTCCCTCTGTGTCGGAGGACACTCGTCTCATGTCATGATGTAACAGAGTTCTGTCATTATGCTAGTAGCACTGTCTCTGGCTGAGAATCAAGAAACAGACAAAGAGCCTTTAGAGAGGACAACTGTATAAATTATTTGTTATCTTATTAACCACTATTAAAGTAATACATTCAAATGCATAAGTATGTGTACCACTGGTCAAATGATTGTTGTCTGTTGAATTTCTACATATACAAACCCCATTATCAGAAAATTTGGGAATTTGCAAAATGTAAATAAAAAACAAAATGTGCAAAACCTTTAAGCCTTATATTTAATTGGAAATAGTGCAAAGACAATATTTCAAATGTAAAACAAATATTTTACTGATTTTTGAAAAATATATGCCCATTTTGAATTTGATGCAAGCAACAAGTCCAAAAATGTTGGGACAGGGCAACAAAAGAGTGGTAAAAACATCTAACGCTACAAATACACAAATTAGGCGGCTTTCCTCTCAATCATTCCTGCAGCTTCACAGTGCTTTAAACGTTGTGGACGCTGAGCAAACGAGACAAGTGATTGGATAAATGCTGGGCTTTGTCCCGCCCATCGTACCCTCAGCGTCTCTGGGGGTCTATGGGGCAGTGGGCTGGCCTTGGCTGGCCCGGACGCTCAGCTTCTGCATGATGATTGGATGATCTGTCTGAGGCTGAATCCCTTTTTGATTGGCAGCCAAATGAGCGAATCAGCGATCCTTAGGTGTAAAGATCCGTGGGAGCATCAAATTTTAATTCTGTTCTGAGTTGAACCGGAGATTTTCTTTATCCTCTTAGCGGCGTTTTCTTTGTTAAAAACGACTAGCAACAAATCGAGCTTCTATTTCTGGTGGGTTTTTTGTAGCTGCTTGTGTTTGGAGACTGACTTCTATCACTCTTTCTGACTTCTATTGCAGTTTCTGTCCAGCAGGTGCTGCTGAGCCCCTCCACCGTCACAAAGCACTCACAGGCGGACACACTTCACATGGGCCAAGGCCGTTTAAGCAGCCTAGCTCTGCTGACCATTGAGAGGACACTAGTCAAGTCCCTGGAAAAGACGCCTTGTTGGTACGACAGGGTCATAGATCATTTTCTTGAAAAGTAATGGAGGGTAGAATTTACGTATATATAAACTGACACATTTTATGATGTAGGCCGAAATTGAGCTTCCCCTCCTTGAAAGACCAGCATCCGCCACTGGTGCACAGGCAAATGATGCAAAAACTCAAGAATCACATTTCTCTACCCAAAATAGCAAAAAACTTGGGGATTTCATCTTCTTTAGTACATGTTTTATTAAATATCATAAAAAGTTTCAGAGAATTAGGAGAATATCTATATGCAAGTGACGATGCTGAAACCCTATACTGTCTGGCTATGATCTTTGAGCCCTCAGGAGGCACTGAAGTATTTGTTTCTGTAGTGTAAATCACTGCATGTGCTCAGAAACACTTCCCAAAACTCATCTGTGAACACAGTTCATCACTGAATCCACAAATGCAAGGTAAAATTCATGATCCAGAAACACTGCCAACTTCTCTGGGCCTGAGCTCATTTTTTGATGGACTGAGGTGAGTAGAAAAGTGTCCTGTGGTCAGACAAATGACTGGCAGGCAGTGTCGCAGTGATTTTGGGTAGGCTCCAGACCCACCGTGAACCTGAATCGGTTACAGACAATGAATGAATGAATGAATTAATTAATTTATGTGGCATCCTCTGAGTTAAAGTTGAGAGGGACCAGCCAGCTAGGTATAAAGCCAGCAACTGTGATGGTATGGGTGGGTTAGGGTTGGGCGGTGTAACGGTAATACCATGTAGCGTGGTTTTTAATATATGTATCTCAAAATAAGTGTGGTAAATATGACACGTGTTTTGTGTAGAATTTCTGTTTTGTGTCTTAAACAACACAGCTAAAATGTTCCTTCAAGCCAATTTAAGAGAGCCACAGGGAGGGGGCTGTGGGAGCACACTGACTGCCGAAGTCACAGTCTGAAAATGTGCTGAGAGTAACACAAACCCATTAGCCCATGAGAGTTTATCGTTGAGTTTAAAAGGTTTAAAAGAGGGTTTAAAGAGTGAGGAAATAAGCTACTCAGAAAACCCTTCAGTCGACTTTGTGCTCACGTGTATGAGGTTTTATCCTCTAAAAATACGCATTTGAGCCTCAGTTTGTGGGAAAATCACCTGCTGTGGTGTGCTAAACTACAGGTGCCTGTTAGCTGGCTATGCTTGCCATTCACTCGACTTTGTGCTCACAGAACTGAACAGCTCACAGAACTGAACAGTCCGACTCCCCCCCACACACACGGTAATACTGTATACCGTGATAATATTTAGAGACGGTACGAAGGTATATAAAATGTGGCTATCACCCATCCCTAATGGGAGTGCATTACCGTACATGGCATGGGGCATCTCCTTTTAGCTGTGGATTCTGGCTCTCTCTGTATCCTATTACTATTAGATCTGAGTGCAGCTTTTGACACAGTAAGCCACACCATTCTTCTATCCAGGCTGCGGGAGCTGGGCGTTGATGGTTCCATCCTAGATTGGTCCACATCCTATCTAACTGACAGAAAACAGTTCATTACTCTTTCTGGTCAGACTTCTTACACTTCTCCTGTTACTCAAGGGGTACCTCAAGGATCAGTCCTTGGGCCCCTTTTTTTCATTGTATACATGCTTCCCCTTGGACATATCTTGCATCATTTTAATCTCGACTTTCACTGCTATGCGGATGACATCCAGATTTATTTTAGTATTACATCCATTAATAACCCACCTTTTGACTAGTTAGAAACCTATCTATTAGAAATCAGGAAATGAATGAATCACAACTTTCTCATGTTAAATAGTGACAAGACTGAACTCTTGCTAATCAGTTCCAAATCAATTCTAAAAAAATTGCTTCCCTTTCTCTCTATTGATACATCAAGTGTATCTCCTTCTTCACAGGATCGTAATCTGGGTGTCATCCTCGACTCAACTGTTTCACTTAGTGCTCACATCAGTTCTATAATCAAAATGTCATATTTTCATCTGCGCAATATCACCCAATCAGGCCATCTCTTTCTCAATCTGCTGTTGAAATCCTTATTCATGCCTTCATCTGCACTCGTTTAGACTACTGCAACTCTCTTCTCTTTGGCATCAGCTCTTCCGCTGTCCACAGACTTCAGATTGTTCAGAATTCTGCTGCCCGCCTTCTTACTCCCACTCTCTCTCACCAACACATCACGCCTGTTCTCCAACATCTTCACTGGCTTTCCATAAAGTACCGTATTCAATTCAAAATACGTCTTCTCACTTACAAAGCTCTAAATAACATTGCTCCTTCCTACCTGTCTGCTCTTCTCTATGCCTACAAACCCATGCACACACTCAGGTCTTCCTCAGCCGGGCTGTTCACTGTCCCTCGTTCCAGCCTTCACAGCTACAGTGATCGTGCTTTCTCTAGATCTGCTCCGCGACTCTGGAACTCTCTTCCCCCTTCAGTCCAACCTTCTCCAACCCTCTCTATATTCAAATCAAACCTCAAAAAATATCTTTTCTCTCTTGCTTATAATACTCCTCAAACTTAATCTTTTCATGCTTGTTCTGTTTGTTAATGTTTTGTATTCTGTATTTGCTCTGTTTTGTATGTCTTTGATTGTGTTCTATGTATTAACTATTGTAAGTGTCTTTGAGTTCTTGAAAAGCACTATATAAATATAATGTATTATTATTATTATTATTATCATTATAATTATCTTGCAATATTCTACCTTTTTTTGGTAAAGTCTTTCTTATTTCAATAAGACAATGCCAAATTGCATCCTGCAAGGATTATAATATCATGACGCCTTAGTAACAGTCTTTATACAGAGTAATGCAACACACTGGTAAAAATGCCCTGTCTCAGTGTTTTTGAAATATGTTGCTCATATAATTTTTAGAGTTTACATTTAAAACAATTTCTTTGTATTCTTTTCCATTAATTTATGGTTAAACAGTAATACATTGAAATGATTTGTACATCATTGCATTGTGTTTTTTTTTTTTTTTTTTTACAGCATTCCTACTTTTTTAGTAATGGGGTTTGTACGTTCTTGAGAGAACACTTTCTGGCACAATAACTGTGTATTTGTTTAAAATTATCTATTGGGTACAAACATATTAGCCACTGAGGTGCATTTTTTGCAGTGTTTATAACTGCAGATTTACAAAACATCAATGTTATGTATGATCTCTGTGGAGAATGTTTTAACTTATTTTCATTTATAAAAGCAACAAAACCTTGAATATTACATATTTCTTTGACGTCCAATACCAAATAGTTGCAGCACATTACAGCACATTAAAGATATTAAAGTTAACACTTCCAGTTAACTTCCAGTGGAAAGTGAAATGAATCTCTTTTTTTTCTGCCTTCATCCTTCTCTACTTCGGTTTCAAAATTATGCTGGTAGCAACAAAGATGCTTAATTGAGTGAAATACTCAGACTTAATCATGCACACACACACACACACACACACACACACAAACACACACACACACACACACTCACAGAAACACATAAATCCCCATATTCACAGTTATGCATTTGTTTCCCTGTGCTGTAGTAACAGCATATATTTTCCTGCAAGTCATTTTGTCTAGAGATTAGAACATTTAGCCACAATTCCACTATATTTTGAGGTCAGATAGTGATACTGGATGATCCAAAGGCACTATGTGGTGTGCCTAATACCAATGGAGGGCTTCATTGCCTTCTACCCAATGTCTGGCAGTGAGCATGGTGATCTTAGTCTCACTCCATGTGCATCTGCTCCAGAACATCCCATTTCATCTATTACATTCTATGGAGATTATACAAAATATGTCTGCACAGTTAAACGCCTTAAAGTAGGTACTTATAATGGATGTCTACATTTTTTTTGGGAAATAGAGGGTATTAATCTTACTCCTTCTCCCACAGTGATTCTCTATTCATGTTCTTGGTTGCTCTCTTTCTCTCTGTCTCGCACTGAATAGCTCCAGCCGTGTCTGAGCTGATCGAGCATGTGCACTGCACTGTGACACACATCCTGTGTCATCAGAGATCAACCTCTTTGAGTGTGTGTATGAGTCTGTGAGAGGGGAAATGCTGAGAGAGTGAGTGCATGTGGGGGGGTGTTTGTGTGTGTTGAGAAAGATGATGTTAGGCAGGCTTGAGAAAGAAAGCTGTAAATCAAAGTGGCTTGTGTATGACAGAGAGAGAGTGAAAGAGAGGAGAGATAGAGAGAGAGAGAGAGAGAGAGAGAGAGAGAGAAAGAGAGAGAGAGAGATTGGACTCTTTCAGCATGTCCTGGCTCACAGTTATCCACTGTGCTCACAAACCATTAAAACTGACCACAGAGCAACTCATTCAGCAATTGTAGTTGAATACACATTCATGCTCCAATGCAAAATATACAATGTGTGTGGATACTACAGGATAAAAATATACACAATTTCCCCCTCATAGCAAACAATGTAGAGCAGCTGAGACCTGTTTAGTGTCTGAATTTGCTTGTTTAGTTTTGCACTGGACGGGAGCTGCAAGGATAAGGTAGAAATCTTTATCACTGAAAAGGGATTATAAGCTAATGGGAAAATGTAATAGTATATTGGTCGTTACACATACAGTACCATAACACAGTACTATATTTGTACGTTTGAATGTGCTTGGAATTATTATTTGGAGTTTGGGAAGCAGAAATGTTCAAAATAAAGTGAAATTTTCATATTCCTTTAGTTGCCGTTTTGACTGAAATTTAAGTAAATGACTCTCTGTATGTGACACTGTATCCCGACGCTACAGAAAAACACATCAGAGAGTGGGGGTTCACCTCAGTGCTACTAGCAGGAGTAAAGAATCACATGGGACTCCTACCCACTGGGAATGTCACTGAGGATCCATGTACAACAATATCTATAATTCGTGCCTCTAACTCTCTCTCTTTCTTTCTCTCTCTCTCTCTCTTTCTCTCTCTCTCTCTCTCTCTCTCTATCTCTATCTGTGAGTGTGTGTGTGTGAAATGTACACACCATTGTGTTCTTCTGTACTATGGGAATGTATATCGTGTAGCCTGACAGAGTCACTGTGAGTCACTAGTGATGTGGATAACATTCGTACTATGCTATTAATAACCTTTATACTCTTGTGTACAGTATGCACTTATATGCACTATATTTTTTATAGAATATCTCCTGACAAGTATGGTTTATTCTTAAATGCTTATTTTAAATGTTATTCCTGCAGTATGTTGTACAGTAGACGAAGGAGCACTATGTGATATAGAATAAAGCATTACATCACAGTGGCCTGGGCAAATCTTACTCAGTCAGATGTCTTCTAAATCGGGGTGGTCCAAACTGGTCCTGACCAACTGGAACAAAGAGGTCTGTCCTCCTTCTGTTTGTGTGTGTGTCTGTGTGTGTTATTGCCTGCCGGACAGAATCTGACCCTCATGTCTCTTTTCAAGCAGAATAGGCACAATTTCCCTTCCATTGTTTTGCCCTCTAATTCCCAGGGAAACCTTGTTGTATCATTGTCGTGATGGTAAAGTACCCAAAAAACCTAAATAATATTAAAAAAACACAGAAAAGGCTGTGAAAGGGTAACAAGATTACAAGGCGATGACTGCACTCATCCATCAAGTAAACACACTGTGAATAAATGAATATTTATAAGCATGCACACACACTGTGTGTGTGTGTGTGTTTGTGTGTGTGTGTGTGTGTGTGAATAAATGCATAAAATTGGTAGACTGTTGAACATTTGCACACACATGAACACAATGAATAAATACATACTTATCGCACACTGACTGCAGTAATGCATATCAGCGTATTTCAGTATAGAATTATTTTATCACTGCCTCACACTTATCGATATTCCCTCACCTTCACGTCGACACCAAACATGCAAGCTATTAAAGGAATGCTTGTAAAAGACCTTGATTAACCTTTAACCTTGTCTGCACACACCCACACACCCACACACACACACACACATAGAAAGAGAGAGAGAGAGATAGTGAGGGGGGGGGTCCTCTTCAGTGAACAACATCAAAGAAACTATGTATGTGGACATATCATCTAAGCATAAGGACACAGTGCTCAATCTAATGCCACATATAATTGCCCATATGATGGATAAGTGTATATTGTAAGTTTCCAAATTCACCTATCATTCCCCATTCCACATGGAACCTTAGCTAAGGTCACCCAATTAATAAAACATTTATTTTTACATAAAAATAAACTCAATATAAACTGATTATTTATCTCCTCTGTGGAGAGGTCAGAAATGCTGAAGCAGCGCTGCTTCCTGGAAAGCTATTTTAAATAACTTTAAACACTAATGTTATGTGAACTAATAAGAGAAATAAAGGGGATATTAACACTATACACTTTACATGCAGTGAGAGGGATCAGAGAATAAATAAAACATCATCATCATGTAGATAATGATCTAATCAGAGTTAAGCTCATCAACATCACAGTCATATACCACATTCTGAGCAATGCCTGCTTTACTGGTGTAAGATCTAGATGACTGGAAAATCAGTAATTAATGGAGTCATGATGCATGACTCAAGAGTGACGCAATTAATTATTCAGTCAATTATAGATAATAACGATAATAGTACTTAAAAAAATGAACATCTACACATTTTAAAGGTGCTGAAAAAGTGTATAAATGTTTACTACCAACATTAGTACTACTCCTATTAATATTGTGATAATAACATTTTACATTAGATTTGCCTGAGAGGTCAGTGTGAACACTCTTTTCCACGAACAGCAGATGCTACCTGCAATAAGCTCAAACGGTCAGATTACAAGCAACTTCCACAAATAAATAAAACCACACCAAATGAAACAATTCACATTATCTGTTTTTTTAAACTTCGGCTTATAAACTTTAAAACTGGACTATATTAATAGGAACAAGTGTTTTCCCTCCAAATGCCAGTGCTGGTACATGCGCTGCATTCATCGGGAACATGTGGATGTTCCATGAGAATATCAGAATGAGACACCAAGTTGAGCGGTGCAGAACAACTCAGAAAAATACTGAAATATGAGATAATTCTGTAATACACCAGATAAAAACAACTGTGGACGTGTACAAATACTAAATAAATAACACCACATGACAACAAATAATAATATTTTGCTTTGTCATAGGTTAAAAAACACCAGATAACAGTGATTTTAAAGTTTTGTTGTGTTCCCCAAAATTGCATTACATTCTCTTCTACAAAAGGACGTAGGTGTTCATTATAGAACAGTGTAAAATTATAAATGAATGGATGTCCCGGAGATGAAACAAATGTTACTTAATAATCTACAATTATTATATAAGAGGGTACAATTATGTTCCCAAACGTACAGAATATATACCCTTGAGGGTACCACCAGAGTGACAGATTCTTTGACAGTGTAACCAACAAAAACACCAAATGAAAAACACGAGCTAACTTTTCTATTATAGCCAACCAAAAACACCAGATAATCACAGGTGATAAGGAATTTCTCAATTATAGCAGACAGAAAACAGCAGATAACCACAAATACTAAAGATTGTAACTATTATAGTCAATTAAACACCAGATAACAATAAATACAGAGGAATTCCTCTGTCAAAAAACAAACAAACAAACAAACAAAAATACACCAGATAACAACAATTATCTATCAGGTATTTCCCTGTTAGATCCTACTATAAACATCAGGTAATAACAAACAAATAGGATCAGTTATAGCCTATAATGGAGGAATTTACTAATACTGAGATTATCACCTTTAACAGCCCATGGCAACACATAACAACTAATATTGAGCTATCAGACTCAGTAAGAAACTAAGAAAATATAAGCAACACAGTTATAAACCCCCCAATCAATCAATCAATTACTCAATCAATAACCAAGAACTAACAAAATAGCTCAGCGTAGTAAACACTTCCAGTTTTCCTCAGATGTCTGATGTTTCAGGTCTTTACTGTTCTGTAGCCTTTTCGAATAACTCCACAAGTTGGCAGAAAAAGGTTGTTTTATTTTGTTGGTGAACCATTTTTAAATGGTTATTGCAAAACCAGTATTAAAGTAGAACCATTTACGCATGAGAACTATAATATTTATGCATTCAATAGTTATTTGTATTAGGCTAGTAGCTATCAAAATTAAATCTATAAAGCATTTTAAATGGTCATTTAAAAATTAAAGAGGTTTTCCATCTTAAGAGTACCATACAACTAATTAACCATTTTTACATTCAAATGGTTAATTGAGTGTTCACGGTTCTTTAAATTGTTGTGTGTTTATTCTTAAAAATATATAAAATATGTCTACGGTCTTACCGCTCTGCGAGTCTGTGAAGATTGTTTTAAGAAGAAGAGTTGTCCCCCACAGCGGCGCGTGGCTCCCCGGAAAAAAGCCCCTTTTCAACAGCTCATGGAACCTCGGAACAGCTCGCCGAGTCGAAGCTCATTCTGCTTCATTAACGGGGTTTCATAATATAAATATATGTTCTTCTACATCCGCGTGTCCTTTGGTTTATACAGAGGACACATATAGCTTCAGGTACCTCAGGACGAAGCCCCGTTCCCTGGCAACATCAGTCTTTCAGGTTTCTCCTTGTTGGATTTTTCCCGCCTTTTTACGCAATTAAACAATACCGTCTGCACATCATGTCGATGTCTACTTTTTGCAGAGCTCAGCTCAGCGATAAACAATCACAAAGCGAGTGTGTGACTTCAGGTGCGCACCGCGAGCTGTCTCCGTTCGCGCGCACAGCCACGCGACCTTCTGATACTTGCACTCAGTGGAGAAAGCGGACCCGTGCGTTAATGATTCATTTGAATCATTGATTCATTTTAAGAGCTGAACCGATTCACCAATAAATCGAGTTTTGTGTTGCTATGTTTATTCTTAACAGAGAATAAAATTCCAGGAAGAGTATTTTAGATGTTAACGTTGACTTTTCGAGGATTCTTTGGAACTAGTTGATCTAAATAAATCCATGATAAATATAAAACAACTTAAAGGCATAGTTAAAGGGGATTTTTGCTGAGAAAATGGGATGGGTAATAGAACAGTATTATTGTGATCTGATCGTAGTATTTTTTTTTCTGATAAAATCATGGCTACTGACCAAATGCATGCTTCATAACAAAAGAGTACAATTATCCTGTTGTGATTAGTGCAGTGTAGTAGACCTACCTTAAATCTTGAAAATAAAAAAGTAATTTAGTCCGGGAGAGTATTTGTATGTGACCCCATTTGTTCTTTTTCCTGTTTCAGCTTCTCATGCCTTACAAAAAAAACTTATAGCATCCACTGTTCTCAGCCTTATGAGTTACAAACGTGTGAATCTCGTTTGGTAGGACATTCGAGTCACTGAAACCGACGATTCCATAGAACCGATTCCGTAAACAGAATCAGACCATTCATCCCTCTCAAGATAGTAACGTAACCCCTGGATGAAAATTACAACGAGAATGAACTTTGCCCTAAACAATAAAAATGTAAACAATCACATAGGCAATCAAATTTTTTACCAATCTAGGAATGTCACTTTGATTGACATTGTTTTCCTAACACATTTAAAACATTCATTCACGCAACCCTGAACTGGATAAGTGGCACAAATACACAAATATTTTAAGCATGGCACAAATACCAAGATATTTTAGGATCATTGTATGAAAATAGGCAATGCCCACAATGATTAACACAGTACAATTAAGACAATAAAGCCAAATCAATAATCACATAGAAAAAAAAAATTATTTGCTATTTAAGATGAAACATTTGTCGGTAATCAATAAACTAATCTCAGCTATTTAGATTAGTTCATCAGTGACTCAAAATACCCATTTTACCACTGCAGTAAGTCAAAATGACAGCACTTACCCTGAAATAGTGTTCCACAAATCTGAAGTGTGTCACAGAGGAAGACGACGGTCTATCATCACCTCTCCATTCATTGTCAGACAAGGCGACACAAAGTGCCATTGGCAGACTGGTACCAGTAGGCCGGCTCAAATCGCTTTAAATCATTTATACAAATGACATTTGAATTGGGGTCTCTCCTTAACCGCCGGCATTTCTCTTTCTTGTCTAATGAGGGCATGGGGTAGTTTAGGTTGGCTCCAGGGGCAAGAAACAATTGTTGCCAGCATGGCTTCAGATCAGACTGACCTCTCAGAATTAGCTGCTGGGCAACTTGAGGACAACTCTCCACAGACACTTGTGGAAACCACCCACATACCCCTGAGCAATCTTCCTCAGGGAAGGTCCAGACATATGGTCTACAAAGAACACCCTGAAGAGCCCCACGGTCCTCCAAAATTGTCTTTTCTTCCCATCCTTCTTCTAATCATTCTTCATCTGTCAAGAAGCTTCTCTACATCCGTATCGCTATGTCCTCCCTGTAAATAAACGATCTCCCTGTGACGTGGAGTGTGGGGGTATACAGAGGAAAATTCTGTGGCTGTGAACACACAAACACACACTAGTTAGAAAGACGCATCCAGAGCAGGGGGCTGCCAACCTCCTCAGAGCCCAGGGAGCAGTTTGGGGGTTAGGTCAAGGGCACTTCAGCTGCAAAAGTTTAATTTAATTAATTTATTTATATTATGCTGGTCCTGGGAATTTAACCAGCGACCCTCCAGCCTCAAGCTCACTTCTCTAACCTCAAGGCCATGGACACCCCCAAGTAGATGTAGTAGTGGTAGTGGTCTTCTGCTGTTGCTTTACAATTATACAAAAAATATAAAAGGATAAGCAGTTACAGACAATTACAGACAATTAACGAATGAATATTGCTTTGTCGGACCACAGGACACTCTTGCACTTCTCCTCAGTCTTAAAACAACTTGGGCCCAGAGAAAGCTTTTACAGATTCTGTTTGTATATGTCTATTTTCTTTGCATGACAGTTGCTCAGCACCCCAACATTTCTGGAAGTGGGGTTTTTATTTGCTGTGAGATGATATTAAAATATTTAACATGACCAGCAACACAGAACAGACTTGGTTATGGTTGTTGTTGAAGGAACAGTTGTCCAAGTTACTATGCAGGAATACTATAAAGAGCATGAAGACACAAACAATGGAGAGCATGAAAAAACACCCACAAATGCATAGTTTTTCGTTACTAGAATAAAGCCAGATGCTTCCACATATACAGTGTCTGAATACAAATTTTATTTGAAAGAGCTATTATGACCTTTTCAAAGCAGTAGCCTCATGAGCAAAGACAGTGGCACTGCTTGTGTATAGATATTCACATGTCTTCATGATGATGGCAAACGTCACCATCCAACACACCATAAGGATTTAGATCAGATCAGAATACTTTTGGACTCTTTAACTGATCTCCATATAGACTACTGAACAAGCCATTGGGACTAGTGACCAGCAGCTATTGACCACAAGGCTTGAGGTGGCTGAAATACATTTTGAGCCGAGGAAAACACATAGGTACAGATGTATACTTTACTTAAACAGACATTTAATCAATGCCACAAAATCCCACAAACTTCAAATGCCAGTAAAGATCCATTTTGATATTTGCTTTTAGGCCTTGGGTTCCCCTATGGGCAGCTTTCAAATATTTGAATGATTGATTGTGGATAACCCATTTAGATTTCATGCTTATGGAGCTCAATAATTAGCTATCATTCATTAGGCTTATTCTGATTTATTGCTCCGTAATTGAGCCACTGCATCATGCGCTCTCCCCACTGCCTTGCCAAAATGGATTACTGTATTTAATCAGTGGTAAGTGGTTCAAGATATTTTTAAGGATTCTTTTTTATTGCAGTCTTTCCTCTGTTCTCCATGAAAGAAGCATTTGGGAAAACTGCAATATGACTTGACATCAAGTGCATGTGTGTTCATGCATACTAATAAAGCGGTCTTTACTGGATTTTGGCTATAATTATTCCAGTGGCCATGTAGACATTAATGTTGTTATTATATTACAAGAAATCAGCTAGAGACTTGGACTTCTCTGATTTCTTTCATTTTTCTGTCAGTTTATGTGTGTGGAAAGAGAACCAGATATAGAAGAATTCCCTGGAAAACAGGAAATACCAAACGCCAATCATAAACAAGAGACATGTGACCCCATTTCAAACAGTTTGGAGTCAAAACAATTCCTGCATATATAATTACTAATAAAGGTTCTTTATTTTAATAAGAAACACTTTTCTAGAATACTGTGTCATATGCTTTGGTGTGTTTAATGGGCAGGTACAACAGCAAAGGTGTACACCCTGCATTTAGAAAGTTTCTTTTTTTTTTGGTCAGATAAAGTTTTTGTAAACTTTTTAAACTGATTATTGCAGCAATCTGATTTTCTGAAGTTATCAGATTATTGAATGCATGTGAACACACTCAAACTCTTTTCTAGATTCAGTCTTTGGCCAGAATGAATATAATCCTCATATTATAATGAACACAACCATAAGTAAAATATCTTTATGAAGAAAAGAAAACTGATATTTGTTGTCATTTGACGCAGTACTCGCCTTCTAGAATGCTAGCATTGTTGAAGACTATATTAACTATATCAACGCTATCCATCCCATCCTCCAGATGCATGTAGCTTTCTAATACCCACTCCATATCTCTTTTTCTGTCTGACCTCTGAGTCATGATTTTTCACCCCAAAGGTGCCCTGGAGCAGCAGCGTCATGGTCATGTGTGTACATTTGTTTAGTGATGTGTGAATGTGTGTTGTGTAGCTGTCGTCTTGCTACAATTAAGAGTGCCCCCATGTGGCTGAGAAGTGAACTAACTCTCTCAAGGGCTAAATAAATAAATAAATAAATGTGTTGGGGTGGAATACGGAGGGCTTGATTGAGTTAATGTATATGCAAATGAACACAGAGAAGAGCTAGTGCACTGTGGTAATCATAAGCAATGTTCACTGTACATAAATGAACATAAATTAGACATTGTATAATATACACTTTAGCAAAACAGATATCTATCAATAAGCAGCAGTTACATAGTGTGGTTATGAAAATAACAGGATACACTTACAATTTTTAAGATAACGTCCCTGTAACATGGGGAAGTAATAGAATGCCATCATAGAATGGCATCTATAATCATGAGGAAAATCTACTTAGAGGAGATAAGACACAAACAAGCATGAGGATGAAACATCAGGAGGAACCCACCCACAAAAGGAGGAACTCTATAGGAACTTAATTCATTCAGTGAACATAACTGCTTATCACTTGTGGGTCGCGGTGGGTCCAGTGCCTACCCGGAATCACTGAGTGCAATGTGGGAACACACCCTGGAGGGGGCGCAGATCCTACACAGGGCGACACATTCACTCACATACTCGCACCCAAGGACACTTTTTGAGTCGCCAATCCACCTACCAACGTGTGTTTTTGGACCGTGAGAGGAAACCGGAGCACCCAGAGGAAACCCACATGGACACAGGGAGAACACCCCCCTCCACATGAGCTGAGCTTATGATCACCCACCACAATCAGCAACAGAGCCTGGAGAATGTATGTGAGATCTAGAGAAAAAAAATGCATAAAAATATACTCTAAAACATCAAAGTGCCACATTTTTTTCCAAGTAATGCCATACAAACAACACTATTGATTCATCTTCTCTCACACAGAACAGAAAACTGGAGCTCCAAGAGGATACCCACACAGACCCAGGAAGAAAACACAAACTCCTCACAGACAGTGACCCAATGTGGGGGGAACCCAGGAGCCCGAAGCTACCTGCAGAGCCAGTCACCGCCCTGAAAAAAACACTTTAAAAGGCCCTCTAAAGGTATTTTCAGTATATTGATCTTAACATTGAGGTTTTGTTTATTTAACAGAGGCATTTTCATACAGAAGAAACATCTGTGTATCGTATGAAAATTATTAGCAGCATTAGTACTGAGTTAAACTGTAGATACTATATAACAATACCAAAGAAGTGATTGGCATGAATACCATGGTATGCTCTGTTTCATAACCATTGCAGATAGAACTGTGGGTTCTGTGGTGCCTCAAAGAGAGCACTGTGGTGATTTTGAAGAGTGTGTGTTATGTGTGTGTTTCTATGCAGTGTGTGACTGTACTGGGCCTAGGGCATCTGCTCTGATGGCAGTGGATGTACATGCACGAGCACACACACACACACACACACACACACACAGCCTTTGAGCACAGGCTACAATCTGGGCATCCCAGCTAAATATAGAAAGACGCACCAGTGAGCCAGGACCTCAGGAACAGACTATCTGAACAGAATATTATTCCAAAAATTATTGAATCAAAAAAGTCATATCATTCTCCATTCAGTTTCTCTCCTTTCGAGCTTTTCTTTTCTCGTCTCCTTTTCCTCACTCATGACAAAACACCAGATTCCATTTAACAGCAATAAGCTTTTCTGTCAATCACCACTGACAGCTGAGAAAAACATACATTGCTGTAAAGTGAAGCACTAAAGCTCACCAGCATTTCATAGAATGGAACATTGATTACCTTTGCTCTTCGCTCGCTGCTAATCCGTGTTGCATTTCTCATTCTTTATCACAATCATTACAGACACCTGGAGCTCATTACTAGATTTCTTTGTCTCTCTGCATCAGGGTGTATGAATGTATTTCACTCTTTTTCTGTGTCTTTTCAGTCTGCTTGTTCTACTTCGGTAGTGGTGCATAGAAAAAAATAAAAATAAATAAGAATAATAATTTTAAAAATTATTATTTTAGTGGATGTAGCATCTGTGTGGTTCTATAGTCAAGAATATTTCATCCATGGTGATGCAGCCGCTCGGGTGGGAGTATAATTAGTTTTGCTCTCTCTGGGTGCTCACTCAGCATGACGCCAGCCAACACAGATGTGTATTAGCTGATGCAACAAAACTGGAAAATTAGTATTCTCCTCCAAATGTGTGGCGCTCCAAATCATTTTGCATTTGTGGCTAGTTTTGACGTGTCTTGGAGGAAGCGCATGCCAAGATCATCATGGCTTGGTAGTATTTTATAAAGTGGGAGACTACGTTAGTGGTTAGACGTGGACATAATTTAATTGGGTAGAAACTGGTCAAACAAATTAATAAAAATATCACGTATGATATTTCAAATGTTAATCACCAATGTTAACATCCTCCTGCCAACTTAAAGCCTCAGCAAAAGTCTAGAATCCAACACAATAACAGAAACCATCTCCTTATTATCTGAATGGAAGCTCTGGTGCCATCAGCTGTTTTGTCCCAGAGTGTGTATTGTATACATGTAAGACACTTATACTGTCAGCTCTGATCTAGTCACACCACCCACATAACCATACAATACACACATACATACACATAAACACAGAGCATCCATGTAAATATCATTTACAAACTGAGCTGAAATGCCATCAAAACAGCACTCAAACCTTTAAAAATGCACAAATATTCATAATCTACATTCATAGTCTACATAGAATAATCTATACAAGTAATAATACACATCTGTGCATACACAAATCTATATTCCACTCAAAGCATTTACATAAAGCAACAGCAACACAAACACAAAATTCAAGTCATAACCCAGAGAGACACGTCTGACATTCTGACATTCAAGAAATGCCAAGAACTTCTGCCTACTCATGCAGACATCACCATTCATCTCAGTCGGATTTGGAGATGAATTGTTTTGAGTTTTATGGTTCATGACACATTTGGTTATTTACAGACACATATTCAAAAGCATACACTAAGGTTTACACAGTCCATGGAGCTGTAATTCTATGAAGAAGTCTTCAGTCACCAAACCCAAAGGTGTAGAGGTGTATACCACCACACCACCACAGAACAGGTATGATTTGGCTGGGGGTTTGTTCTGCAGTGACACTGCAGTGGTGGGGCTATGTTAGTTATATTAGCTATATTGTCCACCAACCTAAAAAATCCAGCCATCAGAGTCCTTTGGACATCCAGTGACAACTGATGGACTCCATGACATTACCTCTACAAGGTCAACAAGAACCAACAAGTTAGGTGTGTCTAAGTGTGGACAGTGTTCAAGCACATGCTAAGTGGATTGGTTATTCAAAATTGTTCAAATGTGTGAGTGAATGTAGAAGTATACATGTGTGATACACTGTGAGGGACTAGGTATATGTTCTTGCCTTGTACCCAGGGATCCTGGGTAGGCTCTGGGGCCACCTCCACCCTGAACGCAATTAAGTGGTTACAGAAGTTGTATGTTATGATGCATGCAAAACAGGACATTATACACATAACATAACATATTCCAACATTGCTTAAAGTAGACATACAAGGAACAAGCCATTTCTCTCCCTTTCCACGTCTTCTTCTTTTATAATGTTTTATTGCTGAAGTGCAAACAGCAGAGACAAAACTCTCAAAGCCCTTACAAAATACAAGTCCAGTTAGTGCTATCAAATCACTGCAAGGTTTAAAGCTTACCTCAACACTATAGGGTTTAACTGAGTGCAAGATATCAAGTGTCTATTTGTCCAGGGCCAATTACGCCCAGTTTCTCACCCCAACACCTCTCAGCTAAAAGGTTCAACATGCACCACCACACCTTTTGATCACACATTCATGCTGTTGTTTCCTACACGTTTTTGACGACTTGGGCTTGTAATGAGTAATTTGCCATGACAGCAAGCCTGCTCTTGTGGCTAATAATGAAAATCAACAAGACAGATTTTTTTAAACACAAACTCTTTGTATATTCGAATGGACAGTGTGCATAACACACAAACAGCCCTAGATTTCTTCCAGCTGAGCTTCTGTGTTTAGTATGTGCATTTATAGAAGCATTCATGCTAAAACCTTAATTAATTGTGATTTCTTACCATGAATTTTGTTGATGGGAATTTAGCCAACTCCTAGGGCATTTAACTTTTAGAAGTTTGCTTAAATATTTTGTGCAACTCACTGTTATGCTGGGAGGCAGCAATGCATTTACTTGTTAGAAAATCAAGGGCAAAATTAAGACATTTTACTAACAACTAACTGCTTGTGTAAGAGATTCTGTACTAAATCTGTTTTAAAATGTGGGAGGTGCTCTATGAACAAAAAAAAAAGTTTAATAAGATATAGGATTTCCATATTCTTCTTAAAGGCTAAGCACCAGCTATATGAAAGTGTCAAACAAATAAATACACGGTGGTGCAGCAGGTAGTGTCGCAGTCACACAGCTCCAGGGGCCTGGAGGTTGTGGGTTCGATTCCCGCTCCGGGTGATTGTCTGTGAGGAGTTGGTGTGTTCTCCCCGTGTCCGCGTGGGTTTCCTCCGGGTGCTCCGGTTTCCTCCCACAGTCCAAAAACACACGTTGCAGGTGGATTGGCGACTCGAAAGTGTCCTACGGTGTGAGTGAATGTGTGAGTGTCTGTGTTGCCCTGTGAAGGACTGGCGTCCCCTCCAGGCTGTATTCCCGCCTTGCGCCCGATGATTCCAGGTAGGCTCTGGACCCCCCCGCGACCCTAAATTGGATAAGCGGTTACAGATAATGGATGGAAGGTTTAAAAGACCCCCACCCCCCAACGGGGTTCGGAAACTCTAATAGGCGTCTTGCCTGTGACGTAGATGCTGGACAACAACTCTAGACGTTGCACTTAATTTAATGCAAAATGACGAAAAGGTGTGTTGTTTTTGGCTGCAATCATTCAATGTACAGTGGGACATCTGTGCACAAATGGCCCAAAGATCCCATAATATCCAGAAAATGGACTAAATTTGTCAACTTTAAACGGGCACTTTGGAAAGGACCCTCCGCTCACTCCGTTATCTGTAGCTCATTTCACTGGCGCTTTTCCAACAATATGGGCATGTAAGGACACCAACGAAAGGTGATCAAGAGCCTCTGTAACATGGAGGTAAACAGGGTAAGGACACTCACTTCGCCTGTTTTAGTTGGTGTTAGTTAACGTTCCCTTGACTCGCTAAACTCGGTGGCTCAGATTATACTCGGCTACGTAGCTGCATTACGGAGGTTTATAGTGTCGGATGAATTCGAGTTCGATTCGATCACATTTACAAGACTAACGGTACCTCTAAATTTGACTTTAGCTTATTGCTAGGCTATTGTCATGAATAATGTTGGTTATTTAGCTAGATACTGTCATAACAGTCAGTCATAACGGTGTTTTACCGCGGCGTTGTTCAGCTGTTGTCCACCAGTGACGTCACGGTAGCGTTCAAGTATTTCCGTCAATTTAATAAAATTGTCAGTTTTAAAGCAAATTAAGCTGCTATTTTCATTTTAATTCATACTTATATACGTCAGTAACTAAAATAATGTGAAATATTCGTGGAGGACCATTAAGTGGTGCTTAACCTTTTAAATATTATTTATCAATTTAATTAAGAGTTTACTACTTTTTGCTAGTAACTAAGTATGATTACTGCTTTAAGTCTAGGCTTCCAACACCACATCTAGGAAAATAGGATTAATCTGACATAGTAAAAACAAGATGGCTATATTCTGCCTTTTGCCACATTTCACTGCCTATTGCAACAACATTTTCACCTGGATCCCAAGGCTCTGTGTCAAGTATTTGAAACTAATCTAGCCCCAGTGAGGCTGAGGAACAGATAAATCCCTTCAAAGGGTCTCCACTGATAAAAATCAGACATTATGGAATGCTTGTTATGCTTCTTTAAGATGTGAGAATGTATTTGGAAAGCACAATCCATCTAGACATCTCAAATAATAAAGCATGCATCGCTGAAAAAGCTCCTTTGAAACTGGCAGTTTTGGGACATTAATCCTTTCCCTAAATATAAAAATTGAGCTTAGTGCTTAGTTTAATTTAAGGAGAATCAGGGCTGCTGCACAATTTTTCAAATTAAACTCAAGGCCTTTGAGCACCTTCTAAAGGCAACAGGAAAAACAGAATATAATTATTTTTCAATTTTTTTGCTGTTCACTAGCCCCATCATTAGTGGACAGTTTCTGACCACAGGACCACTGGGTAGCTGGGTATTTATAGCTTGCAGACAATTCTGAATTGTGTTTAGAGGATGAATCTTATGATCAAATGATCATTTATTCATTCGCCTGTAACCGTTTATCCAGTTCAGGGTAATTGCCTGCCTCCCAAGAATCACTAAGTGCAAGGAGGGAACACACCCTGGACACTGACCATCAGCTTAGTTTAATATACAATGTCCAAACTCCTAATGAAACTCCTCCCAATAAGATCCTGTGCATTCAGTTACAGTTAAACCTTTACAGTTAATACAACAGCATCATTACATAAATTATTTATACTGAAGTCACTTCAACTTTACACAGGACCCTATTTGTATTCTTTTGATCAAGATGATCATAAACACCAAATGTCATCAATTAAAACACAGCTTTCTTAGCAAGAAGCAAGACAGTTTTAATTCAATGCTTACAAAGATCACATTGATCCTACAAAAAAGACCTCTGCCTGTTTTTTCACATCATTTTACTGTACAAAAACTTTTTGTTCTCATATATAAAAATAAACAAACACTTGTCAGTGGAAAGGATGTGACACGTGAAAATCATGTAAAGATTGGGATTTTTTGTTTCACTCCAAAGGTCAGTGAGACAGGTGAGGGGAAAGTTGTTAGGAAAGTTGCAATAATAATTAGACAAAATGACACCTCACACTCCACGCATTTGTTTTGAAAGTGAGTGCTATAAGAACTGAAGAGGAGTTCAAAACATGAACGCCAAAGAGCTCCAAACTTCTCTGGAAACCCCTGAAATGCTGACATTGGGGAAGAACATAATCAAACATCAGCTGGGGCAAATCCTATCACTAGATGGGATTCAGCTGACACTGGCATGATGTGGTTAAGGGGAATGAGTGAGGCTCGGAATTTGGACTGTCCTGTTTTCATCACATTGGATAGTTCAGCATCACATCCTGTTTGGCCAGCTCCAACAACATAGGATCGTCGAAGAACTTGCTGATACTGACGTCTTCACTTAGACCCTGTGGAGAAGGTACAGACATATGTAAATAGTGAAATGAAAGAAAATGCTAGAAAGATTTGTTTCTGACAATTAGTTTATCCCAAAAGAAAGACGCCAAAACACTCCACATCAGAACTGGAGATCTTATTAAACCTTGCTTTCAGTCCAAACCTAACTCTGCAGTACATCTACTAGACAGCAGGTCAAAGCTGACAGAAAACAATGCTCCAATGAAGTGGAACGTTTGCAATGTGGAGGTCCAGGTCAAAATAAATTGGCTGACATTCAGTTAACAATGTTATTGATTAGTTTTTTTCATGTTCTGTGTTCACTTGGAAGGGAATGTGGTGGTCAGCTGGAAAACCACATTAATAAACCATGGGCTCTTATGGGTTATGTGTCAAAAACCCTTTATAGGGTCCGGAAGGTTCCCTAAGCAGCTTCATACTTCATTTTAAATCATGATGTCCCTAAGCAATATTTACTGAATATTCTCTATGCAGTCACATAACAGTTGGTTCATTTGTGTACCATGTAACCTTAGTGAGTACATAGAGACCAAAGAAATGCTTATTTTAAAAGCATACCTTTGTTTATATAACGTGTGTTCCAAACTTTTAACAATATTGTACTACAGGAACACAATTTATGTTCATGTTTTGCTCTGTAAATTTGTCTGACCTTGCGCCTGCGGGTCTTAATCATGAACTCTCTGGCCAGGTGAGGGGCGGGCTGTGGCTCTAGTGGACGAATCACAATGCTCTTGTCCAGTGGATCACCAGGAACAATCTGGAGAAAGTGAAAGAGAGAGAGAGGGAGCAAGAGCACAAAAGAGAAGGGGAAAATTATCACTTTAAAAAAATAAAAATAAAAAAAATCTCAAACTTTGCAAAGAACAAACTTTTAATTCCAGATGGCATGCTCCCTCACACACAGAGACCATGTGAGAGAGTATTAATAGGACATGAAATAAGCTGCTGACTCAATGCTTTACTACTCACCACCAAATACATCAACACACACACAATCATTGTCAAACACAGACAAACACCCCAGTCCTGTCATCATCAGGGTGTGTCTGTGTGAGTGAAAAATATGCTGACTTGGGTTTAATCTGACACATGTAAATGGGATTACGTCTGGAAGACAGATTATGTCTTGCCTCTTTATATGAGAAAATTCTTGCGATTTAAAAAAAAATTACCATTCGTGTCACCACACGTTTCAATATATTGAATTCCTTCTTTTTGTGCGTAGAAATTGTATTTAAATCAGTAAATAGATCAAGGAACAGTACCTTTTGACTGTGAATACATGTTTTTGTTATTTATATAGCTGGAGGTGCTCTGAAGGCCATATATATATATATATATAAATAAAACTATAAAAAATGGTATAATGTTGTTAACTAATATAAAGAATAATTAAAATCGATTAATCTCTGGCATTAATTTATGATTCTTTAAAATGTCACTGAATGAGTGCAACATTTACATTTTTTTGTGAATGTGTGTTAGCGTGTATTTACCTGCCAGTGGTGGAACACACTGAGGGAGAAAGCCTGCCCCTGTGTGTGTGTGCGGAGATCTGTTTCAAACCCAAATGAATCAATTGCAGGGATAAAAGCCTTGATGGTGTATAGTGGAGAGCCTGGAATTGGTGCATCCTGTGTCACATGACCTCTGAAAACAAACAATCATTACATCCATCAGTGTGATTAAGCACAGCTTTAATTAATTGAGTGATTACTGTAAAAAAGAGCTTATTAAGAAAGTGCTGCTGAGGGTTAGTGCTATAAGCTACATTGTGTATTTGCAGGAGTTTGAGTGACAGCTGGCTGAGTCAGCAGCACCTTAATTCCTCCCGATGTTAGTGTGACTATTTGTGTGTGATGGCAGATTCGGAGTCAGCAGCATTCTAATTCCACTGAGTGTGTGTGTGTGTGTGTGTGTGTGTGTGTAAGGAAAGTGGTGGTGTGCATTACCTTCTGCGAGCCAGTACAGTGTAGACAGCAGATACGCAGTCAGCTGGAGCTTGGACCTCCACAAAGTAATAAGGCTCCATCAGCCTGGGTGTGGCCTACAAGCAGAAAATTGCATCAATGTCACTACACAAAAAGACATTCAAAAGTAATGAATATGCAGAGAGAAAAACATTTTAGTTCCTAACGCTATAAGACACATAAGCCCTTCATGACAAGACAGACACAAATATCTACATCACCATAAACATACATAAACACTGATCAGCCTCTATTACACTAGCAGCCATTTGTCCTAAAGGCTGCATTTCTCCAAATTTGTTGTCATTTTTTGGTGACTTTAGGATCAGTGACATTATATCATGGTATAAAATATCAATATTTTTAATTTACAGATTTTGTACAGCTATGTATAGGTTTATGTCAATTTGACTGGCACACTTTTGTAGGTGTCATGTAGCCTTATGAATACTATCCTTCTGTGTTACCAACATAATACGCACCATGAGGAAGGCGGAATAGACAACTCTTCTGGCTGTAGGAATAACCTGCCCTCCTCCTCTGTGTAATGGCTCCTGAGCTATTACTGCATCCAAAATCTTAAACTTCACATTACGAATGGCTATAATGAACAGAGAAAAATACATGAGTTTACCATTAAAAGTCACAGGAATTATTTTCAACAAATGTCAAATATTTCATTACTGAAGAAATGTCAGAAAAAGAGTTAATTTTTCCAGTATATTACAGCATCAAGGCCAGCATGGTAATGGAGTTTAAATTTTGGTTTTGGTTCCATCTCAACTCTTAATAAAAGCTGTTTTGTACAGTTAGTGCTGGGAATGATGTTGATATTTAATGATAGCTTTGGCATTGATGTGTGTTATGTTTAACAACAGGTAAGTGTTGAGTTTAGGGGGAGGTGACATAATATTGTTGGTGGCAAACTGTTACATATTACAACTCATTCTGTGTTTGTGTTCTCAAGTTACTGTGCCTTACGTTCATCACATAGGGGTCCTTCTCTAGTTCCCCACTGGAAGCCCTGTACAATGCTGTCCTTCACTGAGCCAAGGAGAGCTTTATCCACCTACACACACAGGATTCTTATCATTAACTGAAAAAAACAGACTGTAGATCATTAATTCAACCGTCTATCTGTCCTCAGTAACCTCTTCCAGCTTCAGTTTATTCGGACAATATTCATTCAGAGCAGTGAAAGACCTGCGTTTATCTAATCACATTCCCTTTGCCCAAGACAAATATGTTGACAGTGCATGCGCAGGCTTTTAATTTGTAGCCACTACAGTCTAACGAATGAGTATTAACACTGACGTGTTTTAGTTACTGCTGTTTGTAAATCCAGAGACGTACTCTGGGGACGCAGTGGCACTGTTTCAGCAATTCCCAGTTTTTCCTTATAGTGAGTTAAAAGAGGTCAGTGGACTGCAGCACATCTGCTCTCAGAATCAACATCCAAATCTAGCATGCACAAAAAAAAAACCCCAACAACTTTTTTATACCTCCTCCATCCAGCATTACAGACTATCAAGTAATGCTGCTATTATTAAATATTTCCCTTTAGAAACATATTGAATATTAATATGAAATGATAAATATCTGATTATGAGAATAAGTAGCTCAAGAAAGGTTTCATTTTGATAATTTAATGCAAAAAAAAAAAAAAGTTTCATTCCTATGGCTTTTTTTTTTCAATTATTAAACCAAATACCTAGCATTCCACCCAGCATTAAAATACCAACACACACAGAAAAAAAACGGATTACAATGCTAAATTGGAAATGTTGGGCAACCTGGCAACCCTAAACAGCTTGCTGAGTTTTTATATTAACATTTTGTTCAACTATTTTAAATGAAAAGGGGAATAATGAAAGTTTTAAATCCACAGAACAGAGATGGATTATGCAGCCATTTTGTATTAAGATCCCAGTGTACCTAAAACAGCTAGCAAAGCTTAAAGTTCTCTTTTATAAAAGATAGCTTTTTTTGGATTACCTCAGTAGTAAGACTGAAATTGTTGTCTAAGCTGTCTCCAGTTAGTCCAGTTTGTAGCTGCTTTTTACTCATGACAAGCTAAGCTATTATTTACCTTAATGGACCAATGTTTATGAAATTTTACTTGACGTATTTATTTAATATGTGTCACAGTATATCAGAACTGACATTTTATAATAAGTAGTAAATTACTGCAAAAACATTCTATAGGCAATGTGTACCTCTGAGGGCAGTGTATCATCTACTAAGATGTTGGGCCCAGTAGTGTCAGGTCCAAAAGCCCAGATTGAACGGGCAGCGAGCAAATCCCAGTCATATTTAGTCTGAAAAAACTCGCCCAACTTTTTCCTACAAAGAGAAAAAGAGACCATTGAAAGATCCAGAATGTTAAAAGATCTGTGTTAAATGGTGTGTGAACTCTGTTGCTGGCTAAACTCAGCTACAGATGCTGGCCTTTTCAACTCCAGATGGCCACACAGCTGAGACACACACATACAGGTTCTAATGCATTAAATGTCAAGGTCAGGAGAATTATCAAATCAAACAGCATGAGTGAGATAGGATATTTGTTTTTAAATTCACCAATCAGACATAACAATAAAGCCACCTGATTGTTTCTACACTGGCCATTTTATTCACGTGCCATATACGTGTATTTCTGTAGTCTACGTTTTGCTTTGCATACTTAGTTAACACCCTGACTGTCTCTTCTTTAAATTGTCGAAAGTCCCACAGGACCACCACAGAACAGGACCACAGACTATGGAACTACAAAGTGAACCATATGGTAAGTGTACCTGATAATATTCAGTGCTCATCATAGCAGAACCTGAAATCCACTGGGGCGAGTCTGACTACATCCAGCTCCACCCACATCCTACTCTGTTCAAGTAGGAGGTTATGTTTGAGTAAGGTTGTACCTCCCACTAGGAGGAGTCTGTTTCACTGTAATCCATTGAAAACATGATGATGGAGGAGCTGGATCACATCCACATCCTACCTATAAATTTCTGGTTATGCGGCACCGGCCTTCTCAATAATATGGCCAATAAAGTGTAGCAACAAAGATGTAGCTATAATGTTATAGCTAATCAGTGTAAACTCAACATTAGTGGTAAATCCTTGACTTTAAATCGCATTACAAATTTGCGGAATCAACGATGAGATGAAAAGTGATTCTGACAATGCCAGTACTTTGTACCTGTTCCATGTAATCTGCACCACCTCGTTCTCAATGTCCTCAGCAAGCCCTTTCTCCAGAGGCTCAGCAATCATGGTGATCTTATTCCTGTCAGTCAGCAGAGCGCCATTAGCAAATACAGATCATAAAAACAACAACAATACAAGCCAAAATTAACTCAAAACTTGTATTTCAACAAAAATCATCATCACATGTAATGGCCAGAGAAAAAACTCAATTCTGACTGGCTGCTGCAGTTTCTTGCAATAAGGCAATATTACACAATAAGGCAATTTCTTGCTTACTTTTTATTGGGTGTTTCAGCAAAGCACTTTAGGGAGGATGTTTCCACCACTGTCTCACAAAAGGTCACTACTGGGTCAGCCACCTGGGGTGAAACATCAAGGTACAAAATCATGGGGACAGAACAACAATGAGAAAACTGAAGGAAGATTAGTGAAAAACTGAAATAGGAGAGAAAATATAAGAAAGAAAGAAACAGCACCTTGATATCGATCTCAGAGTACATCTTCCTCAGATCATGCATAACACAGTCCAGGTACAGCTCACCAGTGCCCAGGATAACATGTTCACCAGATTCCTCCACCTGTTCACAAGCACAGATTTTGGTGGTTCAGTTTGTCATAGTGAAAATAACTACAGCTGCACAAAAACGTATTTCATAAAGGTGTCCATGTTTTACCTTTGTTGTGAGGGAGGGGTAGCTCTTGTTGACTTTCCTGAGCCCATCCAACATCTTGGGCAGTTCAGAAGGGTTGACAGGCTCCACAGCAATCTTGATCACTGAAGCAGTGTTAAATTTTAATGGCCTGAAAATCTGAGCCTAAGCAAAAACAAACAGGTGTTATATGTAAATGTTTTAATAACCTTTTTATTTCCAATTTTGACACATTGTCAAAGTTACATAATGCAAAGTGTAAATGTTCGTTCTCACCTCTTCAGTGCCCCGGGGCTCTGTGATGGTGGCTGTTTTGACAATGGGCTGGTCACACCCTTCAATTAACACCCAGTTACCAGCAGGAACACGATTCACTTCAATCTGATACCTACACACATATACATACATAAGGTTCTATGCAAAAGGTTTAACATCTCTGGTCAAGTGAAATGTTTTGTAGATGTTTTCATGTTAGCTAAACCCACCTGCATGGAAATGCAATTTTTTCAACAAAATGTAGTGTAAAATGTCTGTTTATTCACCAGGTTTAACACAGTGGGAAACACAGGCCATATTTTATTTTGTCTTCTCAAAGTTACATTGTGAAATAAACATTAACTCATTGCCTAGACGACAGAAGTGTGTACCTGGCTACAGAAATCCACAAGCGTCCGATGGTGCACACTTGTGAGTCCTCCTCGTCCTCCAAAGTGTAGTTCTCTCCTAAAACTTTCACTGGCTGACCAGCCTGCAGAGTCCCGCTCAGAACTCGCCCAAAAGCATGGAACTGAACCCCATCGTCTGTGCTGTACATTTTAGTTGTGTGACACATCAGAGGACCCTAACCCACAGAAAGTCAAACTGCATTAGTGTAGTCATCATTAATCTAAGTATAACTATTCATGAGTAAAAAACCTTCGTTGATTTTCTAAATGAAAATAATTTAACATATCCTCTATTAAAAGTAGACTTCTGGATAGGTTTCTGTTTAATTTCTCTATTTCACATATTAATAATAAGAAACTTTAAAGATACCATGTGCAAAAGCGGTGGCTTATATAAAATGTTAAATTAATAAATTAACATTCAAAGTATATACAACATGGGTAATTACATGCAGTCAAAACATACATCAGGGTCACATTCAGCCATGGCCTCCCCCAGGTCTGAGTCCAGTCCCCCTGTGTAGCTGTGCTCAATCTTGGCTCTGGCGCCACTTTGAGGTGAGGGAATGTGCTGCACACACATGTCGACAAAACCTGAGAAAATTCACAGACATGCACTGTAAACATGCATAAAACCATTTTCACATGCGAGGTATACCAAATGCAATAACAAACACCCTCTTCAAATGTCAGACTATATGTACAAATCTAGGCATAATTTAATCCAAACGGTATTTGCATGCTATTCATTTATACTTGTCATTATATATATAAAAGCTGATGTACGATAAAAGCATAAAACAAGGAATAAATATTTAAAAATCTTGGCAAGAAGCAAGTAACCCACTTATAATCCTTATATCTTATGCAAAACAAAAACTAGCAAACAGAAATGCACACATTAAAACACAAATATTTTAGTCATTCAAATTAAAAATGCTGTTTAAAAGTAACTAAAAAAAGCACATGAAAACATCCACTTTATGACAGACTTAAAACATACACATTGAATAAAAACACATCAAGTTCTCTTCTCTCTTTCTCTCTCACACCCACACAAACCTGTGAACTCCCCAAAGAAACGGTTACAAACAAGGCGCAGTAGTGGTCTAATGTTTAGTTTGAGCTCCTCTTTGGTTAGATGAATTCCCAGCTCATCCAGTACACGCGGCAAAGATGTATCCACATCCCCAACCACCTGCAAAAAGAAAGTGACTGTTCAAAAGTGTAATAAACTAATTGCAAACATTTATATTACTGTGGTGAACTTAAGAAACATTCTTGTGTAGGTGTGTAGGAGCAGAGATATAAAGAATGAGACAGGTCACTGGTTAAAAAAAAAAAAAAAAACATGGGAAAGCTAAACTTAGAGAAGTACTGGCCTTCAATAAAAATTGACAAACAAAATATAAGCGAAAAAGGATCAGCCCCTTTTCAGAGACACAAGCATATGCAGAAGAATTTTGACAAATTGTATTTGTATCTTTCAAATAGACTGGTCTTGTATGACCCTTAATTACAACCAAGGGGTCTTGCTAAGACTGCCAATGAGTGGACAGACATTTCTAGAAGAACTTAGGTAGGACTCACCTGGGAAAGAATTTTGTAGAGTGGCTCCAAAACAAATTCCACAAAACTGCGTTGTGAGTTACTGTTGGGGGCTTTCTTGGTGAACTTCCTCCTGAATGACAGATAAGAACCAATCATATAAGAGCAAAAAGGCCAATTCAAGCAAGGAAATGCTGCTCACGAAAAGTAAAAGTGCTCTCACGTTTTGGGGTTGAAGTAGATGTCGCCCCAAAGCCTCTTTGCAAACTCGTTGTAGTTTATGTCACCTGAAACATGAGATTAAGATTAGCTGTATGTGTATAATTTAAGGCTCTTTGAATCATAACAAGAGAAGCCATTATCGCTCAGAAAATTTGTGTTTGTAAGGAAATTAAAGTGTTACCATAGGTGTCAGCATAAATCTTGGCAAAGGATCCAAGCGTAAAGCAGATGCTGTACTGTGATGAAGCAAAACAAACGTTGCCCAGTAGAGGAGACACCACCAGAGACTCATCAGTGGAGTATGTGCTGAGGGAGAGAATGAAAGAAAGAGTTCTAAAGATTTGACCGCTACTATTGTTTATTATACCAAAGTTATTTCCAACCCCGCAAAGTGATTGGCTGAGAGACATTCCAAGAGTGTCAACATTGCACAACATGAGGCACTGGTGGATTTTTGGTACTGTGGCCTTGTGCCTACGACCACAGCAAACCAATGCCAATATCTCACGTTATAGCACTCTGTCCTTTATATTATTGCTTCATTGTATTCAAACTAATTAATAACATCTGTCAAGACAAGAAATGATTCAATTAAAATAGAAATGTAATAAATAATAACAATTACACCTTTAAAGTAAATATAAATATACATGACTTCACTTTTAAAATGCTTCAACGAACTGAATCTCAATGACTAATATATAATTACCTGAGCATTCCGTTGACTTCATCCACTATGTGACGTAGTTTGTAGTAAGCATCAGTAGGGGGCAGCTTGAGCTCTAAGATCAGTCTATCCACTTTGTTGATGCAGATGGTAATAGCTAACCGCTCTTGAACTGCATGCTTTATCAAACGCTCTGTGTTCAGCATCACCTAAACACAAGTGTAGATACTATCGTTTAACACACCTACTGTATACCTTAATTATATACACCACGTTCTAACAGCCAACAGTAACAGCAGATGTTCATTCAGTGTGTTAATGCACTACCACTTTAAATAAATTCCACAGAAATATTTTGCCATTATCTGTATTATGTAGTCCAGTATATGTTTTATTATTATACATTTTGTATGTATACACGTTATATTGAGTAGTAAAATAAAGACTCTATGTTCACATTTATGTGATATCTGAATTCAAGTGATGAGAGTATATTAAATTCCAAAAAGATATAAATACATACTGATGACGCTAGCATTGTCCACAAAAATACACTGCTTTTAACAAGGGAGAAAAAAGTCAAACCTGTGATCTTCTGTTGTTATATATTTTAACCAATATAAATTATTTCTACTTATGTAACATACAGGTGGTGTCAGATTTTCGCTCAAGCTAACGCTAATAAACTAGACTAAGGACCATAATAATTTCTTTGCCAGATTATGCAATAGATGTGATAATAACAAAAAGAAACAAAGCAGAAAATACACAATGAGCTCTCTGAGACACAGCAGTACCAGCAAGAACACTTACCCCCTCTGCAGCATCTATAAACAGCACTATTCCATCTGAGATTCGGATCCCTGCAGTGACCTCATCAGAAAAATTTACATGACCTGTGGAGAGCAGTTGAGATGAGGAAAACTCAGACATTGTTCGAGAACAGCTGGGGGCAGGCATAACGTTCAGAAAAACAGGCCAGCTGGGGATCAGATGTTCACCTGTTTGACTGGCAGGTAAAACTGAGAGTGAGGGGAGGCACAGCACTGTCTACTAGGGTTTGGCTGTATAATGATAATACCGTATACCACAGTATTTGAAACATGTGTATGATATCTCAAAATAAGGGGGCATTTATCACGTGTGTGGTGTGTCAAATTTCTGTTCTGTGTCTTTAAAAGTCGGCTAAAGTGTTCATGTGCTTTAAGAGAGCCACAGTGAGGAGAAAAGCACAGAGTAGCCCACCGCTGTTGTAAGTTTAGCGCTGAGTTTGGGTTAAAAGAGAGAAGAAGATAGCTGTAAACAGACAAAATTCTCAGAAAATCCTTTGACTTTGTGCTCACAGGTATATGGCTTTGCCCTCTAAATATGGGAGTTTTGAGCCTCAATTCACTGAAAAATCTGCTGTGGTATGCTAAACCACACCTCAGCATTCAGTATAAAATACACTGCAAAAGCTATAAATCTATGGCTTATACACCTGAACTAGTGAAGCTTTAACTGAATATAAATGTCCTCTATTAGTCGTATAATTTGAGTGTATTAGTTATTTAATTTGAAACATATACATTTTCATAGGAAATAAGAAGTCCATTTAAATTTAGTCTATGGTTTTTAGTGGTATAATCTGCTTTTCTTTTTTAGGAACAATAGTTACCACAGTCAAATAGTGGCCTTTACCTGGAGTGTCCATAATGTTGAACAGGTATGATTTTCCTCTCGAGTCTGGGAGTACCATTGTTACTGGTGTGCTTTTAATACCAACTCCTCTCTGCAGAAAAGGATAAGCATTCATGCAGTAATACAGTTTACAAGATACACAAATTAAGCATAACATTTTTACCACTTTTTTATACACTCACTGTCCATTGTCTCAGCGCCACTGAACATAAAGTGGTCCACCTGTTGTTCTGCATATTTTGTATGCACCTCTCACCCTGTTCTGGCCTTGCTCCCTTCCATCTGTCCTCACTATTACACACCTATACCCCTCTGCATAAACTCAGATCTGCAGATTCTGGTCTTCTGACAATTCCTAGTTATAGGCTTTCCTCTATGGGCAGCTCTATGGGTTTTTAAGTGCGCTGAAACGCTCCTTTAAAATGCAGAGAAAACTAATAACTCATGGAGCAAAAAGGTAAATGCAGTGGATGAACTGCATGACCCAATATTTACACAAAACCTTGAATTCACGGTAGTCTTTACAGATTGTGAGAATATTCAGAACACATTTACGCAAGGCCAAAACACATTTGTCACATGATATTGACACACATGGTGCCTTTTAGGCAAAGCTGAATTTGTGAGTGTCCAGCTGTCAAAGAGTGATGCTGCACATTTTCCCCATCTGAAAGATATGGGTTCCAGTTTATCAATCAATCAATCAATTATTGCCTTGATGCAGAAACATTCCAGAAGTATATTTTAAACTCATATTAAACATGTATATTGGATCATCAAATTTGTATGTTCAATTTGTGCATTGAGAGCGTATTTATTAAAATGAAGCTGTTGTGTGGTCCCGCCCACCTCAGACTGAATGTAATGTGGCCCATTGACCCCCCTGCTCTAGTCCTCCATAAGTGGTCAATTTCCTGCCCAGAGGAAACTGCTGTCTGATGTTTTAGTTTGGTGGACTATTCACCAGCAATGACAATGAGGGTTTTAAAAACACACGCAGGGTCTGTATTCAGTGTCTGACACACGTGTACCTGAATAACACATACTAACAGAACTACAAAGTGCTCCTGTATGGCCATTGGAGCTGGGAGAATGGACAGTGAGTGTAGAAACAAGGAGATAGTGTTAATGTTATGGCTGATCAATAAGTGTCCAAAAATGCAATAAACCAATCTTGCTTCTTACCTCTTGTTCAGTGAAAAGTATATCTGTATATCTCAGCTGAAAAAGATATATATAGTCAGATATTCTGTCACATTTAAAGTGCCACAAGCAGAAGGAATATATTAATCAGACAGAGAATAAAAACACTCTGAATACATGACATGCTTTTGTACTTACATCCATGTCATCTCTCTTGCGAATTTCTGGATGAGTTTGTTCAATCAAACAATCAACAAAGCAAGTCTGTAGAGCAAGAACAAACAATAATAAGAATTACCTAAATACCAACACACACATACATATTTTACAAATTTAATACATATTTTACAGAGCTGGATGATTTGGGAAACATAATTAATCGTTGATTTTCCAGGTATTGACACAGTTGTAATTCTTGTAACACATGAAGCCCGACTCCATTTTTAAATGGAAAACGTAAGTACACAATGTAAATGCACAACATGAAACTATGTAGATGTGCGTGTATTTCAAACCTTGCCATGATGCAAATGCCCACAAAGTGTGACATTCCGAATCAGCTCAGAGCTGTCCATCAAATCAGCAAGAAACCTACAGAGACAGACAGAAATGTTTGAAAACTATATATCATCCACGTATTTCCCTTCAAACACACCAAATATTTGAATCATTACATCAACAGACTTACTCCATTTCATAAACTGTTGCCGGCAACTCCTGCTCCATCAGAGTGAACTGCTTTGTTTTGACAGGTTTTATAATAGGCTCTGAGAGCGTGAGAGTGAGAAGAAGAGAGAGAATGACAGGGTTGTAACAGCAGTTCTAATGTCTGAAATATTAAAGGAGAACTTTAAAACTTCATAAATATTTGTCTATATTTGTGTAGTAAAAATTGCAACCCATGTTTTCTATTTTCACCACTGTAAAGAAACCCCTGCAATGTTTCTATACCACTGAACCTGAAATCACCCAGAATGAATTTATTTACATGCCAATGACTGCATTATGAAGGAAATTTGGAATGGAATGTTTTGGAATAAATCTAAAGTGGATGTGACAAATACCATTAGCACAGCAATTTCAGATCCATCATTCTAAAATGTGATTATGTTTTTAAACTAACAGAAAGCATACTTGTCATAATTATTATTAACTAATTATTAACTTCAATAAAAATTTGAGCCTTTACCAGTCAGGGGCTGGGTGTCCTCTTCTTGTACAATGGTCTCCACCTCTGGCCCATAGACTTCCTCTGCAGTAGGGTAATATTTTTTGTCCTCATGAAGGACCACTTCCATCCCACCACCATCTTCGTCACCCTCAGCCTGGTCATCATCATCTTCATCCTCATCTGCCTGTAGAAATCCCACATATTACTGTGAATTACTAAACAGTCAGAGGAGTTATATGGAATAGCAAGTATATGCAAGTACGCATAAATTTCAAAGGCACACAGAAATAGGTCCTCCCAGCATCTTTGCTTTTACCAAAATAACAGTAAGCTGTGTTTAGAGGCATAATGTAATGTTGCATAGAGATTGTTAGGCACAGTAATTTTATTTAAGGTTATTTACTTCATCTGCATCTCGATCCTCTGCATCTACATCTTCATCCTCATCAGAGTCCAGTTCTGGACCGATGTAGTTACCAAACTCATCATACAGATCCGCCTCCATGGTGTCAGGGTCTTGTAAGGTGTGGTGTCAACAGCACCTAAGACAGTCTGACAAAGAAAGACAGATTGTACACTGATTAACTCACCTCATAGAAATAAATACTTTAATATTCCAATTACTAGAGTTACAATGATCATAAAAGTATATTTAATTATTTGTTTAATTATAAATATAATTATAATAAGTTCTGTCCATAAATAGAGTAAAACTATATTATTTAAACAAGTTGACTCTTGAAACTGATCCATATCTGTTACGTGTTATTTAATCTTTGAGTAACTGATTACCTTAACACTCTGTTTACAAGTGTGTACAATTGGAGAGCAAATACTGACTATGTCAAAGGAAAATAATACAAAAAAAAGACCATCAGCAAAACCTCAGAGTAGTAAAATTACACATGATTCTTGTTTTTTATTATTATTATTAGTAGTAGTAGTAGTAGTAGTAGTAATAATTGTTGTGCTTCTGAATACATTGCTATACCTAAAAATAAAAGTAATTTACCAAAAAAGCTACCCAAAGCTTTAAAAGTGGTAAATATAACGACATATTCGCTTTCATTCAGTACGCACAGATGACTGAATATGCTATTAGTACCAGCCTCTATTGTGCCCCCCCCCAAATAATATTGGTTGCTTAGGTTTATGACGTAAGAAACTTTTTTTTGCACAGCACTTTCAAAGCAGAAATGCTTAGCAATGGTGTCGCCTGCTTATTTCACACCATACATTTTCTAGCATATTAATTAAAAACCTCACATATACATATTAACTAGAATAAAAACTGGATGTTCACAGGAAGGGTCTTTAAACATACTGCACCTCGGGAAGAGATCACAGTAATACATTAAGCTCGATCATTTCTAATATTATCAGCTCGTGCAGTCATATTAACTCACGCGCAGAAATACACGCGTAAAGAAGAAATAAAGTGCACAACACGAGGGTGTCAATGGGGACACATTAGAGACTGAACTATTCCGGCTAAGCTAACATTTCACTCATACATTTAGAAACGACTCATCTAAAAGATAACCCGTCTAAAACCCCCGACGTGGAACCTCAACAGAGTAGTAATAGTGCATAATAATAATAATAATCAGTAATGAACTCTATACTAATTGTAATGATGGTGTACGGTGTCCCCTGCGCTCCTCGCTCGGGGCTGAAGCGCGCTCTCAGTGAATGAATGGACCGGCTGTGGTCTCAGCGCAGAGCTGAAGTTCCGTGTGTTTCTTTCGCTGTTTCTCTGCTGCGAACAGCGTGCTTTTACCTGAGATAAAGTTCAGAGCTCGGAGTTATTTCGTGAAAGCACTAAAATCCCTCTTGAATTATTTGTTTCCAGGCAGCACACCGCGGGGTCCTCACATGAAGTAAACGTACCGCGAACGTTCACGACGTCACGGCCGATATGACCTTTACATGTGCCTGTTTCAAAATGAAGCAAAAATGTGTTTTCTTTACTGAATCCCAGATCTCTATATTTTAATGATCAAGACGAACAGAGAGAGTGGTCAGTTAGCGAGCGAGTTATATGTGCGAGACCATCTTTTGCAAACAGTTACCGTAGGTACACCGGTAAAAATATACTACATTTCCCATAATGCACTGCGCAACTCTACGCGAAAGGAACTTACATATTCAGACCATAAACACAGGTTAAGGGAGATATCCTAGGGGCTCTTACACAGGATTTATGAGTTTGCTGGGTAACTCAACCCTAAAATTGAGGTTCGTCCAAGAGAAATGTCCTTCTGCTCTTTTCTTATTGGCCACATTTGTTATATTGATAACAAGTCCCGCTGCCTGAAGGAGGCGCCATTACACACTGATATGCTGTTCAAAGAGAAGACTAATCAAAAAGAATAAATGCAACAGCAAGTTCTTTAAGAAAGTATGCAAGACAGGTGTAATATTTTGACATCTTAAGGAGTTTAGTGCAGACTGTAAGAGAACAAAAATGAATATATATATATATATATATATATATATATATATATATATATATATATATATATTGGAATAAGCAACAAGGGAACAATGAAATCTGTTTTATTCATTCATTCCATAATTTTCCGTAACTACTTCATCCTGTTTAGAGTTGAAGTGGGTCCTGACCCTACTTGGAATCACTGGGCACAAGGCAGTAATACACCCTAGACAGGGCTCCAGTACATCACAGGGCATCACACACTCATCCAGTTACTTGCACTCTCACACCTATAACCGCTATTACATAGCCAATCCATCTATGTGAGTTTGGACTGTGGGAGGAAATCTGAGTACCCTGAGGAGATCCACATAGATACTAAACTTCTAACTAAGTCACCTGAGGCATGTGTGACATCAGTGAGCTGACTTCGAAAAGAAACACGGTACAGAGAACAAGAGAACACAGTTGCACCTTACTCTTTAAAGCTTTTTTAAATGTAAAGAACCAAAGCACCAAAAAACCCCCCACTCACATTTTCTTCTATTTTTCCTCCAAATTTTTGTGCTGTTTTTATATACCAAAACCCAACCATAATACTCGACCATTTCTCTGCTTTAGAAGTACACAGGCTGCCCCCCCCCCCCCCCTAAAATAAATTAACCAGTCACAAGCAACACGGAGGGGTAGTATTTTATTTAATTAAGTTACAACAAAAACAAAACCAAGTTCTTTAAATTCAAGATGTGATGCCATAAACTCCATATAATTGATTTTTGTTTTTAAGCTGAAGTGGAATGCTTGACTATTATTTGTGGATATCTCTAGAACAGTGGTTCTCAAACCTTTTAGACCATGTATCACCCATTGTCCTCCAATTACCTCTTATGGGTCATTTCACAGAAACATGATTATTCACAATTGCAGATGAAACTATGATGTATGAATAGTTCTTATCATGTTTTTTAAACAAATACATTTTATTAAAACATAATCATTGAAACTTTGAAACATTGTCTAATTACCTGATCTACCTGAACATCATGACCTGAATATCTGAGATAATAGGTCAATATTTCAAGTTCATCTCGCATACCATCTATTGCTGCTTCCCCTGCTCTACAACAAAACAGGGCATTAACCAGGGTTTTTTTAGACAAGCAAATTGGCTCTGTTTATTGAGGAGAAGGTCTTTTCATTATACAGCTGCCATCATAGCCATTACATAATTTTTCAAGCAGTGAATTTTCTCCTCCTGTATAATATTTTAGTATTCTCTAACAGTAATATGCTTCAGTATTAGAGCTTATATTATAAGATAGTAGAAAGTATAAGCTGTGTAAATACAAGCTCCACAGATATTGCCTCACACATCCTGTGGTTTTAAAATGATGTCCTGGAGAACCCTTTGAAGAGCAGTTCCAGTATTTTTTTTTATAAGACCCAGAATCGATAGACTTTAAAGTCATCCACCTTCTGAGAGAAAAAAATGAATTTGATCTTTAAAGAGCATGTGTGTGTTTGAGAGAGACAGATACGGAGAGACGAAGAAAGGTTATAGGATTAATATCAGTTAACAGTACCAATTTAGAATATGACTACAGTAATATGGATTTATACATTGTATATTAATCTGTTTATTTAATGGATAAATTATATTGCAAACACATTAAAAGTCATTAAGAATCATTTATAACACATAGATAGAAGGGGTAACAGGGTCCTGATATTTGCCGAATAGTGAACCCAATTAACCACAGACAGATGGTGTTTTTAGACACTGATGACAATGTGGTGTGTACCTAAATTCAATATTACACAAAAAAGAAGTCACTGTTGCTGTTTCTGTGTTTAAAAATGATTAAACTGATTTTTAAAACATTTATTAAATGCATTTCTAAAAAAAATGATAAAAATATTTTTAAAGTAGTACCACTTTGACATATAAAGAACTGAATGGATATCTGCATTTAATAGTCTGGGGCACACAGAATACTAATTTGAATTAACATAGCAGCAAAGCAGGGAAAATTATGAGATAGGAAATGAAAATATTCACACATCAACAAACTAAACACACACAGTGACTGACAAGCAGGGAAAGACAGACAGATAAACAGATGCCAGGCAGGCAGGAGGTCTTGAGATGTTGCCATATGAATAGGAATATAAATCTTACAACTGTACATCACTAATGATTTTCTGATAGAGGAAATATACACATGCTAACTGCTGTACACTGTTACTCCTGTGTTTTTTCCACAGTTCATACAATCCATATATCTGACATTGTAATAATGAAGTATAATTTTCAGTAATTTTTGGCAGCATAAATTAAAATACTGTATAAACTGTACGTTTATGAGTTCCTGTATATGTACCTTATTGTTTTACAACAAAAGAGTACAGAAAACCATAAAAAAGCAAGGCTTGTGAAGGCCTATAATCTCAGTGGTGGGACTCTCAATAATCTTATTATCTTCAATTTCGGCATGTAATTGTAACATATATGTAATCAGAGAAATAATTTAATAAAACATTTCCTGTCCTGGGCGGCACAGTGGTGGAGGCAAGGTAGGTGTCGCAGCCACACAGTTCCAGGGACCTGGAGGTTGTGGGTTCGAGTCCCGCTCCGGGTGACTGTCTGTGAGGAGTTTGGTGTGTTCTCCCGGTGTCTGTGTGGGTTTCCTCCGGGTGCTCCGGTTTCCTCCTACGGTCCAAAAAAAACACACATTTGTAGGTGGATTGACGACTCAAAAGTGCCCATAGGTGTCAGTGAATGTGTGAGTGTGTGTGTTGCCCTGTGAAGGACTGGCACCCCCTTCAGGTTGTGTTCCCACCTTCCTCTCAATGATTCCAGGTAGGCTCCGGACCCACTGCGACCCTGAACTGGATAAGCGCTTACAGATAATGAATGAATGAATTTCATGTCCTGATATTTATTTTGTTTCCTATTTAAAACAGTTCTGTTATGAAAAGACATACAGATACTCAACTCAACAAGAGAATGTATGTACCTTCATGTTACACATCTGGATTTTAAGACCACTGTTGCACTGATTTTAAGACATTTACACTCTGTGCCTTTAGTGAACAGCAATGTATGTGCAGGATATAACAAGACGATTTTTCTGACCATGGTCAGTACTTTAATAAAAACAACAGTTTTTCATATTTTACTTGTCTAGAGATGGCATATTCTGGGTTATTATTTTACAGGAATGTAATGTTAACTACACACTAAACTGTCAGCAAAGCATAATGCTATTGTACAAATATATTGTAACTGTAATAATAAAAAAGTTAATAATGTTCAGTTTTTAAGTTAATTTTTTTATTAACTTCCACAAATATCCACTGGAAATCCAGTTATCCACTTATCCACCTAGTCCCATTCATACTGAAATCAGGGTTACTAAAGTGACCTTCCTGGACTGCTTTTCTAATGAGGCCTAACACAGGTAATGCCATGAGAACATATGTTATATACTAGATGCATTAAGTATGGATATAAAAAGGTAATGATTTGTTAGATATAACAACAAAATATCATCAGAGGACCTCAGATAATAAACAAAGGAAAATGTTAGGTATAGGCCCTCCTCTAATCCTTTAGATGAGATTCATTGTTACACCTGCTTTTTAGCAGAAATTTACAGTGTTTTAACTCTAGCAAACATTATAGCTTAACTATCCTGCCTCAAGTAAGGACAGAAGTATGTTAATCTAATAATATGTGGGAACTGCAATATTCTGCAATATGGTTCAGGCTACTGATGGTATAGTATTAACTATGGTATAGTTATAATCATTCGAGCACTGAATGTAAAGCACATAGCGTTGTACTCTTTTCACAATGTCTCAGATTATGGTATTATATACTGTATAATATAACATCAAAACCCAATATAGTTTTTTATTGAAAGTAATTCTTGACTTCTTTCATTGACATCACAATATGTGTTGTGCAGCCCTACAGAATATAAATGGAAAACACTGAAAGACAATCTGGGTAACTGTGTGATGCCCTGTGATGTACTGAGAGAGAGAGAGAGAGAGAGAGAGAGAGAGAGAGAGAGAGAGAGAGAGAGAGAGATAGCGAGAGAGAGAGAGAATTATTTACATGCACCTCTGATGAACCTATGATTTCATTAATGGGTGATATTACATGTCTCATGGACTCAGTTCACTTCCTGTGTGCAAATGTCTGTGCATTCTTCTGAGAGCAAGCAAAGGGTCTTCTGAAGTGTGGGCTTTCAAAGATCCCCTTTCCCAGAGGCTCCATGGCAAACATCCCAAAAGGAAAAAGGATAGGGCACAAACAACCACACACACACACACATACACACACATACAAATGCACGTGCACACGTACGCACGCACTCACACACACACACTCACACACGTATTTTTTTCTTCGTTATTTGAGAACATCTAAAATTACTTACTTAAAGGGAACGTCTATGTGGGGACCTGCAGTTCTCTCTGGTTTGTTTACGTTCAGAAGCTCTGCATCTTTTAAGGTGTAACGCTATGTTTGAGGAGAAAAACGACTGTTGGTTGTACATAGCTGAAGTTAAACTAGTCTGTAAGTTTTTATTCACTGTTTGATTTACCACAGAATCTCATTTGTAACACAAGTTGTTTAGTTTAATGCAGTTAGTAGTCTCCCAACTAATGCAGTTAGTCAGTATTACTCAACAATGGAGCAGGAATAAAGCAATATTTCTTTTCATGATTTTCAACATTTGCAGAGGTCTGTTTTTCTGCCCTGAGAAGAGAGAGAGGAAGCCTAGTATGACTGAGCAGGCCATATAGTTTTTTTAGCTTGTTTATTGACATGGCTTAGTAAACACATTTGACCGGTTTCCAGTGCACAAACAGACTGGACAGCGGCAAATATTGAGGAATCATCGGAATTTTATAAAAAGTGTTTGATTACAAACCTGTTAAATAATGTTTTTTCCCTAACAGGTTAAAATAGAAAAAGAAAAAGTTGGGAAATATCTAAATGTTTTTCTACTACATTGTTCATTGGCTTTTGTCCCTCCTGCGAGGACTGCTGGAGTCTCTTAGGCTTTACAGAGCTGTGTTCATGTTTGTATTGCAGATGTGTGTGTGCGCGTGTGTGCGTGCGTGTGTGTGTGTGTGACTGCGCGTATTCTCTGAGGTACTGCTCTACTAACTCCCTCATTACTCATCCTGATCAGCACACCTGTGCAAAGGCAAAAATAAACGACACACTTTTCCTCCCAACACATCCCTCATGCCGTTTCTTTATCTATTACTTCTGCCTGCTCAATTATTGCTGGCTGTTGCTCAGCTTAGCTACAGTTGTACAAAACTCTGGAAAACTCTGAGTTTACAGGTTTATTCATTTTCTAATTTAAACAAAGTTAACACATTCGGTGTAGGAAACACATTCAATATGGCAGGTATCAGCAAATTTTAGTGCATATTTAACACAGGGAAAAATGTAAAAAATTAAATTGTGTGCCCAAACTTTAGTACAGATTAATTATGTTTATGTTAATAATCAAATGAACACTAATATTCAGATGTTTGTTTTCGAAGATGCATTATCTTATTTTCAATTAGGATATCAACAAAACATCATTAAACCAGAGCAGCCCAAACTGTTGCACGCTTTCCTCCTTTATTGTATTAGCTATTCTCTCTGTGCTGCTGAAAGTGGTTTATGTCTATATACTTTGTCTTTGTTATGGTTTGCTCTAGTGTTAATTATCTCTGCCTGTACCTTAGCTAATTAAACGGTTAGCTCTTATTTCAGCATCATTTAATACTAGTAAAAGTCCATGCACTGCACTCCCCTTTCAATTTCCCATTAGCTACTGTGTACAATTACTGCTCCTTTGCTCTCTATCACTGCCTGCTCCTGATCTATTGCTACTGTCTGCCCCAGTCTTATGGCTTGTCCTTTAACTAATCATTACAGTGGTTTATTGTGCCCTGCGGCTAATCTATTACTGGAGCTTTTGTACATACACACGCATACACACACACACACACATACACACCTGTTAATCATCAGTTGGTCCTCTTGGTCCTCTTATATGGAGGCTGATGAGGCTCTGGAGGGCTGGAGGCAAGAGAAGAAAAAATAGCAGGAGACTTTGTCACCCTTGTTTGCATAATAAAAATCACCACAGACTCATTAAGATTTGGCCATTCTTTCAATCACCGGCTGATCCTGAATTTGATTGAGTCAATGCGTACTGTCCTTGACTAATGCAGAAACTTCTGTACACATTCGAAAACTGTTGCTGTAGTGGTATAATCTGCTTTCACTGTGATTTTATCCACCAAAGTACATATATAGTGCATTTAATTAGGGAACATAATTAAGCTTTAACATTCTTACAACAAAGCTTACAGACATTTCCCACTCCTCCTGAAAGAGAAAGTAATGTACTTTTAGGGAACACAGCTGAACCCTAAAACCACTGTTGGCGCTGTAAAGGCACATTTACACTGTTTGTACCTTTAGTGACAGTAATGTACCTGTACAGTACCTTTTTTCCTGACAGTGTAGGCAGACAAACATTGTAGGTAACAATTTTTAAAAGAAATGTCTTCTTTAAAAGAAATGTAAAAGAAAATGTCTTTCTCTAGCTATTAAATAAGTACTTTACATTTACTCTGATATAGTTTTCATAGCCTATGTAACACACTGATATAGACGACTATACATAACCCTCAAATATTTATAGACCAATTTTATTTTAGTTTATAACTCTTTTCTCCCTTTTCACTCTAATGGAGAAGGCTGGAACCTGAGAAACGCTCTTATCTGTCTTTTGTCTAAGATCACGTGTAGTATCTATTCTTATCAGTTCAATATCTCTGCAGCTGTGGCTTAATGGTAAGAGAAGCAGGCTTGGGAACAGATGGTCACTGCAGTCCAACAAGGAGAAAAATTGGGGTGGATGGAGTGAAGGAACAGCTCTGTCTCCTCCCTCAACATCCACAGCTATGATGCCTTGAGTAAGGAACCCAATCCCCAAGTGCTCCGTGAGCATCCAAGGTAGCTGCCTGCCTCTCCATTTGTGTGTTCACTGGCATGGACAGGTCAAATGCAGAGGAGGAATTTTGCATATACATTGTATATGACAATAAAAGCACATTCATTATTACATTTAATGCCAACCACCACATAATTGCAAACTGCAGTTAATGGATATTTGAATATGAATATGATATTCGATTATTTAAGAACCACACATCTAGAGGTAATCAAAAATGGTTATTCTGTGTCAGACTTAGGTCCTGGAGAGCCTTCAACTCTTTAGTTTTCCTAATTATGAGATGAGTTGAGTCAGGTGTGTTAAATGAATCTGAATGCTGAAGTGTGATGGTCTGCTAGGATTGGAGAGTCTGATTCCCCTCTTCTTGGCATCATTCCAACCCTCTTCATTTCCACTTTACACCTTTATTTTTGAAAGTGTATTACCCAGTAATTAGTTTGGCTGATGCTAAGTGCAGATACTATTGGCAGCTATTAATCCTGAACTCACTTCAGTTTGTCACCTCATTTGCCACAGTCCCCTTTCTTCCCAGCTCTACCGTTAATACAGTTAGCAAGAAATCCTCATGATTTTTCTGTATTCAAATTTAGATCTTAATATCATGAGAAAATGGGCGACATGGTGGTGTTAAAGGTAGTTTCAGTCTCACAGTCCCAGTGTCCTGGGCTTGTAGGTTTAACCCTGCATCGGATCATTGTCTATAAGGAGATTGGTGTGTTCTCCCTTCCATTGTCCAAAAAACACCTGCTAGTGGATTGGTTATTTAAAGGTGTGTGAGTGAACGTATTAAGCCCTGTGATGGACTGGCACTCTGTCCAGGGTTTATACCTGCCATGCATCCAATAATTCTGGGTAGGCTCCAGACCCAATGCTGTGCTGAACAGGACAAAGTGGATACAAATCATGAATGAATGAATGAATGAATTAATGAATACCATGAGAATATCAAATCATGAACCCAGTATTATTAATGCAATGACGAAGATGACTGACCAGATTATCCATTAATACTCTGATCCATTTCAATATACAGCCAAGCCCTTTGTTCTTTAGATATAAAGGATACACACTTCTTATCTTGATCACTGTGGTGACTTTTTGACTAAATGTGCCATTCTCTGTAAAGTTCTGTAGGGCTGACAGCACTGTTCTGCATGGCTCTGAGAAGCAAAGTTCACAGACATTTGGTGTAATATAGAGCGACAGGAGAGACCCAGAGGAGGAAGCGTTCAAACACCGACCTCTACAAAGAGACAGAGAGTCAAACTATTTTCAGTCTATTAAGAAATGAAGGATTTCAGTTTTCTTGCGACAATAATAACAAAAAATTATTATTATTATATATTTATATGGCTCTTTCTGCAAATAAACCTTTCTGATGATGTTTTTCATGATATGGTCCCTTTAAACTCTGATCAGTCAGATTTAAGTAAGTGTTTAAGTATACTGTACTAGGTGTAGTAGAAGCTGTCATAGTGCCATGTTTTATATTTTCTCTTGTTCTTTTCTTTCTTGTTCAGCAGATAGGATTGTTTCCCTGTGCTCAGCGAGAGATGTATGAGCTTCTTTTTGAATGATGGCAGAATGCACAGAGAGAGACAGAGACAGAGAAAGAAAAATGGAGTAGGAGAAGAGCAACTAGTTTACAGAATGTTGCAGTTGCAGTTTCCATCTGGAAGAATAAAACTGCATTCCAGGTCACACACATACGTCTCACACACTCCCCCACTTATCAAAGTAGTTCAGTATGCATAGGAAGGATTTTATACTTTTTTTTTCTTGTTAGTAAATAAAAGCTGACCTACTTCATGGTTTCATGTTGTTACATTAATACACACGTGTAATGATCTATTCATCTTACAGTAAAGTGCTGAAACACACACACGTAAAAGAAAAACACATCAGTAAGAAACACAGCAAAGCTAAAATAGAGACATGTTCCTAACAGAGATATATGAGAGACACTGTGGCCTTAATTCCAAAAAAGCCCTAATGATTTTAATGTGTGAGAGAGAGGATAAATTAGAACTTCAACTACTGTCCTTACAGTAGTTCGGTCAAGCTTTGGCCTCAAAACTTTCTGTTTTTAAGTAAAGTCATTTCTGACACTATATGTCTATAAAACAGCAGTTTAGCTAGAGTGCTAACAGCGGTATAAACCCTCATTACTTGCTTCCTACAATAGCTTTGTAGCTTCAGTTAATATATAATCATGCAAACTTGGATAAGTGAGTTTTGGATGAAGAAAGTCTGTTGTCATTTTCTGGAAAACCATTAAGTATTAACATTTTTACTCATGGGGCGGCACGGTGGCGCAGCAGGTAGTGTCGCAATCACACAGCTCCAGGGGCCTGGAGGTTGTGGGTTCGATTCCCGCTCTGAGTGACTGTCTGTGAGGAGTTGGTGTGTTCTCCCCGTGTCCGCGTGGGTTTCCTCCGGGTGCTCCGGTTTCCTCCCACAGTCCAAAAAACACACGTTGGTAGGTGGATTGGCGACTCGAAAGTGTCCATAGGTGTGATTGTGTGTGTGTCGTGTTGCCCTGTGAAGGACTTGCGCCCCCTCCAGGGTGTATTCCCGCCTTGCGCCCAATGATTCCAGGTAGGCTCTGGACTCCCCGCGACCCTAAATTGGATAAGCGGTTACAGATAATGGATGGATGGATTTTTACTCATAACATCCATTAATTAATATCAGATCAATTAGATCACTCTTGGCTTTCTGCATGTGAAATGTGACACTGTGTTGAGCTGCATCAGAGCAATAATTAATAAAGGAGAAACCTACAAAGATGATATTCCAGGTACTGTTTTATAAATCTCAGACTTTTCAACAAAATATTAATTAATTAATATTGTTTGAACTTTTCTGACATTGCATAAGACAAGTCACATATAAATATATATACAATGTCACCAATGTCAGATACATAAGTATTCATAAAGACTCTTGGATATGCAATGTGACTTTCTCACCCTTTCCACTCATTTTATTTTCATGATCCATATGGCACAAGTTGAACTCCAAAACACCAAAAACATACTTCTATCTCTCTCCCTCCACAAAGAAGCAAGCTCTGTGTTGGGTACTCTTTGTGCCTGGTTGCACAATGCAGTGAACAGGTGACGGCAGAACCTGGGTCAACTGTTAGTCAGCAAAAGTAAGTAACACCACTGCTGTTACAATGACAAGTTTACTTCTTAACAGTGCAGAGGAGAGAAGGTTTGCAAAGTTTTAAAGTTGAAAAGGTGTGATCTTTACTGCACCAAATATTTGTAGATATAATTAGTAAAATCTTTATTTTAAGCTATTTTTAGATGCACCTACTGATGAGACACTTTTACCGTCTTAACAAAATTGCATGAAATAACATGGAATTATCTGGAACAGCTAGACATGAGGCTCATGTCAACATGCCTACTGACAAGCATGGGATAGAGGGGTATGAACCCACTGGGCTGTAGAGCAGTGTATCACTTTGGAGTGATGGAGTTCCACCCAGAGCTAATCATCCATCATCATAACCTCACTAAGTTCTCATGGCTGCATACAGTAAAAATTGTGCAGCAAACATCTAGTGCAAATTATTTCAAGATAAATAGAGGCTGTCACTGCTGCAAAGGAGGACAATCTACCTATTAATACCCTTTATTTCAGAAGAAACTTTGGCCATATATTGTATTACAGTAGGAAAAACAGTATGAATGAATGCTGGTCTCTGTTGCTCTTCAGTAATAATTAAACTCAGCTCCATATGGGCCCTTGATTTTCCTCAGCAGACATCTGTTCTTTGGCCTCAAGGCTCACAAACACACACATGCACACACAAACACAGTTATGAAGACAAAGCTTTTGTAAGTGCAGCTGACAGCAATGGTTCAGTCAAAGATATCAAATGTACTCATTTTGTAAATAAAGCTTCCATTTTAGCTACATTAGCATCCTAAAACTAAAGAATTAAAGAGACCGTGTGTGTAAATGTGTGAGTGTGTGTTGCCCTGCGAAGGACTGGCGCCCCATCCAGGTGACCCACCGTGACCCTGAACTGGATAAGTGGTTGCAGACAATGAATGAATGAATGAATGAATAAATTAATGTTTTTTTGGGTCAACTACAAAAAGATATTGTTATACTCTGGAATAATGTTATAAGATTTCATAATAGAATTGATTATTATCTGAGATTTGATTGCTACTTTTCACATAAGAGGTATTCTGAATGTTAATTTCATTTTAAGTTCATACTCAGTAATTCATAGTTTTCTAAGTCATTATGGAATCATGTATAGTTCTGTTTATTACTTTACATATCTTTTTTACTTTACATAATTTTTTACAGCTTCTAATAAGATAGATGAAATAACTAATAATATTTGATGTTGTATATTGATGTTGTATTACCTTAATGTTTGAGAAGAAGAGAAAAAAATTCAGGTATGTCTTGAATGAGCCAGTCACAGACGTTACTATTTAAAGTTTCGATGACATTGGCTTACATGCTCTAGTCAAGCTAATGCCATTTCACTAATAGCACACATGGACAGGTCTTTAGCTTTGTGTGATATATTCACCAAGCAAGGCCCAGTTTCCTGGAAGCTTATTAAGCCAATTACTGGATAAAATTACATTTTTAATGCTGATTTACCACTGACAATCTTTTTAAGCCTAGCATACAGCTTAATCTCTGTCTAGGGAGCCGGTCATCCAAGGGACAGAGCAACAAACAAGCAATCTTTTTTTCCCTTCCAGAACATGTTGTTACTGTTATAGATGATGATAGTAGAATTTCTTTATGAGCATTTGATGCACCTCGGTCGATGTACTGTCTAGTCAGTGCTCCAGTTTTATATGCAACAGTAAGAGAATGCACATGCATCATCTTTTATGTTAATTTGACTAATCATCATCTACATAGATTTTCATAAGGTAAAATTTTAGACAAAACATTTAAAGCATCACTCTTGATTACAGCCATCCAGGGCAACCTTCACTCCACCCCTCTTCATTATTTTAATTTGAACTACAAAAATAGAACACACTAAGGTGTGGTGACATGATGACACTAGGTTTTGAAAATTGAGATGTGGGTAAAACTATTTTTTTATTATTGCAACACATTATTCACTGTTTAAGCATTGTTAAAACAGTGAAAATATGTTTATTAAGTCTAACAGGTGATACCTACTTGATAAAACCTATTAGACTTAATTTACTATATTTTCACTGTTTTAACAATGTTTTCTATCTCAGAAATGTGTTCAATTTATACTAAAATGAACAAATGTCATTAAAATGTTATTTTAATCATTAAAATACTGTTTATTCAATAATCTTGGTCCATATCTAATGGTTAATTTATCATGAAATATTCATACAATGAAAAGGATAGCTGGTTGCTTCAAGTTCTGTACAATATGACCATGGCAATACACTATAATTGTGTATGACATTCAGTATAAGACCTGAAGGTAGTGTTAGAGGTCAGAAATGTCAGTGATGTGAGACTGCATTTTCTGGAAAAGTTCCCTGGCTGCGTAGCTGTGGCTGTCAATGCTGCATCATTTCAAGACTGAGCTTGTAATTTATTCACAATGTCCCAATACACAAACCTCTCAGCGTCTCCCTGATGTGTGTGAAATGACAGCACTTTGGCTGACTGACTTCTTCTCCTACATAATGTCAATCTAAACACATACCTTTCCATATCTCTTTAGGACATTGCCAGAGAACCCCCTCCTTACTTTATCTGCCATACATAATAAATAATTAATAAAGAATTGTGATTGGGGTCTAAGTGTAATGAGTAATATGAACATTTTTTATAACACAAATGAGAATATGAGAATATTACATTCATTTTATTATAGTTTATATTCCTATTCAATCTAAATGAACAGAGATAGCAATTTGTTGAGTAAACAAAACAAACTTATGCTTTTGTCACTCACCTTTTGAGTTTAAGAGTCTGTGAGTTTATCCTCTCCTTTCATCATCTGATCACTTGCTGATTGGCTGTGTGTCTCCTTTTCAAATGTTGACTGATGATAATTTTAGAAAAAGAAAAAAGGTCACCTATAATTGGACATCAACAGATGCTGCATAAGCTATGGAGATTTGACACACTTTTGCTGTAGTTTTGGAAAGAAAGTTTCATATTTTAGCATATGTTTCACTGACTGGCTAGATCACACTGTATGAGGGTGGAGAATAGCATGTTTTCTTACTGGTCTTGTCATTGCAAGCGAACACTAATACTGAACACATTTGGAGGAGAGCACTAACTCACAGTCTTGTCATGTCAGCTATCAAAGTCACATGGGCTTGCATCGTGCTAAATGATGGGAAGAGAAGGCAAGTGAGGACCACAATCCTTTCTACGATTTAATCTCCTGATAGTACGGCTGGTTTTTAGACATTTATGCCACTCAGGTATGTCTGTCATACTAGAACCTGAGTAGGTTTTAATAAGGATATTCAATTTTATTAGTATTGGCAGATAATTGCTTTAAAGCATCAGGAGCCTTGGACAGGTCATTAGATTTGTCCAACATCTCATAAATGCAAAAGCACAGTGTTGAGGTGATACTGGGATTCTGTACGTTAAAACATTATTGCTACCTTCATTCGTGGTGGGTCCGGAGCCTACCCGGAATTACTGGGTGCAAGGCAGGAACTCATCCTGGAGGGGGCGCCAGTCCTTCACAGGGCGACACACATTCACTCACACCTATGGACACTTTTGAGTCGCCAATCCATCTACCAACGTGTGTTTTTGGACTGTGGGAGGAAACCGGAGCACGGACACAGGGGGAACACACCACACTCCTCACAGACAATCACCCAGACCAGGGCTCGAACCCACAACCTCCAGGTCCCTGGGGCTGTGTGACTGTGACACACTACTTGCTGCACCTCCATGCTGCCCTGTGCTACTTAAAAAAAAATGTTTCTCTGTAATGTTAACCCATGTACATTTAGTGACAATTTCCAATTGTATTAATATTTATGTTTTGATTTAAACCTCAGTTGTTTTTTACAAATTAAGGTAAGGCCAGTTTTTAGTTCATTATGAATTAAAATTTAAAAGCATTATCTAAGAATGCTAGTGGCTTTTATGACGACTTTTTTCCTACTATAAACATTTAACAATTTTACTGAGCATTTTCTAATTTTCTAGGTCAGATTGAGGTGGAAATAGCTTGCAGCTTATACTGTAGAATACAACAGCCTAAAACCAGCAGTGGAAATTTATGGTAGCTGTGGGGTTGGACATATGCTTCAACTAGGGTTTCATCTGTTGACAACACAAGTATGTTTCCTACCCAAGTTCAATAACATGTTCTTCTGACTCCTCCAATGTTCCAAACATAGCAAGCAGCAAACCCGCTAGTTGAAAGACTATCAGCCTCTGCCATTTCTGCAACCCAAGCCAAATTCACAGTGAGCCAAATCCAAGCCATAAAGCAAACTGCTGAGAGAGTGTGTGTCTGTTTGTGTGTCTGTATGTGCCATTTTTATCTATGTGTTTATCTAAAATTTTCTTAATTATATGCAATTTAATTTATATAGCATCTTGATAAATCCAAGGATTCCTGATAATGAAAAAGCAGAGAGAAAAACTCTGTCCAGCAGACACAAATGTGCAGCTTTTTATTTCAAGGTCCAGATGGTTTTTGCTGACTCTGGTTTAAATTATCTAGCTTGAGACACGGTCAAATTATTGAAAAGAGGAGTGTCCAGGCTCATGCTCCTGTCAAAACCTCACTACTGCCGTTAAAATTCAGTGGCCCAGTCAATCTCCAGTAATGAAAGTCAACACCACAATTAAGAGTGTGCCCTACTCATGACCTTATCAACCCCATTAACTCAGCCAAGCTCAGTAAACATGTTGAAAAATATCTCAGCTCTTGGCCCAGTGAAACTCTTCAGGGACCTGGAGGTTGTGGGTTCAAGTCCCACTCCGGGTGACTGTGTGTAAGGAGATTGGTGTGTTCTCCCTGTATCCGTGTGGCTTTCCTACCACGGTCCAAAAACAGTTGGTAGATGGATTGGGAACTCAAAAGAAACGTGCACAGGTGTGAATGTGTGTACCTAGCCACTGGAATGCATTGTGTTGCAGTGCTAGTCCCAAAGCCCGAATAAATAGGGAGGGTTGCATCAGGAAGGGCATCCAGTGTAAAAACTGTGCCCGATCAATGATGCGGATTGCGGTTGATCCGCTGTGGTGACCCCTGAAAGGAGGAAGGGAGCAACGAAAAGAAGAAAAACAAGAAGAAGAATTAATAATCACATAAGTGAAAATGCTGGATAATATATTGTTGTAAGTATAAGGATTACGTCACAAGTTGATGTAACTTCATACAGTAGGTCAACTATTATAACATCTCATACACACAGATAACTGCACATATGCACACAAGAGTAAGATTAATTAGGTAGTGTGAGCAGGCATGACTGATTAGACCGTATGTGTGTGTGTGCATGTGTAGAATGTCCTCGATCTGTCTTCATCCCTTATTGCATATGCTTCTAGGACCACAGAGTCAGCCTCTTCAAAAAGATTATTCATAAGAGCGGGCACACACACACACACACACACACACACACACACAACCTTTGCTGTAACACCTTTCATACAATGAAAACAATAATGCTTTAAACTTTTAACTTTTCAAATTGCATTTGGCAATAATTGTTGATGTAATGTACTACTGTTAAAAGTCTGATTCACTGTTTTCAGAAATTGTAAACCAATTTAGCTTCATCAAAGAACATCAAAAATCTGGCATGATGCCATTAGTCTAGAAATTATACAGAAGTCTCTACAACACAGTAGAATACTTGTATTTTTAATATGGCTTGAGTTTGGTTTCTCCAAGCAATCATTAAGGATATTTTTTCAACTTATTGAAATTCATAGTCTTAGAATTTGGTTCAGTTTTCTGCTTCTCATAATTTAGAACCCCCCCCCCACCCCCCCCAAACACATAGGGACAATTTTCTGAGAACACCAAAAGCTTTTTTGTTTCATCGCACATTTAGATATATCCAATTTAACATTTTGGGCGGCAAGGTGGTGCAGCAGGTAGTGTCACTGTCTGTGAGGAGTTTGGTGTGTTTTCCCCGTGTCCTTGTGGGTTTCCTCCGGATGCTCTGGTTTCCTCCCATGGTCCAAAAACACACGTTGGTAGGTGGATTTGTGACTCAAAAAGTGTCCATATGTGTGAATGCATGTGTGAGTGTGTGTGGCCCTGTCAAGGACTGGCCCCCCCTCCATGGTATGATCCCGCCAGTGATTCCGGGTAGGCTCCAGACACACCATGACTCTGAACTGGATAAGTGGATACAGACAATGAATGCATTTAACATTTTCAAAAAAGTACAAACAGCAGTAAGAATCAGTAAAATGAAATGTCAAATGTCAAATAAATGTACAAAAGGAAAAAAAAAGCATATATATATATATATATAGGTTCTGACAGAAAAAAACTGAAATAAATGTATTGTTAAATAAATGTGTCTATAACTTGTTGTCCATATAAAATACAACACACTTTATATACATAGTATTATCAGTTACTTTATCAGTTTTTACTAAACCATTTTGCACTGGACACATTTGCATTTGCGAAAGGAATCTAAACAGCACCTGGGTTCACTCTCTAAGTAGCTGATGGATCGGATAAATTGAGAATGATACTTAGTCACGTCGATTGCATAAACTGCTGTGATTTCAAGTGGTAGCATCCATATGAGGCCAGCGTCTGCAAATGCCAACATGAGAGAGAGAGAAAGAGAGAGAGAGAGAGAGAGAGAGAGTGTGGGGGGAGTGAGACATAGAGAGAGAGGAAGGGGGTGTGAAAAAATTGAAGCATTGGATCAGATAGCAGGGAGAGAGAGAGAGAGAGAGAGAGAGTGAGAGAGAGAGAGAGAGAGAGAGAGAGACCGGCGGGACCCACGGGTAGCCTGAAACACTGGAGAAGAACACAAGAAACCCTGAAGCCTCATCCCAGCTTAACTGTGCATTAGCGCAACATCAGAGCGTTACTGAGGGAACATTGCTGGAACATTTTGCGGATTTTAGAAGGGTATTCTCATCACCACGTTGACTGAAGACCCCCCTGTTGCTCTGTCTCTGTGTGAATGTTTGTGTGTCTCACTGTGGCCAGTCCTGAGGATGAGGACCCTGCTGCACTACTATAGATTCTCCTTGATTTTGAAGAAGTGGTTCTACCCACATAGACACCTTTGAGGAACCCAGAGGAATCATGCTTTAACTTGACTTCTGAGAAACCCCATAACTCATAGATACACAGGTGGGCAAAAGGTAAGCAAATGCTGTTTCATTATATGTTCTGCAAAGCTCTAATTAAACAGTAACTGTCTTCTTTGCAATCAAATGCAACCTGTAGGCATGTACAGTGCTACCGCAAGTGCCATAAGTAAGTCGAATCTCTGCATAGTCTTGTGAACCAGCAGAAATTATGTTGAGCATGGACTGTACTCTTTTTTTGTGTGTGTGTGTGTGAGTGTGTGTTCGTGTGTGTGTGTGTGTGTGTGTGATCATTAGGATCATATTAAGGCTGTCACACTACATTTTCAGATCTCTGTATGAGAAGTGTTGTCAGAAGTGTTCGGTGGTCCACACACAGCATCCCACTGTACTCCTCCCTGACAGTGACACAGCCCCTTCTTTTCAAAGCTGTCATGTTTTTTTCTCGGTCTCTGATGTCATTATGTAATCTCCTCCACAAGTTATTACATTAGTTTGAATAATAGGTAACAGCTAAACTCACTGAGCTCCACGTATAAACCACATGCAAGACAACCAGTCATTTTTTGAAACAGAAATGCTAACTTAATGGAGAAGTCTCTACAGGTTCACTGTATGGCCCAATGTTGGCAGACTGCTGCTCACCCATTTCTCTGAAATCGAGGCTATTAATAGAAAGTTTGTTCCCCTTTTCCTGCAGTAACAGCCTTTACGCATCTGGGAATGCTGTACTCTTGATATAGGAACATTACTGTAAGCTCATTTACATACGTATGGTCAAGTACTGATATTGGAAGATATGTTCTGGATATCTCCAGCTCATGCCAAAAGTATTATAAGGATCTCCCTCACTCCAGAGGAAACTGTTTCACTGCTCCACAGCCAAATGCTGTTGGGTTGATACTTAGTATTGGGTATGGTGACCTTAGACTCAAGAGCATCTGCTTCAAATTATTCTGTTTCATTTAATGATTTTCTATGTTTAGTGTCTATGTACACATGGCTGAATTTATTAATTATAAATAGAATTATAAATTTTGGACATTCTTGGTTTATTTACCATAATTATACCTATTATACACATTAATGAAGGCTTAATTCCATCTACATTCTTCACAATCATGTATCAATGAAAAGACAATTTTCTGGATTTTGACTTTACCTCACCTCAGGTTATTAAATTTGGTATTAAATTTGATGAGCATTTCAAACCTTAATGACCATTCCAGTGATAATCAAGTGTTTAACCTGCTTAACTTGTTCATGTGTTCATTTGCTAAAAGATAAGTCCCCATTTCCGCTGTGAAACTGAAGTGTCCCAAAGACCATCTCAAATGGGTGGATTCAGATTAGCAGTGTTTCTGACACCATAAACCTAAAGAAGCAATCCTGAGACTTCTGAGCTGCAGGCGAGCAAAGGAAGGGTGGGTGGAGAAGTGGTGGCTAATTAAAACAAATCTAACTCTGAATAAGTCTGAATGTGCAGAACTACATCTAGGTCACTTCGATTGCACAAGTGGTCTAAACTATTGGGTCCATTTATACTTGGGTGCGGGTATATCTGTGTTGCTACCCAACTACAGCTGGGAATGAAACAAATATAACACTGGCATTTTTCCTGCCTGGGTTTATACCTTATGCCTGATGATTAAAGCAAACTAATTCCATTAAAATGTATTGAAAATTCATATTGTTTAAAGAAAATCTTAAGTAGAAAATAATATTTTCAGAAAATCTGAATTGTTTAATAAGAATTTATACATTTAAACTATATACTAATATACATCATCCAAACAAAATGTAAATCTCTATGATTTGAAAGTAAATTTTAAGTTTAAAAACACATTTTAATTAGAGACAACGTATGAAAGACAATCTCATGAAAAAAAAAATGAAATGCCAACTTCTGAATGAATTCTAAGAAATTCTCAGACAAATGATTTCTGTGGTCAGTGTGCAAGTGTAGGTCACCCCTGTGGGTTTTTGAGGCTGTTGCAGCTCTGCATATCCGGCGAGAATGTTATTAGTCTCTCTTCATAAAGTTTATTAAATGAGACTGATGGAGCAAGACGAACTCTCAGCACGGTCGCCATGGAGATTTATTTTTTTTTCCTTTGGAGGGGAGGGACTGTAGAATAATTTCTGATGGCTTTCAGGTACCTGTCAGAATTAGCATATTCTATCCCAATTTACATTTCTATTCATGATTTCCATATTTTTGGTCCTGTCTTTGAGGGGCTGCGGGAGCACTGAGGCTCGGAGTGTCCGAATATTAAAATGACAGCTGTCCCTTTTCATTCGGAACGTTCAAACAGACAAACTGACAAAGTGAGTGGGGAGAGAACAGGCTGTGCAACCCAAAGAGTCCCTCCCACCAGCGGCATCAGCCAGTGTCCTTTTATCATTGTCCACTTTAGACACTTAGAACTACACTGATTCAATACAGCTTTATAAATATTAGTGAGGTCAGGTTCTTTACTTGGATAATGTGTTCTGGATTGTAAACCTCTCAGAAGTATTGGATAAGCTCCATCACTACTAAGAAAAGAATGTAGACAAATTAGAAGTAACATAGACATTTTATAAAATCAAAGACACAGGTGGCAATGATGCCAAAGGTGACAATATATTGCGTGTACTGATAAGTATTTTTGATAACATTACCTTGAAAATTCTTCTAATTTTGAGTACCTACAAAAATATAGTTCAGCTCATAACTGACTATAAACCTGTTATATAGGAAATCATTACGCTTTTTTAGGCTTAAAGGGACTTTTGCCAGTGTTTTGTTTAGCTTGGTCTGTCTTGCAAAAGAAGCTATATCATTACACATTTTCAGGCAGGCCATGGTAGCTCAGGTGAATAGAACATCTCAGAATTTAGTTAATGTCTTGGAGTTCTATGTCGCAAAATTTCAGCTGCATGTTTATTGCAGGAAATTCTGGCCCTCATAATTCCACTTGTTCTTTCGCAAGATGTTGCATAAGACTGTCCTCATCCACTGGACAGATCAAATCTACACTCCAAATGCTCAGTCTACAGAAGCCTGATTAAGATGCCAGAAAGTCTATCTAATAACCCACTCAAATAATCTTTTCTTCCTCTATTAATTGTTCTCTGTTGGCCTCTGAGGTCAATACAACTGACACTTAATGGCAAGGTAAAGACCAATGAGCTTCAAAACATGTTGGCTTAGACTAAACTGTACAGTATGGTCCAAAAGTCAGAAACTATCCTTCATTTATTCACTTTCCAATCAGACATCAGGTTTCTCACTTCTCTGAACGAAGGACACATGATCTGAAAATAAATCTGCAGGCATTTTTGTCCATACTACATTTCATCCAATGAAAACACAACCCAACACTATAATTATGATAGAAGGTGTGCATTGCACTGAACTCTGAAAATGAATGTATGTGATGGTAAAGTAGATAGTATAATGGGATATTAAGTCTAAATTAATTTTGGGAAAACTAGAAATTGGAATCAACTGCTAAGACTGAACTTTGAAGATGTGGATTCTTTGTAATATACTGGCAGATATATCTCCTGAAAAAGTTGTGCCTAAGGGCTATTTTGACAACAAATTAACTAACAGAAGGCTGGTTCCTGACTCTTGCACAGTACTGTATATCTGCAATAATAAAGAGTAAATATTAATGGAATCGTTTTTTATATGTAGACTAAATAATTTACATTCAAACTGAGGAAAATATATCAAGAAAATATATTACCTCTCAGATACGTTTATTATGTATCTTTTCTGTGGAAGGGTCAGAGAGGGCAATGGGTGCTTTGTGTGTATTTCAGAAAAAAAAGAGCAAGCTGGCTGTCCTTTTAAGCCACTCAAGGACAATACCTGGCATATCCAGCCTTGTAGACCTGTATCATTTCTGTAACAGGTGTTTCAGCATCTAGTAGAAAAACCTTCTTTGACTTCTCCTCTCCATTAACCTCCATTATATCATAGCTCTCTCTCTCTCTCTCTCTCTCTCTCTCTCTCTCTCTCTCTCTTTTTCTCCCTATCTTTCTCTGAGTGATTGGCCACCTGGAGGATGACTAAAATACCGCCGCATGAAGCCGGCAGTCACCCCTCAAACACTTGCACGCACACACACAACCTCCACCAGACAGGTTTCCATGGTAACCTCTATATCCCTCCATTTCTTCATCTGATTCTTTTATTCCTGAACACTGTAAGGCTGATGCTGTATGTGTGTGTGTTTGTGTATTTTTGTGTGCCTTTGTGCATGGAGGAAATGATACAGTGTGTTTTTCTCATTATCACTTTCATCTGATCTGAAGCTTCTCAGCTATTCACACTAACTGATATAGCAGCACCTATTACTACCCGCTCTGCAGAGTCTGTGTGTCTGTGTGTGTGTCCTAATGCCTCTCAGTAGGAGTACAGTATGTCTTAGGGCACAGATCCTTGGAAGTGTGTGTGTTCGTGTGTGTGCACTCGCCACAGGGAGACATGCATCTATTATTAGAAAGACAGATCACTTGAGTCAGGCTGGGTCTGGACGCCTAAATCTGGACCCCACCAGCAGCTCCCAATTCAGGGACATTCAGAGAAATGACACAGCACTGAGAACACAGCAGGATACAGTCAATTCTCAGTTCTCGAAAAAGTTGAAATTGAACACTTCTAAAATTAAAAAATGTTAACAATTTATATTGTTTTTTGATATATACACATTAAGATGATGTTTGCTACACTTTCCAAAAAAAAAAGCTGGAACAGGGACAAGTCAAGACGAGGAACTGTGAAATGTTTAATTATCATTCTAAAGAGGTGATACTTGGCCATGTTTGAGCATCAAAGGAACATCCAGTAAGTGTCAAGTCCGTTATGAGACAAGACTTTACCTTAAAATATTCAATAATCAATAATTTCATAAATGTTTAGAATTTAAAGATATAATTACTCAATATGTGAGTGCATACAGCTGAATATATTTATTGTTCTCCAGGTCTAAGAAGAAAAGAGTCATGCAATTGTTACCAGTGTATAGTTTAAAAGACATGATATGGGACTATTTTAGTGACAAAGGCATACCCAGTAACATACATGCTGTAAGATATACACTTATCAGTCACAAGATTAAAACTGACAGGTGAAATGAATAACATTAATTATGTCACTACAGCTGCACCTGTCAAGTGATGGCATACCTTAAGCTGCAAGTACAATACTTTAAGTTCAGCTCTAAAGCTGATGTGTTGGAGGCTAGAAGGCAGGGCATGTGTAAAGAACAGTGGAAGAAAATTTGAAAGCTACTGTAGCAGAAAGTGCTGTAACACATGCAATGTTGGCAGTGATAGAGAGTTATTAAAACACAGAATACACAGAATGGGCTTGAACAAAAATGTAAGAAGTTCTAAGGATCATGGTTGTGGTAATATGACAATGGTCATGAGCTGCAATTTAATCCACATTTCCACCAACACGTATACTTACTCTGCTGAAGTGAGGTGTGGAACTGAGTTTCACAGAAAAAAGTGTGAAATTACTTTAATTAGCTGCATCTGCTACCATGCAGACATACACGCATGCTTGCACACACACACACACACACACACATACAGAGAGAGAGAGAGAGATGGAGATGGAGAGAGAGAGAGAGAGTGAGAGATGGAGAGAGTAACACTTGTACACAAAATCCCAGAGCAGAAGAGTAACACATCACTAACACTTCACTAAATCTGCCTTCATCACTACATATATAACACAGCACTGCATCTGCTGCCAAATTTCTAATTTTGTCACCGGTTGGTTTGGTATTCCCTGAAAAAAGATCTTAAAATACATACATATCAGGATAATTATTCACTATTCTACCAATTATGGTAGTCTACTAAATATAAGATTTTATCTATAAAAAGGCTGCCCAAAGGGCAGAGTACAATTTTAAGCTTGGTAAAGATACCTTAACCTCATCCCCTCATCCATTGAAAGAACATACTTTTATTTACGCAATAAAGTCATATACCACACTATATTTATACATATATATAAGACATCAGAGAACTGACCTTGTCTTTCACTCTGTCTGTGCAGAAAGAAGTGACGAAGGAAGGCCTGGCATTCCAACCATTGGTTTTTCCTTGTCCAGCAAAGTGGCATGAGTGTGGGCAAGTCCCACCGGTACAGTGTTGTGTCATCATCCGAGGAGGACGTGCATCGCCACGGCAACATGCCTGCCCTAGGCAATGGTTTTGGAAACGGAAAGATCCAGACACGGCGAAAGGCACGCAGCCGCTTCGTCAACAAGACAGGTCAATGCAATGTCAGTTTTGCACACATGGAAGAGCAGTCGCAGCGCTATCTGGCTGATATCTTCACCACCTGTGTGGACATACGTTGGCGTTGGATGTTTGTCCTGTTCTCGCTCGCATTCATCATGTCCTGGCTAGCATTCGGTTTTGCCTTCTGGGTAATTGCCCTCATGCATGGTGATATGGACAGAACCTCTGGGGATGACTTCACACCCTGTGTAATGCAGGTCAACAGCTTTGTTGCAGCTTTCCTGTTCTCTGTCGAGACACAAACTACGATTGGCTATGGTTTCCGCTGTGTGACGGAAGAGTGCCCAATGGCTGTGCTCATGGTAGTGATGCAGTCCATAGTTGGCTGCATCATTGACGCCTTTATGATTGGCGCCATCATGGCCAAAATGGCACGACCCAAGAAGCGTGCAGAAACCTTGCTCTTCTCTCACAATGCAGTGATTGCTATGCGGGACGGCAAGTTGTGTCTAATGTGGCGAGTGGGGAACTTGCGGAAAAGCCACATCGTGGAGGCGCATGTGCGAGCACAGTTGATCAAGCCAAGAATAACGGAGGAGGGTGAGTATATTCCCCTGGACCAGATCGACATCAATGTCGGCTATGACCAAGGTCTGGACCGCATCTTCCTAGTCTCTCCTCTAACTATTATTCATGAGATCAATGAGGAAAGCCCACTCTTTGGCATCAGCAAGCAGGACCTGGACAATGCAGACTTTGAGATTGTGGTGATCCTAGAGGGCATGGTTGAAGCTACAGCAATGACAGCTCAGGTGCGGAGTTCTTACCTGTGCAGTGAAATCTTATGGGGCCATCGCTTTGAGCCGGTGGTGTTTGAAGAGAAGAACCACTACAAGGTGGATTTCACACACTTCCACAAGACTTACGAAGTGCCCTCCACACCATGCTGTAGTGCTAAAGACATTGAGGAGAGCAAGTCTTTGGAGTCCAGTGCTAACTTTTGTTATGAGAACGAGCTGGCCTTCATTAGCAGGGAGGAGGAGGAGCAGGAGGACAGGGGAACTGAGATGGAAACCCTGTCAACCAACCTGAACATTGACCAGAGACCATACCATAGAGAGTCAGAGATATGATGTCAGACTAATTTCAACTTCACCTCTAGAAACTTTGTTTTAAAGTAGATCCAGCCTGTCCCTTTAGTTCTGGCCTTGAATGAAAGACGTACAGCAAAGCAAGTGCCATATGAACATTTGACCCTGCTGAGATAGTGACATGCTGTAGACAAGGATGGGCAAGCTATGCTCATGACTGTTGCTATTGGATGGCCTTCCTTTAGGAAAACTTGAAAACAGATTTTTTTTAATACTGTAGTTTGAAGTGATAGCTTTAAGTGATAACAAAATGCAATATTATGCTAACTTGGGTGCCAAACTTTGACATTGCTTTAGTTGTTCCAGCCTAGTTAGCATCTTAGTCATTAATAGATCACAATTTATTTTGGTGGAACTTGCAGCAATAAATATATGTAGTTATGTTTTTTTTTTATTATTATTATTATTCTTATTCATTTTTAAATCTCAGCTTGATTCTTGTTTTTAGCATATGATAAAATACTTTTTTAAAATGGCTGTGTTTTTATGGTAAACTGTAAAACAGGATTCAACAGGGAAAAAGCCTCATTTGAAAAGGCCACAAAAAAAGTATATTACTATGGAGCAACAAACAATATTTTATCAATGGCACCCAGGTTAGCAGATAGTTAGGCAACTAAGCATCTTATATTCAGAAGTGTGTAGATAAATCTGTGTGCACGTCAAAATGCTTCCTTTAGAAACAGTCTTCACTTTTCGTTCCAAGAACACAATTTCTACCCATCATACACAGCCAACAGCACACACAATCATTCATGCTCAGGATACATTGCATAGCAGAACATGTAAGTTACAAGCACAGAGGTAGACAAAACCCATATTGGAATTAGGTTGCAGCTAAGTAGGTCTGGTTAAAAGCACTCATGTTGTTATAGAACAAAGGCTAATACCTGAATTTATATGTGTTGCACTGTGATGAATTTGTAATGCATGATCTCCAATTTTGACTGAAGGTTACATATTCAACTACTGCTAGCAACACAACCTAGCTACATTAAAAATGCAGGGAAGCAAAAAAGATTATAAAAAAAAGAGAAAATCCTGACTACATTTACAGTTATTGCTGAATACCATGACTCCTGCATTTGGGATAGATGTTAAATAGGCCTTTGATGCATTGAGCTGGTCTCATTGTTCAACACCTTGCTAATGCTAAAAGGGAACAGTGCAATAATGAACATTAATCTACTTTTGAGCAGCAAAGGTGATGATCAATGCTTAAAACTAGTCTCATGTCTAATTCTCACAATTAATCCTGAGCACTGGAACAAGTAACAAAAGATGTGCAATATTTGCAACATGCTAAACGTAGGAAGATATGCCTGCTGTCTAAACTTCTCTACTGTTAAAAAAGGTGCCAAATCACTTCTTTAGATAGATGCCACTGAAAAAGCACTTTTAATTATTTTGTTCAATATTTATTATATTAACGATGTTTTATGTTTTTTATTTATTTACTTTTGCTCATTTACAAACCATAAAGAATTGTGTCTAAATTATTGTGGCACTACTCCAAAGACCCTTATACACTTCTATTTTGAAGAGTCATCTATTACACATACAAACAAAATCAAGTAACCGAGTAATACACAACAGCCCCCCATAATTTCGAACGATTATAGCTATTATTACTGAGCGTGATGATCTCCTGAATACCCTGTTCTCTTTAAAAATCAGACAAAGGCTGGTGAAAGGAGGGGGCAGGTGTTAGGGGAGGGAGTGAGACAAAAGAGGAATAAATGAGAGGAGCATGTTCACCCACTCACCCCATCCATCTCTTGGCTCAGTAGGAGAAAACGAGTGTGGCTGATTAAATAAAGAAGGCATTATGTAAGGTAATTTTAATAAATTAAACGTTTCACTGAGATAGATTATGGTCAGCCTTGTTCCTCAGTTAAGAGGGGAGCAGAGAAAAAGGAAAATAAAGACATTTACCAAACCCTCCCATATTCATCTGCAGATTTTAGGCATAAAACAAATAATCTCTACATAACCAATTTATGAATCAGTAATTTTGTAACTTGCTGATTGATCAGCATAAAGATGGACTTGACTAACATTTCCTTAAGTTACCTCTTGTTTCTGAAGAACTCCGTCTTCCTTTTTAAGCCTATGTAAGTGACAGAACTTCCTTTTGTTGACTCTTTTCAACAGTTAACAGTACTTCAGTACTGTTTTTAATATGCCCTTTTTATAGTGATTTCACTGTTTTGGTCACCTTAAATCCATTACAGTACTTGCTTAAGTTTAAGGGGACATGTTATGAAAAAGTCATTTTTTCAGTGCATTAGCGTTATAACTTTCAAACCCACAAATTGTGAAATAAAACCCAGTTAGTTTTTTATCTGCCCAAAGTCTAATAAAGTTGTTCTGATATTGTCATGCATATTAGACGGCAGACACATCAGAATACTCCCACCTCCTAGCCTCAGTATCTCCAAACAAAGCACGGGACCCATGTTTATTAAGCTTTTAAATTTATTAAGGCACGGTGGCACAGCAGGTAGTGTCGCAATCACACAGCTCCAGGGACCTGGAGGTTGTGGGTTCGATTCCCGCTCCGGGTGACTGTCTGTGAGGAGTTCTCCCTGGGTTTCCTCCGGGTGCTCCAGTTTCCTCCCACAGTCCAAAAACACACGTTGGTAGGTGGATTGGCGACTCAAAAGTGTCCGTAGGTGTGAGTGTGTGTTGCCCTGTGAGTGTGAGTGTGTGTTGCCTCCAGGGTGTATTCCTGCCTTGCGCCCAATGATTCCAGGTAGGCACCGCGACCCTGAACTGGATAAGCGCTTACAGATAATGAATGAATGAATTAAAATTTTATTAAACTAGATAATAATTGCTACGTTTTGATGTCCTCTATCCACATGTGTGCTTTTGTAAGGAGATATGCAAATAGCTTATATAAGTGCTTTGCAGTTTTTACTTTTGAGATTATTCTATTCTTGGATTACACCAAAAATATTGTAATACATCCTGGACAGACAAAAATCTCCTGCAGTTATTTAATATATTCCGTAATTAAATTGTTTTTACCCTGTAGATTTGTATTAGTTTTTTGTTTTGTTTTTTGGAAAGGTACTTTAACTTGAGTCATTATTTTGTCGAGGTAATAACACTTAATCTTGAATACGTGTTTACAGTACTGTACCCTCCTCTATTGCTGAACACTGAGTCATAACATGAAGGGCATGTTAAAAACAACACTGAAATAGGCTCTCACAAATATTCTCTTAGTCAAGTGGAATGAGCGTATACATTTTCAGATATTTCATGCCAGTAGGTTAGTTTTTATTATAGTATATTAGATTGAAACCATTGCAAACCATTGATCTATTGTCTAGTTCTACTTCTATAACGGATAAACCATTGTTTTACATAAAAGAAAATCAGCAGAGCTGGGAACAAGTGAAGGCTGCATATCGTCATTATTGTCAGAACAAATTCTTGTTGTTTGCTATTTGTGGCATTTCATTCTTACAAACCATTAGAAAAGACCAGATTTGATTACATTTTTTGAAAATGTAATTAAAAACTGATTATTTTTTTCATTCAAATATTATCCAGGTTAGGGATTTTTATCCTTATCTGTAGTATTACCACTTTGCAGATACAAGGTTTTGATCCTATTGTTATTAGAATTTCTACAGATGTTTTCACTTTTTTGACATCTCTTTTTTAAAGACACTATATTTCCCACCAAAGTAGGACAAATGTGAAATAATTCCTAGTTAAAAGATTATACAAAGAGACAGCTGTAAAAAAAGAGCATTAGCCAGATATAAAGCACACAATCCAAGCCCCATAGCAAATGCTGCTACAAAACTTGCTGCATAGACAATCGTTCTGGCAGAATGCCTGAAACTTTCAGAAGGTTTCTCAAGGAGTAAAAAGTGACTTAACTTCACATGTTCTTTGGGAAGATATCTCTATACACATTCTTATAATATGCATATCATAAGTTTAAATGGGCAACTTTTGAGTTCAGATATGAGGTTCCTGGAAGTGGAAGATAAGTCTAAATGAATTAATGTGGCTCAATCACTGAGTCTCCTACTTTATCCTATCATGCTGGGACTCATTGTAAATTCCAGTGTCCAGATAATATTTTTTACATTTCTGTATAATCCTGTTTGCTGATACTCATAAAAAATACTTCAATAGTACTCATTTTCAGCCTAAACTCTGTTTTCCACATCTGTAACCTAATATCACATACAATGGACAATAAATTAATTACATTTCAAGAGTGCAAAATCGCATTTACTGTATAAAAGAAGGCAATGGACAAGTGATGATGCAGTAGTGTATTTTTGCTTTAGAGGAGCAATAAGTCATTATCTTTCATTCTCTTTACATTCTCTTATTCTTCTCTAAGTTCTTTACATAACAGCCATTATGCTGACAGCTAGTAATTTTGATGCGTCAGAGATTCTTTATTGACCTATTTTAAACATGGACGACGTAACGTTTTTGAAACGCTTTATAAAGTATAAACCAGTTCTTTCAGACAATATAAAGCAATTTCTTTTTGTTTCACATCCTGTGAATTCCACTTAGCTTATTGCTTAGCACTATTTGCTACTTGAGTTTCTTTTATACATAGAGCAATTTTGCTTTATAACTGAACAAATGCCACAGATGTTAAAAGTACTCCTTCTTAGTTATTTCAAAATTATTATCTCCCTGCATTTTAGAAACTAATATTAATGCCTTTGAAATATGCAAGCTGTAAAGAAATAATTACATTAATAAATTCTTTCAAAATTTTAAAGTATATGAAACATCATTTTGAAAACAGTAGAACCAAATAGAGTGTGTGCGTGTGTGTGTGTGTAGTTCTGTGTTTGTACACGCCTGATGGATTTCGTAGACACAGCTACTTCACAACAGATTCCACACAGTTCCATAATTGTGGGTAGTAACTAACTACATTCACTGAAGTATTTGTATGTAGGTAAAATATTGGCAGTATTTTCTAGAGTGTTTTTAAATCTATTTTCATTCAATTCCATTGTAGCTTTTTACGGTTAGTCACAAATGCCTTTTTTATTTCATTGTTTTGCTGGTCTTCTGCTCTGAGATCAATCACCAGTTTCAGTTTCTGTGCTGATACATGCTGGATGAACTACAAAGTTCCACTGCAGTTCTAGACATTTTTCTGTGTTTAAGTAGTTTTTTGAGCTACTACTATTTACTTCTAATTAAGTTGTTTCCTGAGAAGGCACTTATGCTTAAAACTTATGTTTTAGAAAAACTTTTACTTGAGTATGGAGTTAGGCTTCTCTACCCACCTCTGTTTGGAACCAAGTTGTTAAGAAAACAATGACAAAAACATTTCAGTACAGTTCTCTCCGAACATAACATGCATGTTCAGTAGTTTTTCCCATTATGATTTTTTTTATTAATGTCAGTCTTCCTTCAGACTTTGAGGTGTGTAATTTCCATATTGTTTATATATAATGAGCCATCTGCAAATAAACTGGATGCAAACAAAGGTCTGGAATTAAACTGGAAAACATGATGAACTATTTGCAATTTGTTTGTGTGTGAATGAGTGAGTGAGTGAATCTTAGACAGGGAAACAGGTGTTCTTAATGACCCTTAACATCTGTGTGTGTGTGTTCGCAGGCTGATGGTTATATAATATGTTTACTGAATCCCCCACTTAATATTTGTCCCCATCTTCATCAACACTGACAAAAACATGGTACATTGACTCTCTCAGACAGCACTACTTACATTGAATCACTGTTATGCTTGTTATGAAAAAATAACAGACCCAAACCCATATTTCTCCTGATAAATGTCTAATGATATTATGTAATAGCACACAGTAATTCGTTTAGTAATTTCCAGTCATTAATTAAAAGCTCTTTCTTGATGATTTTTTAAGGCCAGGTTAAAAGCAGAACTGTTTTAAAAATGTTCATTAATTAAACATAATACCAGCTTTTTCAGGGTTTACTTTGTCCATTTTTTACTTTCAGTTTTATTTTTCAAACGAACTTGCAATGATATTGTTGAAGCTTCTAAACACTTGTAACAAAACAGCATAAAAAACCCTTAGTCCACATCTCAGTAATACAGATTCAGCATTTGTTTTATTTTGTCTAAGTGTTTGGATTATGTTGTTCTTAACACAGGGACATTTTATATTCCATATATAAGTCCATATAATCACTCTCTGACAACCCTTGTTTATTTACTTTTTTTACATTATTTAAAAATAACCCTTTATCTTCTGTTAGAATATCATGACCAAATTGCCATCTTGGAGATATAACATTTTGCTCCACCAGCAACAGTATGCCGATGCGACACCGGACCAGTTTTCAGTTTAATGCCTGTCTATGTCTCAGCCCTGGGCCATAGTTGTGTTTAAAAAGAGAAGGCTTAACATTATCCATTTTCTCACTTCTTAAGCACAGTGCTCTGCACTTAATGCTGTGTAAGAGTGTATCAGTTTTGGTGGGCCCCTCTCTCAGTCCCTCTCTTGTACAGAGACATGCCAGTGGCTACACTAAATTAAGGTGAGAAGTACAAAGGCACTGAACAGGTACAGCCCACGTACATAAAAGACAGTGGCAAAGATAAAGCTGAATGTTTCCGTGATTTTATCTGATTGTCTCAGTGGGGACGTGGTCTCTTCTAATCACAGAGTTGTTTTCAAACCCTTTTGTTCATTATTATAGTTACTGCTGTGTTCCCAGTTAGGTAATGTTAGGTGCAGACAGTTTAATTTGCCATTTGTCATTTACTCACTAATATTTAACTCAGTAAAACATCAAAACCTCATGAGCTTCATTATTATGCCAACCCTGCTCATGATGTGTGTGTTTAAACTGTAGTGTGTGTGTATGTTCGTGTGCTCAAGGGATAAAGATATGGAGTCAAAAGTAGAGGGGGAATAAATGAATGGTCCAACAGAGAGATAGTCAGTGAGTGACATGTACAGATATCTAAATTCGTTTCCATGGTGACGCAAATGCCCTGACAAGAACTGTAGAGGATGGACACTCAAACACACACACACACACACAGAGAGAGAGAGAGAGAGAGAGAGAGAGAGAGAGAGAGAGAGAGAGAGAGAGAGAGAGAAAGAGAAATAGAAAGAGAGAGAGATACACACAAAGAAACACACTTTTGGACTGTCATCTCTAAATTTAATCAATGTTGTCTAAACTCCCCATTATGAAGAGATCATCACTTCAAAGCAACATGAATAATTCATCACTCATTACTCACAAAGGAGCCATCGGGAATTTAATCAAGGAGCACACACACCTGCTGTTCGCTCCCTTTTCACTGGCACTCACCTACACAGGCCTGAACACAACATTCACAAAGAGCGTCAGAACTTGTGTGTGGTGGGATGAGGTCGGGCACTGCCTGTTCCTGCACGATAAGGCTGTCCAGATCCTGTCAGTATAATTGGGATGGGAATTGTACTGGGGAACTGCTCCAAACACTCCTTCGTCCTTTCATCGCTTTTAAAAGCCACGACAATGCACAGTTTGCACAGGATGGTTAGTGTAGTTAAAAATGTCATTTTCTACTTGTGCTGAAAAGCTAAGTAGGCTAAACCGTGTAGATATCAAATGTGAAGCTTTTTAGAAATCCACTCAAACAAAACCCTGTGTGTAAGGTAAAACAATCATCACAATCAACACAACATCTCTCTCTCTCTCACACACACACACACACACACTTTGTTGACTATTTCCAAATACCTTTGTGCAGTAGCTAATAAAGCTACAGCTACACTTAAAGGGGAAACCTGGCTTAAAATAAGCAATTTCTTAATTTCATTATTATTAATAATGTTGTTCTATTTGTTGTGTAATGTTCTAAACTTGTTCTAAAAGTGTTGACAACACTGTTCAGGTTGTAACTGAGAATTAGTAGTAGATTGACCCCAGGGAGAAGAGGGTAAGCTCAGCAGCTTTAGGCTGCCCCCTCCATCTTAGTGTAGACTCGCTATTTATCCAGTAACACTATTAAGAAGCTCCCTTCTGTACTTTTCCTTTATGAATGAACGGAATGAGTAGCAGCCGTGTGAGCTTTGTATGGTCCGTGTAGTAAATAAACTAGCCCCCGTGTAGCCCACTCCTGAGCATGTGTCTTGAGTGCTAAATGCTAACGGCTTACTACACACCACGCAACCTCTAGGACCGGCGCTTCCTAATTCCCCGCCCTAAAGGTGAAGTTAGTACAACCCAGTGTTACACAGTGTAAAACACACACACACACTTATATCCCTATCTTCATGGGGTTTTCCACAGGCTATGAGACTATAGTTCAGTGATTTTAGCTTAATGGTTTATACATCTGTACTAAAGTAAACCTAATGGCTAATTCAATGGACTGTATACAGTATGAAGCCTATACAGACAGGTAGGCCCATTAACTACTTTCTATCAGATATAGTAACTTTGCCATCTACTGTTCAAACCAAGACATTGCAGGGAGAAGCAAAGGCCTTTAGGACATGGAGCTGTAATAATTATTACTTAGTATACAGTAATCCCTCGCTATTTCGCGGTTCATGTTTCGCGGATTCGCTACTTCGTTCGTTTTTTCAAAAGGGCTTTTTTTATTATCCTCTTGTTTTAGACTAGGCCTGTAGGTGACCAAATATATCATTTACAAGTATTTCTTACGTACAGTACGTGTATTGTTCATGTCCACATCCGAGTGAAATTTACTTACGCTAAATCACAGCTTAGGAATGACTCTATTTAAGAAACTGGTAGGATATCACATGTAGTTCCAGCTGAAAAACATTATAGAATGACTGTTTAATGCAAAGGGTGGGTTGTTAACGGCACAGGGAGGGTTTTAAAAGTCCAAATACTCGTGAAAAACATAAACAATATCTCTCCTCTACTTCGCGGATTACTGTACTTTCACAAGTTTCAAACAACATTAATGGCTTGCTACATCATTAATTTATGTCTGCATTCATTTACCAGAGGCTTTCTGTCTTATTTTCCGACCGAGATATTAACTGGATTATTTGGCTGCATGTAAACGAACATGAGCACAGTCCAGGACGTATTCTTATCCAGAAAAATGTACAATTCTAAGCATGTTATGGGCACTGTAGGTTTCCCCAAACACACTGTGTACTATGGTGTGCTTACCTAGGCAGGGAACTGAACCCTGGTCTGCAGCGTTAGCCTTATTAATGATGGGAATTTCGGCTCTTTTTGGGGAGCCGCCTCTTTTGGCTCGGCTCTTCATAAAGAGCCGGCTCTTTCGGCTCCTAAAAGGCTCTTTGTTTAACCACTTTTTTCCACTGATACAGAACAATATTACCTACATTTTAAATGACTATATGGACAAAATATTATTGTTCAATATTAAAAATAATAAATAGTGTTGCAATGGCCAATTGTTTTAATGGTTGTCTTTTAATAAATTTTGATTGCACTCACACATTCAATTGTATAAATAACTGGATTTTTATTTAAACATTTTAATAAAAAAATCACTTGTAAACTCTGAAATATAGCCAATGGAAACCAAAAGGTAGGTATTACAAAATAGCTTATTAAATTAAATAATCATCCATGTCTGATTAATAAAATAAACAAATACAGTGGAACCTCTACTAACCAACTTTCCAAGATACGAACCAGGCATTTGAATATTTTTTGCCTCCACCAATGAACCACGACTCTAGAAACGAACCTGAGCCTTCACCGAGCCGGCGGCTGGAAATGGCCCCTGACCCCAATAGGTGAGTCTCCCAGCGCCCAGACTTGAGTCATTGACCCATTTTCTCTCGTTTTCTTGACCATCAAGCTTTTAAGATTAGCGAATTGTAGTTTTAACAATTTAGCATTAGTGTAAATCGAAGACATCAAAATTCGTGCTAAGTTAAGCCGTATCTACGCTTCGTCTCCCCACATTCACCACCTACTCTCCGTTATTCCACCCACCCCACCTCCCGTCATACAGCCAGTGCCTGTGTTACTTCTCCAGCCCGTCGTTTATTACTGTTACCACTGTATTTTTTTTTTTTTATTTTTTTTTTAGTAACGCTACATGTATTTTTTTACTAATTTGAGAGTGTTGTAAACATATATCAGTGCAAAAAGGGTGACTTTCGTGGTGGGGGCTGGAACGCATTAATTGCTTTTCAATTATTTTAAATGGGAAAAATTGACTCAAGAAACGAACTTTTCCACTTACGAACCGGGTCACGGAACAGATCAAGTTCGTAAGTAGAGGTTCCACTGTACATATTAATATTAAATATCTAAATCTGTATCTTAAATATTAAATATTTTCCACTGTAAAGTTCAAAATATTTAACTGATTTAACATTTTCTTGAACTATTTTTTGGAAGGCAGATTGGCATTCAGGAAAACCAAGTGTCTCAGCTTTGCTTGTTGTTCTCTGATTGGTTTAATGACAAGCCTTAGAAAAAAATGACTCGGTCTTAGACGGGAACCGGCTCTCATCGTTCACTTACAAGAGCCGGCTCTTTGAACCGGTTCGTTCGCGACCGACACATCACTAAGCCTTATGCTAAATATGAGCAGCAATCACCGATCTAGCTAATGTTGATGTCTATAGTTAGTAACAATGAATCACAAAACACTTTTACTTCAGATATTTGTTTTAAGTACCTTACCACAGATAATGTGTAGAGCCCAAGCTTTATCAGTATTTTGCCTGAAGTAGTTTATTCAGCTCCCGGTCTTTTGGATCAACTGCTGGTACCTCTGGAGGTCCAGATGGTGATAGTGAATGGGACAAATATAAACTTTGAGTTGGTTACAGTTTCAAGGTAAAAACGTCTGGATGGACTCATACTGCCCCAAAACTTCTATATATTATTCAGCATTTATGAGCCTCTAACAGATGTGCAAGTCACCCACGCCATGGGCACTAATACAGCCCCACACATAACAGATGTTGGCTTGGGAACAGTGTGCTTAGCTGGATGGTTGAGCTCATAGGATGGGGCATTTTTGTTTTCAAAAAAGAATGTCAAATTTGGACCACAGCGGTATTTCTGGGTCCTGTTTTGTTTCTTCGTTGCATGACAGAGTTTTACCTTGCATTTGTGGATGCAATGATAAACTACGTTTAATAACAATGGTTTTGGTTAAGTGTTACTGCAATAATTTCCACTAGAGAAATATATCAAATTTTTAGGACCAGAAGACCACAGTCAGCCAGCATTGGCTTTAGGCCTTGTCTCTTGGATAAAGAGATTTCGCTGAATCTTTTAATAATACTATTAATTGTGAATAATGAAATCCCCAGGTTCTTTATAATTTTAAGAGGAACAGTATTCTAAAATTTGCCCAACTTTACTTCTGAAAGACACAGCCTCTGAGAGATGTTCTGATTTTATTCATAAATACTTGAGTAACTCAAGCAGGTATAAAGTTTACAAATAAAATAAAGACGTGAATAAAGATGTTAATATGAACATACAACAAATATGTGACAGCACAGATCATGTGACACACCTAATCAATATGAGAAGAGGCTACCCTGTTAAAGGACACCCCTAAGTTTATACTAGTAAAAATACAAACACAAAATATTACAATCATATCATTTACTATTACATATTAAATATAACCCAGTTATCCACAGGCACACAGATCTTTCAGTTGTCTTCTGATTCAAAAAGCTTCATCCTCTCCTGAACAGACAGACCATCCCTTAGACTCTGAAAAAAAATAAAGAGAGACAGACAGAGGGAAATAGCGATGGAAAGTTAACATTATATGAAATTGATTTGCCAATTGTATTATTTTACCCAAATGCTGCTCAATGTTCTAACCTTGGATCTGGTTGGATGCCTTCTTTTAGAGCGCTCCCTCATGAATTCAGGATTACTTCTGGACTTTATCAAATCTGTAATGCACACATCAAAAATATCTGACTGTTTAACTCAAGAAAAGTCAGACACCACACTTCACTTATTTTATTTCCCATAAAACTAGCCATAAGTCATACATTTTTCAGCATTGGGAAAAATGTGGAAAGAATAATTAACATAAAATTATGCAGAAGCTTCGCCAACTAAATACAGTTTAAGATATCCAGTCTTTTTAACAACTTCTATTTCTTTTAGCAGACACTTGCATTCAGTCAAAGAAATCTCTAGAGAGATTTGTCCATACTTCCAAAGTTCATTCATTCATTATCTGTAACCAGTTATCCAGTTCAGGGTCGCGGTGGGTCCTACCTGGAATCATTGGGTGCAAGGCGGGAATACACCCCGGAGGGGGCGCCAGTCCTTCACAGGGCAACACAGACACTTTTGAGTTTCCAATCCACCTACCAACGTGTGTTTTTTTGGACTGTGGAAGGAAACCGGAGCAAACCCACGCAGACACAGGGAGAACACACCAAACTCCTCACAGACAGTCACCCGGAGCGGGAATTGAACCCACAACCTCCAGGTCCCTGGAGCTGTGTGACACTACCTGCTGCGCCACCGTGCCGCCACTTCCAAAGTTAATTTAGGTAAATTAATGTCTAGTATTGGTGTATCAGATTGAGAAAAAAATAAAAATAAAGTTTGGTCTCTGACGTTTGCACAGTATCATCTGTGCAAAAACCACAGTGTGTGTATAGGGAGTATGTTAACTCACCAAATGTGTAGCATTGAGAGCTGTAAGATTCAGCTTTGTCTTTAGCACAATCACTTGGACATTTTGCTCCTAATACCTTCAACTCTTTCTGGAGTTCATTGGAGTGCTGAGGACACACACATACAAGGAAAGTGAAAAATGGAACTGTAAAATCTAATAGTGTTAATTATTTATATCCAGCAGTAAAGAGTAGAAAATTAGAAGTATTACTCTGTTGGCTGCCTGGAGCTCCTCTTTCAGTGAGCTGATCTCCTGCTTCAGACACTGAATTTCAGATTCCTTTACTCTCAGAGTCACCTACACATCAGAAATCACACATTCACACACAAGCACACATACACAGTTTGTGTCTGTATTATTTTCAAAAATTTTACAAGCTACATTGCAGCCTCATTTACTCAACATACTGTAAAACGACAAGTGCCAAATTGGAAAAGCAGGATGGGGACGGCTACTGTGACTACTTTTTACATGAAAGGACTCACAGGAAACTGTAGGCTGCACATTGCGATCAAATTTAATATTTTTAATCAGGTGGTACAACATTGGTGTGCAACACGTATTACTCAATTAAGAAGTTTGGTATAAATGTCCAAACATAGCAAATTTACCTGTGCATACACCAAGGTAGCACACAGAAAAAGAAACAATAAAATGCATTTGAGGAGGATGCATTCAAACAGTCCAAGATATCAGCAATTTCCAAACAAGGGGATGATGTGAAATGCTGACAGGAACTTAGCATTAGTTCGTAATAAGTTGATTGTCTTGGTAATGCAAAATTAAAGCTTGATAAATTCACTTTTCTCCAAGGCTTTTTCACTATTTCATCAGCAATGGGAGATAGATTTTACCTCTAGTTGATAAAGGTCTTTGCCCTGAGAGAGTTGTCCTTGATCCACTCCTCCATTAATATATGACTGCATGAGTGAGAGTTCAGCCACCAAGCGCTTATTCAGCTCCTACAATATTGGGAGTGGAAAAAACATGTATAATTAAAATTTTGTATTGTTTAATACTGTAGTTAAATATGTATTAATGCAGGTGTCACATTCACCGAAACCTGTTACACACTCAAATTGTAGGGCATTTCTTCCCTGTGCCTTACATAAAGTAAACCATTATATTTTAAGTTGTAGGTATGTTTAAAATTTAGGGTGTGGTAATGGCTAAGCTTTTTTTTTAGTTATAATTAAGATTTTTAAGGTTTTTAAGTGTCCACAGAACATAACGCCTATGTAAAAACCCCACACTTCACGAAAGCATATCTAAATGTGTTTAAAATGCATAATATTTGATTTAATAACAATTATTCATTCATTTTCTTTATCTGTTTATCTAATTCAGGGTCGCGGTGAGTCCGGTGCCTACCCGGAATCACTGGGCCCAAGGCAGGAACACACTCTGGAGGGGGTGCCAGTCCTTCACAGGGCATCACACACTCAGACCTACGGACACTTTTGAGTCACCAGCCCACCTACCAATGTGTGTTTTTGGAACATAGGAGGAAACCGGAGCAGAAACACAGAATCACAGAAACAAACTGTGTGTGTGGTAAGGAATTCACCTGATTGCGTGTGTGGAGCTCTTGGTTCTCTCTCTCTGTGGAGCTCAGAGCTTGTTTCTCTCTCTCTATAGTTCGACTCAAGTGGGCATTCTCCAAACATTTATGAGAATACTGCTCAGACAACACCTCCAGCTCCCTGTGCAATGACTTTAGCTCCTCACTGAACATAAAAAAAAAAAAAACAACACTCGCACACATGAACAAGCGAGCGAATACAAGGTTGGAGGAAATATACATCAATAAATACTGATTAGTATGAGTATGTGAGATATGTTTTCTGTACTAAAGTATTAAAAAACGTATCCTTGACTTGTCAGCATGCATAATAAAGGATGAAATCTAATAAGAAACATTTACTCAAACTGAGCTTGAAGCTTGCAGATGTCTGTGTTGGCTCCACTTTGCTGGGCTTTCTGTCTCTTCTCCAGCTCCTCTTTATGAGCTTTGCGCATGGCCTCAATAGCTAAATGCACACACAGAAACACAATAAATAAACCAGATTTAAGTATAAATTATATGAATTTAGATTAATGCTAGCCAAAATAAGAGCATAGTTTAAACATATTACGCAATATTCTTTAGCATTATGCTCCTCTGCATGCATACCCAAATATTTCATACAACCAGTGGAAATACCAAAGATATCAACTAGTCCTGAATACTTCAATCCACTGGTGTAAATACTAATACATATATCTGTCATTTGATGCAGGTATATTCCACAAGACAGCATTATCCTGAGAGATGTAGTGAATAGCTGGAGTAGAGTAATACCAGCAATTGTGGCATTGGTTTCCTCCTGCAGTACTTTCTCTCTTTCCTCTGTCAGCTGTTCCACCTCTCTTTCATGCTGCCGTTGCATCTCCTCAATCACTCTCTGATGGCTCTGCTCCATGCTGCTGAAGCCAAGCTCACAAGTAGCCTACACACATGCAACACAATTTAGAATCAGAAAAAAAAATGTTGCATGTTTCATATTAAGTGTTCTTTTAAAATTTGGATATCGGACATAAAATGCTATACTGGATTAAATGGAAAAGTGATTCCAGTATAAACTGTGTTTTCATTAAATTATTATTTTAACAATATGGATGGAATATTATTAGAAGCCATCAGAACATTATTTCTACTAGCCATTAAGTTTGTCATTAAGTGAATTCTGCTTCTGCTTGCAATCTGTCAGAAAGACTGCATTTAAGTAAACAACACATGATCAGAATTGCATTATATTACTGTTGTTGTCCTTCACATGTTCTACCTTCAGTGTCTCCAGCTCCTGCTCATAAACCTCCCTCAAGGAATGAGCACCTCCACTTTGAAGCTCATCTTCCAAGCAGCTCACCTGTGCCTCCAGTTCTCTGATTCGCTCTTTCAAAGCACTCACACAATTGTTTTCATCTCCATCACTGGACTCTGAAGGGGTTTTAGCCTGTGGCTGACTCTGGCTATAGTATCCATGGAGACGAGTCATTTCCTCTTCATGGATTCGCTGAAGCTCTTGGAGCTTCTCTTCAAACTCTGCCTCAAGTCTGTGCACCTCCTGCCCCCTCATTTGGGCATCGGTTTCTGCAGAGACACGCCCCAGCTCTGCCATTTCAATAACCACACGACCTTCACGCAGCTTCTCTTCGTAGCGCTCGGACTGTTCCTGAAACAGTGCCTCCATGCTGCGACACATAGCACGGCTTTCACACATGGCTCGTTCCCGCTGCTCTCGCAGGAAGTGCAGTTCTTGTTGTAGACCCAATCTTAAGCGGCTTGTCACATATGCCAGAGTGGCCCGCGACAGGACGGTCCTCAAGACAGCTGGAGGAAGTTCAGGCATCATGTCTACATCTCTGTTCTCAGGCTGAAGCTGAACAGAGAGGGCTTGGAGTGACTGGGCCTGCAGGCGAAGTTCTGCTGCTAGGCTCTCGCTGCCCATGCATTGAAGCTCTGTGTCCCTTGGGCAAGACTTGTCCTCTGGGCCCTTTTGGATTTGTACACTGTATGGGGCCAGCTCAGGTGGGCTGATGTCAGCTAGCCTGAAATTTGGCTTAAAGCCCATTGCTCCTGTTGTACCAGGTGGTGTCACCTCAGTCACGAGCCAGGGTGACAGATTAGGGACATCTGATCCCTGCTGATCTTCTGAGTTGCATCTGTGGAGAGTGTAAGTGAGGTATGCTAGTTCTGCTCTCACACACAGTCTGCAGATATCAATCTGGCCCAGTGTGAACCCATCTGTTTCATCCAGTTCCTGATAGCAGGTGAAGAATTGTGAATAGTTCCCTGTTACTGTGCTTTCTTGGATCCCATCTTGAGCTTCTCTCAGTGCCTGAGCCTGGACTTGCAGATCAAAGAGTTTTGAAAGTAGTTGCCTACTGGGTCGCTCTAAGGCAGAAGCCATCCTCTGGATCACCAGTGCCTCTAGGGACAAGATGCGACTAGAAAGAGTCAACCTCCTAGTTGGACCCTCACTCTCTTCTTGCAGGTTTTGTTGAAAATCCGACTCCATTATTCCATTAGTTACTGTATTATCATGGGATTTTGCAGCAGTCCTGTCTGACCTGATCCCCTGTCTGTAATGTGAAGCTTCACTACGTAGTTTCTTATCTAGGACATCTGCTGTTGCTTCAGCACTCAGGAACTCAGTGGATTTCGGCATGTTCCATGGAATTTCACCATTGAGAGTACGAAACTGTTGCTGCTGCTGCAGATGCATGGTGATCTCCCGGAGCCTTGCTTCTGTGTCACACAACTTGCCCTCCAATGCTTGTATTACTGAGATCACTCTTTCTGATTCATCTCCTTGAGGTTGCGCTTCTGTTTCACCCGACCTGCCATTCTTTACTTTCTGCCCAATGTCAAGATTGCCAAACAAATCTTGTCCATAACCCAGTCTGTCATAAGTGACGCTGCTCTTCTGAAGATGGCTCTGAGCTTCTTTGAGCCTGCATTCAGTCTCTTCCAAACTGGTGCCTAAGGCAGCCATTTTGACAAGCATTTCTTGCAGCTCCTGCTCCTTCTTGTTGAGCTCCCGTTGTTGTTGCTCCAGTTGTGTTCTAAATCGTTCCTCACAAACTCTCTCACAATCCTGCAGTGAACCACGTGCACACTCCAGCTCCTCGCACACTCGCTCGTAGTCATGCTCCATATCGTAATACAATGTCTCCTCATGTCGTAGACGTGCCTGCAGTCGGCCAACCTCACTGTCAGACTCTTCCAGCTGGTTCTGCAGCTCCTGGCACTTCTTTTCCAACTCTTGCAGTCTGCCTCCAACAGGTACATTTTGGAGCTCTGTTTCCATTTGCTGCAGCCGCTCCTCCAGTTCTTTCCCACGCTTCTCTGCATGGTCTAGACTGTCACTAAGGCTCCTTCTCTCCCTCTCTTGACTCTCCTGGAGCAGGCGCAAGTGTCTCTCCAGGCGTATGTCCTTCAGAGCCTGTGCCTCTTCGGTTGCTTTTAGACGTCCTGCTAGATCTTCCACATGGTTACGCATTTCCTCTAGAGCATTGTCCTTTTCTCTCAAAGTGGCTTCTGCTGTCTGTAATCTTGACTCTGTCTCATGTAAGCGCTCCTGACTGGCATTCAGTTCATCCTGTAGGTGGGCTTCAGAATGTTTAGATTCCTTTACTTCCCTCTCACATCTCTCAAATTCACCCTTCAGTTCACTGCGGAGTGTTTGAAGCTCTTGTTCCCACTCCCATTCTGTCTGAACTGAGGATGATGAAAAGGACGGAGGTGATGGTGAGGTAAAAATATCCATCTGTAATAAAAGGATAAAGCAGTATGTAAGGTGGACCTGTTGGCTGAATCATACTGTAAAATAATATTTAATTAAAGTATGCAGCCAGCCATTAAATTATAGTTTAATTAGCCAGCAATTAATAGTGAAAGAGCAAACAAGAATTTTTAGATTTTTAATAGAAATGTTAATACATTATATTCATTTATTATCTGTAACCCTTATCCAGTTCAGGGTCGCGGTGGGTCCAGAGCCTACCTGGAATCAATGGGCGCAAGGCAGGAACACACCCTGGAGGGGGCGCCAGTCCTTCACAGGGCAACACACTCACTCATACCTACGGACAATTTTGAGTCGCCAATCAACCTACCAACGTGTGTTTTTGGACTGTGGGAGGAAACCAGAGCACCCGGAAGAAACCCACGCGGACACAGGGAAAACACACCAAAATCCTCACAGACAGTCACCCGGAGTGGGACTCGAACCCACAACCTCCAGGTCACTGGAGATGTGTGACTGCGACACTACCAGCTGTGCCACCATGCCACCCACATTATATTCAAGGCTCCAGTATTTTTTTTCCAACAAAAGTAACAGGCATAAATAAAACTGCCATAAATTAGGTTTGTTCACCAAAGAACTCCAACTTACCACATTTTATAAAACTTAATTTTCCAATAAATGATATGGGTACCTGTCTCTTCTCTTCTTCAGGCTTAGTTTTAATCAGTGTTTCAGAACTTTCAGAAAAAACACCCACACCATCAACATCACTTCTCTGAAGAGTCTGTTCTGAGGCAACATGAATGTGAGGCAGTGAAACTGTGGCTTTTTCCATGCCCATTTTCATGTGTAGAGCCTGTAAATTGAATTTTAATTCCTGAAAGGAAGGTTTCTTTGTCTCTGTGGGTTCTTCATTTGCTGAGGTGGGGGTCGGTTCTTCAGGAGATGATGCAGGTGCTGGGGGGACTCCAACTCGCTCTGGTCTGCTCTGTGATACCCTGCTGAAATCCTCCCTTTTCTGCCTGTGATGGAACTCTGCCCAGTCAAATGTTTTGTAGCGGCCCTCTTTCCGACGCTCACTAATACGGCTCCGCTTCTCCACCTCTGAGCAGGGTGTGTTTGAAATTGAAGAACCTTTATATCCAAACACAGAATTTGATGCCATCTTCTGAGATTCAGCACTGAGAGAGAACACAAAGTACAAAAAATGGATCTCTTAAGAAAATATTTCACACAAACCCCAGAAACATCTCATACTAATCCACACCTGGATTTTTTAGAAGCATTTTTCCTTGTGTAGCATGAGGAAAGAAAGAAAAGAATGAATTTAAAAAACAATTGAATGAATGTATCTATAATTATAAAAACATACAAATTGTGTTTGTTGTGTCTTTGCATTTCTGTAACAGATAATGGCCTGAAAGTTGTACCTTGTTACGTCAGGTGCGACAGGTGGTCGAACATTCTTCATTACTGCTTGAATCCAGTTCCGACGTATCCCATAAGTCATCGCGCAGAGAGTAAAAACACCATCATTGGTCTGTACACAGAGAACATGGCATTACACCACACACATACAGCACTGAAAAAGACGTATGATTTGAATGTGCTCACATGAATCTGAAAGCCATAGTTCCTCTGCACAGGAAAGTCTGTGATGTCATAACAAGTGGAGAGGTTAATCTCACCATCCAGATCAGCTGCCTGGGAAATAAGAACAAAAAGCAACTAAGGACTCTAGCATTTATTATCAATGGTAAATAATTATATGAATGTGAGCATTTTCGTGCCTGCATGAAGTTCTTAAATAAATGTATAATATTACATTGTCGTGAATTGCAAAGCAATTACAATTTGTTTATCAAATTAGATGAAAAAGCCTATGCAGATATAAAATACTTTATTGCAGAGTTACTATAGCCTATGCCTATGTTTGATAGTTATATTAGGCTTATAGAAAATTCACAAGGCACACTAGACATCTGGATCTTTTATCACCTTGTAAGACAGTTTAGTCCAATAAAAAAATTAAGATAAAAATACAGGGTTAAAATTGTGCTAAATTACATGCAACTCTCAGGACTAAGAAAATCTGGCCAACAATATTTATCCTACCAAATGTAATCATACCTCCTCAGCAATTGAGTCCCTGTAGAACCTTAAAGTCTGGTCAGTAAGGACAAACCAATGCTTCCTCCACTGCAAAGAGATGAGAAAATCAAACACATGCTAAATTCCACTGCAGAGACATTTACAAACATTTGGGCTTCATTGCAGTTACCTTTCCATCTTCTCCCAGCCTTGTCATCCATCCCTTTTTAAAGTTCAGTAAGTCTGGCTGAGAGGACAGAAGACCAGCATTATCGACTCATTCAGTTTCTTTAAACACTATTAAGCTTTAAAGCAGCACTAGGCAACATTTGGCATTTTTGCTCCTGTAATTTGTGCATAAATCGTGCATTCTAGGGTGTGTAGGGTAGGGTGTGTTTTCCTACCTGCCTCCAAAAGTTACATAGTGCAGTTTCAGCAATGCTAAGATGTGAGTAGCAATGACAGAGACTCCCTATTACAGGACAGCGACGCATCACAATGATACTGCTGTAATTTTAAGGTAAAAAAAATACTACTCAGTGTTGCTTTAACTCTATAGTCCAGGTCCCACAATTTGCAGGTTGCTTTAATAACATAAGTATTGTTCAACTTGCCGATATGAATCACTAACACACAACAATAACATAGAAAGATCACCTCCTCAGTCTCCTCAAAAATTCAAAATCCCTTTTGAAACATGCAGATGTAAAATACAACTCTTATTGTGAGTATTGTCAATAATATGATCCTCATCACCTTGTTTGACTACACTGTGTATAAGCTGTACTCACTGCGGGGGTTTGTTCTGCCAGATTGCGCTCCAGTGATTTGGAGCGCCGGCTGGTGGAGGCTGAGCTTCGTGTAATATCAGATGCATCACGATGATGAACTGACATCTGCTGACAGAAACTCACAAAACTAAGTAATTGCTAAACCAAGAGCAGATAGAATTTTGAACATCATTTATACAGAAAGATAATTAAAATTACTAAAACATTCCACATTTGCTGTTGTTATGCACTAAATTCATCAAGTCCTGAAATACCTCGGCTGTGCTTCGACTTGCTCTATTGTTATGCTCTTGTTCAGAAGTGGAGGGTGATGATGACGAAGAGGAGTATATCTCACTGGCATTAGAATGCATTCCATTTTCCTTCTCAAACTTTTCAATCACTTCAGATCTCCTAAAACACACAAGACCAATATTTGTGGTGCATTTCCATAACATACAAAAATAGTATATAAATATATTATGTAACATATCATAACATTGAAAATGGAATAGGTGACAGTTAATGTAGCTGATGGTGACATTAATGTAGCTGATGGGAATGAACATGGCAGGGTTGATTTCAGCAGTTAGGATGTCCTATAAAACAAAGAACCAAACATAAAAGGGAATGAGCATATAGCATGAATTCATGTATTTATTTATTTTTAAACAACAGTGTGCGTTATGGACAGTTTACATAGATTGTGATTAGGACTTTTAATATTAATTCACCCACCCAAAGGTGGTGCCATAGAAATGTTGATGTTATAATAATACAGTGGTGCCTGTATGCCTCTTACCTGCGCAGTTTTCCAAACAGACGATGAACCTCTTCTCTTCCAGGGCTGAGTGTTCTCTGTGTTTCTTCTCTTCCAGGCCTCAGCATGTGTCAGATAGAAATCTCTGCTTCTGACTATGCTCCTGTGTTGCATGACCTACCGGTCCCTGCCAAAATAACTGCTAACAGTGCACTTGGAGGTGCATGCAGAGGATCAAGAAGCTCAAGATGCAGGGGAAAGGGAGTAAGGGGAAAACAGTGGTTTCATCACTCAGAGGCGTCACACCTGTAAGGTGGGTCACAACATGCACGTGTGTCCTCGGTGTCAGATCTCGTTTTCTCCAGAGAAGAATATCCACTCTCTGCGCCCACTTGAACTTTAATATCTGAGATAGAGGTAAAAATGAGGACAATTCATGGATATCAAGTGCATTCCCTTGCAAATCAGTATAAGTGTAGGTGTACAGAAACTGCCCACAGTATGAAAATAAATAGCTAGTGAAATGTTACACACAGTACGCATCAGCAACTTTGAAACAGTGAGTGCCTTTAGATACATTAATCTATTCTGGCACCTAAGACATGACCTACCACCCTTAAGCTAATGGTTCTAACTCATTTACTGCCACTGTAACTGGCAGGGAGGCGTGGTGGTCATTATTGTGTGAACGGGCAATTGCTAAAAAAGGTACTGAGCAGGCTCTATTAGATAAATCCACATTAAACCAATACATTTTATATGACCTGATACTCATCTGCACAAAGCTTTATACAAAACAAAGGATTGAAGAATTGAAGAATACAGTATTGGGAAATGTTAAATAAAGCAATATGTTATTATTAAAACATTACAAATAATATATTTAATATAATAAATTTACTATTGCTCATTATCAGACTTCCCCAGCCCCGTGTCAACACTTACCGTTTGTGTTTGAGTTGTAGGGGATCTGACTAAGTGGTGAGGACAGAGCGGAGCTGATCGAGGAGGTGGATGGGGAGCTGCTAGTGCTGTTATTGGTGCTGATGCTGTCCTGTAGGACCCTACCTCTTTCAATAAGCTCTGCCCTTTCTTCCGGAACATCCCTCCCTAGAGAGGAGGGCACTGAGGAGCTTCCCCCCTCAGCTCCCAGTAAAATCTCCCTTCTGTTTTTACTACCGCGTCCACCAACACTGCTTACTTTAGCACATGTGCTAGCTCGCAGGCTTTCACCACTGTATGCTTTAATACTGAAGCTAATGTTTGAACTGCTTGCGGTATTTGCAGCTCTACTATTACCTTTACAACTAACAATGGGATTCAGATTTTCAGTGCTACAAGCGATACAACCAATGCTAGTCTTTTTAGTGTTGTTTCCAAAGCTGCTACCACTGCTATTACTGCTTATGCTACTACAAATTGCACCATTATTACTGTTAATGATATCACAACCACCGCTACTCCTATCAGAGTTTATGCTACTACAGCTAGCACTGCTGCTGTAATTCTTCACTGTACTATTGTTATTATTCATACAGCTGGTGCTGCCATTAGGGACTGGGACTCTCTCAGGTCCGTTCTGCTTAGGAAGGCCAACCTAGAGAGAGAGAGAGAGAGAGAGAAAGAGAGAGAGAGAGAGTCACAAAAGTAGCTGCCATGATTTGCTCAATATGTTCACAACTTTGTAGAGCTCTCATCAATACTGAATTAGGTTCCTATTAGGTATGTGCATTGTGAACACAAACAGTCAGTTATTGTCACCATGCAAAAGAATGAAATTGAGAGCTCTAGAGCAGCTGCACATGAGAAAAAGTTCACCATGCACCAGCCAAAGGGTTGGCTTGAGAGGTGTTAAGTCCCCCCACTCTGGGTTCTGGATCAGTGGAACTACATTCCCTGGAGTGATGAACCACTGTTCACTACATTTTAGATGAGTTTGACCTTTTTGTTTTTGTGACCAAAAACGAATTATTCATCATGTGGATCACATCTCAAATAAAATTGCACTAACTAATTTTTCACATTGTAATTCTTTTTGATTTACTGTGAAAATGCATGAGTTGAAGTGGCTATTTTTTATCCACTGAATCATAAACCCATATAAAATTGCCTTCCAAAGAACATATACGCCAATTACATGTTTATATTCACTGGTTATTTGTTAATTTCAAAGTTTGAAATAGCTAAATTGGCCAAGACAACCAGCACAAAGTATCATTAGAATATCTGCATATTTTGGTACATGTCAGCCATAAAGACTGTAAATCAAACTTTTGCAGGTTGTGCAAGCAGATACATGCTTGCAGCAAAATCCGATTGCTGCTGCTAGGACAGGAAAAGCCACACACACACACACACACACACACACACACACAGCAATTGGATTTCATGCATTGTGGGGACAATACATTGATTTATATTCATTTTCTGGAGACTTACCATAACCATAAGTACTACTTACCTAACTCTAACCCTGATCTTAACCTGAAATATTTCTTCATCTTAAAATGTAATGATTTACATTATGGTACCATGTTTGTCCCCACAATGTGAGTGGGTCAAAAGATTGGGTCCCCTCACTGTGAGTGAAACCTGATACACAGACACAGACACACAAACACTGACATTAAGCTTTACAAATGCACCTTGGCCACGCATGGCCAATGCCCTCCCCCTCCAGTGAACCCTACACCGTCCTGTTAATCCCAATGGGATCACCCAAGTTAATACCGTTAATGTTCCATCCAGCCAACCCTTTGACATATACACACATACACACACACACAGACCAACAGGAACAATTGTAATTCATCCAAACAATTAAGTGCAACATTAAACAATGACTCACTCACTGTTTGTCCATTACTCACACGCATACACACACACACACACACACACATAATCAAAATGGTCTGCTGTCAGCAAATGGAGGTGGAAGAGCCAGTGAGGGAGAGGGAGAGAAGAGATTAGTAAATCAAGTGGACAGAAAGATGTGCGCAGCAGTCAGAGCTGTAATTAAACTAGAGAAGGAGAGCTTTGTTGCTGGACATTTAAAGGGGCACAACTGTGCTAGGTTACACATCAGGTTCTTGAATGTCTTATAAACAATAATCATGTAGAAAATCATAAAAATAAGTGCCACACAGTATTTCCACCAGTCCCAGTCAATACTGAATTCCCTGCAGCATACAGATTTTGCACTCTATTTTATTTTATTTTTATTAAAAATAATTGAAATGCAAAGCGTTTGTGTAAATATGAAAGAATCTAACCTACAATAGCATCCTGCACAAAGATAACCCAGTGTGTTTGTCTTGCTGCTGAAAAAAATGGAAGCCAGACATTTCCTAATACTTGTAACTACCATAATGCAAAATGAAATACTGATATAAGTATATGCTATACAAAGTAACATTATTGGGCCTGGAAAATACTTTTGTAAAATTTTAGTAAAATAATTTCAGTGATGGATAAATTTCACACTTTATTTGTGTTCAAAACTACTATATGAAAGTAACACAGGTGAAGGAACATACCGCAAGATGAGTCTCTCTCCTTCTTTTCTTCTGGTTTGATTTAGCACCATTTCGGCGAAGAAGCATGTTTTCCTCCCACCTGTTAAAGAAACCTGCATTTACACTTACATACAGCATACAGTACATGCATATTTTCCAGTGGTAGATTTTGCAAATACAGTACTCTTTTCCCTACAGATGAAAAATGATAAACTTCAGACAGTACTGTATATGCACTTTGCAAATGTAAATAAATGTAGATATAAATACAGTGCTACTTTAAAAAGAGCTAAACTACAACAAGTACAATTATTAACACTTTTTCATTACACAGCTAATACAATTCCTAGTATTGCTGATTTTTATCCAGCAGAACCCATGTTAGCTTGGGAAAAAAGTTTTGAATTTCTCTTACTTCTGTTTCCTTGACATTTTTGGCCTTAGGTTGAAAAAGACATAGAGAAACTTATTTCCAAGAAATGGTGAATAAAAGGTATTAAGACGTTGAAAAATGCCGGCCAAAAGCAGTGCCGAAAAGATCTTCTAAACAGAGACGGACAGAAAAAAGACTCAAATCCCAGACACCCTCCATTACACTCTTAGCGGATTAGAGCAGCCTTGTTGAGATTTACTGACTTATAACACTTAAGCAGAGAATTACAGAGGAAGAGAGGGAGTCAGAGAAGTAGGCAGAAGAGGAAAAAACAGTAGAAACTAAAGGAAGGGGTCAGGATCTAAAACATAATGTGATCCACAGGTCTTCAGAAGTAAAGGATATCAAATTCAAACAGAAAACAAAGACAAAGAACATGGGTATAAACACTGACTGAAAGGTAAACTAAGAATCAATGTTTAAAATGTACAGGAGTAATTACAGTCAGAACGTTTTAAGGAAAGAACAGCTTAGCACCTTAACAGCAACAAAACCAAACCTGAACAAATGTTACTTTGAGCTTTGTGATGAGGCCTAATCAATGAACACTCCAGGGTTTAAGTGAATATCAACAATACAAATAAAACAACCTTCTTCTAGCATCACAAAATCTTAAGTGTACAATAATTGGTACAACATTTCTGTCTAATTAGGCTCACTTAAACAGAAGCTGGGTCAAGAGGGAGCCAGTCAAAACCAAAAATATCGTAATTCCATAATTCATTAATTTTTTTCCTAGCTGTTCATCCTTTTCAAAGTCACAGTTGGTCTGGGCCAGCCAGGAATCATTGGGCACAAAGTAGAAACACACCCTGGGTGGGGCACCAGTCTGTCAGTGCATCACATTCACATGCTCACACACAAACACACACACACACCTATCGACCCTTTTGAATTTCCAATCCACCTACCAAAATACGTACTGGGCTGTGGGAGGAAACTAGAGCACTCAGAGGAAAGCCAGGCAGAAACAGGGAGAACACATTAAACTTGTCACAGACGGTCCAGAATCCTGAAGCTGTGTGACAGTGACACTATCTGTTGCACCACTGTGCCACCCACATATACACATAAGGAAAACATAACATTATAATAACATGGAACCACTATTGACCTGGTTCTTACACAGCACTGAATTCACCATAGATACACTAATGTACACTGGCATTAACATAACAGTTGTTCTTAGACAACTCATAAAGTGAAGATGTGATATAATCTGAAATGAATGACCCAGACAAGTTCATGAAACAATGGGCATGAATCTGCAATAAAGATTTCAAACACATTTTTAAAAATGTGTTTTAAAATTACATTAAATATTTTTTAAATGATTCACTCAAACCAATAAAACAGTTCTCATACTACTGTTTCTTGCCATAGGCAAAAGTCTAATGAGTACATTACTATTCAAAACTTGCTCATTTTCAATGTTCTAATATTCTGATTCTTCTCAGTCTCAGTAATGTTGAAATAAAATAGAAATCACCTTTTGGAAAATGTATGCATTTATTAAGTACAACAGTACCATAATTTCAGGGTTGTATATTATTTATCATATGAAATCCATCTATACAAGGGTACATATGATTGATGTGAATATAGTGTCAAAGTAAGATGACGGAATGAAAATATACTGTTTTCAACAGATAAATGTGTTTTTAGCATTGTGTGTTTGTGTATTGTTCATTTTTATATGTGCCAAATTAAAAATGTCCTGTTTCTAGGATTGGATCCACCTTCCTCTTCTGTTTCGTCATCACAGCATCCAGCTCAGTGGCTTTGTTTACTTTCTAAAAGAATAAAAAAGAGAGATTAAATACTGAGCTTATACAGAAAGGACTGAGTTACATAATAGGATTTTTAGTTTTAAAATGTATGAATTGCACTGGCTTTACCTCCAGCAGGGCTTTCTGCACTGCCAGCTGGCTGTAAACTCTGGCTCCCTCTTGTGGAGAGACTGTACACAGCTCCTCTTTAGTCAGAGAGAAGAGCTGAGCTCCACTGAGAATCCCCAGACTGGTCACCGTGCTGAAAGCGAGAGATAGATAGAAGTTCTGAATATTTATATTTGTATACATTTGCATAAGTTTGTATAAATATAATTATGTACTTGGCACAAATAGACATTAGAATGGCTAGTTTTGTTTACATTCTATGTACACTGGGAAAGCTTATAGTTGTTAAATTCTGGACTTACATTGTTTCAAAGTAACTTCAAAAGGGAACAGATGTATCATAACCAACTTTGTACAATTTGTTATGAAATGTAAAATTAAGTTAAATAAAACGAGAATCAGTCAAATAATTTAAACCTAGCACTGGAGAAACTCACCGATCACTGAAACCTTTGCCTTTTAGCCACTCCTGCACCTCTCCTGGAGGTGAGTGATAGCTGATCGAGGCAGAGGTCTCAGCTCTGTTGATAACTGAAGGTCTCACTCTCCCATTGGCTAGACGCTCTGCTAGCTCATTATTCATGAGAATTACTGAGAATGAATGTAAACAGATATATGAGATGTTACCTACAGATATTTGATACAATGCTCAACAGCAGCCAAAATCATATAAATCAGGAAGGTCAAAGTTAACTATAGAATACCCTACCTAAAATTTAAATGAATGCTCCTACGTTTAGATGAATGAATTAATTAATTCATTCATAATCTGTAAGCGCGTATCCAGTTCAGGGTCGTGGTGGGTCCAGAGCCTACCTGGAATCATTGGGCGCAAGGCGGGAATACACCCTGGAGGGGGCGCCAGTGCTTCACAGGGCAACACACACACACACACACACATTCATTCACACCTACAGACACTTTTGAGTCGCCAATACACCTACCAACGTGTGCTTTTGGACTGTGGGAGGAAACCGGAGGAAACCCACGTGGACACAGGGAGAACACACCAAACTCCTCACAGTCACCCGGAGCGGGAATCGAACCCACAACCTCCAGGTCCCTGGAGCTGTGTGACTGCGACACTACCTGCTGTGTCACAGTGCCGCCCGTTTAGTGATATTTGATAGGTTTTTATATAATAAGCTTATTTTTTATTTCATTTTATATTACATTTTATAATTGATTTAATATTGTGTTCTATTACTCTGTATTGTTTTAACCACTGGTCTGCAATGCTTCAAGTTGAGGAAATGTACATTATAAAAGAAAATGAAAATGTGAATAAGAATTTAAAAAAGCTAAAAATATACCTAGCTACAAAACTGCTGCTGCAGAAAATATTACCTCTGTCTCCATCATCTCCAACAGGTGGCATGCTGTGTGGGCGCGTGTCGTTGTGGGAGTGGTTTTCTCCTGAGGAACTGGGTGCAATGTATGAGAAGCGTCCTCCTCCCGAAGGGGTCAGAGCAGTTTTCTGTAGATGCAAGATAATTTTTTTAATGTAAAAAAAAAATGAAATATTACTGTGTAAGTGTGTGTGTGCCTCACCATGGATGGGTTGCGCATTACTATATGAGAGTCTGGCTCTGTGTGGTTGACGGGCTCCAGGATGTTAGATGGAACAAAGCCAATCTGCTCATAACTGTTTCTGCACTTCCACCATCGCTTTGATGACTCTATCACCTGGAAAAGACAAACATGGATGGATCTATAGATGGATGAATGGAGTCTGCATTCCAGTCTGGGTCTCACCCATTTGATCAGTTCAAGTGCATGAATAACATTTACGTTTGAGCAATCAGATGAGTTGTATACCTGTAGAACTTCTCCATGCAGCACTGAAAGCTCGCTACTGTTCCTGGCCACAAAGTCATAGCTGCAGCGGTATAGCCTCTCCATATCTGAAGGAGGTGAATTTCCAACGCTGTAGAACACACACTAATGGTAAGCAACAGATTTGATTAATTCAGAAATGCACCTGTAGTAGCCCACCTACGGCCAGCACTTACTTTTCATCTATTGGTGAAATTGGTGGTGAGCCCTGCCTTGACACAAACTAGAAAAGTAAAAAAATAAATAAATATATAAATCCATGTGTGAGAGTTAAATATGAGTGTGTCTGCCTGTCTTTTTGTGTGTGCACAACCTGTAGGGATTCAAGCTGGGCCTCATATTTGTGTTGTGACTCGACTGGATCCTCAAAAACCTGACCGTTTGTATCACAAGCTTGAGGCTGCCATCTATCTAGGAACACTGGAGTGTATGGTGACAGTGTTGAAGCATGCTGTGAACTGAAACAGACACACAGATCAATTAATATGAATTAGTAGTAGAGTTCTATAAGATGTTGGTTCAGTTTCATATGAGGAAATGTTGTACATCATTTAATATTTTTAAAAACACATTGCCAAAACGCCTTATTTTCCTTTATCATTATTTTAATATAGGATTATTCTGCTATGATTATGTATATCATGACATATCATTATAGTAGATTCTGTTACAGTTTGGTTTTATATTAAACCACCAGTTTGAAACTGTGTTTATAATTAGCATCAGTTCCTAGGTAACGACTGATATTATATGGCAGCTGCCATTACAAATAGTTATATTTTTACTTTATTGAATGCAAAAACAAAAAATGGATACATTAGATTAACTTGTATTATATAATTTTAGGCATTCATTTCATGTTCAGATTCTGAAGGAGAGTGTGATAATAGGACTACATTAAATTCTGAACATGTTCTTTTCTTTATTTTGCAGATGTCTTTTTTTAAACACAGTAGAATATGAGGGAGTGTTTTACCAAAAATAAGACACTCCCACACAGGTTCCACTACCTAAGTATATTGTCCTGTTAGAGATTGAATTATAATGTATTATAGTCATAGCTTAATCAGGTTTAGCAGGTGAGGTGACGTTGTTTGGAGTGAGGTGTGGTCAGTCTGAGGCTTAAATTAAATCTTTTTACAGAATATTTTTGTGTTGTCTTTTTTTTTTTCTTAAGTTGTCAAAACCTGCCTTTGGAGGCATACACTAAAACAGTCAAAAATATAGTTTTGCTGATATCAATTAAAGAAATATGTTTTGAAGTGTGTGTGAAAACCTGCAATACGGACTATGACTTGGTCCAATTAGGGCCGAGGGAGATCCACAGCTCTTTCTCTTGTTCTGTGAGATTCTGCTGCAGCAGGGTCACTGCTCCACTTGTCAGAGCCGGGCTGTTCACACCTGCAGCCAAATCAGGGCCACCTGTGGTTTTTACCATCTGATGTTCACACGCGCACACGCACACACACAAACACACACACACACAGTGTTTTATGTTTCAAAGACATATTTTTCATGTGATAAAACTGATGCAAATTTTTTATGCAAATACCTAATTCTGTGAAGCTGCTTTGTGAAAACATCAGTTGTAAAAGCGTTATACAAATACATTTTATTTGATTAGACGTATTCAAAAAATTATAGCAATAGGACATATTATAATCTATCCATCCATTATCTGTAACCGCTTATGCAGTTCAGGGTAACAGTGGGTCCGGAGCCTACCTAGAATCATTGGGCGCAAGGCGGGAATACACCCTGGAGGGGGCGCCAGTCCTTCACAGGGCAACACACCCACACACTCACACCTACGGACACTTTTGAGTGTCAATCCACCTACCAACGTGTGTTTTTGGACTGTGGGAGAAAACCTGAGCACCCGGAGGAAACCCACACGGACACAGGGAGAACACACCAAACTCCTCACAGACAGTCACCCGAACCCACAACCTCCAGGTCCCTGGAGCTGTGTGACTGCGACACTACCTCCTGCACCACCGTGCTGCCCTCATATTATAGTCATATTATTAAAAAAATTATTGATTCAGTGGACTGAGATATGAATCCTTCTCATGTAAAGGCACTGAAACAGGTGTTCTGAACAAGATTTTTCAGACGGGGTAAGTGCTGTGTTGTCTGTTCTTTGTGTTATTTTGACCAAAATCTGTCAAATATGGTTTATTAAGAGCCCAGGTAAATGTGTTTACTTGTGGAAAAGGAGTACAATATGTTCACATACATAATAAATAAAAATGTAGGCTTCAGAATTAATGGGGATAAGGTTTTAAATGTGTAACATACACATGTCCAAAGGTTTAAAAAAACCCTGATCTGATTGTTGACACAGACATTAAACATTTGTTTAATTTTAAATTAATTTACATTTGTAAACTGTTTATATCTCCATAGATGAAATGAAAAGAAATGAAATGAAATGGGATGTTCTGGAGCTGATTTAACATGACCTCAAGGTCCTCATTGTCAATGGCAATGTCGACTAGAAGACTGACTATAAATCCCAAAATATAAAAAATAAGTCAAATTTTTCACTGAAATGACACTTTAAGCTAATTCTATTTATGGTATTTAACCAGATAAATTATTGGCAAAATTAGTTTGGCGTCCATTCTTAGAATCTTGCTGGAGAAAACAGCAGCATGCCAACGTAGACTCTATCTCTATGCACACATTACATTACTATTGCATAAGAGATATATACACAATCAGCCTAATTTATTCCTATGACATGTCAATAAGTCTTTATCTGGGGAACAATGAAGACCCAGCCCAGTTTCTTGCCTTTAGGCATTATTATTGAAGAACACACACATTTTACATCTACACTTCACAAATCACATCATTACGATTTGATATTGCTGGATATATGGTGAAGCAGTGGTCAATTCTAAAAAAAACTTTGCTTTACAAATAGTCTTGCAAATAGCTCCATGAACAGACTGTAGGCCAATAACTAAACTCAAAACTATTGTAAAACAACACCTCAGTAATAATACAATAGCCAGTGAGTATGCCCTGACAAGCAGCACACTTTTTACCTGCAACACTTGAAGAATAAATTCAGGCTTCTTGTGTCAAATCCAGTAAGATATAGTAAAGGAAATTAGAATATTTAAGGGAAAAAACTATGCAAAATGATTTGCACAATTAGAGACGTTTGAACAGTGTTAAAAATCCCATGAGCAAATCTGTTTATGAATTGATTTGTTACCATTTCATATAATAATTTTCCATGATGTAGCTTTCAGGTGCATTTGATGCTGTCGAGGTGTGTTTTCTACTCTTGCTAGAAATAGTTTGGTGTGCAGATGTGGAACTGAGCCCTATCTTTTACATGGAGGATGATGTTATTACCCACTATGCTATGCTAATTGCTAATTCATGCAGTTCACTTCTAAGTAGCTCATTACTTGTAAATCAAATAAGGAAACTTTTAAACGGGCGAGGCAGTGGTAGGATTTGACTACATTCAGCCATGCGAACACTGGCGAGGTCAGATGCTGATGCTAACTATTTAGGTTTGAATCACAAATAAAACCTGAACTCATCTTAAACATACTAGGCATCTCTTGGCTTTGAGCACACCTTACAGTAGGATTGAAGATAACTGAATGATTGTAACAAATGTGTACAAATATTTGCAATGCATGCAAATTGTTACAGATATGTCTCCTAAATGTTATGCTTCTTTTGTATGGATACTAACCAGATCCAGAGGAACAAACAGGTGATGAAGCAGGTCCTGTGAGCTTGGATTTGAGATCTCAGTCTTCAGTCGATCCTGAAAAATAAAATATGAAAACAAGGATGAGACAAGAGCATGGACACCATAAACAGCACTGCACTTTGAAGGGATCTTTACCAGCAGAACGAATGAGTATTTCATCTTCTGGTATATATCCACAAACTCCTGCTCTGTTGGAGGATTTGCTTCCTCTAACATCAGGTCATCTACAGCAGAAACACACCTTGCTATAAAAACAGGTTACTCATCAAAACACTTTGTACTTTTAGTGCTGTGTCCATTATCCATATATTACATTGCTGCTTGTTTTTCTTGCTCTTCTTTTTCCTGTTTTTGTTCTGGACGTGTTCTACAGCACTCCGAGCTTCAGCTGCCTGCTGTAAGCGGCCCATAAAGTGCTCCACATCAGCAAAGCAGTGGTTCAGCAGATCCTTGAAACAAATTTGACAAACAACATTCAATAAATGTTGCACTTGGCTTTTTAGCTAAAAGAGAATAATAAATATGTTATGAAACATTGTTTATTTTACTTTTCTTTTTCACAACTGTGTAAATAGTGTTCTATTACATTTGTGTAATGTTTGTTTCACCAGTTCTGGAATTCTACTGTATATAACAGAAATATATGCAGATGTGGCTTCACAATCACAATGTATTCAGTAATGTCCCAGTGAATCATTCATTTAATGTCATAAAGGTATGAAAAGGTAATCGCTCACACACAGCTTATGAAAACTCCATCTGCAAAAATTGCCAAAAGAATGGCACACTCTAGATCAGCTGCCTGAACATAACATCACCATGGATTATGTCAAGTGTTTCCTAGAGGATTATTATACCCCCTCAGATATTTGGATTTCTGGAGTGATGGGATGAGTTTTTGGGATGAGTTGAAGTGGTGTTTGTGCTCCAGAACAAATCATCCATATTCAGTACTTGACCTCACAAGTGCTTTAATGATTAAATGCTACTACATCCCCACAGTTATGTTCCAACATCCAGTGTAAAGCTTTCAGTGAAGATTAGAGGCACTTACTACAGCAAAAGGGAACAAACTACCAATTAAAAACAAGAAATGTTGAGCGAATTGTCCTTGCATTATAGTTCACTGTGAGGTCAGAGATGAGCTCTCATTAAGGCATGTGTACACACACTAGACTGATTTGAATAGATACTTACTGAGAAGTGTTCACAGTGGTGAGAATGGAAACCAGTTTTCTGAAGTATTTGATGCTTTTAAAAGATCTCTTACAGAATGCTGTTTCATTAAACACTATATTTTAATGAAGGTAATTGGCAATGAAATGTCTGAAACATATTTTGCCAGATTTAATATTTTGAAATTATCATCACTTTTTTCACTGTAGATATTGTGACCTCAGATTCAGCCTCTACAACAAAGCTTTTCATATCACACCACTCAGTGGTTGTCCTTTCACGCTCAGTGATAGGAATATGTAGAAATTTTGAAAAAAAAAATTAATTTCCCTGTACATTCTTCATACATACCACTTCTCGTGCTGGATGTATAACATATGAAAGTGTCTTCTGTCCATTTACTGCAGAAAAAAAGAAGGAAGCTTCAGGTAACTCTATACAGTTTTAAAATCACGTTTATGTTGTCTTCTTAAATACTTTTGTTAATTATTAGTAAATGTGGCTCAACTACAACCTACCCCCATCCGTTACTTTAACCTCAATAATATGACCATTTTAATGTGGCAATTTTAAATTTTCAGCAAAACAAATAATAAAAATGTTCTCATCAAGTTTTTTTTATGCCTTAGAAATATCTAGCAACCTACACAGCACACAATCATACATACCATTAATGTGAGGTTTATGAGACTTAGCATCCCCAGGCAAAGCTTTTGAGTGCTTTCGAGGAAGAGCCTGTGGAGCAGACATCTGAGAAGCCAAAAGAAAAGGAACTCAGGGTGAAAGAGAAAGAAAGCTAAAGAGGGGGAAGGGGAGAGAGAGGGGGAAACAGCGTAAGTGAGAATGAGAGATGGTTGGCATGAAAAGGAGAAACAAAGAGTGGGGAAAAAAGATACAGAGTAAAGAAGAGCGAGAGAGAGCGAGAGAAAAATGGAGACAGAGAAAAAGAAACAGGAATAAATAATTTATTAGTTAGGCCCAACAGCCTGTTGTACAGCACCCTCCAAATGACATCATATGAATTTTCCGGAAGTCGACAATGTTTAAATATCTTTTGTTTTTCTTTCTTTTATATTAACAGTAATCTAGTTCTCACGTAGTTATGCATGCTTCCTCAAGAATTGTGATGTCAGCCACCAGTTCTTTTCTAACTGCCACTAACACAATGTCATTGGACACATCACCGTGCTTGGAGGAGAACGCTAACTACACTATTTTGTTAGCTTTCTAGAGTGAAGAGGGATAAGCAAAGACCACCCTCTGAACATGTATAGCTAAAGCATCCCCTAGGCTCAAACTTGTGATATTGTGCTCTTACTCCAGTGTGTTCCCGTGCTGTATTATAACTCAACTGCATTATTCAATCATAGCAGAATAATACTGACCTACCTCACTTTCTAGCAATAGAGTTTTTACAGACAGTCTTTTTTAATTAGATAATTCGGCTACTTTAAAATGCAGCACATAAGCCTTTAACTGTGCAAACACACTGGAGCAGCTGCACAGAAACAATTTTTCTCTTTTGAGAACAATAGAAATATCATCAATAACATTTTGACTGGAATATCGGTCAAAAAATTGTATGAAATCTCTGGGGTATGTTTCCTGTCTCTGCTTCTCAAATGACTCATAAGCTAAAACAGTGAGAAGCTACAAATGAGACTAGACAATCATGTTAAGCGTCCCCTTGGTGTAGATTTGTTGAAAGCATTTAGCTTACTTTTTTAAATGTCATGCTTCTTATATTCAACTCATAAGAAGTAACTGTGTGAAGTGTAGACTCCTTGTCTTTTAGTCTTCATTTTATCCTGAGAATTAACTTGTATAGTACCTGCTTTAAAACTGTTCCCTAATTTGAAGTGCTAAAGATATCAACATATTCAAATGTTTCCTTGTTTTAGTTGAACAGTTAGTATTATGTACTGTTTAAGATGCATGAGAAACAGTTTAATTACAATACAGACTAATTTAATTCATTTCATACTTTGTATAGTACTGAACTATTAATGCAACATACCTCTCCCTTACATTGCTGTTGTTCTAGTTATACAAATTACATTACCCACCAGCCCATTCAGTTAGACATATTTGAATTAAAGTTCCAACACTTTGCCTTTGTTTGAACAAAACCCTATGAACAAAAATAACCCTCTTAGAATCTTACCGTGTGTGTTCTCTGTCCTTCTCTCACATTCCCTTCTCTGTTTATGTCTAGTATAGAAACGCAGAAACTTGAAAAACAAGAACACCTGTCAAGTCTCGGACGACACTCTCTTGCTCCTGCTCTCTCTCTCTCTCTCTCTCTCTCTCTCTCTCTGCATGCATGAGGGTGTGTGTGGGTTGACTCACTGTCTAATCAGTACTTACCAGAAAAGACAACAGTAGAGAAATGGTGAATTAAATGACATATCATAGATTAATTACTAAGTATGGTTAGTTTTGCACACATGCTTGATTATATGCACACATACACACACACATTTTCATGTGACCACCAGGGAAATTCACATTTTTTTGTTGTTACAGGTCCACGTTTCAGCTAAGCCTGTCCAACCAGATCTCTCTCCCTCTCTCTCTTTCTCTGGTATTACAAGAATGCTATTACCTCAGTGCCTGCACTATTTGTGCTGCAGGTGCACTTGCAGGAAACTGTGGGAACTGAGCATTTTTGCATGAGGCTGGAGATAATAAAGGCTCTTTTTATTCACTGCGCAAACAATCCACAATTCCCAAAACACTGGGACAGTTTGTGAAATACCACCAATAAAAAGCAGTGATTAGTAAATCTGATCTGTGCTAAAGATAAAACAATACAGACATATAATATTGCTATATTAGGACTATATCTTCAGATAACTTGAATTGTATTGAAAGAGACTTCAAATTGCGACCACATATCTTGAACAATCTACAAAGACACTCAAGTAAAAGAGAATTACCAGCTGAGATTTATATTTGACCCTGTAATCCAATACTAGTCTAGGACACTAGCTCCATATTTTCAAAGTCGTTCTAAATTACGAGCTGTTGATTAAGCCGTTGATTTTATAAACAGATTATGTGATCCCATCTAAAATAAGTCCATTTCTAATCCATAACTAAAGATGAGTCCATAGTTTAAACTAGAAGCTGAAGAGCAGGATTAGGAAATACTGTGCTACAGTTTACTCACCCTCTCTAAATTCCTAGATTACATTTTCCTGAACAATAAATGACCTCCTCAGTCCTTTAAAACACAACACAAAACTTTAAAACATTCCTAAATATAAAACTAGACTAAACGACACAAAATACATCACTTTTAGTGGTGTCTGTAGTATAGGGAGTGGCATTAATATAATATTAACTGTATTAACATAATATTAATATTTTCTATGTAAAAATAAGTTAACCACGTTGTTCACAGGTGTGTATGCGTGTGTGTGAATCTGTGTGACACCGAAACGCTTCCAAATATGAAGAACTGACTATGATAAATTGCCTTAACAATTTTCAACACATTTCTGTTCGAGGCTCCAGTAAAACACTGTGATGTGGGTGGAGCTCGGGTGAAAGTGATGTAAACACAAGAAAGTGCGCGCGGCGAAGTGTGTCCCATTTCTGCTCTGAGCTCCGACCCCTTGAACACTTGATCCCGACGCGCCCCTTTTGCTCACCTACAACAACGTCATCTTACGTCATCGAAGTGCACACTTCAGAAAAGGGATTAGGGTTTATCGTAAGAATTCGGACAGGGGGAAGACTGTGGACGACAAAATCCGGGACAGTTTAGGAGATTTAGAAATCCAGGCCGGACACATTTTGTAGAGGACATGTCCGGCAAAAAGAGGACGTCTGGTCATCCTACATAAGCTATCGTGTCTGACCAATTAAAATAATGTATGAAGCGGGGAAAAAAACTTTTTATATTTCAGTAGAAGTCAATGTAAAAAGCAATGTCTTCCCAGTTCTTTTAGTTCGAAATTATTGGCAGGGATGTCCATAAAAACCAATGCACTTAAAGCTATTAGTATAAAAGCAGTTTAAGTAAATGCTTAAAAAAGATTTACCATTTTCCTTGTTTTAATTTTCTGTCTGTGCTCTTTGTTGTTAGTTTTATTTGGAGAGTAATAAATCTATTTTGTGGGAACAGTTTGGAATCTATGCATTTTCTTAGTGGCCACAATTTCGTAATCCATTGTGTTTTATTTAGGGTGACCAGACGTCCTCTTTTACCCGGACTTGTCCTCTTTTTTAGTCCGGGCGGAATTTCACAAACGTCCGGGATTTTGTTTTTCTATATATTACATAGAATTTCGAGAAGCGTTTCGTTCACAAACTAGTCCCGCCCTCCCCTACTCCGATTGGTTCGCTTGAGTGAGAAGGGGGCGTGGTGAAGTAGCCTAAAATCTTCGGATTGGACGGTCTGACTGTAGAGCTACCGTTATTGGTCAATAACCTTCTCTGTAAACATTTAATTGGTCAGTCTGCACGTCAGTAGTCGCCCTCCCTCACCCCCCACCCCAGAGGCGTGTCCCCGCAGACGTGACCATCTCAGATCTGGTCACCCTAGCTTTATTAATTCAAGAAACCAGATATTACCCAAAGATACAACATAACATAATGTGTGCTCGATTAAAAGAAAATATAAGGATGACTTTTAATTTGTAACAACTTGCAAATTCTTCCCTCTGAGCGAATATTTTTCTTACCCTATCCTTGGAGTTTTTGGGGTCCTGTTTAGCCAAAAATACTTCTTATAAAAATTAAATATTTATAAACATATGTTCACTCACCAAAATGTTTTCTCTGAGGACGTGGAGGGTGCTGTTTTTTTTTTTTTTTAAATCAAAACAGGTGAGAATCACATGAGCTAAAATCGTCTATGAAGTAAATACTGTGTGAGTGAGTTATTCCTGGATAAACGCTGGTTAAATTCATATCCGCTGTGTATTTGGCTCCCTCTAGAGTCCGGAGCGCTCCAGTGAAGCACCTTATATAACAGCCTCATGGAGGAAAAATTTGTGAAATTTACTCTGTACAGTGTTAAAGATCTTTCACTGACGTTTCTCAGAGACCTTTAAAGAAGCTGAGAGTAAGAAAGGCACAAAACAACAAAGAGATAAAAGGAGAGAAGGATAGAGATATAAACTAATAGTCTACTGGACACAAACTTGGCCTATGTAGCTTTGTACATAAATCTAAAAGTTTGCCCCACCCCCAACACATGCACACACACATTCTTTTGTTTTCCTATGCTCATGGGGTGTTTTCTAGGGTTAATGCGACTGTTGGAACGTTGTTTTTCTGTGGGTTGGTTTCTCTCCTTTGGGGTTAGGGCCTGAATTTCTGTAGGAGGCAATGCAAGAGTTTAAAACTACCATACACGTACAAAAATAATTGCAAAGGTCAAGCCAAATGAGTGTTCTGCTAATTCTCTGGGGATTACACCCCCCACAAAGAACAAACGTAAATCATTTTCCCACTCTAGTTTAACACAATACAAAAAAAGCAATAACAAAACATAAAATTGCAACTTTTTCTAAGGTTGTATTTTATTCTTTATTCTTTCCCACATTCAATGTGTAGAAGTCCTCTGCTGTGGATGTGTTGGCTTATTTTCATTTAGAAAATCAATAAATGTCATTTGACCCAACCTGGAATTTAGTCACTAGCACCTCAGTGAGGTCAGGTACACAACTCACTACAAAGGTATTGGATTAAGCCCCTTTATTCCAGAAAACAGAGTTCACCTTCTCCACAGCCATGGTTTTGGGGATTAAATACACTTCTTACCCAGGTTTGTCATTAGGCATGGTGACCTTAAATGGTGACACAAACACAGATTAGCCAGAAAGTAGATGCTTTCAGCATTAGACAGGGTGGGCACTGTGATAGATTTGCTGATAAGCGGCCCTATATGTATCTAGTTGTGCTGCAGTGTGTTTTAACAACGTCCTATCACAGGTATGATTAGTTTTTACAGCTGTCTGTGCTTCAATACCTCTTCTGTGGGGTTGGACTGGCCCGTAACTCTATTACTGGTTCCCCGGTTGTCCTTCCTTGAACCAATTTTGGTCTGCACTAACCACAGCATACAGAACCCACAAGGGCTGCTCTAACCAAAACTTTATAACTATCAAGTTCAAGAATTGGCTTCACCTGCTGCCTTGGCAAGGCGAGAGACAGTTATGGTAGCTCCTGGCATACGTAGCTGAGTCCAAATTGTCTGATCTAATATTTATGTGGATCTCACTTAGTGAGACCAGGGTCTATACAGATCAGTACGAAATCAAAAGTTGAAGAAAAGGAAGCTTTATTCAAGCTTTGAGACGCCAACATCCACCCCCTTCCCCCGTTTCCACAGAGGGTTGCCTTCACTTTGAACTATCACAGATTTTAAAGGAACTGTTTTTTTTCCTCTATATATGTGGCCCCGCCCCTCACCAGCCCCCATGTTCCGCTACATTTGACCACGCCTCCTCACACACAGAGCCAATCGGCGAGGGCTCTAAAGTTTCATGTGTGAGAGTGTATGTGAGAGAAAAGATATCAGCTCGCAACACTCCAACGTGGCGAAGGAGTTTAAAACGCCTTCTTTATGTGAACCAACGATAAACATCTAAATTCATCTGAACAGAAAACAGCGGGAGCACACAGCTCACAAACAGCTGCAGAGGGCAAGATTAAAACCCAGAGCGAGAGAGAGAGAGAGAGAACACCCCCTTTACATTAAAAAGGAAGACGTGAGGTAAGCAGCTGTGAACAAACACAAATGCACTATAGGCATTTCTCCACTTTTTACACACACACAAACACCGTTTCTGCCAGGTTTTCTCAATTTTATCAATTTACTCTCTATATATTCTTGGGTTAGTTATTGAAGCTTTTTTTAAAGAATTTGTAAACCCATATTCACTCATTATTTTTGCAGTCTAGTGTGCGTGTGTATAAATATTATGCCTCATTCCCTTTTTTAAGTATACTAATGTTTCTGGAGGTCAAAGGTTTTGTTTCTATATTGACTGTACACTAATCAGCCATAACCATTAAAATGAGCTTGCATATCTTTTGCTCTGCATACTACTTTAGTCCTCTTTCACACTGCTCTTCAATGTTTAAGACACCCCCCCCCCCACCAATCCACTGCAGAGAGTATGTTTTGAATGGTGGATAGTTCTCAGCACTGAAGTGACACTGACGTGGGGGTGGTATGTTAGTGGGTGTTGACTTGTATGAATAGATCAGACACAGCAGTGCTGTTGGAGTTTTTGGTCATTGGAAGATGTTGACTGATATTTAGTGTTGGTGGACTGCTTTCAGGCCAGCAGTGACATTGAGGTTTAAAAACTCCAGCAGCACTGCTGTGTCTGATCCAACTATACCAGACTAGCATACAATTACAAGCCAAGATCACATCAGTATCCCTGCAGTGATACACCACTCAAGTAATATCTGCTCTGTGGTGGTCCTGTGGGAGTCCTGACACTTGACAAACAGAGTGAAAATATATGTAGAGCAATAGGTGGACTAAAGCCTGCAATTGTACATCAAAGTACAACGAAGTACACCTGTATGGTAAGTGTGTATGGAAACAAGGCCGTCATCTTAAGGTTTCAGCTGATCTGTATTTTTGTTTTGTGTGGAATCGGTGTGACAATATAGTTTGTTCTCTTTGTTGTTTCTGTTTGTACTAGTACAATGAAGTATGCAAATATTCCTTTATATTCTGTATTTAAATCTGAAAGCCTGTGCATTGTCTTCAACATTTAGTAGATTTCTCCCTTCACATTTCCACTGTTTTTCAAGCATGGCATCATTATTAATCTTCAGATCAATTATCTGTAGGAGATGGAAACTCCTAAATATACATTTTAAAATGTGTTATTAAAAATGAATATATTCCAAAGTATTTGGCATCTTTATTCACATGTGCAGAGGTTTAGCATGTTGGTTAGTAGCTGTGCCAGCAGTGAGATTTACAGTTGGAACTGTTTGTTAAGTTGACAGCACAGTGGGCAATTCCCAGCCCCAGTGGAGCCAATTTAACAGCAGAAATGAGTCTAAATTTTGAAACAAAATACTATTTTGAATCTAGTACTCATGCTGATGGTATTAAACAGATATTTGCTTAATAAGGACAAACTTTGTGTTAAAACTATATGTTTTTTCATTTGTTTGCCTTATTTTTGGTTAGTTTTGTTTATAAACAAGGATGCAGTGTCACTAATGCAAAGCATTTAATAGTGCCCTTGTGAAGAGACTTATGGAGTGATTTCAGCAGTTCAGCCTGTATACCCTGTTAAACAGATAATAATTGATATTGTATGGCTCAGCGTCATTTGCCACTACCATCTTTAGTTCAAATTCTGTCAGTGCTGTTACCAAAAAAAAAAGGCGCTGAATGTAGGCATGGTATTAGTAATATTATTGGCTGATATTAGTAATAAAACGGGTCACTGTTATCAACCTATTTTATTGTCCAGCTAATACACTTCAGGCCTTAGCACAAGCACCAATACAAAGAGCAGCCAGATGTTTCCACAATGACAAATGTTAGTTTTTATTATTATACAGGGGACCATACTTGTCTCAAACAAAGTGGGAAAATGCTAGCATAATATATCATATGTAATACACACAGTATGTGAAGCCTTCCAGCCAATTCTAAACTCACTCAATGGGCTTAAGAGCACTCGGAAATGATCAAACCTAATAAAGGAGAGTGACCTTACTCTCGTCATAGTCATGTTTAGCATTTGGCATGTCTGCACAACAGTCTACACTGTTGTTAGAGTAATGGAAAGTTACTTGAGACTGCTGCTGGTAGAGCATTTTGTTGTATATATCATTGTGCCCCAGTGCTGAAGCCTGAGAAATGTCTGGACACATGCAGTCTAAGCTGACCGTTCTGGACACTGGTCACTTGACCACAGCACGGCTATATATAGAAATAAAAGGTAAGGTGTGTCCAGAGATTTGTGGTATTTATGTAAAGTGGAAAACCACAGAAAGTGTAGATTGATGTATTATGAATGGTACCGATTTAGCGTTTAATTGTAAGAAAAAGGTTATTTTTTACTGTTCCAACATTTGCCCTAAGGTAGGAGGCACCTTGAAAATATTCCATGTCCTTAACCTCGCTCTACCTCTTTGATTCTCTCCCCTCCCTGCCTTTTCCCCACAGTTCCTTATGACTGTCCATCAGTCAAGTTTGAAAGGCTTACCCTTAGTCTCTGACGCCGTGACCCCACCCCCATTCTCTCCCTTTACACACCCCCAGTTCTTTCACTCTCTCTGCCAGACAGTGTTCTGTACTTTTCCACTCTTGTCAGTGCTAAGACCTGTCTCAGAGAGGCTTTAGGATATAAATGTTCAAGTTAATTGTGAATTTAGATTCTAAGGTCAAGATTAAAACTATGTGATGACCTCTGTATAACTAAGATTGGTTTGCTTTTGCTAAAAGTAATTATTTCTACCTTTCAGTTACACCCTTATTCTCTATGGAACCCAAAGTGGTTTGTACATGGTCTAAATTACCCCTTCTTTTCTGGCACTTTTATTTTTAAGGACATAAGAGCACTAGTATGTTATTACTCGTATATATCTGCTATGTTTATCAGCCACTCTTTACTGGTCTCTGACTCCTGAAATGCTGTTGGTTATTTGTGTTAGGAGAAAAATGAATTTCCATTAATCCTTTCTATTAAAACAGATTTATGTGGACAGGTAGAGCTAAAAGCAAATCTGATTTCAAATGACATGCCCAGTTAATTCAAATAGCATGGCTAATTTTATCTCAAAGGTAAATGTCGTTGCTGTTGTCTAACCAGTAATGCAGTCAGATCATTGTTTTTACAAACAAAGATGAATAAATATGAATTTTTCTTAACATTTTAATTAACATGCAGGACTAGGCTCAGACATTAGTGGCTCTGCATGACAAGGGAAATACTTCCGAAGGTATACATCGCCTCAGAATTGCTTAGGTGCAATTATTATACAGTAGGGCTGTCCCAATAATGCAATATTTGTCCTGATAATGCAATACTGTGATACTGCTCTATTGACCAGCCAGCTGCAGGGAATGACAAGTATCCATCACAACTGTCTACATGTTTGCAAAGTCTTTTCTTATTTAACACTTTAGTGCTTTGTAATGACTGTTAAGTAAAAAAAAATTTTTCCCAACTGTTGGCATATGAACTACTGTTGCTGAACGGTTACGTATCAAATGCAGCTTCACCTAGAGTGACCAGATGTCCTCTTTTACCCGGACATGTCCTCTTTTTTTAGACTTAAAAAATGTCCAGATGGAATTTCACAAACGTCCAGGATTTAGTTTTTCTAACGCTTACATAAAACTTCGAGAAGTTTCGTTCACAAACTAGTCCCGCCCTCCCCTACTCCGTTTGGTTCGCTTGAGTGAGAAGGGGGCGTGGTAAAGTAGCCTAAAATCCTCTGATTGGACGGTCTGACTGTAGAGCTACCGTTATTGATCGATAACCTTCTCTGTAAATATTTAATTGGTCAGTCTGCACGTCAGTAGTCCTTGTTTACGTCAGGCAAAGCTCATGTACCTACCCTCATCTCAAGCAGCTATGCCGAAACGTAAATGTAAGTCAATATGAGGCAATATGCAAAATGTGGGCAGGGTAGGTCACTGTGAAACAGAGAAATACATCAAACAGTCTCCTGTAGCTAGCTATCATCCAGCTATCAAAGCTTAACTGCCTCCACAGCACCAAGTTGTGTAGCAGCCTCAAAAGGAACAGTTCAGGCCAGTTCCATCCAACAGTTAGGAGCATAGCACTTGGATCAATGCAGTAATACAACATATTGCAATGTTGAGCCCCTCAGATCACAGCGTAGGAAATTCTTTCCCAGTTTCCTTTGAGCATGATTTTTTTTAGCATTTATTCTATATCAGAGTAGATGCTAAAGCAATAACATGAAAACATTTGCTAAGCAACTCTATCTACGACGATCTTAGCTATTCTGAATGCTTGTCAAGAACATTTGTTCCAATTAAGCTAATTAGTTGTTAACCTTTATAGATTTCTCACTGGACATTTTGCTCTTTTGGATTTTTTCTCAGTAAGCAATAGTGCCATTTCAGTTGATTTTGCTAATTGCATTGCCAGTGAGATTATTATCCAAAGTACAACATGCTCAGTGCTATTTTCATTATCAGCAGTCCAAGGTAAACATTATGGAACTGAAGTGGGGCTTTATGAAACTAAGTAAGGATTGGTGGCAGAAATATTTGCATGTGTAGCTTACAAATGCCTCACAATAACAAACAAAAATATACTTGCTGATGGATACAATCTTTGTAAATGTCTCCATTTCTCTTGTTCCGAAAGAGAAAAATACATTGGATTTGTGGAACTTGCTCCTATTATGCCCTGATAAACAAAATCATTTTCAAAGCTTTGTTCATAATAATATAGTATTAATAATAAAATGCCATTTGTTTCACAAGCAAGGTAGCTTTCTTGTAGCATGTGTGTACAATTTTTTTCTACTTTTAACAACTACTAATTCAGAAAACACAGGGAAAACCAGTGGAAATTTTATATAGAACCTAATGTTTCAGGCTTTTTTTTTTTTTTTTTTTTACAAACATCCCATATGCTTTGGTCATAGTAAAATTAACCTTAGAGGTAAATTTGTTATATGGATACTGGCTGTAGAATGATGTTACAGTGCTTTGTAAATTATTTGTGAACACACAAGGGCCAGAAAGTTACTGCTATAGTATTCATCTGAAACACTTTGAGAGATTGGGAAGTGAGAAGGATGTGTTAAAATGGAAAAAGATGCATGAGAATGAAATTGAAAGACTTACTGTTTTTTTTTTCTTATCACTGTGGTGCTTGGAGTTCTTGCTGTGCCACAGGTATTTGTACAAGGAGGCACCTTTACTGAAATTTCCAGTGGAGGATTTTCACACACATGTGCACATACACGCTCACATAACTTCAGGTTACATAATCTATATATACTGAATCTACAGAAATCTACAGAGATCATATTCTGCTTCTCCACACCCATTTAAAATGAAGTTATACAGCAGTTTAAACATTTGAAAATGTTGAGATTTCTCTTTATACCAGAAGATGACCATAAAACAGCACATGATCTAGCATTCCGATAAAACTTCAACAGGGCACTATTAGTATTTGCAAATATAGAAATCAATGAAAAAAAAAATCCAGTGCTATATTTCGAAAAAAAAAACAAAAAAAAAACAACACTTTTGGTTGCAGCAATAGCACATATATTTGGTAACCTTAAGATTTCAAAGCTGCATGTTGCAGAGCTTAAAGCAATAGTAGTAACAAACACACAGCCTATTTTGGTCCATGTATTTGTCAGTTATATAGATTTACATTTAAAAATGTTTAGATAGTCTCATCCAGAACAATGTACAATTTAATCATGTCACAGCTGTAGGCAAATACAGTGTTATAATTCTTGCCTAAGAACCTTATTTGGTGTAGCATAAGGTGCTTGTCTGAGCTGGGACTTGAACCCTAATCTGTCACAACTGTATAAGATGCTAAGCTAGAACAAACTTAGTGGGTACTACCCACTTTATTTTTATATTCTTGATTATACTGTAGTGAAATCGCATGTTTGACACGTTTGACATTACATAGAGCACCATTTGACCAGAAATAGTAAAACATTGGTCATTTAGCAATATGGCATTTCTTTTTTATTATTATTATTATTATTATTATTATTATTATTATTTTTTAAACCTATAGATGTCCTAAGGAGTTAGTGACTCTGTAACACACTCATTTCTTTTTTTTTTTTAATTCAGAATGAAAAACCTGGTTTTAGTTTCATATCAGTGTTGCTTCTAAATTCAGATTGTTTACCTATTCGCCTTCTATTGTGCTTGTGGCAGTGAAACCCATTATTTGTCAGGGGTTCATGCAGAGGGCCCACACTGACGCATAGTCTGAGACACATCCACAAATCATGGTCACATTATGTCTGTAATATTCAAATTTGTTCTGCCATGCCACTCTCAGTCTTCTTTCACGTCACATATCATGAATAAAGCCAATTTGTCTTCATTATTATACAGAGGGCCTCTCTGATGGAGAAGTCCCCGTTGCCAGGTGATATGGATGGTCCTGGATTGGAGGAGAGTCATTCTGCTGTGGCTCTGGTGTCAGTAGATGGAGTGGAGTCTGATGGGACAGGGGAAGGGGAGGAACGACCGGCGTGGGACAGTAAACTACAGTATGTCCTGGCCCAAGTGGGCTTCAGCGTGGGTCTGGGCAATGTGTGGAGATTCCCCTACCTCTGCCACCAAAACGGAGGAGGTACTAGTGTATGTGAGAGTGTATGGCTGTATACAGTAGTTGCATGTCTTCTCCAACCAGTCATGGGGTTATTTAAAGTATACTGTGAGCATGTTGGCATAGTTTCTCACTTTCTTAATTGTTACATTATTCATTCACTTGTGCCTTTCAAACCAGGGGTTTAAACCAAGGGTCTTTATCTCGCTCTCTCTACAGGGGCGTTTATGGTATTGTATGTGATGTTGTTGCTGATGGTGGGTGTTCCTCTGTTCTTCATGGAGCTGGCTGCTGGTCAGAGTATACGGCAAGGCAGCATTGGAGTGTGGAAACACATCTCCCCACGCCTTGCCGGCATTGGCTACTCCAGCTGCATGGTAACAGTCTCACACACACACACACACACAAACACACACAAACATGTAGGGGCAAGCAGGACATTCAGCAACCTAACTACGAATTGGAATTTCATATGATTGTGGTCAGAGTATAGTTCAGCAGCTCTTGTCAACTTCAAGTTACACAAATTATATTATATTTTCTTATTAACAGAATTCAGCTGCTTTTGCATTTTGTAAACATTAATTGCTAAACTTCAGTTCCAACAACAACAGTATGTTTTGTATAGCCAGGCATGTGCTGCTTCATGATATTTGAGATGACCAACTCATGGTTGGGTTTTATCACAGGGCATTGGCCTCAGATGAGGATGAGACAGCTATCTACCACTGACTGCTAAAATTAGACGCTACAGTCTCCAGAAATATTATGTGTCAGTGGCGTAGGAAAGTAACAACTCTTAAAATGAGCGATTATTGCACGTGTATGAGTGAGTGTGTAGGAGTGTGTTTATGAGTGAGTGTGTAGGAGTGTGTGTTTGAGTGCTTCTCTGTATGAGGTCATATGCTTACCTTGTCAGTAATTTGAGAACAGAACAGTGCTTCTAAAGCTGGCAGAGAGAAAGTGTGAAAGAGAGTGAGTTCTGGTGTGTGACTGTATTGTCGTATGTATAATGATATACTAATGCTTTAATATGACATAATGGATATATGTCCAACTACCAACTACCCCCACCTCCTCCCCCCTCTCTGTTTTAGGTGTGCTTCTTTGTAGCTCTGTACTATAATGTGATCATCGCGTGGTCCCTCTTTTATTTGGGGAACTCTTTTCAGTACCCGTTACCATGGCAAAACTGCCCCGTAGAGCTAAGAAGCAATCAGACAGGTATGTACAAAAGTATTCGTACTCATCATGTCCTTTGGGAACTGCAAATTCTGTATAAATTATGTTGGTGTGGTCTGTTTGGAAATGATAGTTTCTGTTGGTATAGAGTGTACATCAGTTTGTGACACTCTCTTTCTCTGTCTCTGTTTCTCTCTCAGTGAAGGAGTGTGCTGCTAGTTCACCCACCTCTTATTTTTGGTTCCGTAAGGCTCTTGATATCTCTGACTCCATTGACCAGTCAGGAGAGTTTAACCCCATCATAACTGGCTGCTTGTTGGCTGCCTGGGCTATAGTCTGCCTCGCCATGATCAAGGGCATCAAGTCGTCTGCCAAGGTATTATTACATTACACATATATACACACACTGCTGTGTACAGAGCATACAGATTGTTCATGCTAGCTGTTTGTCAATGATCACATTCCTAAACCTCTGTGATATCTAGCATCACCATTTATTGAATAGACTGAAAACAATATTTATTACCGCAGTTGATATTCAGTAAAACAGTTCATGAACCCTCTTTCTTTCTTGTTTTCTAATTCCAGGTGATGTACTTCTCCTCTGTTTTCCCATATGCTGTGCTGTTCTGTTTTCTCATCAGAGGACTGATGTTGGATGGAGCCATTGAGGGGATCACCTACATGTTCTACCCCAAAGTGAGTAAAAAGTAAGCATGCAAAACAACAGCATGCTATCACCTTTCAAAGATTCTACCAGGCCTGGAACGCAGCCAGAGCTCTTTTGCCTTTAGCAAGTAAAATGTATTTCTAAATCTCTTTCATTTTAGGGAAACTGACACGGCTTGTCAAGAACATTTCACTTATTAGCCTGAGAAAACAGTATAAATGCTGAAGTAGCACTTTTTAGATGCTTATCATGTGCAAGGTATCAAAGCTGGGAACCTACACTATAATTTGATAGTCACTGTTTTGTTTTGAAACCAGTGTCTGGATCATATAATCAGAATAACTAATATTGTTTCAGTGTACAGTTTCTTTCAGATATTACTGTAATGTAGTAGGTTATACAAGTTTATACAAGACTGCCCTGTGGGGAATAGGTCTTTGGGTGTCTTTAATAAACAAGCACTGGAACTGTAGTTCAAACCCCCTACCGGATATAAGTGCTTACTCATTTCTCACTGTTAAAATGTATAACTGTTCTATTTATTCTTTATTGTATTTATTGAATAATGTGTATACAACACAGCATGGTAATGCATAATGTTTATAACTGGAACACATACCTGCAGTTAAAAGAAAATGTTTAATCCCCCCCCCCCCTCTCTCTCTCTCTCTCTCAGATAGAGATCTGGGGGGAGGTGCAGGTGTGGCGCCAGGCTGCCACTCAAGTTTTCTTTGCTCTTGGTTTGGGCTATGGCTCTGTGATCGCTTACTCCTCCTACAATCCTGTCCACAACAACTGCCATCAAGATGCCATTATGGTTGCTGCCATCAACTTCATGACCTCTGTCCTGGCCTCACTTGTTGTCTTTGTGGTCCTTGGATTCAGAGCCAAGAACATTGCCCTGGAGTGTGTTTCGATGTGAGTGTGTGTGTGTTTGTGTGTGTGTTTGTAAGAATTATTGTGAGAGTGTCATCAGCAGAGATGGGAAGTTCAGACTTTATCCCAACTGTGTGTTCCTTTCAAAAGCTCAGACCAGCATCAGAGATATCTAAACACTTGGATTAATATCTTGGGATGGATGATATTTTTACTGGCTCTGAGTTACCTCAAAGTCAATTAATCAACCAATGGATTATATATTTTCAAAAGCTGACATATAACAAGCAAAAACATCTAGAAATAACATCTAGAAATAACAACAATCTCACAATGATAAATATAAAATATGTGAACAATCTTTCAATTTCAGTGTTCCATCACAGATATCCTGTCCATTTTATTTTGATACAGAAATGTGGGCAGAATGTCAGAGCTGGCTGCTTCAGGCTCATCTCAGCAGTGGTGGCCATGGTTCAACATGTCTGACCCCAAGTCAGTGGATTTGCAGAACTACAGGCAATGGTACAGCCAATATGGGAATCTCCTGGGGCCAAACATCACTGACTGCGATGTGGAGCGGGAAATGAACAAGGTGAGGGACAATGCATCAGTGCTATTACATTTTTAATTATCACTGGGGGTCTCAGGATTGGGGTAATTTTAATTTAGTTTGAAATGTCTTTCTTAAAATAATGTTTCAGTTCTTTAACTTTTATTTTAAGGAACTTATGAATTTCCACACATCCTAGTTATGTAATAGTGACTATGCTAAATACCAAAAATATGCACGTGACCATCTCTATTATAATATATACTTTTATATTTAGCTTGTACTACTGTTACTGAGAGAGCTCCAGGTTTCTCATTCATTACTGTCAGACTGTTATGTAATTGTTTGTACTCAAATAAAATCATGGATCTTACCACTGATCATTTAAATTATTGCACTTCCCAAGTAAGGCATGTCCAGCTCAAGAATATATTCCTCAATAACCACAGTCGAAAGGATTAATTCAATCACGTTCTTTTGTCTACCTGTCTCAGGGAGTGGAAGGGACAGGTTTAGCATTTATTGCCTTCACTGAAGCGATGGCCCTGTTCCCTGCCAGTCCCTTCTGGTCAGCTCTGTTCTTTCTCATGCTGCTCAACCTGGGGCTGTCCACTATGTTCGGCACCATGCAGGGTATCCTCACTCCACTGATGGACAACTTCAGATTGCTGGGACGCCATAAGACCATGCTCACAGGTACATACACAGATGTATACAATATGGCGGCTACTCCGTACTGTGACATTAGCTACAACCCATACAATATGCACACTAACATCCCCAGATCAGCCACAAGTGTGGGCTAGAAGGTTATAAAGCCCAATGGCAATTGGCTGTGGAGTAGTTGAACACTTCTCTGGAGTGGTAGAGCTTCATTAAATACCTTTGTGAAAATGTGAAGTGGTGTTTGATACATAACTAATGTTCTCATGCCATTAAATCCTCACAGAAATGTTCCATGTTGTGTAAATCATCCGCACAAGAGTAGAGTGGGCACAGACTTATTTGTAATAGCTATGTCCAGTTTTTATTAAATATAAAGCAAGTTGTTTATATGACAAATGATTGCAAATTGTCGCTGTCCAATTTAAAAACGTCCAATTAAATATCTCCATTTTTGTGGGTTTTTAATTTTACATCTTTTAACACTAAAAAGCTATTTTGGGAGATACGTGTTTTTAATTGGACAGCGACAAAATGTTGAATGCTAATGCAACTCTGATCTGTGTTTTATCATTCATCTGTATAATGTAGCTATGGTATGAAAGTTAGAGTTGTGGCCTATTGCTGGACTATTGATCTATTAATGTGAAATGACAATGCTATAAATGTGTAGCCTCCTATGTGTTGTCTGTTTTACAGTATTAAACAACGTAGCTTGTATATGTGTGTATTTAGTGCTTAGCTGTGTCCTGGGCTTCCTGATTGGGCTGCTCTTCACTCAGCGCAGCGGCAACTACTTTGTGACCATGTTTGATGATTATTCTGCCACTTTGCCGCTCATTATTGTCGTCATTTTTGAGACAGTCAGTGTGGCATGGGTGTATGGAGCTGATCGGTAAGATTAAACTTTTTTTACTGCTTGATTTATAAGGCATGTAATTGTATATTCATATTCAAATTTTCTTACATTTATATTTAATACATTATTTAATATTTACTGTATATCTATCAAGTGAGATATAGTCTATTTTGAATTTGCTATTTTCTGTTTAGACCAATGCCAAAAACGTTCCTGTATATACACTTGGTGAATGATATTCTGATTGTGATTCTGTATTGCAGATTTCTGGATGATGTAGAAATGATGTTGCATTGGCGACCCCCTGTGGTCTATAAGTACATGTGGAAGTATGTGTGTCTGCTGGCTATGGTGGGTCTGCTGACCGCTAGTCTGCTGCGAATGGTGTTCAAATGGCCAACATACACAGCATGGGACCACACCACGGTAATATACATATCTGAAAACACTCACACTCAAACTTATTTAAATTATACATATTAATGCATTGTCCAAGTTTTGGGTGGGAATGTCGTGTACAGCCATTTAAATTTTTGAGCCAAATTAAAACTCTTCTCCACAATGCTTTACTTTTATAAAACAACTTCAGTTGTTTTATAATTTTAAATATTTTATCGTTTTGTTTCAGTTGCGACATTTCCCCAGATATTATCCCCTATAATACCTTAATTGTAATGGGATGAACTGATTAATATGTAGCTTGGTTCCTACTCTTAATTTAATCTCTCTTTCTCTCACTTTTGCCTTTCTTACTTTTCTCGCTCTCTCTCTCTCTCTCTCTCTCTCTCTCTCTCTCTCTCTCTCTCTCTCTCTCTCTCTCTCTCTCTCTCAGGGTTCTGAGACTAGCCTGGAGTATCCTGGTTGGGCGTTGGTGATGCTTTCAATGCTCATAGTCACTGCCTCTCTCCCAGTGCCTGCTGGGTACCTGCATTCACTCCTGGCCCAGAGGCGAGATCAACCAGAAGAAGAGGACATGCGTGAGCGTCATAGAGAACGATATACCAAATGCAGTTCTGCTGAACTTGAACTGAACAACCATCACCCCCTGCTGGATGAGGACAGCTGCCGGCCGCACTCCACCTTCCTGCCATTGGGGGTAGATCACTACAGGCCCCTCCCACAACAGGAAGATGAGGAAGAGGACACAGAATTTTGAAAGATGCTGCCAAAGAAACGGAGAAAAGACAAAATAAGGACCGAAGCCTTATGACGAAATAAAGCGATAAGGAGGTATACTGGAGAAGGAGAAAGATTTAAAAGAAAGAGTATTTATTAACTGATTACAGAATCCTTTTTTTGGGACAGACTTTAAAAGGACTCCAATTATTCTCATTATGCTAATGAATTCTGATTTTGTAATTATGTCCGATAGTTTGTTGCTCTGCATGAGAAGACACTCTTTATATGAGTGGTCCAATCATCACAGTATTTCCTTCTGTATTTGTGGCCGCAGGTTTACCTAGGGGCACTGCCATAAAGGCCTACCTTAAGTGCTTTATATTACAGTTACCTCAACAGTCATGGTCATATCCCACCAGGATACCTTTGTTTGACAGTGACTAATGGTATATGGACAGAAAGCCCTACAGTCTGTCTGCTGACTTGGGCACAGAATGTTTTAAATGCTTATGTGTGGATTTTTGTTTTTGTATTTCTTTCCTTCTCATAAAGTTAATGCAGTAAGACCCAATGTAATGTGGTAATGTGAGGGTAGGATGCTAGATGCTAAGTGGTAATGATAAGGTAAGCTAGTGGGAACCCAGTTTTACAGTGTAACTTAATGGTATGTTATTTTCATATGCTTAATTTCAACACCTAATTATTTTGACCAAAAAAACAAACCCACCTTGTAACATCTTGCAGGAAAAAAATATATACAGTAGAGCTGTTAAAATGAGCCATACATTTAGGAAGGAACAATACAGTGCCATATTTCCACAGTCAATCATAATGTGGTAGAACTGTTTGCAAACTTTCATTTCAGTCTCAAGTCTCTACAGAAACATGTACAGTAGGTTTAGTAAGCAATGATAACTGGTTAAAGCGGCAAGACTCTCTTAAAGCCCTCCTTGAGAGTGTGTGTCAATAGAAGCCAAAGCTGCTGAATTCCATTGAGAAGTGTGTGAAATAACATAAACTTGATAACATGTATTTTAAATAATGAAAGCGTTTTCCAGACATACATTCGTTGGACATAAATGTGTTTAGACACAGAATTCAATGCTTTCATATTGGTATTGGCTTTGAGTTCTTACAGAGAAATGTACCAAAATAATGGTAAATTGAGTGTGTCATATCACCCATTAAAACTAGATTGAAAAATGATAAAGTTCTGGTCCTAGAAGAGGTTCAGTTGGGGTTTATTGCTCATATCATTTTTATCATTTTTAATATTTAAGCTTTACTGTAAGTTGGCTTGTGGTTGGTCAACCAATGAAATGCCGTGGGTTCAAATTTGACTAATTCGTCCACAAGCCTTTTGGTTAGACCAGTTGTTGAGTATCATATGGTAGAACAAAATGCACAGTTAGCTGCTCATAAAGTATATAAAAGTCATGGGCAGTGTGTGTGTGTGTGTGTGTGTGTGCATATGTATGTATGTGTTTTGTTTTTTGTTTTACTTTGCCTTTCACTGTTTATAGTCTATACTAATCCTTATGATAAAAATAACTTGCACCACAAAAATCCACCCAATTATAAACAGCATACAAACACACACAGCACACAGGGCTGAGAATAGAACTATGGAATGTGCCAAGACAGTCTTCAAGGTTAGAGTAGATTGACATGAAGAGACATGCTCCCATGACATGAACGTGAACTGTGAAGAACTTGTGGTTAAAAAAAAAAACCTTGAAAGATATATTTTTGTAACAGTGGGGCTGAAGTGTGGTACCTCCAAAATTGGAATGTTCGCACAGGAATGCAGCTACACACATGCACACACACCTAAATTTGTATTAAAGGCAGCTTACCCTGTTCAGTAAATGGGACAGTAAATAAATACTTAACTGTGTACTGGCTTTATCTGTATTTAATGACATTTAAAAATGTTTCATACATTTAATTTTTAGCAAACATATGCATGTTATAATACTTTTTATGTATTTCTTGTTGATGCATATTTGTAGTTATGATTGTATTTTGTGTGTGGGGGCGTGATAGATATTATGTAAATTCGTACATATTTTGCATTTTTTTGCAGTGATTAAGGTCTTTGTCTATTATCTGCCAAATAAAATATACACGGATATGTATTATAAAAACAATAATCCCGTTTTTGTATTGTTTATAGTTAAAACAATTAAAGATATGGAAGCATCCAAATTATTCGGTGCTGCAATAAATCTCTACCAAACTTCCTACACTGGAACTTTCAACATCCTACATTAGAAAAGCTTATTTTTTAATTGAATATCTGATGATATATTTTACATTGCTCATGTTGAGTCCGTCTGGACAGAAAAGGAAAATCCTCTTTTTCTGCCTTAGGATGGAGGTAAGAAAGACTTTATTTGTTTCTAGTCACTTTCAAATACATCATGTCATATCTTACATTTCAGTGGAAGTCTATGTAAAGATTTTTTAAAGCATTTCTATTGGTCCATTCATCGTGGATTTTTACAGTGTGAACAATAGCTGTGCTATGTTCAAATGTTCAAAAAGATTTGTTAAAAATGGAGATTGTCCATTTGTTTTTAAACATGCCATCATTGTTGCAGCTCAGACAATGCTCCAGACAGGAGAGAGGGTAAAAAGCATTAGAGGAAAACTGCCATTTCAATTTTACTGCATGAAAACCTCTAATACGGTAAAATGACATCTATTTGTTGAATGGAAAGATGGGTACATGAGAGTGGACGGATTTTTGTACTCCACGTAAAGCAGTATGTGTATACAGAGATGTGTTTTCACTGTGTATTTAGAGAATGTTTGGTTTGGAATCCACAGATATACTCCATGAATATGTTTATTTGGATGAAGGTTGATTCAGTCCCACAGAGTTTCACAGTGATAGGCATCTGGTACTGTAAATGCAATTAAACATGCTGCAGTTCTTTTGTTTTGTGTGTTTATGCTGGTTTATGAACTATAAAAACCAATATAATAAAAATAATTTATATAAGAAAATAAATTAACTTAAAAAAGAAAACAAACAAACAAAAAAACAAGTTTATTTGTTTGTTTACATTAAAAAATGTGGAAAATCCCTGGAGGACTTTTTTTTTTTTTTGCAGTGCTTTGCACTTTTTCTGTGTTGTGTGAAAAGACTGCTATGTAGTGTTCCTCCACTGACCTTGGCTTTGGTGTCATCTTCAGCAGGTTTTGGATTTTGGCAAGGTAAATTATTTAGAGTTGATTGTTGAATTTAGCAAAAAACAGTCAAAATTTTGTGAATGTTGCACCACAGGTCATTTTCTCTGGGTTCCCTGTTTCCTCCTACAATCCAAAAACACGTACTGGTAGGTAGACTGGCTACTCAAAATCCCATAGCTATGAGTGTGTGAGTTACTGGGAGTGTATGGTACCCTGTGGTAGACTGGTGCTCCAGCCGTTATTAGTTCCTACTTTGCACCCAGTGATCGTGGGAAGGGACACACCACAAACCTGAACAGGATGAAGCAGGACACAGGAAATTAATGAATGAACATAATAAAGTCAACATTTTACCTTAAAATTTTGGGGGAAACAGCCAGGCCAAATCTTTGACTGGTATTAACCCAGTCACAATTAATATAACAGGGTAATCATAATTCATAAAAAGCAAATTAATTAATGGCTGCTGTTACATAGCAGAACACAAGATGGCGCTGATACATTTACCATCTTCGCGTCCGTGGAGCGGATTTAAAGTGCACCTGTCGGGGACAGTATTGTGGCTCTGTATTGAGTTTTGATGAAAATACTATTTTAAAATTTAGAGACTAATTTCAAATAAAAATTTATGTATTATGTGCTTAAACAATAATAAGCAACAACACTCATGAACACAAATGTGATGCAACCCAATAAGAGGGAAAATCATAGTTATTCACTTCCTGTGAATGAAACTCAACACAGTTCAGGAGAGAGAGAGAGAGAGAGAGAGGAGAGAGAGAGAGAGGCAGGCGGGGGTAGTTTGTTAGGAGTAAGAGGGAGAGAGATGTGTGAAAGGGCAGACAAGGAGGGGTAGTTTGACAGAGAGGGAGGTAGAGAGAGAGAGAGAGAGAGAGAGAGAGAGAGAGAGAGAGAGAGAGAGAGAGAGAGACAGACAGACAGTGCAGGACAGTAGCATTCTGGCCGGGTCTAGGAGTCGTGAGGATGGAGATCCGTCCAGATCGCTTTAAGGCTGCTGCAGCAAAAACCTTAGGGAAGTTTCACAGGTAAGAACAGTGACTTTACACAATTTGTCTCCTTGATTCCTTTTTGTGTTGCCCACTGTTGTGTATCTACTTCTCTAACACAAGATATTCTAGTCATCAACCCATAATAGTCTCTTTAGGGAACTTGTGAAAAGGCGTGTTAAGTTAGGATGGAGAAACTAGATGGTCTGTGCTACACTTTATTCCCATCACATATAGAGTGTTCAGAGTTCAAATGTACTTTTGTGTAATGACAAAGATATTCTCTAAGGATTAAGCACTAGAGAACATCTGGGGCTCCACTGGGCTTCTTTAAAGAAAGAATTCCCACAATGATGTATTACTTTGTGGATTTCAGTGACTGAATTATAATGAAATCTAAGCTTAAAATTGATATTATTCTTTTGGAGTTATTGGAGGTTGAAGCCCATATTTTGATATAGTGTTGATCAGAAACACTCTTGGCTGTTGTTTCATAACCTCTCACTCACTGACCGGTTGAGAAGATTTATTGGTCCAGGCAGATATTGTGAACTGTTCTTAATCAAGTGTTCTGGCTTATTGCACTTCCGTTTTCACTAATGAAATCATTCTATAGCATCCAATGACTTATCTCCAGAAGGAATTAAAATTGCTGAGCAAAATATATATAATTTATTTTGTTAATTTTTGTTGTTGTTATTCTTTTAGTTATTTAGACTCGTGAGTTTATTTAAGGGAACCGTTCATCTTCTGAAGTAATGAGCAGGATTAGACTATCAAACTATGTTTGATTGATACCACATAAAATAAATATCATTTTTGACTAGTGAGACTTTAATAATGTTAATTACTATTTAAAACAGAAAAAATATTTCAAAGTAGTAATAATATAATCATCAATGAAAAGTATAAAAGAAACATAGTCAGTTTCACTTTAAACATAAATAGGCTCAATTACTAGAATCCATTAATATAAACATCAAAATTGAAATACTGACAATTATCTTTTTAATAGAAATAGTAATTCGAAGTTGAATTGAATAAAAATATTCAAGGCTAAAAATATTCAGCATTTCTATGAGGATGAGATTAATCTGGTGCTGAACAGAGTGTCTCTGGGTGCTGTTTATAGCTCATCAAAGAGTGACATCATTTTTACCTGAAAAACAGGTAGCACTACTTACCCAGACATTTCACCTCATTTTTCTGGGAATTAATTTCTATGGAATATTCCATTTTGCAATATTTAGATATTGGAAATGCTTTATTTCAATAATGAAAGCAAATGTATGATCCTCAATAAACTTGGCAAAGAAGCAAAAGTATCGTTCTGTAAACGAGGTACAGTTATTGCAGACAAAAATCTTTTCTAAAAGAACATGAACTAAAAATAATGCAATAATAAAAAAAAAAAAGATAAATATTTCAGCTCATGCTCTTATGGGATTTGCCATAGCATCTCCATATTGAAATCTCCCCTCTAAAGCTCATCATTAACATACACACACAGAGAGAGAGAGAGAGAGAGAGAGAGAGAGAGAGAGAGAGAGAGAGAAGAGCTGCCCAGCTGTTTCCTGCCCTTCCTCCACATTGCCACACCCGCGGCTCCACCCGCAGGAAAATCGCACTAGGATTAAAGGCATAAAGCACATGACTTTTGGGTTCATTCACGTTGCTGCACGTGACGCAGATGAAATGACCAATGAGACTCGGATTAAACTGAGTGCACCCTCTCAACGCACACACACACACACACACACACACACACACACACACACACACACACACACACACACACAGTGAGAGAAATAAAGAGAGGATAAACAATATTCCCCCAGTTTTAGTCATTGCCCACCCATTAGCACAGTCTCCCCTAGTTTCATGAAATTGAGAAGGCCAAGGCCAGAACATTATTCCTCTAACACTAACACAATGCATGTTCAACATGCTTGGAGTAGAACACTAACTGCCAAGTTCTGTTATGTTCACAAATAAATGCTCATGCTGTCTAGCATTGAGCCTAGTGTTCAAATTGGGAGGACTTGGATAGTGAGTGATACATTATGTGGGATTGGAGTGCTGGGAAAATCCATTCAGGATCAAGTGGGGCTATTAAGCACAACTTTGTATAAGTTGCAGTTATTCAGCACCATTTGGCATGGAATGGGGTGATGAAACTGGATGTTTGGAATTATCTGAAGGGATCAGACACCATTCGGGATGACTCGAGTGGATTAGGTTCCCTTTGGGATGACTTGCAATGATGAAGCACCATTTGGAATGACTTGGGGGATTAAGCACCCTTTGGGAACAGTGGGGGTTGCTGGAGAACCATTTGGGGGATAATTTTCCCTTTGGGAAGATTTCCACTATTTGGAATGAGGGGGTGAGTGGTGAATTAGAATTTGGAATACTTTGAATGAGAAAGAAATATGGGTGGAAAAAGCCCGTATATTGCATCATTTGGGATGAGTTGGGGTTAATGATCATTTGGGATTAAATGGACTGATTTAGCACAATTTGGAATAATACACTAGTTTGGGTATTGAAGCATCACCTGAAAGGTGTTGCACTATTTTGGATTAACTGGAGTGTTGCAGCACTATTGGAATGAGTTGGAATAATGAGCCTTCATTTGGAAACAACTGGATTGATAAAGATCTGATTGCCATGAGCTGGACTGATAAAGCTCTGAAAACAAAATTGATTGTTGATGCTCCGTCTTAGATTGACTGCAGTAATTAAGCATGGGAGTGGTTAAGATAAAGTTATGTCACAGTAATATGAAGCACCATTTGGGATAATTAATCCAGTGAATATCTTTGAAGTCAGCTGGAAATAGATAAAAAAGATAAAACTACACTTGGGATGATTTTTAGTCTTGTAAACATTGTTTGGGATGAGTTGGGACAATTGAGCTCCACTGAACACTTCTGAGATGAGTTGGAGTGATGATGATCTTTTTGGGAGGAATTTGAGTGATGACTCTCTAAATGCTCACCTTTAGGGTCAGTTAGAATACTGAAGAACAAACCTCTGGGATAAGTGTGAGGAATGACGTGCACAACTCTGGGATCAGTTGGAGTGCTTTTAGTGATCCTGAATTAATCATTCAGTTTCGGGATGACCTCATTGATGCTCTTGTACCTGAATTTAAGCAGCAACATTCCATCGGCTTACGTAAAGCCTTCTCAGAAGAGTAGAAAACAAACACTGCAAAAACAAACTTGTTACTACCCCTATTTTTAAGAAGAAATCATGAGTAGGCATGAGTAGGTGTCTCCATACCTTTGGGCATTTAGTGTATAAACAAACATACACTCTTTTTTTCCTGCCCCATCCTGAGTGGCTTCATCAGGGAGGATATAGTTGTAAAACTGTAGTTAAAGGTGTTTATATGTATACTGGGCTTAGTGATTACCTTAGTGATGAGGTAATTACATTTATCAGATATTTCTGATCTGAGATTATTTTTTATGTGAAAGTCATAGATAATCAGAGAAAACCAAATTATTAAAAATGACTGCTTCAGAAAAAATATTGCTTCAGGAAAATCTCATTGCTCATTGATGTTTCTTCCATTTGAGAAACTAATCATACATTTTAAAGCATGTGAATCTGCAAAGAAATCATCACTGAGAAAAAAAAATGCATATCTAAAAGCTGCTGGTGGCCACAGATCTCAAAATTAATGAGTTAGGGAAGTTTTTAGAAGACAAAAATGTAACCTCTCAGAAGAGTGCAGAAGTATCCCTGAAGATTTCTTTGAAAAACTGAAAGGAATTCAGAAATGAATGGAAGCAAATTGTGAATTGCTTGTCAAGCAATTTGGTATTACATTTAGTTCTTGGTTTATTATGTGAACTATTCTGTTTTCAATTTCCCAATGCAAAAAATACGAATATCTTGTGCTTAAAATGTAAATTCACCATTTTTCATCTTTGTCTTGGGCATTTCCTGGACATTTGTTCATGCTTGGGTACTACGTCACTTGTCAACTGATGTTCACCAAAAGAAAGTCAATCACACAATCATAGTTTGAATACATTATTTTTATTTGTTTTATTTGTTTTAAATCAGTTTTAAAATTTAAAAAGGTATTGTTTTAGAAAATTGATGGCAACTATTTTACTTGCATAATTAGAATGATAAATTCATCTGATTATATTTTGCAAAAACAAAGGATTAAAATACACTGAAGTGTCTGTAAATCACCATATCTATGTTTAGAAATACTCATATGTGAAACATTTGACTGGAAATTAAATAACTGAATAGAAATCTCTGACTTTTGCACACAACTGTGTGTGTGTGTGTGTGTTCATGATGAAACTGCATTATAGAGAGCAGTACTGTCAGCAGCTGATTAATCATTTAAAGCCTCTTCTGCTCCTACTGTTACACTCTGCAAGTTCTCACATCTATACACCTCACACCTGCATTCACACACGCACACACACACACACACACACTCTCTCTCTCTCCATCATTTACACTTCTCTACCTCTCCCTACATCCCTCAAAACTGCATCTTCATCTTCATATTCTCTCCTGCCACTATCCCTCCTCTCCCTCACATTAATTCTTTATCCCTCTATCTATTTTCCCTGTCTCCTTCTGTCATCCATACATAGATATCTTATGGAACTAAATGTTATTAAAGCCTACGATTCATGTTCTGCCTACAAAACCTGAAGGTAAAGAACTGCACCTTTGAAGGTACCACCGCAGTGAAAGATTTTAATAAGGGGAACTTAACGTGTCATAATTATTTGCGACCTTGTGATAATGAGACAATGATTTACTAAATGGTATTTTTTCAAGTGTCAGTAAGGGGCTTCTTTAAATAATTCCAAAGTCACAGCAGTTGCTATAAAGTAATGCATTTGCAAGCCAATTAAAAATGTAGTAAACATACTGTGGAATATTAAAGCTTTGAAATAAGATGTTTAACCACAATAATCACTGATTACTCCACTGTTCATCTGCAAATTAATAATTTATTTTTTGAAGATTCTGTGGGTTGGAAATGTTGCTTATCTGACGCATGTGAAGGTCATGTTGTTAGGAAATATTTTTATCTGTGTGTGTGTGTGTGTGTGTGTGTGTGTGTGTGTGTGTGTGTGTGAGGAGTGGGGGTCTCTCCCTGGGTGACACAGTCCCACTGAGACCCAATCTGTTCACTGGAGGTAAGGGGGGGGGTGGTTGATTCAGTATAAAATATAGATAGAGAAAAAAAATAGCGAGAGAGAGAGAGAGAGAGAGAGAGAGAGAGAGAGAGAGAGAGAGAGAGAGAGAGAGAGAGAGAGAGAGAGAGAGAGAGAGAGCGAAATATATTGAAAGGGAAAACTATTAAGAGAAAGATGCAAAATGTGAGTAAATTAAAGACAGAAAGAGTCAAGAAAGCAATAGAGGATGAGTAAGAGACAGGAGGGAGAGAAGAGAAAAAGGAAAGACAAGAGAGCAAAAGAAACAGTGAAGACAGAAAGACCGTAAGGTGTAAGGTAAAGTTCAAGGTAATGCAATGGAGTGAGATCAGGAAAGGAAGGAGAAATATATACCTTTTTCAATTTTACCACCAGTGGCCACAATATTCCCTTCACAGGGCAGAGATGTAGGTTAGTGAAGAAGGTCAATAGGTGTTTACCTGCCAAACTGATCACTGTAGATTAAAACTGAGTGTTACAGGTTGACAGGGTTCATTAGTGGAGCAAAGGAACAGCGTAATGGTAATATGGATGGATGAATGGATGGAGAGATAGAGAGAGAGAGGACAGTGGGATTATGTAATTTTTTACCGCTCAGGCCTCATCCTCTTACTGTGGGATTAAAAGGAACTGCTTGTGTGTGTGTGTGTGTGTGTGTGTGTGTGTGAGAGAGAGAGAGAGAGAGAGACTTACAGAGTCACCAGTCATTTCAAAAACACTTTGTTCGCTTTATAAAACAGGTGTTGTACACCTACCCCTACTGGACATGTAGGTGGGGTACATAGTGGATAATATCTCTTTTCATATTTTTTTCTGCTAAACATGATCTGTGTTTACGACACATTTGCTCTGAAATGATGCAGAGAGAATGATGAAGGCATTTATTTCTTTTGAGAGATTTTTGAAAGTTATTTTCTGCAGTTTTTTTTCTGTTGGATTTTAGTTGGGTGGGACATCATTCAGCTAACATGATGTCAGGTCTACTGTAGAACCAGAGTTAGCAATATATTTATGCCACTCTCCAAGGTAAAGACACTGCCTTCTATTGCTTTAAGCCTCTAGGTCTCATTGGAATTGGAGGGGGACAGTTGTAATAAAGATAATGGCATTATAACTGATGCACTTATGCACCTGGACATTGTATAGGAGGAATGAGTTTCCCAGAAATGCATTGCAGCATCACTCCAACCTTACCGCCAGTGGCTGCTGGCATTCAAGCCTCTAGAAATGCAGGCGGTCCAGCTGCCCTCCACTGAGAGGTGTTTTTTGGCTGGTCAGTGTTTGGTGTACTGGAGCAGTGTAGACCACGGGTCCTCACTGCAGTGTCTCAGGGGCAGAGTGTGTTTGTGTGTGTTCTCCATATTTTAAGTACAGTTTGTCACTGGCTGCCTAGCTTTCAAAATCGAGGTCATGCTAAGGGTTTATTCACAAAGTTTCTCACTAGCGCTACTGTTGTGCTAATGACGCTGCGTTGTTTTCGTTGCCATAGCGACCTAATTTTTGCAAGATTAGACCTGCCCTTGCAGCTCTGTTATACTATTAAACTTGATTACTGAATAAATCTATATTGAACATTACATGGGTAAATGTTAACTTCATGGTATACCTTTAATATTAACATACATTTTAACATACTAAAAATGAGTGACCAGTGGAGTTAATATCAAATTGTCATGTTCACAAACATTGCCAAAAAACAACACAGCTATAGATTTCTCATTATTTTCATTAATGTCATATTATTTCTATAGGTTTTGATTCTGCACAGAACAAATAAATCACATACAAATGCGAATGTAAAACTAATTTATTTTTCATTAAAATAGACTTCCTGCTTTTATCTTAATTAATGGCATGGCATTAGTGTCTCAGGAGAAAGCAACGTGTGTGTGGGTTTGTGTTTGTGCACTAACAGTATGTCACAGATTGTAGCAGCAGCATGGAGCAGTCCAGTAGGGCTATTTGCTGGCACTGGAAAATCACAAGTTCAGTGGGATTCTCTCTCTCTCTCTCTCTCTCTCTCTCTCTCTCTCTCTCTCTCTCTCTCTCTCTCTCTCTCTCTGTTTATGAAATACCCAAAGATATTGTTTTAGCAGCAGTTAGAATAAAAGAGGTGATGTTTCAAATCTCTCTGGCAAAGCTTATTTTAACCTTCATCCTTCTTGATAGTGTCTTGTGTTTGAGGAGTACCAGCTAATGGAAGAAAGTGCCAATGCTTAAATTAGAGGGAAAATTGGTTTAAAAAGGCTATGAACACAGCTGTTTTGTAGTTTTATGGTGGGATACAGAATGAAAGAGATAAGATGAAGCATGCAGCATGCTTCCTGTAGCAGATGAAGACTCACAAGTACATAATCTGTAATCCGAGATTTTTTCATCTCCCTGTGCACACATGGTGAATCATGAAGAAACACACACTCAAGAACCCTCTACCCCCACTCGTAAACTCTCTCTCTCTCTCTCTCTCTCTCCCTCTCTCTCTCACTCTCTCTCTCTCTCTCACACACACACACACACACAGACAAAGAATACATTGTAAAAATGTGTGCTAATTGTAGCCCACAGTCATTCTCATTAGCAGGTAACATATGTGCTGCAATTGTCTTACAATCTGTCTTTAACAAGCCTTAGACTTAATTACAATTTCGTTTCTTAATACATGATTCAGCAAACGAAGCACAGGGAAAACACTGAATTAGGAAAATTTAAACCAAAGGGAGAATCACCAGTGCAAGCAAGGGAGCCCTATATATTGCTGCATACAAACATTTACATATCACTCATGGGCAATAAAGGGCAATAAAAATATAACACTGTAATACATTTTTGTGACACACTTTTCTATGTACTGCATTATTTAGATTTTATTTTCCAGAAAAAAAATCTATTTTAATGATGCTGCAGTTTATTATAATAATAAATAAATTGATTTGAAATACATAGTCCAATAATTAACCTACAATAGGGTCGTCTTTTCGCAGCACATCCTCTTCCTGGGACCTAAATGGCGGTAGGCCGGGATTTCAGAATATCCGGGATTTTGCTGTCAGCAGGCTTTCCCCGACCCAATTCTTGCCCTGCGCAATAAAGCCCTTCCGTGTACAATTTTGATGACGTTGCAGGTGAGAAAAAGGGGCGCGAGGGTTCTAGTGTTCAAGGGGTCAGGTCAGGGAGCTGAGTACAATTGGGACACGGTTCGCTTTTTTACATCACTCCTGCTCTAACATTATTCAGTAGCTCCGCTCAACATTGCAGTATTTTTCTAGAGCCTCGAACAAAAATGTACTAATAGTTTTTAAGGTAATTTATCTTAAACTCTTCTTCATGTACAGAAGCGTTTCTGTGAGACTTCAGTTTTCTGCTCTAAAACAAAACAGAATGTCATCTCATCTGTGCCTATAAAGACGCGAATACACGGACACATTTGCCGTTACTTTCTGACGAGTATAAATATACGGTGGCCCTCTAACAGGTGTTAGGTTAAAACTAAGAGTATTTTTACACAAATGCCTGGTTCCCATCGCTGCCATGTTCCTTTAAAATGTGGTGTTCGCATTTAGTAACATCTAAAAACCATCATCATTAACATATATCTTGTCGTTTCCTGTCATGAAGACTTTTCTAATGCAAGCCATAACAGATTTTAAATAATCTGTCATATATTCTTATATATAATCTATATTTAGGGCTAAATATTGAATGGAATAGGTGTATCAATATTGTTAAAATTGGAATAATAATGCATATTGTTTAAATGAGCCCACTAATATATAATTTAGAAGAGGAAAGTCCAAAAACACACATTTGTAGATAGATTGGCAACTCAAAAGTGTTCATAAGTGTGAGTGTGTGAGTGAGTGTGTGTCGCCCTGTGAAGGACTGGCGCCCCCTCCAGGGTGAGTTCCTGCCTTGCGCCCAGTGATTCCAGGTAGGCTCTGGACCCACCACAACCCTGAACTGGATAAGTGGTTACAGATAATGAATGAATGAATTAATGGAATTCTCTATGTTTGACCAACGTTGAAGTTATTGAATATTTTGGCTGGAATTCTTGTGGTAAGTTCAGAATGTTACATTTTTTAATACTTCCTAAAAATTTTACCATAAGCCTTTTCCTTCCTAAGCATGTATGCCTCTGGGCCCACACTAAGGATACCATTTAAACATTTCACTGTTTAACCCACAATTGAAAAAAAAAAAAAAAGTAAAAAGAAAATAAATATAAATTAAGTGTAGACACCCATTACGCATCCTTTCCATCTCTGTCACATTGCCGCTCATTTCCGGAAGTGAATAATTTCTTTAATCCTAATCTGAGGGTGGGGTTACAGATTATCTGAGAACCAAAGTGCGAATGTCCAGAGAGGGAGAAAGGGGTGGAAGTGGTGGGCGGGAGCTTTAGGCTGTATTCCTCACTTACACATGGAACTGGACATGAATTGGACATGCATCTTCTACAACTAATCACTACTAACCTATAAACAGTTTACTGTATTTGAAGATACAAATCTCTCTCTCTCTCTCTCTCTCTCTCTCTCTCTCACACACACACACACACACACACACACACACACACACACATACACACACACAGAGCAAACATAGAAATATGTCTCTGGTGTCACTATCCCTCTATGATTGCGTGTTGTTTCAGGTTGAAGGGATTATGAGGGATAGGGAATGTGAGGTAGAGGGACGGGTTGGGGGATTAAATCATGAATTGTGGTGTAGTATTGGTGAAATCTGTGCTTATATTTTAATGTTTATATAGTGCTGGAGCATGCATTGGAGTTTACAATTGAAAAAATACATATTAAAACACTGAATGTAAAGTTAGAAAACGATAAATAAGGGATCACATTGCTTTAATATTTTAATTAGATTTCCTAGTTAAATAGTCCTAGGAGATATGCTTAAACATTCAGGGTGGGAGGAGTTAGGACACAAGAGGGTAAGTGGTAAGGAATGAGGAATCAATCAATCATCACTTTTTTCACCAGTTGCTGGACTTGAAAGCCTCTCCTAATAAAACATGTATTTCAAAGTATGAGCATACTTCTCTCCTTAGTAAATTCAAAAACACCTACTGTTTAATTAACTTAAGAATTTTACAACACCCTTTCATTAATTTTAATTGTTCAGAATATAACTAAAGGAAGTTTACCATCAACCAATGTCACGTGCTGCAACAAGAAAGTGAAGAAAGTCATAAGTATGTTTTGATTTTATTAGGAATGAAAACTTGCAGCCATGCTCACTTAAGTCCTTTTGTGAATAAACCTCACTGCTATGTGATAGTTATTGTTTAAGTGAGTTTTATAAAAGGTTTCCTTATTTTTTTCTTCAAAGTTTTCACAATTTTGAGGGTTAAATTGACTAAACGTTTTTACAATTACGGACAACAACTAATAAGCAATGAACTACAGTTAAGTTTTACAAAATGTTTAAAACATACATAATAAGTCTTTGTGACAGGTTTAGAATAACTCACCCTACATGATTAAGAATTAGAAAAATAGATATCAGCTCAGACTGTGTATGGCCCAATGTAATACTGTGTCACTGACATAACAAGAACAAGTAAATAAAGAAATTGTATTTATTTTATTCACATTAATTAAAAGGAAATTGCTCTGTTCTTTCTTTGTGGATTGTACGTATAGTTTCATGTTTCTGTGGCATAAAACAAGAAATGCAGGGTGAAGCCACTGAACTTGATTTTCTCTGTGGTCAGATAAACATTTACACCTGATGTGTGTTAATTTTCCATACGCCAAAGTTACCTGTGCACTGGCTTGTGTGTGTGTGTGTGTGTGTGTGTGCAGTGAGGTGGGTACACAGATGGTCTCTGCTTAACGCCCATGTTCTGATATCCACAGAGACACCTACCTCACCCTCCCTTCCTCTCTCTCTCTCTCTTACTTTCTCTCTCTCATTTTCTCTGTTTGAGCAGGTCCCAACATGAGCTTTTGTTGTGGTTCCAGAAACATGATGTGCTGTTGGGTTTTGATTTTTAAAGCAGTAATTTAGATATAGATGAATTGTATACAGTTATCCTCTTGCCCTACCGTCAGGTTTATTGTCTGAAATCTTTAGTTTTCAAGACACTTTTGTGGATATCTCAACAAATTAACCAACAAAACATATTCAATAATACAACTACAACTTCCTACTCGTATTTCCTTCCCAAGCACTCTTTGTGATTTTGTTCTGGAACTTGCTCCAGAACAAAATCACAAAGAGTGCATGGGAAGGAAATATGAGTAGGAAGTTGTAGTTGTATTATTGAATATGTTTTGTTGGTTAATTTGTTGAGATATCCACAAGGAAAAATATATAAGTAAATTGCAAAGTGTTCCTAATAAAACAATGATTTAATGATTCAAACAAGAAAACAGATTTAAACATTATTTATGAATAAAACTTATGGTCATCCCAAACATCTTCCTGCAGAATCCTTGAAAAGCGTCAGGAGAATGGCGAGACGATTGAGCTGTCTGCAGAGGGAAGACCAGAGCTGGTGGAGGAGAAGGAGCTGCCCATCGTTGACTGCACTTGCTTTGGCTTGCCGCGCCGCTACATTATTGCCATCCTTTCTGGCCTCGGCTTCTGCATCTCGTTCGGCATCCGATGCAATTTGGGAGTGGCCATTGTCAGCATGGTCAACGAGCACACTGTGTTCCGTGGAAAGAAACCCATCATAGAGGTGAGGGCAACATCAATAAAGAGCCATGAGAAAAAAATCCACCGCTTATCCAATTCAGGGTCACGGTGGGTCCAGAGCCTACATGGAATCATCGGGCGCAAGGCAGGAATACACCCTGGAGGGGACGCCAGTCCTTCACAGGGCAACACACACACTCACACATTCACTCACACCTAGGGTCACTTTTTGAGTCGCCAATCAACCTACCAACGTGTGTTTTTGGACTGTGGGAGGAAACCGGAGCACCCGGAGGAAACCGGAGCACCCGGAGGAAACCCACGCGGACACGGGGAGAACACACCAACTCCTCACAGACAGTCACCCGAAGCGGGAATCGAACCCACAACCTCCAGGTCCCTGGAGCTGTGTGACTGCGACACTAACCTGCTGCGCCACCGTGCCGCCCATGAGAAAAAAATATTTCTGAAATTTCTCTTTGCAGCAGAATATAATTTTTAGTTAATTAATTAATTCATTTATTAATTCGTTTGTTCAGTCATTCATATATAGTCTGTAACCGATTATCCAGTTCAGGTTCGTGGTGGGTCTGGAGCCTACCCAGAATCACTGGGCACAAGGCAGTTTCACAGGACGACACACACTCACACATTCACTCACACACTCATAACTCTGGACACTTTGAGTCACCAATCCACCTACCAGTGTGTGTTTTTGGATTATGGAAGGAAACCGGAGCATCCGGAGGAAACCCACACGGACACAGGGAGAACACACCAACTCCTCACAGACAGTCACCCGAAGCGGGAATCGAACCCACAACCTCCAGGTCCCTGGAGCTGTGTGACTGCGACACTAACCTGCTGCGCCACCGTGCCGCCCATGAGAAAAAAATATTTCTGAAATTTCTCTTTGCAGCAGAATATAATTTTTAGTTAATTAATTAATTCATTTATTAATTCGTTTGTTCAGTCATTCATATATAGTCTGTAACCGATTATCCAGTTCAGGTTCGTGGTGGGTCTGGAGCCTACCCAGAATCACTGGGCACAAGGCAGTTTCACAGGACGACACACACTCACACATTCACTCACACACTCATAACTCTGGACACTTTGAGTCACCAATCCACCTACCAGTGTGTGTTTTTGGATTATGGAAGGAAACCGGAGCATCCGGAGGAAACCCACACGGACACAGGGAGAACACACCAAACTCCACTAGTGCCTCCTATCAGCGACTGAGACCCAGTTCACCTGAACATTACTGACCCAGCTTTGGCTTCACTCTATAGATACTGCAGATACAGCTCCACCCACAGCATCAGCAAACAACTGATTTACTGATTCACTCTTATATACACACCTTTATATCCTAGTAATCTGTGTATACACATAGTAAAATGTTTTTATCAATGGACCAATAGGAAACCTTCAATATTACTTGGAAAAATTGTTTGAATAAACTTCCATTCCAAGTTACCCTAAGATCAGGCAAACCTCATATATACAAAATGGTTTGCTTACTTAATTCTAGGAAATAAAAATGTAATTTAAAAATGTATTAATAATTAATTAAACTATTTTAGTGCACACATTAACCATTGTCCAAATGGATCTCAAGAAAACAAATAAAATAATGTATATGGGCCTTTTGAAACTCTAAACATAGGATGAAATATAATCCTAGCTTGCTTTCTGTATCTTAGGATAATGACTCTGTGATGTGTTAAAGCCTGAGTTGGATCAAAATTTGGGATTTTTTTTATATCCTCTATATTACTTTCTTTATATATATATATATATATATATAGTCAGAAAGAAAATCCTGCCCTGCCATTGGCTGCAGGTTTTGGCTTGTATCTTGCCCCTGGGTGACCTTTGGTAGGGATCAGCTTTGGTTAATTCCGGCTACTGTTACAGTAGGCATGCCATTTAACAAAGCACATATACCCTTTACACTTACACCATGTACCCTATACACGTTACCTTCAGAGCCAGTGGATACAATTGGAAAAATGAAATGATGTTTGGATAGTGGATTGTTTAAGCTGCTGGTTTACTCCTTTGATGCTGATAGATTCACATTTCATTTACTAATTTACAGACTTATGCTCTTCTTTAAGGTGAATAAAGCTGACTTGGCATCTCTGACTGTGGCATGGATTTTGAATTCTGCTATTAGTGCTGAACGTCTGATGTAGATATAAGTGACATGGCCACTTTCATCTAGTTGTACAACATTGTCATAGGGTTTTGAGTTTGAATATTCCTGTTTCACAGCTTGTTATTAGAGTACTCAGGTTAGTATTCATATAAGGGTTGTTAATTTGGAATGTCAGAGCCGAATTACTGTTCTTCATATTCTTATTATTATTATTCTACAGTCAAAATGTAAAATACCACTCCTCCTTCAGGTTTCAAGCTGGAACCACAAAACTTCACAGGATCATAGGACCTATGCAACCCTGGTTGCTTGTCCGTTTTTGAGTGATACGAATTATGGATTTCGGAATACAAGCTTCCAAAGGAAGCTCCCATAGGAATACATTGGCCAAAATTTCAACCTGCTCTAACTCAGTAAATTTTCAAGCTATGACCATGAGATTTCAACAGATCTCACAAGGTGAGACCTGGGCCCACCAGGACCTGTCACATCAGATTTCACATTGATCGCACTCATGCATCACATTTTATCCCTCCTTCAATATCCCTCCATTCATTTAAATTGGGACAGCTACAGTGGGTGAAGTCATAATCCACTCGAACTCAAGTGTCTTTCTGAATAGGCCTTTTTCAGCTAAACATTTTCTTCTAAAATCCTTAAACTTTCACCTATAAACTTTTAATGTGGAGTTTTTTTAAGATGGCCTTCAAAATAATATGACAGGCTTTTTAAGGTGGTATTTCTTTATAATGCGACCATTTCTAAGTTATTAAAATGGTAATTTATTTAATGTGGAAATCTAATTGAAATAACTGTTTTTTAAAGTTGGAATTTTTTTAAAGTGGAAATTTTATTAAGGTGTCAGTCAAGGTATATTGGCAGTCTTTATAAGCTGGTGGTATTTTAAAGGTAGTATTGAATAGATTGTTCTATAAATTTAACATAATAGCTATTAAGCAGCATATAAGCTATTGTTGCAGTGATGTTAGTAATACATAAAAAGCCAAATTCACAAAATTTCAGGAACTTTCACCTACTAGTTTTAACTTGGTGTTGTTAAATTTATGATTAATTTGCTATTTCATAGCTTTGTCATTGTTGCCCAAATCTTTACCTCTCTCTACAGTTATGTAGTTGGAGCATGTAGCTTGATTTTCTCTTTCATTTTTTCAGCAGTCAGCTTGAATCTTTGAATGCTTTTCCCTTTCAGTGTCTTTTAAACTTAGAGGTTGTCTAAGACCTAGTCTAAGGTAGGCCTCGGCACCACCACTGATATATATATATATATATAAAATGGGGTCTATGATTCCTAACACTTACAGTGTTAGGATGTAAGGTTATTTTCTGAGTAGCCTATGTTTTTATACACATTCAGGATTTGTTGCCAAAGACCTCTATTTTTGTCTCTTCTGACTATAGAACCTGTTTCCATTAGTACACTTTTGCAGTTCCTATTGAAAGGAAAATGCTTTCTTCAGTAAATCTTCTAGTACATGGATCTCTAGCGGAATATCCATGTACTACTTTCTATGGATAAGCATCTTAAAATCACAGTTCTGACACTGGCATATAGTTGGAACCAGTTCATATTACATTTTATTGTAGAACTGCTTACAGTGCAGGAACAGTCATGGTATGGTTGGATTTCAAAGAATATTACACCATTGGCAGATAAGTGTCATTAAAAATTGAACACAGCGGCAGTGGAAAGGGACATAGTGTACAGCATTAAATGCATTGAACATTTCTTTAAGTAACGGTATTAATAGAACACTTACAGAAACTTTCCACCACGTAGTGGTTTAAGAGAACTGGAGAGATTTTTTAAATAAACACTGTAGTATAGAATGCAACTCTGTTTTAAGAGTAGTTTTGGTATGTTTGAAGTTGACTGTGCAATTTATAATTATTGTTTAGAAATAGTCTTTCTCTCCCCTATCCCTCTTTTTAGTTTGCTTTTTTGCTTTTTTTCATTTTTCACTTTGTTCACTTATTCTCTCTTATCTCATTCATTTTTTGTCTTTCTTACTCTCTTTACACCCTCACCCTGTCATCCCCCCACACCTCCAACGTCCCTCTAACCTCTAGGCTGCTCAGTTTACGTGGGATCCAGAGACAGTGGGGATGATCCATGGATCATTTTTTTGGGGTTACATTGTGACACAGATCCCTGGAGGATTCATCTGTCAGAAATTTGCTGCCAACAGGTACTTTGTCCCCAAATATTTTTTTTATGAAAATATAAAATAGTAAATATGTGTGTTCTTATGTTTTGTGTTTCTGATGGTCTCAGAGTGTTTGGCTTTGCCATCGTTGCCACATCCACCCTGAACATGCTGATACCAGCCGCAGCACGAGTCCACTATGGATGTGTCATGATTGTCAGGATATGCCAGGGTCTTGTGGAGGTAAACCATCTGTGCTTTTGGGTGTGTGTGTGTGCAAATATGTGTAAATGAAACATCTAGTAAACTGCATCTAGAGTACAGTTTAGCACTATAAGGATTTGCATGTACCCATATGTCCAAGAATTAACAGCTATCAGAAGCCATTGCTTAAAATATATAAAGCTATAATGCTAGGGGAAAGTGTCAGAACAGTGTGACATTAATTTTTTATAAAATTTTAACTGTTATTTTAACCCTGTGTCAAAAAGTGTGTTTTAAGAGTTACATTCTAAAGTTTTAGTTTAGTTACAAAACACAGTGTATACGTGAAAATATTGGAAATATTTTTTGTGAGTGAAATAAAGGTTCAAGAGAATTAACAAATCACAGACTGAATTTTACAAAATGTCACAACTTTTCTGGAAATGGGGTTTTTACTTAGTGGATGTTTTGACTTAGAATTAAATAAATAAATAATTCTCTCTGAAGGCCATTGAAATTTATACTTTCAGTAATCAATGGCCTAGTATGTATAATGCTTATCTGTTAATATTTCTTATTGCTCCACCCTCAGGGTGTATCATATCCTGCATGCCATGGAATCTGGGCCAAATGGGCTCCGCCCCTTGAGAGAAGCCGACTGGCCACAACAGCTTTCTGTGGTGAGATGTCAACCAGTGATAATTAATATGCAATTTATCAGCACAATGTTAGAGGACAGAATTGTTGTTATGAATTGTTGAATCATGAATCGTGAATTGTTGTTATGCTTCAATTATAAACTTTATATGATCTATAGTTAAGAAACTGCAGACTGTGCTGTTGTTTTTGATGGTGATGTAGTTTTGATATTAGCAATAGGTTAGTTTGTAGCTGCAGCTGCACATGAGCCTAAGGTAACGTGAATGGATGTTTATAGCAACTTAATATTACCTTTCTTTTAAATGCGTACATTTGACAATGCAATATGTACTAAAAATGTATACAAATAATACTGTTAAATATTTGAAAAACTGAATCTAAAATGACTGTGACATTTCCATCACAGTCAAACACACCCACTGTGATGAACCCTGGCTGGGAAGCCCAGGGATAAGCAATTAAAATTGGCATGAACACAGGCATCCACTTTCAAATGTGGTTTTTCTAATGCAATTTTATGTCTTTTACATTGCCAGTCAGTGTTTGTATATCACAATTCTGACTACAGTGAGGTTAGTTTTACCTTGATTTTGTCTGTCCGGTGCTTTGACGGCAGCCTTTTTAATGGTGATTTGTGTACGCTTGTCTAAATCAGGATCATATGCTGGAGCTGTGGTGGCAATGCCTCTAGCTGGAGTGTTAGTGCAGTATGCTGGGTGGTCTTCTGTATTTTATGTGTACGGTAAGTAACAATCATGTTCTGGCACAACAAACCTACAAACAAATCTTAAGCCTCTTTTTTTTTTTACCTTTTCTGAGGGGGCTATATATGATCTTGTAATATGAAACTGTGAAGTCTGTGGACTTTTTTTTGTGAAATTCACATTCAGTTCCCACCCTCATAAACCTTCTTTCACCCTCTTTTGGATGTGTGTGTCCTTTGAAAGCTGCAATGATACATTTACTTACTGACAGGAACAGCACAACATTGTACCACTTTTACTGTGGTAATAATCCTGCTACTGCCTGTCTGTCGTAACAACATTCTGCATAGCTTCAACATAAATGGGCAGCAATACAGTATACAGCTGTATTCCAAGGTGTGACATCACAACCATAATGGGTTGAAAATAGCCTGATCCATATATTGACTGGGAGTTAACAGTCTATTTTAAAATTTCTGCAATGTTTAAAATATTTTTGCATACAGTAATATGAAGGTGTATAGTGTTTGGACACTGTCAATGAAACTTGAACTGCTGTATTATTAATGATGATTAACTTTCCCTTTTCCTTTTCTGCTTCCTATTTATTCTCATCTGTCTCTCTTTCTGTTCTGTCTTTCTCAGGTAGCTTTGGGATAATGTGGTACCTGTTCTGGATTTTAGTGTCCTATGAGAGTCCAGCTGCCCATCCAACCATCACCCCTGAAGAGAAGAAATATATTGAGGATGCAATTGGAGAGACAGCAGGACTGGTCAATCCACTGCAGGTGCATATTTAAAAGCCTTTCTCTCTATATGTGGTCAGATTTAGAAAAAAACAAAATGGGAAAAATCAACACGATGCAAATGCTAATTTCTTCTGGTGTGTTCATTTATGTTGTGCCAATGGTTTGGCCATTCTTCATTAAACATGGACATGTGAAGCTTGTAAATGAGCTTTGATGTTTTATTGGAAGCTTGTGGCAAATATTTTACACTGAATCTTCATTAACTGGGCAGTTTCTGGACAGATTTTCACACTTTAGTTTACAACCCACAGAGGTTAAGTACAACAAGCCCCAATATTTTACTGAATGTAATATGCGTGCATATTTTACCACACATTTTCTTTCTCCTTGACACACACACTAAAGAATTTTTTATTATCTCTCTCTGTAGCTTATTTTCTCCTCTCTCATTTTGCTGCTGCTGTGTATATGATGTGCTGTGTGTGAAAATGAGACAGAAAAGACACCACTGTTTTTCTGTTCTCTGCAGAAATTTAAAACGCCCTGGCGTCATTTCTTCACCTCTATGCCAGTATACGCCATTATTGTGGCCAACTTCTGCAGAAGCTGGACATTCTACTTGCTCCTCATCAGCCAGCCAGCCTATTTTGAGGAAGTGTTCGGCTTTGAGATCAGCAAGGTGAAATGAACACCATCATACAAGCGCACACGCGCACACACACACACACAAACACACGCACACACACACACACGCACACACACACACAAAACACAAGCATACAGAATTATCTAAATGGGATAAAAATTATTGTGATTTAAAATTACATTTCAAAGCTTAAATGTGATGTTCATTCTAAACATTTGGCAGTATCATTGTACGAGAATTCTCTGAAATATCTACAAAATATTAAGAGCAATCTCTTGCTCTCTCTCTGTCTCTATCTCTATCTCTATCTCTCTCTCTCTCTCTCTCTCTCTCTCTCTCTCTCTCTCTCAGGTGGGGTTGGTGTCTGCTCTCCCTCACCTGGTGATGACCATTGTGGTACCTGTGGGGGGGCAGCTGGCAGACTACCTAAGGTCACACAACCTAATGACCACCACAAATGTCCGCAAGCTCATGAATTGTGGAGGTGAGTGAGACAGAGAGAGAGAGAGAGAGAGAGAGAGGGAGATAAACAATATGTGTGTGAGTGTTTTTGTACTGTCTTGTCCAGGTTTAGCAGCTGGGGCAATAATCACTGAGGCATAACAGATAAATACACACACACACACACACACATTTGACACAGATGCATGAGTGATTCAGTGATATTTCACAGAGCAGCGAACAGGTACGCACAGAACGTCAGCTATAAAAATACAATTTGCTCCAGTTTGGATGCTCAAGAGAATGTCACCTGGACCACTGCACCGTCACCCAGACAAATATAAAGACATTTCCAAAAACTAGACACATACATACAGGAAACGGAACAAAACACTGGACTGTCCAACATGGTCATATTATAAGAGGTGGAGGAGCCTAAACCCAAGGTACAGTTACTTTGTTGAAACAAACTGATAAGCCTTGTAGTTAATGTCTGTATATTGTTTTGCAGGATTTGGAATGGAAGCTACTCTCCTCTTGGTGGTGGGTTTCTCCCACACTAAAGGAGTGGCCATATCATTCCTTGTATTAGCTGTTGGCTTCAGTGGGTTTGCTATCTCAGGTAAGAATACTGAACACATACAACACTAGGTTCTGACCCTGCCCAAAGGTTTACTTTTGCATACATAACATTTTAGCAAATGCTGTAATCCAGAGGACTTACAATTAGTCCTATTAGAATATTGGGTCATTATAATGTTGGGAATCTTGCAAGAGAATAGAAACCTAGTCTGATGCATGGAGGGCAGCAGTATTATGCACTGTGTTATGGAAGCTAAATGAGGCCGAATGTTGCAAAATACACATAGATTAATATATGGCTGTTTTAAGCTAACAACATTTTTGCATTGTTTTGCACATGTTTTTCACTTACAACTTAAAGAGTAGTGCATATTGCACAGCATTTTTACCATAATAATTACATCATGGGTGTAATAATTACATCATTGTTGCCTCATGGTTGTCAGTACCGTTGTCCTAGATGTCGGACTGTGTGACGAAGAGCAACCTAAATAAATTAGTACCTGAAGCCGTTAGATTACTGAATGAGAATCTTCGTTAGTTGTTGGGATTGGTCTTATTTTTAATAATTTAAATATTTGTTTTTTTCTGTTGTCTATTGTTTTGTAATGTCTGTGGGCCCAGCATGAACTGCCCCCTTGGGGATAAATAAAGTGTATTCAATTCAGTTCAGTTCAATTCAATTCAAACCTTATAATGGATATAACTGAATCCACTCCTGGCTTTCTGTTTGTGACAGGTTTCAATGTTAATCATCTAGACATAGCGCCACGTTATGCCAGCATCCTGATGGGCATTTCTAATGGAGTGGGCACATTATCCGGCATGGTGTGCCCCCTTATAGTGGGAGCCATGACCAAACATAAGGTACATGCTAAAAATAACGTGCCCCCAACACACACTGACCTGCCTACAGTCAATCACACTCACTCTCTCACACACACAAACACATTGTAATTTCTGTATATTTCATGTGTATTTTCTTTACAGACTCGTGAAGAGTGGCAGTATGTATTCCTCATTGCATCGCTGGTACATTATGGAGGTGTGGTCTTCTATGGTAGGTTTCATTAATCTCATCTGCTTTTGGTGTTGCATAACTGATGCAAATTAAAAGTTTGCATCTTCTCTTCTACATTTAAGCAATGTTTTCCAAGGTAAACTTAGGATATTTGAGTTTTTATTCCTCCACCATGATTTACAGTCTCAGTTTGCAGCAGCTTTCAGATTCGGATTACTCCAAAAACTCTGATAGCCTGGTGCATATCAGTGAAAATGAGAACCCAGGAGAAAAAGAGACCAGAAATCTGTGTGACATTTAGAGTCTCTCAGTAACATCTCACACTGAACTTAATTGCCTCAGAAGCTGATAAACATTAAGGGCCACATGGGAAATGTAGTTTAACATGTCTTCAACCCTCTCATTTTTCAGGTTTATTTGCATCCGGAGAGAAGCAGCCCTGGGCAGATGCTGAGTACACCAGTGAGGAGAAATGTGGCATTCTGGCAGAAGATGAGCTGGCCAATGAGACAGAGGAGCTGTACAGAACGGGTGGGCAGTACGGAGCTATCAACCAATCAAATCAAGCAGGGCCTAACCAGGGTGGGACTGGGGGAGTAGGGAGTTGGGTTTCAGACTGGGACAAAACAGAGGAATATGTCCAACCAGCGGGGAGTAATAATTATCTTTATGGAGGTGAGACACACAGGGAACTTACATAGTGACAAAAACTATTTCTTATCAATGAAAATAAAAGTAAAATGTATAAAAAAAACTGTCCATAGTAAAATCTCCAGTGTAAAATGAGCTGTATTTTAACACGCTAGATTTTACTGTTTAGACAGTGAAACTGTACCATGGCACTGAGGGAATTAGTATGTGTGAATAAATGAATGAGAATTTGTTGAAAAGTTCAAATGAGATGTAATGAAGAGGTGGTGTGTGTGTGTGTGTGTGTGTGTGTGTGTGTGTCTATTAGCCTGGACAATGATGGTGCTGTGTTTTCAGCATTTTAGGCATTCTGCCAATGTTGCAGTAATGCACTTAATAAGAAGATGAATATTGTATTGAATGCTTATATATACATGTTTGTGCACGTGTGTGTGTGTATGCAGGTGTGTGTGAGGGTAAGTGTGTATCTTTCTTTTCTGAGCACAACTCCTTGTGTTTTCATGCTTTCTGTGGTGAATGAGTGTTGTTGTTATCACAAGGGGGAATGTGTAGCCCACATGACCTAAAGTGGTTGTGTTACTTTTGTGTGTGATTTATGCAATAACTGTGGTTTTGGGGAATGACAATAGCTGAAACTCTCTCCATCCAGTAAGTTTTTTCCCTGTTCATCACTGCTGTTCTCCCTGTTTTTGGATATTCATTCAAGGATACAGCATTCTAAGCACAGCACTGAAGAGCACATGCTTGATTATCTGTAGTCCTTTTTCTCTTTTTTTGACCACTTTGTCCCCACTCTTCAGACCACAGTTGGCAATTCAAAAGTGCCCTTTGCACTTGCAGATATACTTTTGCTGTTTTAAGGACATTTTGTAATTAAATCTCTTTTCATCAAAATGACATGTTGTGAGGTTAGTTCCAAGACACAAATACTCTGATGCTTTAAAAGTAGCTTAGATATAACTCAACTCCTTCCCCTTCATTCAATACACACATCTATGAATATGAAATTGGTTCCTGCCTGTCTCCACGTAACCTGTTAACCTGTTTTCACCTGCAGCTCAAAACCCCACCCAGCAAGATGATGGTTTGGTTCCTTAAGTTTATGATGTAAAAACCCTGGTTATGTAATTCTGCCCATCTTTGGAACAGTGCATTTTCAATATGGTGTGTGTCACAGAATTCCTGGACGCTAGTCACAGCACTAGTATATGTTATACATAAACCTCAGCAAACATCATAATTATGACTGAGGATGTAAACATATAACAAAACATCTTTTTGGACCACAGTTTTCATCTTTAAGATAAAATGCCAAATCATCAAATAAAATAAAGAGTTTCTTATGACAGAAAGAATGTGCTTTATCTCACAAATGTATTAGTTCTTAAAGAACATCTATAAGAATGAACAGGTACTTACATGCGTATATCCTGTGTTCATGGACAGGGAACTGATGTTAGATTAAATCTGTCATAAATATATACTATTCACTTCCATTCGCACACCCTTTGAAATCTGAATCAGAATTGCAAAAGAACTGAGTGGTATTCTGGCCCCTTATGTTTGGTGTTGTTTCTACATTTTGTTTGTTGTTTTGTTTGTTTCTGTGCTCTTCTCCTTCTTTTTCATTATTTCTAAGAAAAATACATAAGATAATAGCTAGTGCTTTTTTTTTTTTGAAAAATAATGACAAGTGTATAAATTGTACATGTGAGAATTCCTTGTGTAAATTAAAACTGATAAAACAAAAATCCCATGGTTCTCTGTTTGCTGATTTCAGATTGATCTCTGAATTTGTTAAGCATGCTAATTAATGTAATGACTGATTATATTGATAGCACTGGCAGATGCATCAATATTTCAAGGTGAGCACTTTCCATCTGATTATATGCATGCTTCATTGCCTTGTTCTTACAAATATATATTTTCCATCCCTCTCTTTTTCTCTCTCTCTCTCTCTCCACCCACTGAGGGCATCTGCTCTTCTCTAATCTTTGCCTAAAATCACTAAGATAATCCTTCCATCCATCTGTCAAAGAGGGAGAGCTGTATATTTAACGCTGTTTTTCTGCGCAACTGGCGACATCTAGTGTCAGGGAAGCATAAAAACAAAATATTCTACCAAGTAGGACAAAATTTTAAATTTATTTAATTAGCTACGTACTTGTTCTTTTTTCAGGTAGGTGAGATATTTCCCCAGTAAACAATTAGCCGTTGATTCAACGTTGAAATAACGTAATGACTGCCGTCTAATCAACGTTCTCTTAAGGTTGAAAATGAAAGTTGAAAAGACGTCCAAACACAGACATTGAAAAGACGACTATTAGACGTATTTTGGACGTCCATTGACGTTATTAATTGGTCCCGAAATAAATTACTTGTATAAAACGAGTTTTGGACGTCCACTGACGTTATCGATTGGTCACCACTTAACTAACTTATTAAGATGGATTTTGGACGTCCATTGAGGTTTAAAATATGTCCTTGAAGGACAGACTACTTTTAGACCTATTTTAAACGTTCAGGGACGTTCCTTGTTTACAGGGTCTGTACTGACTTTACAACAAACTATATTCCGTTCTTTAATATACTGTAGCCCTGTGAAGGACTGGCGCCCCCTCCAGGGTGTATTCCCGCCTTGCGCCCAATGATTCCAGGTAGGCTCTGGACCCACCGCGACCCTGAACTGGATAAAGCGGTTACAGATAATGAATGAATGAATAAATAATATACTGTAGAGGATATAAAAATAACAGAGTCGAGAGATTGTCATTGTTTCTCAGGAGTGCTCTTTATAAAAACAAAAACATGAAAGGACTTGCTGTGTGCCGCGAGGGTGAGAGTCATTCACCAATACACATCCCGCGCAGGGTGAACGGCCCCTAACACAAACCACAAGTTACACATGGGCTGCCCTTCACACACTCCAATACAGTAGCATCAAACATATACACATAGCATCCCCTAAACCACAAATAACACTCCAAACAATCCTGAAATGTCCAGGGGGTGGAGTGAATGCAGATCCAGGGCAGGGCCCCAAAAAGTCCATGGCTAAGGCCCAGTATGATTAAAATAAGGTTTTGGGTAGATGACCCTTTACTGTGGCCTGTTTTGACATTCAGAATTATTAAAATATATTTAAGAACCCATATCGTCACTGTCCAATGAAATACACATATATCTTCCAAAATAGTAACTTTTCTGTTTATTCATCAACCTCTGTCCTTTTAACAGGAAACTCTAGGGTGATTGGTCAAAAAAATGGACGGGAGAAGGTAAAAAAAAAATAGAAAGCTGTCTATCACTATGATTGGTCCGCTTTTCTTACTGTTTTTTTGTCGACCAATTGTAGAGAACTATTTAATAATCAACGTGCGTCTATTGGTCAGTTGTTTTCGTAGTCCCACCCCTCCTCGCCCACAATGAATCAGGGAGAGTCTTTAGCTAAGAACGAGCTAACGGGAGCGGCTTTGAGTAGATTTCTATGAATATAAAACGCATATAAATAGTACATATTTTCATTGGAATTAAACGGGAATATTTTAAAACTGACTACACATGAAATACACCCCGCTTATAGGAGTTAATACGAAGAGTTTATAGCGAACGTAATGAGGCTCAGTGGCTAATCCTTCCTCTTCATTCAAACTGAATTGGCTTTTCTCCACGGATCGCTCGGGAATTAATTTCACGGCTCATTTCGAGGTAAATAGTCCTCTAAGTTTTTATTATTCACATTTTCTTGATAATGTTGGGTTATTGGTGATTTGTTATTGGTAAAAAAACTACTAGGATACAGTTTGTCTTAACTAGCTGCACACTTAGCCAGATTAGCGAACGGTAGCTGAATTTCTTCTGGTTTCGGGAGCGGCCACAGAGGAGTTCATACCATATGTGCTTTAAGAGGCGGCTAATGTTAATCAACTGTTCGTTGTTGTGTTTTTAAGCCTCTGTAATTTTCAAAGACTGACACATCTCTAGGTTTTAGAGGGAACTGGAAGTGATTTCGTACTCGCCAGCTTATTAGATTTCCGTTCCACCTTAAATACAGGGAGTCAACAGTTGTTAAGGTGGAATTGAAAACTGGAATAAGTAGATGGCCAGGTTCGGCTTCATACAGTAAAATTGAACATTTAATTCTGGCCGAAATATACTTTTATATTGGGTTTAAAGGGATAATAGTAATCTAGGGGGCTTAAGGTATTTTGTCCTTTTAATTTTATTATTTTTAATGCAATATTTAGTACACAATTTCTATTTGCCTCTTTAACGAAAATTAAATATGAACTATGAAAAGGAATACACCGTAGCTCTCCAGGCTGATTATACAAACACTATCAATATCCTGAAATGAACATTTACCTGCTGTTGTTTTCACAACATTTGTTGTATCTGGCTTGCTATGATGACGAAATTCATGCAGTCCACTCTCTTTTAGGATGACTGAATACAAGCTGGTTGTAGTAGGAGCAGGAGGCGTTGGGAAAAGTGCACTGACCATCCAGCTGATCCAGAATCATTTTGTGGACGAGTATGACCCCACTATTGAGGTGTGTTAACGTTCAATTTAGTAGTAGAAGACACATTTCTTGTCAAAATGTCCAGCCACATTTATTTTCAGACATTATCCATGGCAGTCACACCACCATAATTTCAGTGTCTTTGAAAGTTTTGTTGCGATTATTAATTAATTCCTACCTTCATGAATGTTCTGTAACAGCTTCATCATTCATCTTTCAGAAATCAGTTTGGTTTAAAACATTCCTGATAAGTGTGATTGATTATGACAAAAAATGCTGTAGGCCGTGAGAGTGAATATATGTTAATGCACTTGAATTCATGAATATGGGACTGGAAGGAATGAGGCATGACCAGTATTTACATATATTAAACACTTCACATTTAAAAAAAATAAGAGGACATTTCCCAGAGTAATTCCTAACTACTCATTTGAAGACAGCATGCAGTATGAGTGCTATAGGATGTAGCTTTCTGTGGGTTCTAAGAGAAATCATTTCAATAGAATGCATGATGTATCTTTTTTAAGTTAAGGCTTTACACACATCTTTCACGTGTCTGTTAATGCATGTTTGCCAGTAAATGTCATCTTGATATATCTTGATATCTTAATTGATATGTTGGAGTGAAAGCAACATGCACGTTAAATGTAGTTTCCTTGTTATAATGGCGAATATCTCTGTAAACAATCAAAATATGACCTAGCATTGCAAATGTATCTGTCTTGTTTTCAGCTCACTTTACTGCGTAAATTCAGACCACTCTGACTTGTACGGGCACTCTCTCTCTCTTTCTCGTCCTTGTTTACTCTGCCATAAAATGTCTGTACCAGAAATACTGAGCTAGATCCCTCGTGTAGCTAGATTTGTGCTGTGAAGCGTTGCACATTTCGCACAAGAGTCCTTTCCCCCGTGATTCTGAAGTTGTTTAGTGCAGTAAACCATCAGAGGACCCAGCGTAGCAGCCAGAGGGGTTCTATTCTCCCTCTTACAGCTCAGTGGAACCTCACAATCATTTTGAAACTGTAATTTTAAGGTAGAAATACTACGGTGTGTTCCTTTAATGTAGCTTCATATTAGTAATGTGCTGTTCAAAATATAATCAGCACAGCTGTAGAACTAACTACTACAAGTTAATTCACTTATTAACCCAACTAAACATTTATTAAACAAATCATCATTATTCCAAAGTTGCCCAACCCTGCTGCCTGAGTTTAGTTCCAACAATAACTAACACACCCGCTTGCAACATTTGGGCCGTATCACGTAACAGTGGTAATTTAACCTACAGAGGGTAATCACTGCTAAAATACGTGGGCATTATAATGAATATGTAATATTGTGAATCTAGAAAAGATTTTTGGCAATATATTCCGATATCTGTTTTTTTAAAGCTTGATAAGCTAGACAGGGTGGGGCACATGGCACTAAATCCAATTAAGCAGGAGCATTTAAGCACATTATATAATGAGACTGTTGGTTGATGAATGCTTTACCAACTGACCATATACATGATATCTTCAGAAATAAATTTTTTAATGTATTATTACATACAAAATTACATTTCACACCCATATAAGTGTGCATTCCTAGTATATCAGAATTTTGATTAGTACTTTTAGCAGACTAAAAAAATCTATGTATTATTAAAACCATTTAAAAAGACACTGGAAACAATGTATAAAAACAGTGTTGTACACCCTTTTAATGTCTGTTTACACTCTGTTCAAATTAGGACTCCTACAGAAAGCAGGTGGTAATCGATGGGGAGACTTGTCTGTTGGACATCCTGGACACTGCAGGTCAGGAGGAGTACAGCGCTATGAGGGACCAATACATGAGGACTGGCGAGGGATTCCTCTGTGTGTTTGCCATTAATAATGTAAAGTCTTTTGAGGACGTGCATCTGTACAGGTACTTTATCTTTTATTTGCCATCTATTAACGTTCTTGTGATGTTGTTCCACTAAAGTAAAGAATAGTCCATAAGATGTACTGAACTTATAATGCTGATTCTGGACCATTTAAATATTAAGCATTTTAAATGAAGAAGTCAGTTTTGATAAACAAGTAATATTGGTAGGGATTATGATGCTAGAGAACCAGCCCTTATTTCATAAACATTACTGGAAACCAACTTTGAAATTCTATAATATCAAAATGTAGCAACTTCCTTTTTTCTTCGTAGAAAAGGCTTAGAAAGTAAGTTGATGACACAGGGATTTATTTCTGCATTCCAGATTTATATGCTGCCTTTGCAAATTTCCATTTCACAAATTATTTCTTTAATCTTTTACAAAATTGTCACCCTTTCATTTATGTGCAGGGAGCAGATAAACCGGGTGAAGGACAGTGATAGTGTCCCAATGGTATTGGTGGGAAATAAGAGTGATTTGAGTTCTCGCACAGTAGAGACTCGTCAAGCACAAGAGCTTGCTCGTGGATATGGAATCCCATTTATTGAGACATCTGCCAAAACAAGACAGGTGGGTGTATATGTTGTGCTGACATACAGGTATCATTATGCATTGTTGGGACTATAATAAAAGAAAGTTGTACCCTTGTTCCCACTGGAGAAAAAAAATGTAGAATGCACTTACAAATAACTGCCTCTACACAGCAAACAAGATATCATGCACTGGTTGTACTGAAAGAAGTCACCCATTACAGTACATGAGATTTAGGATGAAAAGTTGGAAAGCAGTTTGTGCATTAAAAAAATACTGAATTTCTATATTCAAGGAATGATCACTGGATTAGAAACACCTACCATTTATCTAGACTCATTGTCTGTTTTATCAGCTTCACTGACCATACATGAGCACATTGTAGTTCTACAATTACCAATCCCCTCACTACAACAGAGCAGGTATGATTTGGGTGGTGGATCATTCTCAGCACTGCACTGACACTACCGTGCTGGTGCAAGAGGATTAGATCATTCAGTGATCATTCAGTGTATAGAGTGCTATATTTGAATTACAACCAAGTTGTTTTTTTTTTTTGTTTTTTTTTTAAATAGCCTAAGCCTACATTAGCAACAATACTGCTTTCACAACTTTTAATTAAGTGGCCTGTAATTATAGAACAATTTTGTCTTTAATGACAACAGATCATCTAACTGGCATTTTGGATTGGATGTGCTGGTCTTTACCTCAAAAACTGGACATTTTATTAATTAAACTCACAATTTAATCAGCCAAATGATTTATGGAAAATGAATATTATTGTCTGTGTTTTGCCCAAAAGTAGCTAGCATGGCTCAGCAGTGTTAAGTTTAAAATGTTAGAATGGAAATTTCCAAGGGCGTAACACACAACAGGTTTATCATGAGGCAGGATAGTCATGGTGGTATTGAAGAACTTTGCATCACTGTAAATATGTCTGTTATGATTAGCTGAGTAATGATAATTCACTTTCGAAAATGAATAATTGATTAATAAAATGTAATCTCATCACAGGGGGTGGAAGAGGCATTTTACTCTCTGGTTCGAGAGATCAGGAAATATAAGGAAACAAACCGCAGCAACAAGAAGAGCAAGAAACACACACAGAGACGTTGCATTCTTTTATAGCAATGCTTACACCCACTCTTGCACTACATTCCTGGAATAGCACTGTGCGCGCACACATTCTGCTGTAGCATCTCAACCCCTCCCCCTTCACTTTCTCTGTAAAGGAAAAGCTCGTTTGTCTTGTCAGTGCAAGACGATGAGATCATAGCAGAAGTGATCCGTTAGTCCCAAATCAGGAACTTCAGCAACAGTGCCATGGCTACCACAGGTCTAGCTTTACTAGCAAAGCAGACAATTTACAGCTACTTTTTTTATTATGGGACTTGTTTTGCTATAAGGGAACACGTGGCTTGCCAACCGAGAGGTTGCTGATTGGGACTTAAAACATAACACATTTGGAATGTTTGGATCATGTCTTTATCCTTTAACTTTATCCTGCCTCAACCTCTTACTGGTCATTGATTTTGAAGCTTTGACTAGTTCTTGCACCAAATTCTACCTTTATTCTTGGAGCCTGAAACAGCTGAAATATCAGGTTACCGGTAAACCTGCGTTCACATGAGTAGACAAGTTTCTAATGTAAGTTCAGAATATGTAATGTGCATACAATCTATCTTCCAATAAGGAACAAAAAGCACCATATTTTTAGTTTACAATTTTATGTAACCAATTAAAATTTTGTCCACACACTTGTTTTCTCACTTCAGATTTTAATATTGAAGAACAAATTAATGTAATCATGTGGCATAATCATTTGGAAAAAAATCTAAAGATTTCTTTGTTAAAATACTTCAACCCAGCTCAGTGCATGTTTTTAATGGCCAAGAGTTTACTGTACTCGCCATGTGATGGAAATGTTCATTAACATTTAAATGAGACTCATTATTGTCCTTTGCTCAGGGACAGTAGAGTTCCCTTTTTAACCAAATTCATATCACTGCATATTTGGTAGACAATATCACTGTTCCTTGAAGCTAAAGTGATTTCACAGGAGATTATTAGTCACTTGTCATTTTGTCAGCTGGTGTGAACGCAGTGTAAGAAAGCTTAGCCAAGCAGGATCCCCCAAACCCTTTCCACTGTCCCATAGGCACTTCACAGAAATGAGTTTAAAGTGTTCTTGTTCACAAGCTTGAATTACCTCAAACAAGCTCTGTACCTGTAACCAGCATGAAACTGCTTTAGAGGTGGTCTTGTATTTTGTCCTGTGGAGTTAGACGTGAAGGGTTCAAATGTAGAACCAAGCCAATCCAGCTGCTCATTTTTGATCTTTTCTTTGTGAGCATAGGTGGTTAATGGATTCTGAATTCTTGTCCTAATATGCTCAGACACTTAGGAAGTGTCCACTTAATTCTATTCATGTGTTTATATGCCACTGTTTTGCTTTGGTGTAATCTTCTGGGGAAGTATTTCACAAGACTGGGACCAGATAACATGCCCATATTTGAGGACTGTCTCCTTCCCCTCCTCCTATTGGACAGGATGGCATAAGGTTTAAGTTATCTTTCTAAATTGAGGAATATCCCGTTCTGAAATTACCCCTTGCTCCCCATGTAGCGTGGTTAAGGTGGATGCTTTGGTAAGACCCAGAGAGGGACTGTTGTATTCAACAAATTCACGGTTATTAATTAGGGACAAATGCAACAGAAACATAAACCTTGCAAATAATGTGACCTGATCATCTCTGATTGTCACAGCGATGAGACAGTTTTAGGCATATTCCTTTTTTTTGTTGAATAAAGAGAATTTTGGCTAAAGTATGTGTCTTGTATTTCTGGTGCTATTAAGTAATGCATAGTATTTGGAAGCTCCATTAACTGATCATAACCATTTACATAACCATGCTATTAAACACACTGCTCTTATTACAACTGTACATTTTAGGGCTTATTTTACATTCATAATTACAGCAAATGCTGTAAATTTAATTTCAAATAAAGTCCATAAAATTTATTTTATATATTTATTTTTAAAGTATGACAAAATATTCTAATAGGGCTCACAAAAACAAGAATTTTACAAAAAAAACAAAAATATTTTATTTTCATAGTATATAAAAAGGCACCTAATATTACCAAATTGCAAATATTATAATAATACAAATTGGCTGAGCCAAAACCCTGCTCAGAATTTAACAGTGAAGGTGAGAATAAAGGGCTGCCTGGGGTTTACTCTCACCAGCCGAAACGTGACACAAGCTTCTCTTGATCATCGAGGTCTTTCTGGACCTTCTTCCTCATGTAAAAGATGGGACAGTCTCGGCTATATAGACAGAAATGAAGATTATTATGAGATGACTTGAGTTTGTTTTGTGTAAAATGTTAGAGCACATAGTGATTACACACACCTTGTACACAGCACATCTTCATGTAGAGAACCTTGGCAGCGCTGACACTGAGTCCACAGCCGAGAAAACTTCTCTTCCAGGGCTGAGAGATGAGCAATCTGAGTAAACAAAACCACATGTAACATGATTACAGTCAATTATTTAACATTTAAATAATCAGAACATGTAACATTAACAGGACACTGTGTTTACTTGTTGTCTAGAAGTGCAGTGTTTCCATGGTAATCACTAACTCATTCAAACAATTACCAAGATATTCAGAAACAAAACCCAAACATTCTAAACATTTCAAAGCCCTTGTATACAAGGCTGATAAACACTAACATACCTCCTTTTGATAGAGCTCTGACTCTTTCTTCTTGCAGAAATCACAAACAGCAGCTACAGAGAGAGTGTGAATTTGGAATAAAAACACTTATAAATTTCTACCTTTAAGAACATTCACATATTTTAATGAGATTTTCTTTATGAAACACATGTCCTTACAGATTTTAAACATACCATCAGTTTTGAGAACAGCTCTGCAACCAATGCATGTGCTGCGTTTCTGAGCAAAGGCCATGAGGCCACCCACCCTGGACGTCAGAACAGTCTTACAGCGTGTGTGATCTCCCTCTGAAACAGTTTTTCACAACGACAGTTAATTCAGATTTCATCACTAATTATGGCAACTATAAAAAAGGATTCTTATTGTGGGACTGAATAAATGTCGACCCTTAAACCACAGATCACATGTTCTGAAACAATAGTTATAGAAATGTCCATTTATACAGACAAATGCATTCATGTTTACTCACTTAGTAACACACTCTCAGCCTTAGTCTCTCCCAGTATAGGCTCGAAGATACGCAGTAGGGGTTTAGACAACTGTTGCTCTAGGTAGTACTGGGTGTCAATAGGGATGTTATTCTCCAGCACATAAATAGGATCCTGAACACACAAACAGAAATATTTATCACATGTGGGGTGGGGGGGATCAGACTAACTTGGGTTTATTTTGTGCAAGTTAGTTTTTATATTTAGTCCCTTACACTACCCCTGAGGTAATTACATTATGTAATGTACTAATTAAGGAAGTAAAACAAACATCTTAATCCACCACAAATCCATGACTTGAAATAAGTCAGTACTTAATGCATCACCTACACAATGTTTCTTTGTTTACATTTTTTATATTTCAATATGTATATATGGTTATTTTAACTTCCATAATCACAATGTCATATCACAACTGCACTTTAATCACAATCCATAATCATAATGTAATTTCACAACTGCACTTTATGTAAATAATCACAACTGCACTTTATGTAAATTATGTAAATAATGTTATATATTGCACTTCTGGTTAGATGCTAACTACATTTCATTGGCCCTATACTTGTACTCTGCACAATGACAATAAAGTTGAATCTAATCTAATCTAATAAGAGGTAAAATGTTAAAAGCCAGAATACTGGATAAAACCAGTGAGAGTGAAAAAAAATAATAAAATAAAAAGGCTTAAAGCTTAAGGCACTGTCAGTAAGATCCATTTATTTTTGAAAATATCCCTATCCAGAGGAATACAAAAACAGTTGCATAATCATGCCAGGAATGCCAGGTCTTAAGAGAGGCATCAAAACACCAGGAAGCATGAGAGAAACTGGTTTATTACCAAATCACTCCATACTCCCTATGTAGTGCATTAATGTCTAGACCTAATGTCTAGGTCTTAATAGTCCATTCTATATTTCTAATACAACTTATTTATTTATATATGAGGGAATCTGAAATCTAGTGATATCTGAATGTAGTTATGACTTATATATTTCACTATATAGGGAACGAGGAACTGTTTGAATTTCAGCCAGTGTGACGTCAGCATTTTCGAAAATGCTGTTTTCGCATGGATAGGAGGCCAAAATGAAGACAAAAAACCTCATGTGGACAGGATCTTAGTTATCCGGGTTGCACACATGCTTGTGAAATTACTATATTTACCCATATAGTCACACAGAATACTGTACTCAAACATAACCCCCTTATCATGATGGTTCAGTATGAATACAGTGTTATACCCATACTCAGGACAAAAGAAAACATGCAATTACTGTAGCACAGTGTGACCTAAATGATTTCGGCTTTCCAACACATTAAAACACATCAACACTTTTCAATTTGTAATATATCAGTCAAATATAAACATTTATATGATACGTGTTTCTGGCATATTCATGACTAATTAATGATTTAACAGAAATAAAAATGCAAGAAAACACTCAACTGACCTCTGATTTCATGTACGCTGCTACTCCTTTTGCTGCCTTAATGATGACATATGGAACTCGGTCACCAAGATTAGGAGCGCTACCTGCATCTCGCTTTCGCATCCTGCACACACACCCACACCCACCCATAAGTCTACATAGGTACCACTTGGTACAAGACAAAGAAGTTGGTTTCCCCACCCCAAAAAAAAAAAAAAAAAACATCTACATACACTCATCAAAATGTATCAATACAATGGTGAATATATACATCAATAAGCAATTACATCAAAACAACATTCTTTGTTCAGCACTAGTCCATTTTTATCAGCTCCACTTTCTAAATGGGTGCTCTTATTTCTACAAACTGAAGTCCATTTGTTGCTGCATATTTTTTGAAGCCCCTTTCACTCCTTTTTTCAAGGGCTCCCAAAGGACCACCACAGAGCAAGTATTGTTTGAATGGTGGCTAGTTCTTAGCATTGCAGTGATGCTGATGCTGTGGTGCTGTGTCTATGCTGTTATGAGTGGATCATACAAAGCAGTGCTGTGGGAGATTTAAAATATTGTGTCCACTCACTTGCCATTCTATTAGACACACCTGCCTATGTTGATTCACCTTGTAGATGCAAAGTCAGAACCAATAGCTCATCTTTTGCAGCAGTTTGAGTTGGATATCCTCTACTTGTTTCACTGCCCACAGGACACAGTTGGGTGGATAGTTTAGGTTGGTAGACTACTCTCAGTCCAAGTGACTCTGAGGTGTTTAAAGCTCAGCAAAACTGCAGTGTCTGAACCACCCAATAGTACAGCACATGCTAATAAACCACCATGTCTGTGTCACAGCAGCGCTGAGAGTGACCCACTACCCCTAGTCTGTGGTGTTCCAGCAGGGGTCCTGACTACAGAATAGGATGAAAAGGTAAGGAATAATGCAGAACAACAGACTGACAACAGTCTTTAACTGTAGACCTACAAAGTGAACCTATATGGAAAAGAGAGCTGATAAACTGGTAAATAAGGGTAGTACACATTTATTTTAAAAGGTTTTAGCTGACTGGTGTATGAATAAACACTACACACACACACACACCTCTCAGCCAACTCGACGTGGGCCTGTTTTCCTGCATACTCCTGGGCTGTGCGTGTCAGTTCCTTGGTGATCACTAACTGACTGATGTCAATGCGATTACATAATAGGTCTGAGATCACCTCTTTAGCATGGCCCACGGCTCCATTGGGGTCTCTACAACAAAAATACAAACAGATACACCTTTATGCAATCCTGAACTGAATGGTTCACGTGCGTCATTGGAAAACTCCTGAATAACAAGCTCTGTGGTGTATATGGGTGTGTACCTGTCTATGAGGATCTTTTGGAGGCATGTATTAATGAGGTTGGCCACTAGGGGGCAATTGTCTCGTCTGACAGTTTCAATCCCCTTACAGTCCATTTTATCGTGATGCTCTGAACTGGAGGAGAAATACAGCCCTGCGTATCTCTTCTTATTAATCAGCAGGTATGGGTAGTACACCTGAGAGGCAGACATATGTTTACACATCATTGTTTTTTGCCAGTCTGTATTCAAGATTCATATGCACAGAGGAAATGAATATTAGGATTATTATTTTTAAACTGCAAAATATTTTTTTACCCTGGACTACAAGCTACTATATAAAAGTATACATGCCACTAAATACACAGAATTAATGTATATTACACTGTCTGTGTGTCTGAAAACGGATTCTAATGGGTATTTAAAAACAGCATTATTTAATATGTTACATGAGTGTATTGTTCAATACTGTTATATGCTTCTGTTCAGTAGAATAATGCTGCATAATGACTCAAGTCCCTAAAACAAATGTTCAGTATCACGTACCTTCTCAAACTCTAGTTTGATAGGTGGAACAAAATGGGAAGACACCCATTCAGCAGCCTCCTTTCCCACAGTCATTGCTTCCTGTACAGTGTCCACACCCATTTTCACCATTACAGAGTCTGTGTCTCCATAGATGACCTAAACACACAGCAAATATATACAATAACTAGCATTCCTTTCTATGATGTCAAAAACAGCAAATCTGACAAATGCTGCAATACTTTCTTACTGACATGTTTCTACATGCCCCGTTTCCTGTGGGTCTCACCTTGGCATCAGCCTGAAAGCCATTAGCGATGGTATACTTGGATTCCACCAGTTGCTTTGTTTGTTCAATCATCTGCCTGCCAAAGCCTGTCACACTCTACACACACAAAGTCCATTAAAATAAATTAATATCTTTTTAAACCGCACAAGTGACACAGAACCACACAATATAATGGAACACAAGCAACTGATACAGCAAGAGAGCAACATCCAGGAGGAGCTTTATTTGGTTATATTTAAATAAAAAATAGAAAGACTGACAAGTTTACAGGTGTCAGTCAGAATGTAACTGACCTGTGATATCTCCAGGCAGGGCAGTTTTCCCACTTGTGCTCCAGTAAAACCATATACAGAGTTTGCACTGATCTTCAGAGCTAGCTGTCTACCATCCAGCACCTGCTTCTTAAAGGGGTCAGTTTCCTTCTTAAGCTCAGCCTTTGCCCTAAAAACACAATCCAAATCGGGGTCAAAAGGTAAGCTTTCTTTAAACACAGATGTTACAGTGACATGAGCAAGGTGCTTCAGCTCACTGTAAATGATGGTGCTTTTGCTTTTTTATTCTCTTTTGTTTTGTGGAGATGTAAATTTGCATTTCTACCGTGGGTGGAACTTTTCTCAATTCCCTCACCTCTTCCTGGCACTCAGCAGGTTTTCCAGGATTTCAGGCAGAAGGCCCTTCCTCACTGAGCTTTTAACAAACAGATCTCCAGTGGGAGTCTTAATGAAGTCCTCTGATGACAGACTACACACAAACACATAAATATCAATGCAAACATTTATTAAGTATGCCTTGAATAAACAAGCCCGCCCTCCCAAAAAAAACAAGATCAAACTCAAAAACAAAATCATACTCACCCCAGCTTTTCTGCCTGGCCTTTCTGCAGCAGGGTGGTGTAACAGAGATTATGAGCCATCATAATAGATGGGTACAGAGAAGAGAAATCCAGAGTGGCTATAGGAACGCTGTAATACCTGCTCAGACACACAAGACAAAATTCATATAAAAATGCATGACTACTCATAGTAGTATGTAAATGATCTTTTGAAGTATTATATTTTACTCAAAAAATGCTTTAAAAAAACTGAATGCACTGACCCTTTCTCTGGCTCAATGACGGTGGCTCCTGTGTAGTCTTCACCTCCCTCCGTCTTTACTACTGGCATAACCAGATTCTGTTTCATAGCCTTTAAACATACACAAATATCATTTATCTGCCAAACATTTACTAAAGCGTGGATGTACCCAAGTCAGATATATGCAGCTATACTTCATTGTGTTAGATAACTTCACAGACCTGTCGGAGTAGCTGTGACACTACTTTAATCTGCTGGCCACGAGACAGCAAATATGTCAGAGGCACGCCAGTCACTCTGGCCATCTCCATGTAGTTAATCACACACATTAATTTCTGCAGCAAGCGCAGAGGCAGATATGCATCCTTCAGACAGTAAACAGCCAAACGTCGCCTTGTCTGCTCATTCCCATTCTGCAAACAGAAGTTACTGACATTAATTGAATTGTGACGATTAATTGAAGTCTGATAATTATGCAATCTGTGCATATTTTATGATGCTATGCTGTAAAAATCACTCTACCCAATTTCTCCTGAAAAGAAAGAATATTTACTATGTTTTATTTTGAACAGCACTGTATCATAATAAAATATACTGCATGTCAAAAAACAGGTAAAGCAGATGTAATTGTTTCTGGACAGTGTATGTAATTCTGAGCTAAGGCTGGAATGTGGGGTTCATACAACTATTGCTTTAAGGGTCCTGTCTTGCCAAACAGCTCTGATCAGATGAACCACCTTCACCTAGAAGATTCCAGTACCAACATAACTCTCAGGAACCCTACAATTCCATCATGTTCTTACTCATTGTGTAAACCTCACTGCTGAACTCTCACCTCTGAGAGACTCTAAAGAGTAGACAGAAGGATTGCATACTTGTAGGTCAGTGATTATGGAGTGTTGAACATCCTCTTTTTGCTCCTGCAGGAAGTGGAAACTGACAGCATTGAGGGTGTAGGAGCGCAGTTTGTAGTCCCTCAACAGTACCTGTGAAAAGCAAATCTCACTGTAGCTTACAGAGGGTATGCATCCTGTGTAGACTATTAGATGTTTTTGGAAATGTTAGTGTAAAAGAAACAGAAATGTATAAGTAGTTGTACCTGCAAAAGATCAAACTGCACTCTTCCCTCCATGTTAACAGTTTTGTTTTCTCTGCGACCCATCTGTTTGCTCTGGAAACTGGATTCCTTCAGAACAGACTTAATTCCCTTCACTCGCCCCAAGAAGGGGAAATAATTCACCTAGAGACAGAAAACCCACAGCCATCACAACTTTTCAGAATTAAGGGACATTTAAATAAACATGAGATCCTGAATGTCTCCATGTCCTTATAGGAAATAAATGAACAGGGCCATATTAACAATATAATATATTACTGCCTTTGTGTAGTACAACACAAGCACATTGAGTATATTTATACGGTGGATACACACCTTCAGAGTAGCAGCTCTGTTCAGTAAGTATGGCAAGTCAAAGTTCTGTATATTGTAGCCTGTGATGATATCAGGATCCACTGTTCTCACAAACTCTGCCCAGCTCTGAGAAAGTTTTTCATAAATCATTAAATCATAGAGAAATGATTCAACAGATCAAAAATTAACAGGGTGTGGGGAAGGGGGAAAAACACTATAAATTATTCTGCATACCTGGAGAAGTTGTTTCTCTTGAGTGAAGCAGAGGATCTGAGAACCCACTATACTAGCACAGCTCTGTAAGGTGAAAACTGTGCGGATGAAGGGCTCCTTTTCTCCCTGACGCTGCACCATAGAGGCGATCTGAATCACTGGGTCAACCTCAGCCTCTGGAAACACACCTACCACACACAAACATACCTGTGAGACTTGACTTTTGCTCAAATTACAGAAACTAACACTGAAACCCTTCAATAAATGGAGGACAGAGAAATTTAAGTGAAAAATGTAATAAAATAAATAATTATCCATTTTTTATATTGTTGCTGCAGAATAGGAAGAGGCAAAAACATCAAAACCAAGGACTGACAAGCTGGATCCAAGAAAATAATACATTTGATACATTAAAAGAAATAATTAAGAAGTGTGAATAAAATGATCAGATCAATTAAATCAATTAAAAAGTGTTAATAATCATGATTTTGTAACAAAATATGCTATCTCAGTAACACACTCACCTTTTCTGCCAGCACACTCAATGTCAAAACTTAGGACCCTGAGTGGTGCAATTCTCTGCCACTCTCCTTCTGCTGGGTGACTGATCAAATCTGTCCATCCCACATCCACCTCATACTGACACAGAGAAACCTGTCAGTGAGAGAGAGAGAGAGAGAGAGAGAGAGATTAAGATAAAGTCTCTGATAAAGGCACAGCCTAATGCTTATAATATTAATAAACTTCCTAAACCCTTAACAACTGACACAGCCATTACCTTGCCTGGGTAACGCGAGTCTGTCTCTCCAGTAGTCTGTTTCTCCTCCCTCAGTCTGTACTTCCCTTTAGGCAACTCAATCCAGCAGCACCCAACCACATCACTGTCTACCATGAACCTGGAACCCACAAACACAATGTAGGAGTGAATATATAAATGTAGGAGTGAATATATAAATGTAGGAGTGAATATATAAATAACTTAGTTAAAGGTCTTAGAAATATTCAGGAGAACAGCCTGATGTTAAAAGTGTCACAAATATTCTGTCACGAATTTGAGAGTTGTAAATAGTGTGGAACAATACATAACACGAGAAACAATATATTAAACTCTAATTAAAATTATATTTAATATAAGCACATTTATACCATACACATACATACCTGATCTCAAAATCAATGTTGGCCTCATAGGCAGAGTAGCTTTGTATGGAATAGTTTGCAAATTTAAAGCCCTGTTCTAGGATACGCTTTGCTGGGGCAACCAAACGTGGCATCGCCATAGTGATCTGCAGAAAGTCCATTGGTCGTTTGCCATGGTAACCATACATACCTTAGTAAAACCAAGAGAGCAAGGAGATTAAACCATATATATGTAAACAAAACATAGTCGCAGAAATATAAAAGCCACAGAAACACATCAGACTTACTTTCCTTACGAGTGATGTCCACTGCCAGAACAGTAACTGATATATTGTCTTTGTTTGAGCGCATATCCTTCAAGACAGCAGAATTCAGCTCTTTCTGAAACTCAACCAAGTGTGAACTTGTAAAGCCTAAAACAGAAAGAAATCCAACAAGTTTTAAATACTTTTCAAAATATATGGTGATTAAAATAGAGAGGAAACCTACACTTGACACTCAAATTCAACAAACGAGCAAACTAACTTGGAAACGTCCTAAAGATGATGGAGGTTTTGCCTTACCAGCTGGTGCAGGGACGTAGAAGTAGGGTGCAAAGCCATGCACATGACAACACACACTGTTCCCATTATCAGTCACTCCAAACATACGGACCACTGGAACCTTCCCCTGGACCTGTCCTGGCATCCCTTGCACAGCAGTGCCTACAAAGTGTATCAAAGCATTAGAAACATCAGCATATTAGGGCAAACAGTACTCTGGAAGTTTTCTATTAATGCATGTGGCAAGTACTCTACCCAGGTAATAATCCAAGTCTATCTGTTGGAAGATGAGTGTGTCTTTGTCAGGCTCGACAGGAGGAGCAGCAGGACGACGCCAGCGAGGGTTCAGATCGGCTGAGAATAAATCGCCTGCTCAGAAGAAGACAAGAGTAAATAAGGTGGCCAAATATTTCACATTATACTTTCTCTGATATCCTCAAACCAGCTAATGAGAAGTTTCCACTCACAGGCTATTAGGCCTTTGAACAAGCTGTTAAACGTGGAGTCTTCACCCATTACCATTACCCAATTGCTGTTGTTATTATTATTTCATCATGTCAGTACTACAATATCACTTACCAACTGGTATCACATCATGACCAGCCTGACCCTCTCCTGACTCTGCCTCCATATCCATTTCATCAAAAAGGGCAAGTTCTTCCTCAAACTGGGAAGGACTGTCCTCCCACTCAGTGCCCATCCTTCCCTTCTTTGCCTGGGACGCTGCCAACGCAGGTCCGCCATTCCGCTTCTTAACATCCATCCTCAGCACCTACGTGGAAACACAAACATATTAGGACAAATATAAACAAATGATCAGCTTAAAAACAATTCCACATGAACCCTACACCCTGCATACCCTATCATACACACGACACACCTGCTCCCATCATATGGTTGGGAATGCAGAGTGTAAATGTCAAGGCTAAACCTTAAGGGGCGCCCAAAGCCCAGAGCTGTACATGAACTTATAATTATTTATAATACTTTTAATTTATATTAGCAGATAATTGGATACAAATTTTATTCAACACACATTTTAGCTACTTATACTTGAGTTACTAATTGTTTTTTTGTAAATCATTTCAGTGATGATGTGTGCTGTGGAGTTTAACACTTTTAACAAAACACAAAATTATATATAGAGAATATATATCCCTATGCTGAGAAACCAGAACAATGAAAAACGTGAAAACAAATAAGGGTGTCAAAAACAGGGGGGGAGCAGGAAGTTGTGAATTGATGGTGATGGGGAAAAATAGATGAATCCCCTACAAACTAATTTCTGTCCATCCTAATGACTCATTGAGAAGTTATTTCCATTCCAAATGTCATATATGTGGCTTAGATCCAATTCTAATATTAAATCTTTGGTGTAACTAGGATGCCTTCAATATGCAATTAGTCCCAGCCTCTATCATAATGGTTCCCCCCACTATTCACCAGCTGTTAAAAAGCCCCACTCTGTAAGTTAATAGGATTAGATCCTTATATTTATGACGTATGAAACCATGGCTGTCTGAATCTGCCCCCACTGTGTTTTGATTATTTGCTGTTCCAAAGAAGTCATAGCACTGATCATTTTTTCGCTCATGATAAGACTCCCAGAGCATAAAACACACTACACGGACATGTAAAATAGGTTAAAAAGGTTATTTTCACTGGAGAAGGTATTAAGCTGTCAAAGTAAAGTTAAACACATTATAACCGAGCAAGCGACTGTAACGTTAACTTTGTGCGTAGTAAGCTAATACATTTATTAGCGAAATTATGATATCCAGAAGCGTTTAAAAACGGGTATCTGTACGTTTCACTGTTAATTTCACATTCACCAATAATCGCGACAAGAACCATATAAATACAGCACCGGATAAACCAAATCGTTCTGCATTAGCTTTAGCCAAGCACAGGGTAAACCACAGGTAAACAAACCGACACTGCGCATGCATCCAGCTCCCGCGGACACTCACAGTATAAACCAGTTTAACACGACAACGCACTTTTTAGATCAATAAAGGCATGCGCGTGCTCTCCGTCTCGGGCCCGAATCTCTCGCCACTCTGTTCTCTCCGCGCGCCCCACACTCCAACCTGGACCACCGCGCGGGCTCTGTTTTCCCGGCAAAACTGCATGACAACGAGCGCAAGCTGTGATTGGTGCATACAGAGGAAGTGACTCTGGACAATATAGATAACAAATTAAAAGCCTTTTCGGCTCTGTTCAGACCTGCAGTATGTACTTGTAAATACTTTTTGACTGCGGACAGTGAGATACAACGTTGTTGTTGTCAGACTAAGCCAATTGCCAACAGGTGTTACTTGTCATTTTCAAAGAGAAGGAAAAGTCAGCGACAACGGCTCAACCATTTAAAATAGTTATTGATTAAAATACCATATGAATTTAATGTCATATCGGACTAAGTGGTCTTGCCCTGATTACATTACCATTTCTGATTTATACCACGTAAACATGTCATATGCATCATTATGTTAAAACACATTTGCTGCCTTTCTTTTACTAGTTTGTCCTGTTAATATACAGATAAGTCGGGACTCCAATATTTACTTTCTAAGAATAGTTTGTTAATGTTATTGTTAATCTTATATGAAATTATATAATTCTCCAAGACACAGTGCTAACATAATCTATATGCTAAACAACTACAAAGAAATACAAAAAAAATCAATAAACACATACAAAACAAAAAAAAAGTAATATTGTAGTACTGACATGATGAAATATAATAATAACAACAGTAATTGGGTAATGGTAATGGGTGAAGACTCCACATTTAACAGCTTGTTCAAAGGCCTAATAGCCTGTGAGTGGAAACTTCTCATTAGCTGGTTTGTTTTAGCCTGGATGAGACTGTATCTCCTGCCAGATGGTAGTATGGTGAACAGGCTGTGTGCTGGACAACTATTCATCATCCAATTCTTTTAGATTTTTCTCATGCAGTATGACTGCTAGATGTCTTGTAAGGCAGGAATTTTGTTGCTTTTGAGTGATTCTGCTGTCTTCAGCACTGTCTTAAGTGCCTTCCCTTTGCAAGCAGTACAGCTGCCATACCAGAAACTGATGCAGTCTGAGAGAATAAGTCAATTAACCAATATTTATATATAGCACTTTTTACGACTGACGTTGTCACCAAGCAGCTTTAACAGAATTAGTATCAGAACAGGTAGCAAAGCAAATCAAAATACTCTCAATGGTGCAACTAGTTCATGAGGATGTGAGGGCACAGGCCAAATATTTCAACCCTGAACTGGATAAGCAGTTACAGACAATGGATGAATTTATGTATTTTGAATTGAAATAGATGAAATAAAAAAGATAATAGTTAGAATTAGATAATAGAACACATTTGATATGAATGTCTGTTAAATGCCACAAAGGTACATTAAGCTATGTTTGGGTTTGGTGAGCAATGTTTTGAAAATAGAGTACATTTTATTTTTTAATTGCCAATAGTCACATGTGCTTACAAAGTAACAGCTTTTATTTAAAGCCAAAGCTAGAGGTAATGGAAAAACAGAAGTAGTCCTTATGGTGTATTCCACAAAGCAGGATTTTTGCTATATTATTTTATCCCAGAGTAAAGCCTGGGTCGTTCCCATTAGACAGTTCTCAACCTTGGGTTTGAAGGGTCATTGGCATGTCCGTCTATGTTCACATACTCTACCACCAGAGGGACCACACATCCGGAATCATGAGCAGAGCACTAGTGCATTGGTCCAAGTGACCTCCAGTTGACAAGCAGGCTAATAGTAACCGCAGAGTCATCCTTTTGCAGTGGGTTAAACAGGTTTTCTTATACATATAATGCACCTGTGTTGATGCAGTTGGTAAAAAAAATAACTTTATGTCAGATTCTTCATATTTTACAGCTAAATTGCACTTGTTAAATATTGATATAAAATCCATAATTTATCTTGGACGTCTTTTGTGAAACACCAAGTGTTAAAGATTGCCACCTATTATACACTGTTTAATAGTACGGCAACAACAATATTGCAGTGATCAATGATATTAGGCTAAAGCTCGAGGAGAGAAAACGCTGACCTTCACCTTCTACATTCACAAACCTGTGTGTGTCATGGACTATATGGTATGTCTGTAATGTTGTAACATCTCACGTTGTAGTCAGCACTAGACTCTCCTCTGGCCACTAGTACGCAGTATAAATAACCGCGCTGCCCTTTTCTCCGCTGCGGGTAAAAATCATTCAACATTAAAAACAGTCTCACGTTCCTCACGGGTTGCGAGCGCCCAACCGACGTGAGGCTCAGCCAATAAGGTGAAGCCAAAGCCTCCGCGTCAGCCAATCACATCTCTTCGGGTCCCATCAGAAGGTGTGTTATCTCGGAGTGGTCGGGCTCCTCCCCCGCGGTCCGTCAAGTTGTTTGGTGATTGACTCGCGCAGATGTGAGAGAGCGTGAGGACGCCGCCGCAGGGTGAGCTCTGGTTCCTTAACGCTTTATCGATTTCTGAGCGTGTGAACGTGTGTGTGTGTTGCATGGCGAAAAGTCCCTTTCATTCTGAAGGACAGACAATGACCTTTTTGTGTCCTTCCTGAAGACGCCGCTACTCGAACGGTCTTCATACTCCTCCTTCGAAATTTCCGTTTCACCTCAAAGCGTGCGGCAGGTACATGACACCGCCGGTCAGTTTAAGGTGGAACGAAACATTCGAGCGAGAAGCTAACGGATAACTGGAGCACATCTGATAGCGTGTCCAGGGAAATTGGTGTAGAGAAATGGGGACTGTCATGGCGTTTTTTTTTTGCACAAGAGACAGGAGTGAAGGATATTGTTCGGAGGCTGAGGCTAGTGCAGGCGCGTCTCTGTTGTAGTGCTTAGAGTGGGGCGAGAAAGAAAGCACGTACGCCACGCTGGAGAGCGCGCGCGCGCATGTGTGTTCATTATGTGAATGTGTGTGAGTGTAAAAGGAAATGAGGTCTCAGACCTAAATGAAAATAATTTCATCTTCAAATAGCGGTTAAAGTACAGTCGTCTCCTTTCATACAGCAATCAGTGGCAAAAGGGATGCGTTGTAGGGGCGGGTAGTCGTTTTGTTGTAAATCAGACATCTCTCTTTTTCGGCAGTAGGAAGTCATCTTTTACTCTGTCTGTCTATCTCTCTCTGACTCAGACACACACCCCATTTTCACCTTGTGTTGCTCACTTTGAGATAATAAGGTACAATCTATCACATAACCTGTTTTATTAGACCACATACTTTCATCATTGAAGCATGTTGACTAAAGAAATGTTGGCATCATATGTAAAGCGGATAGACGCTACAAGCTGATATTCAGTGATGTGTATATATATTCAGTGACTATATATTTATATATAAATGTGAATCCTGTATATAAGGCCCAGGGCTATCAGGAGACTGATGGGTTACTATGCTGAAATACCTACATTTTACTACATTTTTTACTCTCCAAATAAGTTACATTTCTTCACGGAAAGAACTGGTTCTTATCAACAGTTCTGTAAAGAGTTGAGTTGGTCCATTTCCCTGTTATGAACCACACCATCAAAATTCTGAATAAGTTTCCTTATATCTCAAACATTGCATCATCTAGAAAATGTGAAAATATTTAATGAACATGGAGAAGTTAGTGTGTGTAGCCCAGATAGGACTGATATAAGGGCTTGGTGTAGGCTCAAAACTCCACTTCCTTCCTTTGTTTCTCAATCCCCTACCAACTCTTACTGTAATCCTTTTTTTTTTACTTTTCATCAGTGAGGCGTTAATGCTTTAAAATTTATTGGTCTTGAATACTCAGTATTATATTATTATAATGATGTTAGAGAATAGTATTTCATTAGACGACAGTGGTGCTAGTTGCCTTTTTCATTTAGGACACTCATCAAATTATCCATTAACCTATAAATGCTCTGGTGCATGGTTTATGTGTGAAAATAGCAGAAACATGAAGTGTATTTCAAACAGTGAGATGCTGATATAGGAGCTATTCTTAAACACAGACATGCAGACAGTGAAGTATGCTGAAGTCATCTAAAGCAGTGATTTTCACCTACATTCTAACAAATGCAATTGCAACACACACAAGCCCTCATTGACTTGAAATGATTTGTGCATTATACTACAGCTCCACAACATTATAATGGTATCACAGATAGGACTACCCCAATGTAAAATTTTAAGGTTGATAATATATAAGGTTGCTAGTATAATTTTGGCCCTCAATTCTCAACTTAAAATGCCTAAAGGGACATTCTGATGGTTTTGCTTCCATATCTGCTGAGTGGTTTGTTTTACAAGTTTGTTGTGAATAATCAGGTTTCCGTTATTTTACTAAGGACGCAGAAACCTTCAAAACACTTGTCAGTTGTGGTTACAGATTTGGATTGTAGAGATTAGGTTGAAAACTTTTAGGGGCTTTAAAAAGTTAAGTAATAATACCTTGAGTTATTTGGCTGGTTAAGATGGCTTATGTCATAAAACAAACATTTATAGTGTGTTTAACACCCCTGTCCTAAGCAAACATGGTTTACCAGTGTTACTTCCTATGCTTTTGACTGACAGTAACAAGTTTTTGCTTTTTTTGCAGGTCATTCGTATGTATATTTATGATGTATTGTAGCTAGCAGAATAGCTTGTTTAATTGATGGATTGTTGGATAAAAACTGCACTGCTTTATTTTTCACCAAACCCTCAAAACATAACACACTGACACAAGGTGTGGATGATAAAACGATAGCAGGATGTATTGTGATAGACAGTGACAAATATAAGGAAAATGTTTTATTTTGTATATGATAGTTTCACTATTTTACATTTTTTAACATTTTGTTTAATGAGCAAGCATATAAACTGCTATATGATCACTTTACAATTATACAATGCCTCGCATTTTGTCGTTACAATGAAATAATGTATTACATATATGGGAAACACACTAAACTTCTCAGACAGTCACCCACTTGAACCCACAACCTGCGTGACTATGACACTACCTGCTGCGCCACACTTGAGTTAATAATACAGACTGATATTTTGTAGTGGCCACCATACACGAAAGCTAATCTGATTAAAGTGTTTGTAACTGGCAAAACTGAGCATGGCACAGTGCAGTGACAGTGAGTTCACTTTGAATAGCCAAAGAGCTAACCAGCGGATTATAAACAGCTAACTACAACATTAAGGTGGATATAAATATGATCAGAGTCTCCTGAGAGATATCTTTGACATGATATTTGTTTATTTACAGCTAGACATGAAGAAGTGTTCATGAAATGTCTCTGCTTGTGTTTAGACATGGCTAAATGTAGTGTTTTTATTTATCTCCTAATGTGCAGGCTCTGCTCATTAAACGTCTCCACAGTTAATGTTTGGAAATGTGTTCATGACACACAACATAAATTATTTTTTCATAACAGAATTATGATAAATTTTTTTTATTTATCGTTTTTTCATTATCTGGGCAGTATAATCACACAGCTCTAGTGAAATCCTTCATTGTGGATTTGAGTCCGTTACATGGTCTGCATGTATGTTTACTGTACAATATTTAGGAGGACAATCTCTTGAAAATGTGACAATGACACAACTTTTCTATCATATCACTATTATTACACCATATATGGGCATGTCTTCATACTTGCATACCTCAATATTGCCCATTGTGATTAACATGTTTGTTTACATTAGAATGAACATCACAAGTATTTTAGCCTCTTGCTGTGTTCTGTTCTCTGGCTGAAAGAGTGATTTTATTCATGATTTATTTATTTAGGATATTTAAACATTTGTTATATTCCCCCCAGCATGCCGTTGGCACGAAGCATCTCGGTCACATCCTTGTCGGGTCTGGATGATTGGGACGAGGAGTTTGAGTTGGACGATGCAGTTCTCTTTGAGATCGCATGGGAGGTGGCTAATAAAGGTACACTACCTCACACACACAACACAACACGGAAGGGGAATGTGGTTCAAAATTTTACAAGTCAAAATCATTGTTATAGTATTTTTAACATGGTTCTAACTTCTGTTTTAATACTGAGTTTGTTGTTTTCCCTTTACTCTTTTTGAGGTCCATGGCATTTTTTTAAAAATATTGCCCTAAATGCCTAATAATGTCCTGATTGATATATGTATTTGTTTGTATTGGACAATAAACACAAGGTTAATGTTCAAGTATAAATAGATTAGGTTGTTTTAGTTATGGTATGACCTTGATCTATATATGTTTGTCTGACCCCATGGTTATTTGCCCTTGGTTCTTCCCATGTCGCGGAAGCTAAATCCCTGTGTAGTTGGTCTTTCCACTGTCACACGACTGTCACCAGTTTGGAAAGCCAAAGGCCAGCACATGGGCCTTGTAACAACATGCTTTGAGACTAGAGCTATAGCATTGAACTGGTTCCAGCCTGCATGCACAACATTACACTACTCTGATTCAGAGTTGCATCAGCCAGCTTTAAACTATTAACAGTTAAATATAATATGATAAAGAATACCACTGAAAGTTCATCATTCTTTACCTCACAAGCATAAGTCAGATTGCTTAAAAGTTTCTTAATATCTAATGTTCTCTTTTTTAATTAATTGAAGGAATTCAGAAAGCATACTAATAACGCACTAAATTTAGAGAGAAATTAGAAAGGAAACAGTCGCATTTAATTATTTATTACTGTGAGGCATTGCTCCATAATGCAGTATGATGACATTTTTTGTACTGTCAAACCCTATTTAGCCATGGCCCTACAAACTGAAATTGTGCCAAGGATTTGTCAGAATAATTCTCTTGTTTTGGAATCAAACAAACAAAATCTACAACAGATGATCACGAGTTTTGCTGTCAGTATTTAGTTATGTCAGTCTGTTATGTATACAAGGATGTCCTAATGTTTAATACAGAAAAAAATACATATATTTTTAGAATAACACCCAAAAGTTTAAATAAAATTCATACATAAAATGCTTTTTTTGACTGCAAATATATGTGTAAACTGATATTGTACCAGCCTTTCTTATGATAATTAATACAAATCAGTTAAAAATAGGAGCGCTACTTAGATGTTTCAAGAATGATGACTTGAGCTATAGATGTTCTAGAATGACTTAGGAAGAATGAAGTCCCAGGATGCCTTGCATTTCAAGAATGGTGATACAGTCTCAAGGCAAATAAATTGTAAATTAACTGTAAATAAACTAATTAGAATGTGTAATTTATTAGTGTTTTACCCTGAAATATTAAAACATTTTACAGTACGTTTATTCATATTATGATATTTGTTGTGTATACAAAAGTGTCAACTTGAAAAGTGATTCCAAATTTTGAGGAGCTGTATCTTGTATATCATATGATTAGATACTGATTTGTTGATTAATGTCATTGCTACAGAAGTGTGTAAATGGTAAGAGCTTTAATATTGTAAGAGCTAAATGACAGGGGGGTCAGATGGATATTGTGAACTGCAACATGAGTGCAGCTCAGTGTCTCAGCTTGGCTAAACTGAGACTCACTGACCTTCCCTTCTTTCATTAAGTCTTTGAGCATTTTCATTGAAGACAGAGTGCCAGTGGGTTTTTTTGCAAACATTTAGCAAAAATTGCATGCTTCAATTGTATTTTGTATGTATTTTAGAGACTTGTGTTCTCATGATTTTATGCTTCATGTCAAGTTCTTAAAATATAAAGTGAAAGCATAGTTTACAACAATATATTTCAGTACATACAATATGTAAATATATTTCTTATATATAATGGAGCACTTTATTATGGCACTGGAAATTATTGGCTGTTTGCCCAAGTTTGAAATTCATAGCTAATGAACAAATCACCATTATTTCTTAATATCTGTATTTCTGGCTTCATAAAATATAGCTCAAACTAATTATATGAAGTAATTATAATTCTAATCATTTATTATTAATATGCCATTTTTTTCTAGATCAAGTAGAAGGATCATAGAATGAGCTTGCAATTTTAATTTCTAAGACAAAGACTGGTACAAGTCTAAAAATACAAATTAGTCTGCAGTTATTCCTATTCTTTGTGCTGTGACAGTTGGAGGGATCTATACAGTGATCCAGACCAAGGCCCGTTTGACCTGTGAGGAATGGGGGGAGAACTACTTTCTGGTCGGTCCATATATGGAGTCTAATGTCAGGACACAGGTGGAGCTGATTGAGCCCACCAATGCTGTACTCAGGAGGACAATTGACAAGATGAACAGCAGTGGTTGCAAGGTACATAAACACACACAGACATAATGTAAACTCAACCAGCAACGTTAGCTAACTACTTTCAGGCCGTCTCTGTGTATAGAATTTCTATCCCTCTCTGATAGACTTACAGTTTGTATTCTGCCCCAGCCTCAGAGAAACCCTAAACCTCATATTTTGTGTGCGCACTGCCTCTCTGGTATGCATGTGGAAAGGTTAAAAGCTATATCCATGTCTTACACTTGGTTATGGTCTATTTCAGTGCTTTGAATGAATTCCTGAGTGAGAAAGAGTGTGTCTTTGATTCAGTGAAACATTGGTTCAGGTAGAGGCGTGGAAGGAGTACAAGTGAAGTTTTCCTTAAATGGATCAACCATTTAATCATTGTTTTCGACTGCAATCTTTTTGCAAATATGCAGAACTTATAATGGTCAAATTTAAACTGCATAAAGTATCAAGTTGGGTTTCAGTAGTTTTCCATAATGTTAATGTTATTATTCCATACATAGGGTTTTTTTCTGCTGTTTGTTCTTAACTGGCCATGAGTAAAGCCAGCTGCCATCCTCTGTCTCTGTGTTTTTGTACTGAGGGAGGATCTGTTTTAGCAGGGCCTTGCCAGGATGGTGAAAACTGTACCTTTGCCTCTGAGGGACACTACCCGTAATGAGTGGGGGGGGGGGGTGGTGTTGTGGAAAACACGTCTGCTGTGTTTCAGAGCTAAAGTAATTAAAACATTAAATAAATATGAAGTGTGTGTGTAGGTGTATTTTGGGCGCTGGCTGATTGAGGGTTCCCCATACGTAATCCTGTTGGACGTGGGTTTTACGGCCTGGTCTCTGGATCGCTGGAAGAGTGAGCTGTGGGAAAACTGCTCAATCGGAGTGCCCTGGTTTGACCGAGAGGCTAACGATGCTGTCCTCTTTGGCTTCCTCACTGCTTGGCTGCTTGGAGAGGTGTGTGAATGTTTCTGTTACTGGCTGTTTATTTAATTCATTTTGGATTATTGTGAAGTAATTTTCTGGATGTTGTGCTATGTGTTTTTCAGTATGCAGCTCAGTGTGAAGATCCTCCACACATTTTGGCTCATTTTCATGAGTGGTTGGCTGGTCTAGGCCTGGTTTTATGTCGGCAGCGCCAGTTACCTGTAGCGACCATTTTCACCACACACGCCACCCTCCTCGGACGATACTTGTGTGCCGGGAATGTTGACTTTTATAACAACCTCGCAGAGGTATGTGCATAATACGACAAGTCCACAAAAAGTAAAAAAAAATTGAGAAGGTTATGTTAAAAAAATTCTGTTAATTTTCTCTCTTGCCTTTTCCCTCTTTCTAGTTCAATGTAGATAAGGAGGCAGGTGATAGGCAGATCTATCATCGTTACTGTTTGGAGCGGGCAGCAGCAAGATGTGCTCATGTTTTCTCTACTGTGTCTCAAATTACTGCCATTGAGGCTGAGCATCTGCTTAAAAGGAAACCAGGTAAGTTTTTCAAATGCCTTCCAGAGATTGGCCTAGAGTGTATAGTGAGTAATAATGATGATAAATCAATCATTCTTTATATACACCACTTAACAGTAACATTATGACCACCTTATTGCTTGTTTCCTTGGTCAACTTGATCAATTTATAAGTAATTAATTAATTAATTTTCTTTTATTTATAAGAGTTAAGATTTGAACAGCTGTTACTGTAGTACACTAGATGGCGATATACACTTTCCTCTGCTTGATTGTTAAGGGAGAAGCCTGGCCATTCTATCGTTACACATTTGACCGACCATTGCAAATATTTTGGGTAAAATTATAACCAAAGAATAATTTTGGTTACATGTAAAAAATAAATAAATAAAAAATCAAGTTGAGTGCATTCCTCTGATTATTATTTAAAGGCATTTTTTGTAATACAATAAGTGCAGTAGTATCTAACTTTGTATGTTCTGTTGCTGTTTCTCTTACAGATATTGTGACACCTAATGGTCTGAATGTGAAAAAATTCTCTGCTATGCACGAGTTCCAGAACCTCCACGCTCAGAGCAAAGCCCGGATTCAGGAATTCATCAGAGGCCACTTCTACGGGTCAGAATACTACTTCATCACACGTATCATCACTTACATGTATACTGGCATGCGGCTCATTTTAACCTCATGTTATTCTCTTATAGACATTTAGATTTTAATCTGGACAAGACTGTGTTCCTCTTCATTGCTGGACGCTACGAGTTTTCAAATAAAGGAGCTGATTTATTCCTTGAAGCACTGGCTAGACTCAACTACTTACTAAGGGTATGTTTTTGGTGGGGTTTTTTGTATGTGATGGGCCAGCTAGATCTGTTTTATACAGTGCTAAATTGTGCTTACAGAAATGAATAAAAAATTAATCATGGAGCATTTTCAGAAATCTAAGTGTGTGTGTATCCTCAGGTAAACCACAGCCAGACTACGGTGATAGCGTTCTTCATCATGCCTGCTCGCACCAACAACTTCAATGTGGAGACGCTGAAGGGCCAAGCCGTACGAAAACAGCTCTGGTAACCATGGCGAGGCACTGTGAGGACTGCTAATCGCCACTTAGTACACAATCTCCAGAAAAAAAAAAATTATAACGAAGTAGGGACCTTATCACGAATACTCCATCATCCTCCTGGGTTTCACGTTTTCATTTTTAGTAGGCAGTCTTATCCATAGCAAATTGTCCTGTCATACTGCCTAACACGACTAGCTTTAGACCACACTTTGTGTCAAGTAACTTTACAGATGGAGATCCCAACAAAATATTTCTGTTACGTTTACATTCGAGGTTTTCTCCGTAGTTATGTACAGAGAATTGAAAGTGACAAAGAACTAAGGAGATTGTTTTTAAAAGTTCTATACATGAGTCGATTGAGAGCCAGTTTAGATCTCTCGTGTTTTGGCATGAGCTGGCAGATTATTAAAGTGACAAATTTGAAGGAGATTTTTAGACTTTGTTTGTTTGGGTTTTCTTTTTTTTTTTTTATCACAAAATTAATTCACATTTATTCTTCATTTACTGTAAGTCTGGATAGTCTGAATGTGTATCTTGTTTAATGAAAAGCTCACAAAGCAGCCAGGGGTGGGTTTTTTTTGTTTTGTTTTGTTTTTATTTAAACTGGGAAGTAAATTTCTTTGCTGGCTGGGAATCCTCACTTAGGGGCTAAGGGTAACTACTAACAGAGGCATTTCTGGTCTCTATAGAAGCTGACAGCGTGTTGGTAAAGTCTTTACTTCTGTCCTTTTTTCTTGTTACCAGGGATACAGCTCATACTGTGAAAGAGCGCTTTGGGAAGAAACTCTATGAATCACTATTAGTGTGAGTGGTTTTCTTTGAACTACTATTTTATCATTATTTTTGAATCACTGCTGGCAAGAGGTAATTTCTGTTTTTTTTCCCTCAGAGGCCAGCTGCCAGAAGTGTCTAAGATGCTAGATAAGGAAGATTTCACCATGATGAAAAGGGCCATCTTTGCCACACAGCGCCAGTGCCAGCCACCTGTGTGCACCCACAACATGCTGGAGGACAGCAGCGACCCCATCCTTACCTGCATCCGTCGCATCGGCCTCTTCAACAACGCTCAGGACCGGGTTAAGGTAAGTTAAGTTGACCAAATAGCGTCAAAATCCTTATCACAATATAATTTCCGTATTATTAAAAACTGATCACATTTGATTAATGCATTCTCATTCCTGTTCCATATTTGTTATAAAATGTACTGATGAGGTACTGAATTTGAATGTATATTTCACCCTTGCCTGTGTGTCAGGTTGTATTCCATCCTGAGTTTTTGTCCTCCACATCTCCTCTCTTGCCTATGGATTATGAGGAATTTGTTAGAGGATGTCACCTTGGGGTCTTCCCATCTTACTATGAGCCCTGGGGGTACACACCTGGTCAGTGGGAAACATACACCCACAGACCGATAACATTTTTTTTTTTTTTTTTTTTTGTGTAGAGAAAGCTTAATATGTTGATTGTTGACTTGGAAAATAAAGTATATTATACCCATAACATGTGAAAAAACAATGTTTATAAGACAAATATTGTTAAGCTTTAAATCAGGCTTGGACAAGTTCAGTTAAAAATTTCAGACAGATTTCTGTAAATATTCAGAGAACATGTGAAAAAACATCAGAAAGAACGAAAAAGCTTAGATTAGTTTTTCCTTCTGTTTCTCTCTGTTAGCCGAGTGTACTGTGATGGGGATTCCATCGGTCTCCACTAACCTCTCTGGGTTTGGCTGTTTCATGGAGGAACACATAGCTGACCCATCAGCCTATGGTAATAAGCAAACCTGTGAACGGAAAACTCAAGTTTGATATTTTCCATATCAGTATAAAATATCTGTTTCATTTAATTGTTTGCAATGCCTTTTCATACTATTTTAGTTTGTCTAATGTTCATTAATATGTGTGTTTTCATTCTCTCTTAGGAATTTATATTCTTGATCGGCGGTATCGTAGTGTGGACGAGTCCTGTAACCAGCTGACCTCCTTCTTGTTCCAGTTCTGTCAGCAGAGCCGCAGACAGCGCATCATTCAGAGGAACCGCACGGAGCGCCTCAGTGACTTGCTGGACTGGAGATATTTGGGCCGGGTCAGTCTCACACATGCATGGACACACCTTATCCATCTAATTGCAAAACAGTGTGCCTCAGTGCCCTGCTGGATTACAGATACCTGGGCTGGTATTCCCTTTTTCTCTCTAACCCACATCATCCAACTCTTTAAAAGAGAGCACCTCAGGAACTGGACACTTCTGTTCTGGCACAGGCACATACTCATTTACACATTGGTCTTGTTCACCTACACAGATATTGCAATAAGACTTTTGTGAAATAAGTGTATTTTCTTTGTTTTTTTTTTAATACAAAAAATGTTTACTTAGCTGATTTTCTCTTTCAGTACTATGTATCTGCTCGCCATATGGCCCTGGCCAAAGCTTTTCCTGAGGCATATATGTATGAACCCCATGATCCCACCTCGGTAAGCCTTCATATCATGTGTACCAATATGAGTAAGTCAGTAAGAATTTAGAGACTTTTTTTTTTTAAAGCAATTCATTGTAAACCCAGAAAATGTCTGGTATATTATACTAAAAGTGTCCAGAAACCTGAACACTTTATTTGTTATTGCCTGCCTTCATAACGGCCTCTAATCTTTGGGGCTTTTCACTAGATGTGAGAACTTGGCTGTGAGGATTTGTTTAAGTTCAGACACAAACTAGAAGGGTATGTCTAAGGGCGGTTGAAATCTGTGTCTTCAGCCCATTCCTAAAGATGCTGCAGGGTTTCTCCAAAAAGCTTGATTCTACAGCTTGATATTCCAGGGCTAGGGATATTTTATATAATTTTTTCCCCCTAAAAAAATAAATAAATATAAATGTAAATTATTGGTTATAATGTCTTTGAACGCATGTGTAAGTAAAATGGGTATTCTGGTATTTTTTGTTAGTACATATAGAGCTGTACCCTTGTTACTCATTTTGTTTTCTAATAAATTCTATTAATTCCTAATAAATAATGTTAAAAATTTAATGCAGAATCATGTTCTCCCATTCGTCATTTCTGAGAATGAATTTTGCATCTCTTCCCACAGACTACAGGCTTCCGCTATCCAAGGCCTGCCTCAGTGCCTCCATCCCCTGCCCACTCGCTTCACTCTTCGCCCCATCACAGTGAGGCAGAGGATGAAGATGAGAGGTATGATGAAGAGCTGGAGGCTGAGAAAGACCGGATGAACATCCGCCAGCCTTTAATTCCACCACAAAAAAACAAGAGCCCGCCAGTTGAACCAGCTGACCCGTCTGAAAAAAATTGACACTCTATATACACATATACACATGCACACGCTTTACCTCCTTTCGCAAAGTTCCTACATGCGCACACACCCACTGCTAACACACCCCTGTCCCCTGCCTGTCTTCTCTGGGTTTGAGGAGTAGAGATATATTTATGTGAGAAAGTTGTATGATGTAGACTCTTATTACTTTGAGGAGCTATGTTGTGTCTTTAAGACTGATATATTGATGTCTTCCATGTGTGTTAGTGGACTGAGAGACTGTAAAAATAAATAAGAAATAAATAAAAAATTTAAGTCTAAACCTGTTACTCACTCAGACTGTGAAGGGACGGTCCCGTATGAAGTTAAAAAGAAAAAAAGCCTGAGGTAATGGCACTAGATGCTAGTTAAAGCTCATGGATTAATATGTCAAGGGAAATCAGCCAGACATCATCTTCATCTTCTCGTCCATACTCTGTTGTTTTAGTCCTGAAAGGGTCAGTTAAGCTTGAGTGCTTTTTTTTTTTTTCCTGCCGAAAATGGGCTTCTAACAAGATATTTTCCTACCAGCTGTAATGAGAGTATTCTGTGCAATATTGCTATGTCTTTTAGATCTTTTCTATTTTTTTCAGGCATTGTTAACAGTTTTATGGTAGTCCAAGCAAATTGAGACAAGCAACTGTTCTTTCAAATAGTTCGTTATATTGGAATATAAATTCTCACAGAATAAATCACTTTTCCGTCTCTGACAAAACCAGGTTAAAAAAATTTAAGCTTGGTCTCAAAAGATATTTAATTTTAATGGTGGAGCACTTAAGTTAAACGAGCTAGCATTATGTGCAAGAGCAAGTTATGTACTGTAATGTACACCCATACATGTACAATCTGAGTTAATTTTGTGTCAGGACTGTGGAACAGACATTAAAGACAATAACTGTTACTAATGACTTAATGTTTTTATTTTAACATTGTTCTCTGTGTTTATACATGGGGTCTGTGTAAAATAGGCTTTATGGATGGTTCTTCAACACAGATAGACTCTCCCTCCATGGCCCCTGCAGACTGAAATGCAAATAAATTAAATCATGCACATAATCCTTTGGGTTCTCAAGATGATGATAATTGTTAAAGCAGACTTACCTAGTAAGCTGCTCCAGAACGATTTGTAAGTGGCACTTCCAGTAACAGCTCCTAGTTTTGCTGGATTACGTCTTACTGTTTGCACTGAGAAACCATTATGACCTGTCACCTCAATCTCAACTAAGTGGTATTCACCCAGTCTAGAAATGAGGGAAAGCCAAAAAAAATTATCTTAAGTCTTTATTGTTCATGTTTATTTTGGCAGTATTGTGTGGGAATGGTGAATTTGAGATTGGCTGAAGTAGTCTTCTCTATACGGATCAAAATGTTGCAGGAAACACTCCATGAATGGTTTGGCTTTGTACAAAATTTACCTCGTGATGCTTTAGTTTGGCCTTAGAGCTAATGACAAAACTCCACTTTTTAAGAAAATAACCCTTTAACGGGAAGAAAATGTAAAAACGGGACGTAAAGGAAATCTACAATTAAAATTATAACGAAACATTTCTGTATAAAGTACAATTATTTTGCATCACTAAAAGCACAAGTTTTATCCTTGGGGATACCACCCAGCTTACAGTGTTTCTGAGAGTATACTAATTTCCAACGTTTGTTTCAAATGTTAATGAGTTAGCTCAGGAACTAAACTAAAGAAGTGAAATTTGGACATCTATGTATTTCTTAGTAAGGAGGAGGTTATTTCTTGATTATAAATACCTATGCATTATATGTACACGTATTTCTGGTATATTTCCCATTTAGCAAAGAGTTAGCAGCTGTGACATGTCTAGGAACAGTATTTGTGAACATGGTTTTGGAAAATTGAATGGCCTGGGAGTGGGACAAGAGTGGTCAAAATTTAATTCCCAAACTGTTAGTCTAGGAGCCCCCTGGGCTCAACAAAGGAGCCCTGAAATATCAGTTCCTCTCTTCTGCCAGAAAGCCCTCTGACCTGGAAGCGTCTTGCAAAACATACATACTCAGCTAAAGAAATCAGGGCCATGATAAAAGCCTGTTAAGGTTTAAGAAACATTCATATTGGGAGAGTGCTCTATCTCAACCTAAGTCTGGCTTACTGTGAAATAACCTTATAATGACAGAACTTTCATAGACCTAAAGCTTGAGGGTTGGGGGTAGATGGGTCTCATACCACTCCTACCATGCAACTGGCAGAAAGCCATACGTAGGGCAAAAGATTACAGTTCCCAGGATAATGCAAGTATATCAGTGATCATCAAGAACACCTCCTACTGGGCAACTTACGAAGTATCTGACACAATCTCTCCAGTGACTCCCTGGAAGCCCAAAGTTGATGCAGCAATGGCAGCTGCTGCCATGGTGTTCACATTGTTCGGGGCAATGGGGCAGAGATCTGCAACTGAGCCATGAAACAAGACACGTCTTCCCTCATCTTCGGACCAATCAGAGAGCAAGCCTGGAGCCAGGCGGAAACAAGAGGGGTGCTTTGACATGCGAATGGATAGTGCCTGCAATGGGGCCAAGAAGGCATCACACACCGAATGTAGAGTAGAGTAATATTCTTCTTTAAAAAAAAAAAATTAAAAAATACTTTCAGAGAAATCACTGTTCAGCCAGAACATTAAAACTACCTTCTTGTTTCTACACTTGCCTTTTATAAGCTTCACTTAGCTTCACAGTGGTGCAACTGGGTCTAGCCATCAGTGTTGATGCATGCCTAAAGTATAACTGCCAAAAAATCTGCAGCATCAGATGGAATGCAATCTATCTGACCATTGAAGATCAATATGAAAGGGGCACACTAAATATGCAAAGCAATAGATAGATTAATATAAAACTATGAAATGCTCCTATGTTGAGGTCATTTTAATGTAACGGCTGATCGGTGAATACGTATAAAGCTGTGTTATTATTTCCATGAGTTCTTTCACTAGAAGATTGCACTTACTTAAAAGAGCTAAATATATTTTGTTTATAAATTGTTGTATGATTGAAAATTCTCTTCTTGAAGAAATGTTATTGGAATCCTCACTTTTAAGCATCCATTGTCATTCAGTCTCTGGATATCTTGGCCACCCCATAATGCACCACTAGGCACATAGAGTGTGTTCCCATGTTTCTTTGCAGCATTCCGGAGCTCTTGGTCCAGCTGAGAACTGCACAGAGCAGAGGGACTGCCCACCTATGGGTGAGGAATATGACCGTGACTGTAAGGTAGGTCACACTTCCGATCTTAATGTTTTTAATAATCATCCTAAAAAACAAATATGAAATAACATTACCAGGAAGTTTGCATGTGATAAAAACTCAACCCCAAAATCTTTTACTATCTGTGGGTGACAGACCTCCACTATCAGGTCAGCCTTTCTGGAACATACAAACAAAACCGCCACATAAATATTACCACATACACAGCAACACATGCATGTGCTTGTGAATGTATGTGAATACGGGTGTCCATGAGCATGTTTACTTTTGTGTGAACTCTGAGAGGTTGGTCAGGATCAGATCCTTTGGGACTAAGTCATTGAGTTTTTCCAAATTTCTGTTCCAAACAAAGGCCAAACTGAGGCCTGCCGCAAGCCCGTCTTTCTGTATATAATCCACAAGGAACTGACCTATAGAAGAGGAGAGTTATAAAGTTACATAAGCAAATGTCAAGTTCACAGAGTCTAATATAAATAGCATTTTACAGATATGCCTTTCCAATGTTCACTTTATGAGAGCAAACATCTGATAATTATTTAATTCAGTAAAAGCTATATGGCTAAATTGTGTATTTTATTTAATTTATTATGTAAACTTTAATCCAGGGGGGAAATTTTTTTTTTGGTCTTCTCCTATACTGTAAAAACTGAGGGCCATTCATGATACAGCTTCTTCATAATGAGTCATAGCTCCAGTTTTAGAGTCCATGAAAAGAAGACTCACCTAAATGTCCATATCCCACAATGCCAACTCTTATTGGTGAGGAGGTATCAGTCATGTCTGAACATAAACAAATGATATATATATTAAATGACTTCTGGCAGAGACTAAGATTCAGCCCATTCCAGCAACAGTAAGCAACTTCTGTCACCACCCACCATTGTTGTATAAGAAAACATTGTGTTATTGTAAAAAATTACAGTACATGCTTAGTGTAATAAAAAGTTAAATCCTGCAGTTTTTCGATAGACTCCTCCTACATTATAGCCCCACCTCCTTTCTGTTATCTCTCCACCCTGTCCACTATCTGCATTTACTTCCAAAGCATTCTCCACAGGAATTTCACAACCTTCACTTACCTGCAGTTTCCTCACCTTTTCTCTACTTCTCCTTCTCCCTCTGCCTTCTATCCCTTGCTTCTGTTTCTGTTCCACTCTCTCTGTTCAGCTCCCTGCATGACTAATAGAATCTCAGGAGGATTATGGGAAAAAGGTCTGAAGTTCATGGTAGAGCATGTGTTAATGATTACACCTCTTGTGTTGACTCATTCTCCAGACAGTATTCAAAGCTAGATGGATGATCGATTTGAATATTATCTCTTTCTGGACAAAACCTTGCATCTCCAAGTTTGTTGTTTTTAACTTTTTAGAACAGCACCTGCTATTCACATTGCATTATAGAAATTCAGAATTAAATATTACTTTAATCATTGACATAATTACAGTTATGACTGAGTACTTCTAGACGTGTTTTCCAAATGGCAATGCTTCTGCTTCTACTTAAGTGGTTTTAAGGTTTATAGTAAGTTAGGTTTGTTTACTAATATTATTGCCATTAACATTTACCTCCTAATTAGTTTCTGGGTTTTAGTGTCTTCTGGAACATCTTCCAGGAACTTCCCACTGTGGATATTATCATTTTGTTGTACACCAAAAGTATTCTAAAAGAGAATCTTCCCTGACAAAATTCAGGTCCCATGGTAAAAGATGCTGTATGTGTTAAAACCTTTCACTCCAATTTAAATGGAACCCAGTACTTTTGAGGTTTTGGATTTTTACTTTACTTGACACATTTCTAAAATTAAAATTTGAGTATGTATTTAGAATACTGTATACTTTTTAAGTTCACTATAGTTGGACCATTGTTCACCCCAGTTTTACTCTCAGTTTCACAGCACATGAATGGAACATCAATAAACAAGTGCATTGGCTTTATATCCACTGACCTCATTAGAGCGGTTCAGCCAATCAGACATCAGAGAGCTTGGCCTATAGTAGATTTCCCAGACTGACCACCCTTCTTCTAGACAAACTGAACAATTTTAAACCATCACAAACCAATTCAGAACTTCCACAAAGCTTTAGGGACTTTAGGAAAAGATCACTTGGCTTATCAAAGATCTTTCATAACCTGTTACAATATTTCATAATTCATGAAGTGTATTATACAAACCACATACTTGACCACGTTTCTTTGCTTCTTAAAGACTTTTAATCCCAAATAGATGCTCCTTTCACAAATGTAAAATTGGTCTAAAATAAAATATTTTTTCTGCTTCTACTGCTACCATCCCACTATGCTGCCATCATGAGGACCAGTGATGAAATGCCCATACCATACATTAGTGATTTTCATGCCATAGACTCCACTGTCTGCGTGTCATTATTAATTCATGAAATTGTTTTCTGCACAAGCAGTGACCAGCAGTAGGTTTTGAATGCAGTTGTATGTGAATGTGTAATTTCTTTAAAAATCAATTAAGCTCCTTTTTAGTAATGCTTTTATGGAAGTATGAGTTACATTTTATTCCTGTGCCTGGAAAAACGCCAAGGCTTAAGTCACATTCAGTACTCACTGCATCTTCTGCTGATATATAACAACTGATGGCTGATCTACAGAATTAGAAAACTGATAAAAATAATTTTAATTTAAAAATATTAAAGAAAGAAACTGATGGTGCTGTTAACTGTTAACCTTTGTTCAGATAAAAATTAAGTGTTGTATCTTGCTGTATCTGTTTTATTATTATATTTTTAAAAGATACTGTTGTCCCAGTACTTCATACTGTTGTCTGAAGGAAGTAAAATCATATCCAAACACTAAGTCGTGGTTCATGACGAATATCAAAGAGTTTCCTATCAAGAAACATGAAATATATCACAGACATGAGATCTATGACTAAAATGTGGAAGATAACATTCGCATTGGACTTCATGGTTTTGTTCTGAGAGGGAACAAATGTTAACCTGCTGAACCTGCTCAACGGACATCTTGAGGGTCCAATAACTCATGCAAAAAGGGAGGAAATCCTATATGCATTTCACACAATAAAACGTTAATCTTTAATAAACAAAATTTAGAATAGTTTATTATTGACTTTATTCTAACCTAGCAGCTCACAGATTTATTAATGCATAAACAATGGCAGGTTGAGGTTAATGCATCTTATCTCAAGAACTATCTTCCCGTGTATATTGATTAACAGTTATGTATACCTAGGGACAGTTCCTGATTATAAGATGACCTTTAAATTGAATACTAAAATCTTTGTTAAAACAAGCAACACAGGCTGTACTTCTTAAAGTTAAACATGTTCAGTGTGGACAGGAAGATCATCAACCTGTTCTGTAAGACATTTACTGAAATTCTTTTCTAAGATTGCTTGGTTTGGGAACTTAAATGTAAAGAATACAAAACATCTTACCACTGGGAAGATGGCAAACAAAATAACAGACAGTAAACATAGTCTCCATTAAATGACATATACATGTTTCATTTCTCCCAGAAAACCAATATTGAGTTATCCAGACCATCCAAATATCTATTAGTTTCAGCTTCTTCTTTCTGGCTGCTGATTCAGGCTGCCATTGGTGAATTGCAATAGATAGAGGGAGTATTTTCATGCCCAAGCCTACAAGGTTATTACATTTGCGATACATGTATTTTTATACTGCCCCCATTTAATATATGTGTGACCTTGTGTGTTCCTATGGAATTTGTTGGTGCTGGGTTTTATTTGTTTGATACATATATAAAATGATGAGCTGTAAAAGTAAATGTTCATGCTGGGTACAGTAAAAGGAACAGAAATGAACTGAACTGAAACCATTGCTCATATTGGTGAAGTAGCCACAAGTGCTAAATAATGGGGGGAAGGCTGTACTGTGTTTATAGCTGAACAATCTGACAGATAAGACATCACACATATTGGTCTAAAGTTCAAAGTTAGCCTAGCTGGTGAGATACAGAGTGCCACATAGACTAAGATTTGGACACAGTGTAAGGACCCATTGGAAGACTTTCATGGTGTGTGAGAGCGCAGAAAGATGGACATCCTTGACACATATACCTATGATCGCAGACAACGCAGGAACACGGTAATGACTGACAAGACACACAAACAAACCAAAATTATTGCTTATGTACATATCTAGTCACATCTAGTTTTCATGTCAAACACAAATACATTTTCTTTATGAGTTCTCTCTATATGAGACATAAGTTATGTACAGTATGTGTATGTGATTTATTCAAAATGCAGTGAATTCTCAAATGAGGAAACAGTATTTGTTGTAAACTTAACATTGGCTAAACCTCTGAAAAATAAGTAGTACTAGAAACAACATATCACAATTAATCACTCTATGCTTCTTCCTACCCTCTACATTATCTCTCTTTTGTCAGTCCTGCACACTCTTTTTCTCTCTCCTACCTTTCTTTGCTTCTATAGCAATATATTTCTACCTGTGGATCCCAGAATCAGCACCCTCTCTCCTGGCTGCTGCTGTAAAGTCAGCCCCTGCGATCTCATTGGCTCTTATGGTGCTATGCAATAATGGAGGGAGAAGTCTGTTGGGTGCGGCTGGAGGGTTGCTGTTATCAGCAGGCGGGGATACCTGTCTCATTTGGTCAGAACTTTTCCTGCAGGGTAAAGACACAAAAATATTAAGAATTTAGTGGTCCAAATACTAACTTTAATACTCAGCCTTGGTCCAGATACTAACTACCATTTCTCTCCTCCCCTCTCTCTCTCTCAATACTTCCTCTTCCCTTGCAGGAATGGTCAGCTTTGCTCTGGCCCACCTACTGTATTCTCTTTGCTTCCTTTCTTCACGTTATTCCTCTCATTCTTATTCCTCTTCTGGAATATACATATTATATTTATTGCTGTGGGGAATAGGTGGCGGATCTTATGTCTACCTGCTGCCCTTCCTGCAGAAGAATTCCCCAGAACCTAGTGTCTTCGTTCCAGCTGTAGGGTGCTACGCATTCCTCATTGTGGTCATGGCAACGTTGGCAGCACGTACGCGGAACTCATGGGTCTTTCTGGGTGGCATTATCTTCATGGCCTCCGACCTCACCCTTGCACTGCAGCATTTCAAAGCTATTGAGAATCTGGAGTATGGTAGGCATATTGTCATGACAACATACTACCTGGCCCAGCTGCTGATCGCTGTGGGAGATGTGAAGGCCACACTAGCGGAGGAGGCGGATGAGTTCCGCAAATGGAAGAGATCCTAGTTCCAGCTTGAAGACTTGGGCATATCGCAGTCATACAGACTTCACAAATTCTAGTACTTTGGAGAAGATTCCCTGATTTACAAGTCATTATGTTAAGGACTGTCTGTACTGATACATGTTGGATGTGGGAATTATAAGATTAGCACAACCTCTATATTGTTCAAACGTGCCCATTTGTTTTTATGAATGCAGCTCCAGAACCTAAACCATTCTCATATGTTCTACAAACTCTGGGATAATACTGTACACGTCAAAGACAGCAGACATGTGAAATCTACTGATATTGTTTTGTATTTTAACATTAATATATTCATTCCATTTCCAAATACTATATCGAGACTGTTCACTGTTGACCATTATGGTTATTTTCTTAAGATTTCACTGTTGTGGTATGTCGTGGATTGTCAATCTTTCTGAGGTTATAAATGTTGTGTGCCTGTAAATGCTGTCTTGTCCAATAAATACAATATGAATGGTTGTCTTCTGTGTGATTCCTGTGGTTCCTCTAAGCACTAGCAGATCTAGGTGATGATTCACTTAATTGGGTGACCTTACCCACAAGTTTGCAGCGGTTTATAGCTGGTGGTTAGCCTTAACACTTAATGATGACAACATGACCAAAGGCACTGTCTAGTGAGTTTGGACTTGAACTTATTTGTACTAGCTAGGATACACATTCTGTCTGAACACTAAGAACTTTTGTAAGTTGCTAAATTGATCTTGATAAAAGCTGTAAATGTAAATGTACATGACGTACAATACTGCACCTCAATGGTGTATCCAGTCTCCATGAGATGACTACGTTTGATGGCTGCTGACATTGAAAAGGTGACTATGAAGGCATTAAAAGTGCAAAGAAGACTTCAGAGAATGTTCTGTGCTGAGACAGACACAGAAGCAAATAAAATCATACTAAAGTTCTTTTAACTTATAACCATCAAAAATAACGACAATGCGGCAGACATCATGCAAAAGACAAAAGGCATACGGGCTCATTAAAGCAGTTTTAAGGGAGCAGGGGGACACCCTATAATAATGCTGCGTTCGAGTGATGTCAGAAACTGGGAATACCATTTTTCCGACTTGTAAATTTCACCCAAACGGCGGACAAAATCGTATTTACCACTGGTAAACTCGGGATTCTAGATGATACAAAAGTTTACAAGATGTGACGTATATCGAGACCTTTTACCTCTTTCCCTGGAGAAAATTGCAAATATGCATTTGAATAGTTTTATTATGCATGTTTTCTGTAAATAAAAGCCAAATATTTTGATCAGTTTTGTTATTACTCAAAAAACATTTAGTTGTTATTTAATGATAAATCACTTTTTGGGGACATATTGTGTACAGTGGGTGGATCTTTAACCAAGCTCCCGAACGCAGTGAAGTCGTATTTACTACTTAACCACCTGGTGTATTTGACCATCCGATGAGCACCTGGATGATGACTGCGGAGGTGGGACTGAAAGAGATGTTGTCATGGAAACGCACAAACACTACAGACAGAGTAGCTCTCCAGCTCAGTGTGCAAGAGAAAAGCTCACAGAGTTCAGAAGAGACTTGTAACGTCAGAAACAAAACTGATTAAGAGTTAAAGGTGCTCTAGATGAAAATTTCAAAAAGTCAGTTGTTTTGGAAGAGGCTCCAGAAGTGGTATAGAAGGGGGAAATTATTTATTATGAATTATTTATTCACCCTATTGTCCTTTTGGAGTGATTTGCTCTTCTAGATTGTTGTCTTTGGAACATAACATAGACATATGACATAGATTCTGAAAAACTTGTGATGGAATTTGAATTCTTAAAACCGACTGAGGAAAAGTTGGACATTTCTAGTACAAGTGAGAATTATTTCACTACTATGGAGGGCCCCTAAAGTTATAAGACATGGTACCCTCCTCCCACCAACAGGGCAAACATAGGATGGCAAATGTCACCCTTTAGTTTGGATGTCACGATGTTGTATGTTCAATTGATGTTCCAGTGTTCATTTAGTGTCTGGGTTTGAACTACTAAACAATTGTCACGATTCGCGGAGGGCGGACTGGCGGAGACGGACGCGCACGCTAAAACACGGTACTTTTAATTAAAGAAAAGATAACAAAATAAAGACAGGCAACTACGGAAACAACAAGACATATGAAATGAAACGAGGAAAATGACAGAGACAAACAGACCGAACTAAGGAACAAGACACAGAAACACTGGAGGCGAAACAGCAAGACTTAGAGGAGAGAAACGACATGGCTTGGGGAGAGAAACGAAATGACATGACTAGGAATGAGAATGACACAAACCGACATGACTAGGAAACAAACATATCGAATGACCAATACACGGAAGTGACATAAGGGAGCTTAAATACATGCACAGACGAAACACACCTGAAACAGATAACGAGGCTTAAGGACAAGGAGGCGGAACAAAGGCGGGACAAGGGCGGAGACATGGACAAGAACAGACAGAGCCATGTGCATAGAGAGCACATGGTGGGGAAAACAGACATGACAGGACGAGGGCGTGACAACAATCCTATAATCAGGTATGATAGAGAATAAAATTAAGATACTTTTGTTGAACTTTAACATTCTGAATAATCCAAATAAACTACAGAAAATCTTGTGCAAATCAAAGAAGGATAAATCACAGATAATATACTTAAAATAAACACCTAAAGCACCTAAAACTGTGATAACTTTAGGACACTCATTCTCCAGTAATATTTCCCACATTTTCTTACCTGTTAGAAATTAATTTATATCAGGGTTTTTCAAACTATGGCCTGCTTTGACCAACCCCTTTAACCACAGCAGCAAAGCACTGGTTGTTTGAGAAAAGAGTTAAAATAAAATGGTCTCTCTGTATCTAATCTACGTATTTGGTACAAACAGTTATGATCTTCTCTATACCAAGTCCTGCCAAGTATATATCTCTCTAGGCTGGAGACTAGCATGTGGGAAGGACCACAGGCCAGAGACCAGTAAGTGGGAGGGACATACACAGTAGGTAGGCATATAACAGGAAGTGGGAGATTATGTTTAGGGTTAGGGACAGGTTTAGTGTTAGGTTGTACCTCCAGCTTGAAGGTGCCTCCAGCCTGCAGAAATACCCCTCTTGCCTCCTGAACCCACAACACTAACAGGATTGGTTTTGCCTTTTCTCCCTAAAGTGTGACACACTGTGGTTGTTAGGAGACATAACGCTTTAAACAAACAGCTACATGAGAGACACAGTCCACATCGGGTCTCGTATTGATTAAGGGAGAGTGCCAACAGCTTTAACTTTAACTTCAAAATATTTATGATGTTGTGACATGGACCCTCCCTGAGTGGGCTTGTCCAAACATTTGACTGGTACTGTACACGTATATAACAACTGAACTAAACACAGCTCACTGGCTGCACACAACCAAGAGGAAATGAATCCATTTGAAGAAGGGCAACTTAAAACTTAAAATGTAAAAAATGTAACATCAGTTTTAAAATTTTGCACCAGATTTAAGAGCAGTAAAAAATTACATAGACATACAGTATATGGCAGTTAAACAGACTTGTGTTTTGTCACATCTCTTGTATAAATGTTGACAGTTATATTCCAAAAAAGTTGGGACACTAAACAAATTGTGAATAAAAACTGAATGCAATGATGTGGAGGTGCCAACATCTAAAATTATATTCAGAATAGAACACAAATCACAGATCAAAAGTTTAAACTGAGAGAATGTATCATTTTAAGGGAAAAATATGTTGTTTCAAAATTTCATGGTGTCAACAAATCCCCAAAAAGTTGGGGCAAGGCCATTTTTTACCACTGTGTGGCATCCCCCCTTCTTCTTACAACACTCAACAGACGTCTGGGGACAGAGGAGATCAGTTTCTCAAGTTTAGAAATAGGAATGCTCTCCCATTCATGTCTAATACAGGCCTCTAACTGTTCAATCGTCTTGGGCCTTCTTTGTTGTGCCTTCCTCTTTATGATGCACCAAATGTTCTCTATAGGTGAAAGATCTGGACTGCAGGCTGGCCATTTCAGTACCCGGATCCTTCCCCTACATAGCCATGATGTGATTGCTGCAGAATGTAGTCTGGCATTATCTTGTTGAAAAATGCAGGGTCTTCCCTGAAAGAGGAAGACATCTAGATGGGAGCATATGTTGTTCTAGAACCTGAACATAGTTCTCTGCATTAATGGTGTCTTTCCAGACATGCAAGCTGCCCATGCCACAAGCACTCATGCAACCCCATACTATCAGCGATGCAGGATTCTGAACGGAGCGTTGATAACAACTTGGGTTATCCTTGTCCTCTCTGGTCCGGATGACATGGCATCCCAGTGTTCCATAAAGAACTTCAAATTGTGACTCATCTGACCACAGAGCAGTCTTCCATTTTGCCACACTCCATTTTAAAAGACCCCTGGCCCAGTGCAAAATCTGAGCTTGTGCAGCATGCATAGAAATGGTTTCCTCTTTGCACTGTAGAGTTTCAGCTGGCAACGGTGGATGGCACGGTGGATTGTGTTCACTGACAATCTTTTCTGGAAGTATTCCTGAGCCCATTCTGTTATTTCCTTGACAGTGGCATTCCTGTTTGAGGTGCAGTGACGTTAAGGGCCTGGAGATCACGAGCATCCAGTAGAGTTTTATGGCCTTGACCCTTACGCACAGCAATTGTTCCAGATTCTCTGAATCTTTTGATGATTTTATGCACGGTTGAGGATGATAACTTAAAAGTCTTTGCTATTTTACACTGGGTAACACCATTCTGGAATTGCTGCACTATCTTTCTGCACAACAATGGTGGAATTGGTGATCCTCTTACCATCTTGGCTTCAGAGAGACACTGACACTCTGAGAAGCTCTTTTTATACCCAATCATGTTGTCAATTGACCTAATTAGTGTTTATTGGTCTTCCAGCTGTTCGTTATATGCTCAATTTCCTTTTTCCAGCCACTTATTGCTACTTGTCCCAACTTTTTTGGGATTTGTTGACACTGTGAAATTTTGAATCAACATATTTTTCCTTTAAAATGTTACATTTACTCAGATTAAACTTTTGATCTGTCATCTATGTTCTATTACGAATAAAATATTGACATTTGCCATCTCCACATCATTGCATTTAGTTTTTATTCACAAATTGTTTAGTGTCCCAACTTTTTTGGAATCCGGTTTGTATACCAAGGGATTGTTCCTGATTATAAGCTGATCTTTAAATTGAACAATGATACAACTGTTTAACAAACAAAGCAGAGACTGTACCTCTTAAGGAAGTTAAACATGTTTATTGTGGACAGGAAGATCATCAGCCCGTTCTGTAAGACATTTACTGAATCATTTTTTATATGATTGCTTGCTTTGGAAATTTTAATGTTCAAAATAAAAGATATCCCAAATTGGGGAAGTTGGCAAATCTGACGTTGTGTAAACGTTGACAGAGAGTTATCTAGACCATTAAATTAACGTTTAGTTTTAGCTTCTTCTTTCTGGCTGCTGATTCAGGCTGCCAGTGGTGAACTGCAATTGGTGGAGTAACTACTTTTTAATGCCCACGGCTGTAGGGGTATTACATTTATGATACAGGTATACTACTTTAGGTATATGTATATTATTTTATTTAATGACTTGTATTGTGTGATCCTTGGAAATGTTGTTGTAGTTATGAATGATTCTTGATACATGTTTAATATGACCAGCTGTAAAACAAAGTTACATTGGGTAAAATAAAACATAATAAAAATTAACCAACTGACACCAATTTTTTCTCTCACCACACACATTGTATTGTATTGTATTGCATTGTATACTTTTTCAGAGATGCTAATAAATTTGTTTTCTTTTTTAGAGGAATTACTCCAAGAAGAGGAACAAAGGTTGGTGGTGTATCGTGAGAATAAGAACTAATCAAAACCTGTACTTTGCTCAGGAAGTTGTGGGACTTTGGATGACTTTCATTTTAGGAAAAGTTTGTGCTATTTGCAAACAGGGCTGGCCGGTATATCTTCAGTATATTATTTTAATATAATTTTATTTTTCAAAGGTGTAGCATTAAGGCCTTAAAGTTTTCTTTTAGAAAAATGAATGTGTTTGTTTTATTCTTGTAAATTTGAAGTTAAATCAAAACATTTTGTGAAGTAACTCATATATAACTATATATATATATATATATATATATATATATATATATATATATATATATATCATGATTTGTCCACACTGAGAGAAACTTTATGGTCTTTTTGCATCTTTGTGTGACATTTGTTATCCCCCTCATAGTCCCATCCCCCATTCCCACCAATCATTCCCCCACTTACATCATACCCATCCTTTCACACCTCATCTTACCCTTCCTTCCTCTATCTTATCTCTTTCTTTCTTTGATCATCTGCATCATCCCCTTTACCCCTCCTCAAACTCCTCTTCTTCCTCCAAATCCCATCCCCCTCTACTCCAATGTATATAAGGTCCTCCTAAAATATTTGGTGTTAGACTGTATTGGGAACAGACTGGACTGGAAACAGTCACAGATTTGACTGAGAACAGACTGAATTGGGTACAGAATGAACTGGCTATAGACTGAACTGGTGACAAACTGATGACCAAGCTGTGCCTGTGGTTTTCTACATGCACGTGAGGAAACCTCTGAACCTCCAGATTCCAAACTTCAGATCATCCTGAGGTAGAATGCGATCACCCAGTTGAACCCATACATGATCCTGTGCGTGTGTAAATAAACTCCAGCCAATGCCGAACTCGTCTCCTGACTCTTCAATGTCGTATTTCTAACAACATATAGTTACTATATTAGTTCATGATTTGTCCACATTAATTAATTCATTCATTCATTGTAATCACTCATCCAGTTCAGGGTCGCGGTGGGTCAGAAGCCTACCTGGAATCATTGGGTGCAAGGCAGGAAGTCCTTCACAGGGGCAGCACAGGGGCAGCAGTCCTTCACAGGGCAACACACACTCACACATTCACATCTATGGACACTTTAGAGTTACCAATCCACCTACCAGCATGTGTTTCTGGACTGTGGGAGGAAACCAGAGCACCTGGAGGAAACCCTCGCGGAAATGAGGAGAACACACCACACTTCTCACAGACAGTCACTTGGAGCAGGACTAAAACCCACAACCACAGGACCCTGGAGCTGTGTGACTGCAAATCTACCTGCTGCGCTACAATGCCACTCCTATAAACAGTTCAGGGTCGTGGTGGGTTCAGGGCCTACACTGTAAAAAGAAAACAGTTGATCCAACTTAATTGAATTGCTTCAATTGGTAACAAGTAGTTCAATTAAGTTTATCCAACTTAATTTTTAAAGGTTAACCTTAAAAAACTTAAAAAATTAAATTGGATAAACTTAATTGAATTACTTGTTACCAATTGAAGCAATTTTCATTTTACAGTATACCGGGAATCACTGGACACAAGGCAGGAACACACCCTGGAGGAGGCGCCAGTCCATCACAGGGCTTTGTCCACATCATATTACTTCATGATTTGTCCATGATTAATTACTATCAAATGAATTGTTGTAAAATAAACATTTAATTAATTCAGTATTAACTAATATGGGAACACATGATTCCTTCTGTTCATTAGTAATAAGACATAACAACCTACTTGTTACCAATAGTTACTGTATATGTTCATGAATTGAACTAGGTTGACGAAGTTATTAAGGACACTCATTGTAAAGTGTTAACAATTAAATCAAATTTATTTGTAAAGTACTTTTTACAGCTGATGTTGTCACAAAGAATCTTCACAGAATTCTAGTAAAGACAAAGTTTTAACATAAAACATAAAACCCCCCAAAGTAGCAATCCATGGACGACAGTGGAGGAAAACCACCCTCAGAGCTGAGGAAGCTAACTTGGGATGAACCAAGGCTCACAATGGGGGACCTATCCTCCTGGTCAAACTACTTACCAATTATTGACAACAAAGTCCCTATACCATACCAGGAATACGTAGCCTTGATCAGAGGCAAGAAGAATATCGTTTGTTATCTTAACTAGAGCTGTCTCAGTGCTATGATGTGGCCTGAATCCAGACTGGAATTTTTCATATATGTGGTTCTTATGTAGATATGAGCTAAGATGTTAGGCCACAGCTTCTTATAAGATCTTAGATATAAATGGTAGGTTAGAAATAAGCCTGTAATTTGACAATAGGCTGGCATCAAAATTTGGTTTCTTGATCATAGGTATTGGATTTCCAATGTCAACTGTCCATGGGTGAGTATTCGCTTAAAAACCAACTAGCAACATATTAGCAGTTAACACATTTACCATAGCAACACCTTAGCGACCAACACGCTTACCATAGTGACACCTTAGCGACGGCCTCGTAAGAATTGGGAACAACAGAGGACGATTTAACAGTGCAACCATCTCGATTTTCCTCTCTGGAAATGCAGACCTCTAGTGTTAAATCTGCTGCCCTTTATTGAGAGGGACTGTCATTTGTTGTATTTCTTGTCCGGCTAACTCTGCCCACAGCAAAGCTTGATTTGTGCGTCTTACCCCTGAGATGTGGGATTGTATGCAGCTTTTGGAAAAGTGCTTTAGTTTAAGTACAGTAAGCACTTACAATTTGATAAAAGGACTAAATTCTCCCTTAGGAACACATTGAAGATTGTAGACTTTTTTCCAAGATTCAAACTGCTCTAATTTGGTCAATTTTCAAGTTAGAGACAAGAAAATTCACAGGGTCAGACCTGGGTGTCCTCAGGCCACCATCATGTCAAATTACGTTTGATAGCCCACTGACTTCATGACCTTTCACACCATTTTCACATCTATAGCCCACAGGAGCTTCATAGACTCCAATGTAAACTGTTCACAGGTGAGTAGTTGCTTGACAAGTGACGAGCATCAGCTTAGCAACTAACATCTATACCATAGCAACAACTTAACGACCTTTAGTGATGGCCTCACAGGAAGTGGGAACAACAGGGGGACGATTTAGCGGCGCAACCATCTTGCATTTCCTCTCTGGAAATGCAGACCTCTTGTTTTAACTACAGTCTTTTGAGTTATTTTATCATTGTGGCAGAGAGTGTATGTGCATGTGATGTCACAGAGGCTGAGAGTGCATCTGGCAAGGAGTGCAGGTCTGCAGCCAGATTATACTGGAGGTACCTGACACCTAAAACAAATAAATTAAATGTCACAGACCAGATCACATCTCAGGTAAACTTCTGAATGAACTTGCAGGGCACATAATTTATATATTCTGTCATTTTTAATTATCTGTGGAGCAAAGAAAACAAAGCTATTGATATACAGGATGCAAATATTACCTGAACCTGCATTATATAGACATTTTGAAGGTCCAATTACTCATGAAAGACTGAAATTCTTGTATGCTTTTAATACAACAAAACCTCAAACTTTAGTTAACACATAATAGTAAGAAGCATAGATGAGATGAGATGTTAGCGTAGATTAGAGCATTTTAAATCCAGATCACAGCTCATAAAGGTTAATAGTTCGTGTCAAACCCTTCTCTCCTCCAATGTGGCTTATTACAGGGTTGTGTATTGTGACATCTCTTGTGTTTTTATTGATAGTTGTATACATTTAGGGACTGTTCCTTATTATTAGCTGACCACTAAAATGGCTAAAAGAAGTTGTACCACTAAAAGAAGGTGTACTTCTTAAAGGAGCTAAACATGTTCAAATGGACAGAATGAGGATGATCATTAGGCTTCTCTGTAAGACAATTACTGTATATTTTTTTTCTATAACTGCTTGGTTTGGGAACTTTCATGTGACGAAGACAACACATGTCAACACTGGGAAGGTGGCAAACAAAATAAACATGGTAAACTCCATTAAATGACATATTTATTTGTAATTTCTGTCAGAAAACCAAACTGACTTATCTAGACAAACTTGTTAACATTCAGTTTCAGCTTCTTCTTTCTGATTGCTGATTCAGTAGTGAATTGCAAAAATGGAGGAACTACTTTCATGCCCAAGGCTATAGTATTATTTGTAATATATATCTATTTCTATATTTTTATTTTAATGGATTTAATGTATGAATTGTTTATAGTGATCCTTTGGATGATGTTGTGTCTTATTTTTAGGATATATATATATATAACTAACTGGAAAATAAATTTTCACACTTGGTACGTTAAAAGGAACAGAAATTAACAAAACGTTAAAAACAAGACGTTGGTAATGTCGGTCAAGTAACCGCAGGATCACAAGTGCTAAATAATGGTGGGAAGGCTGTCTATGTAGCTGACCAATCCGACAGATAAGGCATCAGACATATCGGTCTAAATTTCAAAGTCATCTTAGCCAGTGAGGTATACAGTGCCACACAGACTAACATTTGGACACAGAAGAAGACATCCCTTCCATTTTGGGCGTGTGAGAGGGCAGAAAAATGGACGTCTTTGATGCAAATTCCTATGATCGCAAGAACACGGTAATGACTGGCAAGATACAAAAACATCTCAAAAACACATATTTTCTTCACATAATTGTGTGTATGTATATGTGCACATTTACACACAGTACTTTGCAATTTTAAGTCTTAGATGCTGGTAAATGATGAGATGTAAAAAGCAGTAAAAGTTATTTGTATAAAAAAAAAAAAAAAAAAAAAAAAACTAATGTTAGAATTACAACAAACAACATTATTACAGTAAGTTGTGATATTCTGTGTGTGAATGTGTTGGTTTAACCATTTCCAAATCTCTCCTCATGGCAGTCCATCGTTGTTTAATTTAAATGAATATTATATAAGCCCTGGAGTTAAAATTTGGCAAATTAAATCAACACAAATTTTAATCTACAATTAGAAAAGAATATGTTAGAAATATGTCCCTTATTACAGGTACTCTATATGTACTCTTAAGAGTACTGCCACAGTGAGAGCAAAAGGTACCTCAAAAGGCAGCGTACCTCACAACATATCTCCTACAATTTTTTTTTTAAATAGACCCTTTAAATTTCACAGCATTGATATATTTTATTTATTTTAATTAAGTGAAATTGTATATATTTTATACAAGCACTACACTTAAAGAGAAGATAAATTATTTTTAAATAAATAATAAGAATAATAATACATATTATTATAATAGGTATATGCAGGTGTCAAATACACTTATTGCATTTTTTTTTGTACAAACCGGATTCCAAAAAAAGTTGGGACACTAAACAAATTGTGAATAAAAACTGAATGCAATGATGTGGAGATGGCAAATGCCAATATTTTATTCGTAATAGAACATAGATGACAGATCAAAAGTTTAATCTGAGTAAATGTAACATTTAAAAAAAAAATATGTTGATTCAAAATTTCGCCTATACCTAAAGTAGAATACCTATATCACAAATGTAATACCCCTATAACTTTGGGCATTAAAAAGTAGTTACTCCATCAATTGCAGTTCACCACAGGCAGCCTGAATCAGCAGCCAGAAAGAAGAAGCTAAAACTAAACGTTAATTTAATGGTCTAGATAACTCTCTGTCAACGTTTACACAATGTCAGTTTTGTTTGCCAACTTCCCCAATTTGGGATGCTTTTATTTTGAACATTAAAATTTCCAAAGCAAGCAATCATAAAAAAATGATTCAGTAAATGTCTTACAGAACGGGCTGATGATCTTCCTGTCCACAATAAACATGTTTAACTTCCTTAAGAGGTACAGTCTCTGTTGTTTGTTGAACAGTTGTATCATTGTTCAATTTAAAGATCAGCTTATAATCAGGAACAATCCCTTGGTATACAAACCGGACTCCAAAAAAAAAAAAAGTTGGGACACTAAACAATTTGTGAATAAAAACTGAATGCAATGATGTGGAGATAGCAAATGTCAATATTTTATTCGTAATAAAACATAGATGACAGATCAAAAGTTGAATCTGAGTAAATGTAACATTTTAAAGGAAAAATATGTTGATTCAAAATTTCACAGTGTCAACAAATCCCAAAAAAGTTGGGACAAGTAGCAATAAGTGGCTGGAAAAGGGAAATTGAGCATATAACCAACAGCTGGAAGACCAATAAACACTAATTAGGTCAATTGACAACATGATTGGGTATAAAAAGAGCTTCTCAGAGTGTCAGTGTCTCTCTGAAGCCAAGATGGTAAGAGAATCACCAATTCCACCATTGTTGTGCAGAAAGATAGTGCAGCAATACCAGAATGGTGTTACCCAGTGTAAATAGCAAAGACTTTTAAGTTATCATCATCAACCGTGCATAAAATCATCAAAAGATTCAGAGAATCTGGAACAATTGCTGTGCGTAAGGGTCAAGGCCATAAAACTCTACTGGATGCTCGTGATCTCCGGGCCCTTAAACGTCACTGCACCTCAAACAGGAATGCCACTGTCAAGAAAATAACAGAATGGGCTCAGGAATACTTCCAGAAAGCTTTGTCAGTGAACACAATCCACTGTGCCATCCACCGTTGCCAGCTGAAACTCTACAGTGCAAAGAGGAAGCCATTTCTAAGCAAGCTCCAGAAACTCAGACGTTTGCACTGGGCCAGGAGTCTTTTAAAATGGAGTGTGGCAAAATGGAAGACCTCTTTATGGAACACTGGGACGCCATGTCATACGGACCAGAGAGGACAAGGATAACCCAAGTTGTTATCAACGCTCCGTTCAGAAGCCTGCATCACTGATGGTATGGGGTTGCATGAGTGTTTGTGGCATGGGCAGCTTGCATGTCTGGAAAGGCACCATTAATGCAAACTATGTTCAGGTTCTAGAACAACATATGCTCCCATCTAGACGTCATCTCTTTCAGGGAAGACCCTGCATTTTTCAACAAGATAATGCTAGACCACATTCTGCAGCAATCACAACATCATGGCTACGTAGGAGAAGTATCCGGGTACTGAAATGGCCAGCCTGCAGTGCAGATCTTTCACCTATAGAGAACATTTGGCGCATCATAAAGAGGAAGGTGCGACAAAGAAGGCCCAAGACGATTGAACAGTTAGAGGCCTGTATTAGACATGAATGGGAGAGCATTCCTATTTCTAAACTTGAGAAACTGGTCTCCTCTGTCCCCAGACGTCTGTTGTGTGTTGTAAGAAGGGGGGATGCCACACAGTGGTAAAAAATGGCCTTGTCCCAACTTTTTGGGGATTTATTGACGCCATGAAATTTTGAAACAACATTTTTCCCTTAAAATGATACATTCTCTCAGTTTAAACTTTTGATCTGTGATTTGTGTTCTATTCTGAACAAAATATTAGATGTTGGCACCTCCACATCATTGCATTCAGTTTTTATTCACAATTTGTTTAGTGTCCCAACTTTTTTGGAATCCAGTTTGTATATTCTTATAAGTATTCTTTTAGATCTATTTTATATCTTTCTGTGAGACAGTTATGCAATGTACATTTGATTCATACAATATGCAGTGTATTCTCAAAGGAAGAAACAATATTTGTGATATAATGGTCATATATTTTTTAGTACTAAAAACAAACAAATAATAACTTTTTGCTTCTTTTCCTTTTCTCTCTTATATCTCCTTTGTCAGTTCTGCACCCTCTTTCTTTCTCTCCTCCCTTTCTTTGCTTCTGTAGCCATATATTTCTACCTGTGGATCCCAGATTCAGAAACAACTTTCCTGGCTGCTGCTGTAAAGTCAGCCCCTGTGATCTCACTGGCACTCATGGTGCTCTATTATAATGGATGGAAAAGTCTGCTGGGCGTGGCTGGAGGGTTGCTGTTTTCAGCAGGCGGGGATATCAGTCTCATTTGGCCAAATCTTTTCCTGCCGGGTAAGGAAACAACAAATTCTATTTCTAATTCCAGTATTGGGCATGTAGTCATGAACTGTCACATTACAGTTACTGACATCACAATTTAGATTCCATGTGTGAACATTTGTTTCAAATACTAATCACAACTCCTCTCCTCCCTTTGCAGGAATGATCTGCTTTGCTCTGGCCCACATACTGTATTCTGTCTACTTCTATTTCTTTTATAATTCCTCTCACTCTAAATCCTGTACTGGAATGTACATCCTATATGTTGTGATGTGGGGAATAGCTATAGTAGCTTATGTCTGGCTGTTGCCATACATTTATAAGAATTCCCCAAATCCTAGTGTCTTTATTCCAGCTGTAGGGGTCTATGAACTCCTCATTGTTTCCATGGCAACTTTGGCCGCACATACACAGAATCCATGGTTCATGCTGGGTGGCATGATCTTTATGGTTTCTGACTTTACACTTGCAGTGCAGCAATTCAAAGCCTTTGAGCATCTGGAGTATGGCAGGCACATTGTTATGACAACATACTACCTGGCCCAGCTGCTGATCGCTGTGGGAGATGTGAAGGCCACACTAGAGGAGGAGAAGGATGGGTCCTGCAAATGTAAGCATTCATAGTTATAGCTTGGGGACTTGGGCATATCGCAGACATACAGACTTCTCACAAATTCTAGGACTTCAGAAATATTCTCTTATTTTCAAAACATTAAGGAAAATCTATATTCATCATAGGATCATGACATTAGCACAAATATCAGATGTCACTGTCATGATGTAAATGGGTTTCCACACACTAACGGTGGATTGACAATCTTTCTGAAGTTATAAATGTTGTGTGCCTGTAAATTCTGTGTTCAATAAATACATTATAAATTGCTCTCTTGTGTGTGATTTGTCTACTGTAGGTAAAAATGGGACGCCTTTCAAAATTGATGAAAAATGGAAAACCTTTATTAAAGCAAGAAGTTGCAAGATACAGTGATGTACCATGGATTCAGCGGAGCTGGACTGAACATTGAGTAGTAGAAAAACACAGCATATATAGCTTTACAATACCGCCTTCCCCTGAGCTCCTCCTGAAGGCTGTGATGTCAGTTGTGTCTGAATACAGTCTATGTGTAAATGCCACTCAAGTTCTAACTCAGTGGAAATTGAGTTCTGTCGCCTTCATGTTTAGACTAGTTCCCTTTTCCTGTGGTTTGTCTGTGGTTGTTGAATACTCAGTAATAAACTTCCTTTGATATTGATTAAGTTTCCTGGTCCCACAGTGAGAGTTGTTGTGGCTCTTTCTGCTTTGCCTGTTCATGTGCTAAATAAGTCAAATGGTCACCCTATCTCTAGGAAGACACACTGGTTTGGAACATGTATTATGATATTAATATTGTTGATTGAAGCAAGGTACGCCAGTCACATTTGAGTTCATGCTGTAATTTCTTATACTACACACTAAAAAAACACTGTTAAAAGGGAGTTTTAAATGGGACGAAAAAAAAAGAAAGGACTTTGGTAAGTTGCAAAAAATGGAAATAAAATACAAATAGAGAACACAAAGGTGTTAAATCAATTACAGGAATTATAAAGCAATTAACCACCACCTTGAAAGAATAAACCTTGAGCGCTCTTTGCAAGTTCCCAGTTGATCTAGGCAATGGTCCACTAAAGCAGGGCCTTCAAACATTTTGGACATGCTTCCTGCTCAGTATGTCTACTTTAATCCTAAAGTAATTTTTACTGTGGCACATTGAAATCCCCTACACTGAGGATGCTGAGCTAATTGTTAATAAGAACAGCTGAATGACCTTACCACAAGGTGCAGTGGTTTCAGCCCTGCGTTATAGAAATTAGTTGCCTTAACGCAATGGCCATATATTCTCAAAAAGGCAGTGGCATAACAATCAAAATCAATTTTATATATGATATATCACAAGGAACAGGTATCGAATACCAAAGCTGCATGGTGACACAGCCAAGAGCAATGCTTTCAGCATGGTAATGTATCAACAACTAGATTTTATTTTTTAAATATAGTTATGTGTTTATGACTCTTGAAATAAAAACTTTAACTTCAAAACATATATGACTTTATGACTTGTATATAGTTTTTTTCTAGGTGTTTTTATAGACACCGCCTGTCTGAGTATAACGTCTTTTAAAGTAAGGCTTAAGACACAGGCAAATATAATGTCATTCCTGATGCATGTCACTGCATGTGCAATCACCACAATTATGGAGTCTGGCTCCAGGTAACCATCAAAATTCAATGAGGTTAGATTAGTAACGCTGGGTGGTTAGTAGCGCTAGGTGGGCACACAGTACCAGTGTCTCACTCAGGGTGGATAGTCAACGTACTGGCCATACAAATACTATAGCACTTAGGTTTCAATTCTGCACTGTGCTGGTGTTCCCCAGCTGTAACACCTCAATTCCATACCTCTATTATAAATTCAGCTGAGCATGATTGCTAAATAGAAAATCTAAGCCAAGGAGGACTGCCTGAATGGACTCCCTGAGAAAATGAAACATATATAGCCAAATCATTGACCCCAACCTAAAAGCCATTTTCATGGTGCCCAGAGTATCCAGCATTTGTCTATTTACATCATGTGAGCTAAATATATTTTGGTCACTGGCTGACAGCACAGGGCAGGAACTGACATACAATAATCAGCACTAATAAGTAAATGAATGTGAGTGTGTGTCGCCCTGTGAAGGACTCGGGTACGAGAAGGCAAGCAAAACCCACGACCCACATGATGCATGCCATAGCCTCCTATCTATTTCATCCCCAGTCTCATCCCATAGAATTCTTCAGTTAGCATATCAACAGCCCTCCTCAGTCCCATGCTATATAATAAAGACTGCACAGCTGCTTTCTCTCCAACAGAAGAACTATTGAGATGCATACTGGCACCATCTGCTTTCAGAGTCTCTCTGACATAGCCTTTTAAAGCCTATTAAGCGGTTCTCTAAATGCTGTATAATTTTACGTCATGGACACTGGAGGACGTTCCATTACAGAAATGAGGCTTTGTATAAGTGAGTAGGAAGAATTCTCACTGGCTCACCGTTATTACTCGTCACTGTCATCAGTGAGTGCCTTGATTGCGACTTGAAGCTGCCAAGCCTATTTGAGAAAACTGGTAGCAACAGGCTCCAGAGCCTGATGAGACAAGAGACAGAGCAAGACAAGAGACAGCCTGATGATGACAGAGCTTAATCCTCATTGGCTAAAAATCTATGACGTTTGTTTTGTTTACTTCTAAAATGTAAATCTCAATTATCTCCTAAAGACCCTGTATGTACAGTAATAATGTCATGATCTCTCATTAAGTAAGTTTATTTACTTTATTATTTTAATTAAGACGTAGTTCATGACATGAAATGCCATGAGATCTGCCAGAGCTCACATGGCTGTGGGAGGCTACTGTCCATGTTGACTGCTCTTTTCTACCCTCCCCTCCCAACTGCAACCAGCTACTCTCGCTGACCACAAAGGCGAGGTACAGTTCATCTCATGCAAGCCTTGATACTTTTAGGGCCTCCTTCTGAACATCACGCCAAAGTAGCAAACTTGTAACTGGTCCTTTTTACATGTCTGTCAATTTTCTTTTCCTGTAGTAGTAGGTGGTTCTTGGCCACGTTAAGTGGTGAAAGGTACCAACCAGACTCAGTCTGGCTCTTTCTAAAGACTCTCTATGGAGTCTGGGACTCCCTGTGCAATTATAATTAATTGTCAGCTAATAGCCTGTGAGGTTCCAAAATAGCTTCTGGATAAAATATACAGTAATATATTTTTATTAATTTACACTTTACCTTGCTCATTTTTATGTTACGTATTGTTCATTCATTCATTATCTGTAACCCTTATCCAGTTCAGGGCCGCGGTGGGTCCAGATCCTACCTGGAATCATTGGGCGCAAGGCTGGAATACACCCTGGAGGGGGCGCCAGTCCTTCTCAGGGCAACACACACTCATACATTCACTCACACACTCACACCTAGGGACACTTTTGAGTCGCCAATCCACCTACCAACGTGTGTTTTTTGGACTGTGGGAGGAACCCGGAGTACAGTGACCCAGAGCGGGAATCGAACCCACAACCTCCAGGTCCCTGGAGCTGTGTGACTGCAACACTACCTGCTGCACCACCGTGCCACCCCTTACATATTGTTTAGAAAGTTAATTCTAAAGCTGGAAATTATTAAAATAAAACATTGCACATTAAACATCAACACTAACGCTCACTGCCCAAAGTGACACCAAAGGTGAAAGTGGCCTAGGATTTCTGAATAAAAACTGGCTTCTTCTACCAATTTTATGACTTTGAGAAAGTCACTTAGGTATTTTATTTATTTATTATTTATTTATTTTGTATGTATGTATGTGTTGGGTGTTGATTGTTCTGACGGCAGAAAAGGACAAAGTCATTTACCTGCATAAACCCCTGAGCTGTCGCTCTGTTAATCACTGGCAGTGGACAAAGGTGTTAGACTGGCAGTCCGGTGGTTGCTACAGGACTTCTGCTCCAGTAAATATGAAACAGAATCCAACAAAATTCATACCAAGATGCTGGATGCACTCATGAATAAAATTAGCCTTGCTGGATCCTAACAGCATATTCTATGTCTCACACATTGCTGCTGCACACCTCCAGGATGTTGGTGCCCGTTTTGTTTGCTCCTCAGCTTGTGTCACTGGTTCTCTCTGTTGATTACCTCCAGGTGCTCCAGTTTCCTCGTGTAATCTAAAAACTGTCCCTGGAATAAACAATCAATTCTTAATGTGTCTACCAGGTTTACTATTAGTTTATCAGTATAGACCCTTGAGCTTTCAAGTCGCACTTAGCTGCTTATGTTGTAGGAGGATGAAATAAGATGTAATTAGTTCCCTGCGTTGCTCACATCCTTCTGGAGAATGGACCGAGTAAATTAGGAAAGGCCGGTGTTAGGAGGCGGCGAATCTGGCGCCCTCTGCCGGGGGGAGAGGGCCTGTTCCTTGGCGCTTGGTCAGCCACTCGGCGGTATCCAGTTCTCTTTAAAACTGAGACTGACCGGCAGAGTGAAGTCCAGAAATGAGTGAGAGAGCTGTGTATCAACCTGAGCTTCATCTCTACAAACAGAACCTGCCACAGAGCCACAGAATACTGAAGAAACACAGTTTATTGATGATTTAACCTCATTATGTTTGGGAAATCGGTGTGAATGGCAAGTGTGTATAGACTACAGATTTCAAGGTAAGTAGATTTATTTTTCAGATGGGTATACAGACCGTAAAAATGTTATAAAAACAAAAGAAAGACATTTAAGTAATTTTAAATTATGTATTTTGTGATATTTAAATTACATTTTATTTTTGTCTGTCTCTCCAGAACACCGTTTACATTTCCCCCTATGAACATTGTACATTCTTAAAAACAGGGACCAAAACGCATTTTTTTTTTTATTATTTATTTTTTGGAAGAAGCTCTATTGATTCCTTACAGAGCCCAGTCTGAAAATAAGAATTTGTTGAGTGTGAAAACTTTTAAGATTTGAAAGAAATAACATAAGAGTCTCATTACTGGCAGCGTTAGTCTTTAAAAGTTGTTTTTAAGAGGGTACAAGGTTCTTAGGGGGAAATGCAGATTGTGTTCTGAAGAGACAGACACTGACACAGGGGGAAATGAGGAAAAATATTTACCATTACACTGATATAGTTTCTTTTCAGTCAATATAACAATGTAATTAAATAAAATCTTCCCTGCAATCACCCTGTTACCAAATTAACCAGGCTATTTTTGGCTCACTGTTGTGACCCTGTGTTAAGCTGCTAGCAAGCAATGAGGGATGAGAACCTGATTTTCCTCTTCACACAGCCTGCCAAGAAAAAATAATAAAGGCTCAGTAACTGTGGCTTAAGTGCCATCATCTAAGATAGCATTTAAATACATAAGCACCTCCTACAAAGAACAAACTTTAGCTTGCTTGGGATAATATACATATATCACAATGTAGTCAATCAGTGTTGCAGTTACAGTTACAGTATTTGGTTGAGTGATGTCCAAAATTATATATATATTGGAATATATATTGGAAATTGCATTATTGTTGTAACAATAACAATGGTACCTTACTACAGTGTGGTGGGTCTGTATTGTAAGCTATGGTATAATATGTGTTAAGTCCATTGTGTGAAACATTAGTAATAGGATGCACTCTGTCACAGAGAATGTGCAGAATACCATCTTGTGTTATGTTTCAGTTAACAGTTGATTACTCACTGACCACGAAACAGGAGATGCACTGACCTAAGATGTACTTAAAGCGAATCCAGCCCAGTGTCCACAGGCGCTATAACAAACTAAAAGAAAGTAGGACAAAATGTCAAAACAATTTACAGTCATGTTGAAATGGTGGTGACAGACTAATTAGCTCTATCCCCATTTAGTAGTCTGAAGGCCCAACAGTGAGTGTTGATGAAGAGAATTTTCAGCAGAGGGAGTGTGTGCTGATTGTGATGAGAACTGAAACATAAAATATGCAATTATGAACTGTATATATGGTAATACACTTACACATGGTAAACCACTTTCTTCCTTTCCTTCTCTTTCTTTGTCTCTCATTCATTTCGCTTCAGCTGCACCCCCCCCCCCCCCCCCAACCGCATCTTTGTTCTAACTGCACAGTTGCTTGATGATAATTAAGTGTAACAAAAGGGCCATTTACCCTCAGAATAACTCTAAAACGATCAGCTGCCGCTGTGATAGCAGGGTGTCAATTGTAATAACTTGTTTTCCTGTGCCTGCATCCTACAGCCATGTTTGTGAGACAGCTTGTATAGTCTGCCTCTTACTGATGGTCCAGCATCTCAGGGCCCCTGGGGAGGAGATGCTTGTGTTCTACCATGCTGCAGCCAGTTGGACCTCTATTCCTGACTCTGGCCTTGTCTTGCCTGCTGCTCCAAGTGTTGGGTCAGTACTGGGAGGGCTGGGAAATATGGGAAAAATATTTTAATATTTAATGGCAATTTCTCAAATGTGTATTAACAATATCAGAAAAATGTTGGACAATATTGGACAGTGATATTTTTTTGCCTAGGCCTTGGGCATGATTTACCGCAGCTGGCAGCTGAATGTCCGGAAAGTTGTTACTGCTCGGAAAGCTGGGACGGCGGATTGGTTGTACGATGCAGTAACATGAACCTGCTAACAATGCCACGTGACCTGCCCAACCAGACACGTCGTCTTTACCTGGATTACAACTTGCTGGTCAGTGTGCCTGCAGACTCATTCGTGGGGCTCCCTCTGCTGATCGAGCTGGACCTGTCCCACAACCGGCTGGTCCAGCTGGAACCTGGAGCCTTCCATGGCCTGGCTGATTCTCTGTCCAGCCTAGACCTTTCCTTCAATCTGCTTGAGACTCTGGATCCTGAGGCTCTTGGGGAGCTCCAGGCACAGGCCAACCTCAGCCACAACCCCTGGATGTGTGACTGCCGTCTACAGGTGTCCATGCCTCAGCTGCAGCTGGAGCCCTCTTCCCTGGCAGGAGTGGTTTGTAACAGCTCAGAGCCAGGAGACGTAGGAGCCCGCGGTGTGCCCTTTGTGTTAGTTGCAGCGGATCTGGACCTCTGTGCTGCCCTCAAGAGGACCACAGATGTGGCCATGCTGGTGACCATGTTTGGCTGGTTCGCCATGGTCATTTCTTACCTGGTGTACTACGTGAGGCACAACCGAGAGGATGCTCGACGCCATCTGGAATATCTAAAATCCCTGCCCAACAAGCAGGGCCAGGCAGAGGAGTTGTCCACACTCAGCACTATGGTGTGAGTCTGGCTCATTTTGGGATGAACAGGTTAAAATTATGACTTTCATGAAAATAAAAAACAATTAAATGTGACCTTGGGGCAGCACGGTTGGTACACATATTGATAGGTCGATTGCCAACTCAAATGTGTCCATAGGTGTGAGTGAATGTGTGAATGTGTCGCCCTGTGAAGGACTGGCGCCCCCTCCAGGATGTGTTCCTGCCTTGCGCCCAGTGATTCCGGGTAGGCTCCGTACCCACCACGACCCTGAACTGGAAAAGCGCTTACAGACAATGAATGAATGAATTAATAAATTTGACCTTGCATATGAAATTCCCAAATTGGCCAGTAATTAGCATTTACACTCTTTCGTGTTTTTTTTAACGTGTGTATTACACCTTACTGGTTTACAGCAAAATAAATGGAGCCTTGGCAACAAACATATGAAAATGCTTTTTTGCCATATAGTGTTTTTGTGTCTTTTTTACCTTTTTTATAGTAAAAGTATTTCCAAATAGCTGTGTATGGAGGCTCACTGATAACAACACTTTAATAACAATAATGCATGGTAACACCTACTTCATGAGTATGGGATCCTAATACATAAAAATGACTTGGGAAAACATGGGATCGTGATAGTCAAGGTGTGATCAAAGTAGTGACTTATTTATTGTCTTGTGTGCAGTAGAATCTTATTCCAGTATCTTAGTAAGTAGTGACCGTTCATTGTTTTTATTAGAAAGAAATGTCCCTAGAGGAGCTCTGTAACTTCCAATGTTTTGTTATTATTCAGGAAAGTAAAACTGTAAATGATGGTCTGTTTGGATTAGTAATATAATTTATAGCGGCATAGTAACTTTTTTAATTTTGCCTAAAAAAAATGTAAACTTAGTCTTGTCTTTAATTGTATGCCATTTATTGGTCCACTGTAATGTCAAATGTGGACCCTGTGAGATACAAAATGTCATTTTGTAGTAAATTGCACTGTTTGCAATGTCTGGTGTGATATGCACATTGTGTTTTGTTTGTGTGTTTTACTGAGTTGAAAACCATGTGTTGCCTCCACACTGTCCATCTGCCCATCTTGTTGTGTTGTGTTTTGGATTGTGGTTGCCATAAAGAAGGAGCATATGTACACATTTGTCAGTTCCCGACTGCTACTTGAGTATTGGAGAAGTGATTAACAAATATACTGATAGCTATTGGCCACTATATATAGCTGTACTTTGTGTTTATTTCAATGCATTTCAAAAGTTACTTCATTAATTCTTATTATACTAGCACGTAGCTCATCTAATATTTATTCCAAAATCCATCAGATGAATTAGAACTTGATTGCCCTGTTTGCCCTTAAAGGCTGTTTTGGTCCATTATAGTTTTGCAGATGTACCCAGTCAGCCTGGATATATGAGTCTGAAGGTTGGATATTTATTGTAGCTGTGATATCTATTATGTTGGCTTTGAGATGGTGGACAAAAATATAGACAAATTTGGGATAATTAGGTAATGGAACAATCAGCTGCACAACTATTGTCTATACTTAAAATATTTCTACTACAAGCACCAATTGTTTCAACTGTTCTCTCATGCTTTGTGCAATCTCCATACAAAAGTAATGCCTGGAAAGTGAGACATTAGGAACAGCCTCACATTAATGCAGTCATGTTCTAACTATAACTTTAAATATATACTGTATATCTTTCCCAAAGCAGTAGATATGCTCCAAAGTTGAAATAAACTCTGCTTCCATTGACTTCCATTGAAAGCTAAGACTTTTTTCCCCTTCTATAAAGATACTATTTTGGAGATACAGGTTTTTTTCAGACAGTGACAATATCTAGGATTACCAAAGCTGACTCAGTGGGTGTTTGGAATGTGACAGCAAGCTGTCATGTATTTTTGTAATAACCTTGTACTCTTTAGTTAAAACACATCTGCAATCACAGCACTGTTCTGCTCCAGACAGGATGACACCATTTGGAACTACTGGCCCCTGAGGCTGGGACTAGACCTCAGTCTACTCACATTACCGGGGGGAGTTCATGCTTGGCTGGGCTTAGGTTCTCAACACATTAGACCTGTCACCTCTAGCTCCTCTATTGGCCCTTGCAGGCTCCATGCCAGCCAGCACCTGCTCCTAGTGAGGGTAAACTATGTATAGCATGTGGTCCAGGCTGAAGGCGAGTGTCTTTATGGGTTTGGAGCTGCTGTGCTATTCTTAGGGCAACTCACAATAGGTGTTAATAACCAATTGGTGCACTGGGTGCAGAACATCGATTTAGGATTAAGGATCTATGCATGCTTTCTCTAATTAATGTGATAGAAACTGCAGAATTGCTGTCCATTATTATCTTGGCGTAGGTGTCTTTTTGGAACTGCGTGAATTGTTTTCAAACTAAGGGGTTTCTCACCTTCCATTTCAATTCTCATTGCTCACTAGCAGCTCAATGTCAAATCACAAAAAATCCAGCTGTGGCAAATTTAATTTGAATAGAGCTAATAAAACATCTTTTAGTTAATTAAAATATCAAATAAGTGATTAATACATTGTCTGTAACTGCCTTTCCAGTTCAGGGGCATGGTGGGTCCGGCACTAACCCAGAATCACTGGGTGTCTGTCTATAGCAAGGTACCACATACTCACAAATTCACTCACTTCCTCTCACCTAGGGACGATTTTGAATATGCAACCCACCTACCTATGTGTTTTTGGACTGTGGGAGCACCTGGAAAAACCCATGCAGGCACAGGGGGAACACACCAAACTCCTCTTAGACAGTCACTCAAGGCAGGGCTTGAACCCACAACACCAGGCCCCTTGAGCTGTGTGACAGAGGCACTACCAACACAATATCAAATCAATTTCCATTTTATTTTATTCCATTTTATTCCAATTTTTCCAAAATCATATTAACCACCTTACTCTTGTTTTAAACACAAGGACTTTTTTATATAGTTTGTAACACTGGTTTATAAAATAATTAAATTTTATTATTATAAAATAATAAATTAATAAAATATTGTTCAATAATTCATAAAATATTGAGAAGTGATGCAAATCCTTTAACAGAATACATAATGAATAATGCATATTTCATGACAATATCACAATATATTTTGAAAAAAAAAAATGTTTCAAATCTCTTTTCTGTGGTGTCCAGTATTAACAGTGACTTCATCTTACTTTTGATATTTTTTAGATCTTTTCTCCACACGTCATGTTTACTTCTTACGTTCAGTTCTTATGTTTTCCTCAGGCTGTTCTTTCCATCATCACCTCTGCATAGCTCTTGTCGTGTGACACAGCTCTCTTATGAACTAAAAAGAATGTGTCAGGACCCTGACCGTAACACATGAAACCTCAAGGACAAAACCTGGACGGTTTATTGAAGGTGCAATGAAGGGGCTTTGTGACCGCCACCCACACTAAAGCTCAGTGCTAGAGCATGTGCCACCTACTTCTCAGTATAAGAACACAGGGCAGGCTCAACCTTTATCCAGTCTTTTTAGGACATTTAAGGATTCTGTCAGTTCTGACAGCAAATACTGATTTAAGTAAATTACAGCTGGATGTTATCATTGGCCACTTAGCTTGTAGCTCTCTATTTGATACACCATTTGAAATGTAGAAAAGAAACTCCTGAGTGGGAGCATACAGAGACTACCATGAAATTTCAATGCTAATAGGGATGTTTTATTAGTAGGGCGTCAGAATGTCAGAATAAAGAAATAATTCTAATGTGTATCTAATATTGTCAAATAAATAAATAAATTTTTATATATTTTTAGCATGAATATGATTATTTTTGTATATTTATATTATTTATTTGTTTATAAGGTTATTACCATGTGCAAATCACGCCCTCATACAAACATCCACTATATGATGAGCTAAATTGACCACAGAGCTAACTTGAATTCATACTGGGTAGGTCAAGAGTGAAAATGTGATCTGAAACTAAACTGCAAAAATAATCTTTAACTGTACATATACATTGAGTATAATGTTGATCATACTAATTAGGTCAATACTGCAAATCAGTGTTTAAAATAAATTGTACAGTGAGCATACTTTAAATGAACATAAATGTTTAATATTATATTTTTTGTAGAGCCAAAAGGGTAGAAACAAGTCTTAATTTTACTAACTGAATAATAATCTTAGAAATATAGGGGTTTCTTTAAAAGGCTATGTACATTTATTTCTTTGTTTTTTTGTTTTTTTGTTTTTTTATTTATAACAGCTGACCCAAACACACAGTCGGCTTGTCCCTTGCGATGTTGGAGTGATAGTAAGACTAGCACTGTAACAAAACCCAGGAAATGCTGGATAGGATATCAACCCCAGGTGGCTGTACACCAAGTCCAGTGTCTGGTGACATGATCAGATAAGCACTGGAGATACATCAGTCTCACTTCTGCTTGGAAAAAAATGGTGATGAATGATATTGTCCATGAAAGGAATCACAGATTCATGAAAGATTCAACAGATGTTTGTTATACATGAGCAGTGAATGTGTCTTATATAATATATATGTTACACACAGAGCTGCTTAACTGGACAATGATATTATTAAACAATGTGCTAAGTAATGGAGAGTTTCTGAAAAGATAAGAAAATACTTCATTTTTTTATTCTCACTGGAATACATAAGATGGCAGATATGATTACTTACTTAGTCTATCCACTAGATGGCCCCTAACGTTCATTTTTCATTTTCTTATCAGCACCAGGTTTTCACCTGGCACAAGCACTGTTACAAATTGGTATTGGTAAGCAAACCTTTGAACAAACCCTGAATGCAAATCTCAAGAAACCATAGAGCATAGAGAATAGAGCAAATTATGCACAACTTATTTCAAATATAACTAGCAGCTAGGTGTGTTTTTAGAAGAGTAATGAGTTGTTTGTTCTTGAAATGAAATAAGAAATTATGAAACAAATATTTAAAGGAACACTATGTAGTATTTTTTACCTTAAAATTACAGCTTCTAGCACATGGCGGCACTGCAGGTAATGTTGCTGTCACACAGCTCCAGGGTCCTGGGGTTGTGGGTTCAAGCCCCTCTTCGGGAGACTGTCTTTGAGAAGTTTGTTGTCTTCCCCCGTGTCCCTGTGGGTTTCTGGAATTGGCTGGAGTGAACTAAAAGAGACATAAGGACACATGCCAAACACAACCTTGGAATACTAAGTAATGAAGTGATATTGCACTATCTTGATGCTGTTGCTGTTTGATGACAAAAGTGTTAATCAGGCTATTGAGAGTTACTAATAAGTGAGTTTGCGGCTGCTAACTTTGGCCTGATTAGCACTTGTAGAAATTCTGGTAATTGCTTATGTGACTGTAATGGCCAGAGTTACACTTTGTGTTGGTGGAACTCAAGCTTTATCGACCAGGTTGAGTTACTGATGAATAAGGGCCAGTGGTAGGGCCAGGGCCTGATAACTTTAGCTGGATTAGCTCACTTTTTGGTGTTGATTCTGTGCTTTTCTGTGTTTGTAATGACTAAAGTATCACAAAAGTTATACTTTATGCTTGTAACAACACACTCCAGTGTATTTTATGAGCAATATTAGAAAAAGCTATAGCTTTTATCATGTAGTCAAAATCAATTTATTCGATTACGCACATTCCCCAGGCTCAACATTGAAGGAGTTTGTGAGAGTGTTTATCACTAGCAGCCCCAAGTTTACTTATCAATAGAAGAGACAATCATGACCAATGTGAATATCCCTTGGCTCAGAAAATCTGTGTGTGTGTGTGTTTGTGTATCTGTGTGTGTAAAAGAGAGAGAGACATAGAGACAGATGTGGGGTTGTGTGACTTGATTTCACAACAGTACTGAAAACATGAAGTACACTCAGCAACATGTAGGGGGAACCCAGGACACAAACAAAACATAGTATTACTTTAATAGACATAATTCTACAGGATCACCAGCATTATCTGATCATAAACACCCAGTGACTCTGTCCTACGCCCTGTGATTTTGTAAGTCATTGCCTGTGTCTCCTTTCTCACATTCCCAGGGGAAAAGCATTCCTTTTTACTAAACCTTTTTACCTTTTTTTGTTAAAGTCCTTATCCTTATGTAACTTTCCCTCAACCTGCTTTTCTCTGAGGCTGTAAGTGGTATTTCCACTCATTTTCCTTCAGCTGCTCTATGATTAGGACGGCTGCACCGACGAAAGATTTCTCGGCTATCAGCTGATGACATCAGCATTAACAATAGCAATCAAAGTCATTATGTTGCAGCTGGGCTGATAGCTTGGTGCGCATATTTTTAGTATACCGTAATTTATTTATATATATTTTATGCTAAATGGTATAGAGAATAATTGATGCTAATCATCACGGTGAAAAAATCAGCTAAATTATCTCGAATGCCAATAGCACACCCTTCTGGAGAGTTCTTATCTTGCTACTCTTAAGTGAGTTTATGAATATAAAAGTGAGTTTTAATATAAAGTATATGAATATGAATATATGAAGTATATAATTCATGATTATAACATGTTTTAATACTCAACATTTATTTTTAAGTACGTTTTAAATGAATTTACATCTCTACAGAATGCAGGAAAACAGAATAGCTTATTATTGAAGTGAAAGACACGTTTAAAGCCACACAATAACCACACTTTTTTTTTAGGTAAGTCATTCTCACGCACACAGACAGGATGTTGCACTTTTTACAACAGAGAACCTATTCACATGCAAAGCAACCTCTATTCTCAGATTAAGCCTGCTGTATAGCTGTACAGCAAATGTATGGTTGAATAAATATTTTTATATATTCATTCACTGTTTTTTCATTGGTATTGTATATCTTCTCCTTAAACTTAAATACAAATGTACAGCAAGGTCACTGCAAGAGACACTTTGAAAAACAACTTAATATAGTTTTTATGTTAAGGAGTGATATTGATGGTAAAGGTAAAGTTTTATTTTATTTTTATTTATTTATTTTTTTTTACATCAGACAGCTTTATCTATCAAAAGAATCTCTCTTGAGACCTGTGGCTCCAGACTTTTCTTAATAATTCTCAGCCTGCATATACATACACATATAACGGGTTAAGAGCACTTGATTCAGGACACACATATTGTCACTAGTGTGTTTATATGTGTTTTTAGGCCTTCTGCCCTTTACATTTGTGAAAATGGACCTAGGATTACCTTCAAATCTCATTGCATTCATATAAGACGCTTTCTTTATTAGGCCAGTAGAATTGTCAGTGTACTTCTAAACATACTTAATCTTTACTTGCATCAAGAAGCCTAGTATGAACCATAATTAGTCTTATATATGGCATAAAATATGTGCAATACTGTGGGTGCAGGTTTCAGGCACTGGTAAGTATAAATAGGATCTGAAATAATGATCTGTAAAACACATCAGAAACACACAGCAGCAGAATCTAAGGCCAAAGACAGCAGCAACAGTATACAGTGCCCCTGCTTACAAAGCACTATGACAAGAACTGTGTGTGTGTGTGTGTGTGTGTGTGTTTGGAATTTCTCCAGTGGTGCATTTTTTCCAGTGTGTGTCAGTGGAGGATAAGCTTGAGTTTCTCTGGGAAAGTCATCTATCCTGAAGCTCTGCGGACAGAGTGTGAGAGAGTTATGTGGACAGGTATTGCCTCTAGGTGTGCATGATTCAATGTGTGTGTTTTTGTGTGTCTGTGTGTACAAGCCTAAGTTTGTTTCTCTGTTTCTACATGTGTATGAGCACTACAATCAAGCACTATCCACAGTCAATCAACAGTCCTAAACCCAATTTCATTCCACACATGCTCAAATTCATAACAAAAAGGTGAATCCTCTGATTTATACTTTTAACGCAATATATATATATAAAAGAAATTCAATAGATGTAAATATTAGGACAAAATATGTGTCATGAACCTTAATATGGCAAGAAATTAGTTAGCTATATTTAAGTAGAAGCCATAAATGTGTGTTTAGTATGCCCATCGAAACAACACTGACAACGCAAAGCAGAAACGTTTTTGTTACACTTATTGATCTTCTTTTTAATACCACTACTGATCTAGGCCAACTTTGCCCCGTAGTTCACCTCCGTGAGTGAGTGCACAGAAGCTGATTTCAAATCAGCCTCTCAAAGTACATTCTTTCTCCTGCGGTCAATGGACAGCGTAGGAGCCAGACCAGAATAGAAGAACTGTAAAAAAAAACAAGAAAGAAAAGAAACAGCCACAGAAAGACAGATTTGTTATTTGTTCTGTGTCATATTTAGATTTCCTAACCAAGGCCAAAGGGAAAGTGAGGGAAACCTAGCAAGAGAGGTCAAAGGGCAAAGGGCATATGACTGGTTAGCTTTCTGACCCAGGAGTCACTGCCACAGACAAAATATGGCTATATTTAATATTACTTAATACCCCGACAGTGAGCTTGGTCTTACTCAAAAATCTAATATTTATTCATTTGTTTGTAATTTGCCAGTAATAGCCTTTGGAATAGATCAATAGTAATGGCCCATATGTACTTGAAATAAAATGTTTTGAGGTACATGAGGTACATAATTCCAGATTAATTTTGGCACTGATACAGAGTTTTTATGAAATGTAGTTACATTTTGGAATGCATCCTGTTTTATTATGAAAGAGAGTGGCTTACGTCAGCTGTGAGCATTCTGATCCTGACCTCTGACCTCAGCAGTTTTTAAGACATGGGCAGCCCCATTCTCAGTGCCTGGTTGAGCCACTTGGGAAGAGGGGCTTGGGAAGGGGGCCGTGGGAAGTTGTCCCAATCTTTTGTGGCCTAGAGAAATGTTTTATTCTGCTCCATATGAGGAACATTCCCTTCCTGCTTCCGCACTGGGGGACTTTCAGGTCAGAGCTGCTACTGCTATTCTGCGCCCTGTGCGCACTGTGTGTGTATATGTGTGTGTGTGTGTGTGTGTGAGAGAGAGCGAGAGAGAGAGAGAGAGAGAGAGAGAGAGAGAGATAGAAGCATATGGAAATTAACATCTATATCTCAAAATATATATTATGTTGGAACCAAATAGTACCAGACCTGTGTGTGTGTGTATAGTGTGTATGACTTGTGTGCATGTATATGTGGATAAGATGTGTGTACAAATGAAATGCTACAGTTTTTAACATATGATCTGTAGTGTCAAGGATCTGACCTTGTGCCTCTTATCAGGGATTACAGCTATGTGTGATGTTTGGTACTGTGTGCGTTCTTAGGCTCTTGTTTTTTTTATCTTAATGAGAATATAAATCCAGTTTACTTAAACAACTTCACCTGCAATTAAACTAATGTCCTGGGTTAGAGAGAAGTTTAGTTTAGATATCTTTAACACTGCGATGTTAGTTATTTGTTTGAATCATAAGGAGATAAATACAAACCTTGGAAAAAGGAAAACCAGGGAAGTGAAAACAGGCAAAAAGACCTTATAAATAGGTGTTTTTTAAAAAAGCCCAAATGACTTTCAGTTCCCTCCATGAATTATTTTATGTATGTATGTGTGCAGGTATTAATTCTGTAAAATATATTAGAATAGGGTGCAGCAGGTAGTGTCGCAATCACACAGCTCCAGAGACCTGGAGGTTGTTGGTTCGAGTCCCGCTCCGGGTGACTGTCTGTGAGGAGTTTGGTGTGTTCTCCCTGTCTGCGCGTGGGTTTCCTCTGGGTGCTCCAGTTTCCTCCCACAGTCCAAAAACACACGTTGGTAGGTGGATTGGTGACTCAAAAGTGTCCGTAGGTGTGAGTGTATGAGTGAATGTGTGTGTGTTGCCCTGTGAAGGACTGGCGCCCCCTCCAGGGTGTATTCCAGCCTGGCGCCCAATGATTCCAGGTAGGCTCTGGACCCACTGCGACCCTGAACTGGATAAGTGCTTACAGATAATGAATGAATGAATTATATTACAATAGAATCAGAGTTTAACCCTGTGCTACTATGTCACCTATCACTGCTTAAATGTTACACAAGTTTTCTATATTTTTAAAAGCCTGACATTTTTTCTGAGTGAGCTGAATCTAAGAAACATATACCTGTTTCCTCTAAAAAAATCATAAACGCCATAAGTATATTCATTATATTTCTTCTCATTAGTTTACTTCAAAAATATGTGATTAAAAACATATGTGAAAAAGCAGAAATGATGGCCACTCTGGTCACTGCAGGAAGTGATGAGAAATGCACTTACTCTGATTTTCATAAAGAATTTGTTTTTAGTTCCACTCGTAGAAATTTTAGCGCTTTCTGTACATAATAATGTTGAGCACAGCAAGTATGGAGTGAACTTTAAACCATTAGGGCCTACTGCCCTTTTTTCCTTCCATGAATTCTCATTTTATTTTTCATCACAGATTTTATAGATCTGCATAAATGAGTTCACTGCTTGTATATGTTTTGTTTATTAGTTATTTATTTTTTTAAATCTTACCTTTTATGGCAGTCTTTGCTGATACCACACATTTTATGACACTACACTCCCATGCAAAGTATGTGCCAAGCCCCAAATTGAAAAACTATTAAAAAAAAGTATTAAACAGGATATTAACAAGACACAAGCAACTTGATAAAGATTAATGTTGAATGTTGTATCTTTGTCAGCGTATTACAGAGAGAAGTGTCAGCAGTGTTCCACACAATGCTAATGGCATGCTAGCTAGCTTGTTTTTAATGTGAGACCAAAGTATTATCTATAGGATTTAATGCTGCCATCTGACAAAACATGATCTGTTTTTCATATTATTGGTGCTGCAGGCATTGTCTTGTTGCTAATGTCTGTCATTCATGAATGTCATTCATATTTCACTTTTCAGTCCTTGGAAGTAGGCCTCAATACAAAATTTGTTGTTAATACAATTAACAGCTTGGTGTTTTGCCATTTAGGGCATGACATATTTCTTTAGCCTGGAGTGTGCACTGCAGACTGTAGGAAGGTCTTTTTCTATCCTAACTAAAGTTCTGCCATCCTTCTGAAGGGAAATGATCTAAAAGCCCTCTCATTTTCCTCTTGCTTCTTGTAATTGTTCTGATGAAATGTATGAGTGGAATGTTTTGATCTCCAACAGAAGTTGGCTGAGAGAGAGAGAGAGAGAGAGAGAGAGAGAGAGAGAGAGAGAGAGAGAGAGAAAGAGAGAGAGAGAGAGAGAGAGAGAGAGAGAGAAAGAGAGAGAGAGAGAGATGGTGGGAAGACAGGAATGTCAGGCAGATGACTGGAGGCCACACCTGAATGAGGAAGCCTGAAACAACTCCAGAAGATTCTAAAGGATTCTGTCTCTGGGAGTGGCAGTAATCATCATGTCATGCCACGCCAGTCTGGAGGAATCACTGGTATCTCTGTCTTTTCATGCAAATAATCTGGTTAATAAGAAAGGCTGGTTCTGAACACAGCAGTTAACTAGAAAAACACTTGAGGATTAATCAACTGATCAGAACGGTCTTACGTTTTGAGTTTTTCCTCATGTTACATTGGCCGATGCAGATGTTAATTTGACCCTTTTGCCCCTACTTTCAAAGCAGTAACTTTGTAAAAAAGTGTCTCAATCTGTATCCATTTTACATTTTCTACATCATTTGAACACAACAGCTGTGCTTCACATTGTGTGAAATTCTCATGTTAAATGGACCAATAGAAATACTTCATAATTACTTGGAATAAAACCTTTTAACATTGATATCCACTGAAAGTTAAAAAAAAAAAATTCTCCTTCTATTTTGAAGATAAATGTTTTTCTTTCTTCAGTGATGATTTATAAGATGGGAATGTCAATGATATTTAAAACAACAACTGAACAGGACATTCCTACCTCCTTGCTCAGCATCAGCTCAAAAACATGTCACAACATTTCACACTTGGATAAAAGAAAGAATATAATAGCAGCTATTGAATGAGAAGTGTTAAGGCTTTAAAAATACTCTGTCTGAAGCAACAGCCTGTTATCTCTTTTATTATAAGTGTGATTTAAAACTACATGTGATCTGTTAAAGAAAAATAATTAAAATTCCTGTTTGTGGAAGCTGACCATACACTCACACAAAGCAGGTAGACCTTATATTAAAAAAGCATAGAATTCTGCTTTAATAATACACTAATACTAATAAATATAGAGTTTAAGGCTTTATGAACATCCATATTGTGCAAATACTCTACATACATTCAATTAGAACCATTAGAGAACCTTTAAGTTTTAAAAGTATATCATGCAGGACATTCAAGGAATGAAAAAAATAATAATAATCCCACTGGCCACTTTATATGAAACATCTACTTGTAGCTGAGAGACAGTAGCTCATCCATGGATAATTTGTGTGTGTCATCTTCCTTTGTAAATGGTCATTTTCTGACCACAATACTGCTCTTAGCTGGATGTTTTAGGACAGCACGTTGATAACACCTTGACACACTGGGAACAAAAACACTCTTGAATATTAATGTCTGGAGCATGATTCATGTTTGGATTTGTATGTGTTTTTACAGTTTGTGGAGGATGTTTAAATCAAACACACAGACAGTGACATCCTGACCTCAAAGAAAGTAAACAGGATGGAGTTCTTAATGTAAGACAGAAAAAAACGAAAGCAAAAAACAGGAAGAAGGCCATGGTAAGAGCGGTTTGGCTGTGTACACCTACACCTGAGCAATGTGTAGAGGTATTTCTTTAAAGGCCTATATCCATAATCAACCAAAATTATATTGGTTATATATATTTATTTATTTGTTTTTTAAATAAAAGTGCTTCTCAAGGGCAATCCAGGTATTCCCACATATGTCATATTTTTTAAAATCTATATATTGCAATTTATCAGATTTCTCTATGGTTTGATGTATTATATTAACATTGTTTATGTTTTTGATATGACACCCCTCAGGCTCAGTACCAAAAAAAAACCATGAGACAGGTAGGAACCTGTTGTGGAAAAGTGAATTATTACTGTCACACTTGAACATAAACAAATGACAGTGGAGTTTAAAATGTAGAATATATGCTCTTTAAAAACATTCATCGTATGTACTTCACACTTGGAACTTTTTAGTCATTTACAGATTAATACATAGTTCCACTGAAAGAAAAACACATTTCCTCCATGTTTAATTTATCAAGTTATTATCATCTTATCTCATTCTGAATTTCTGAACATAAAACTCTTTAAACTCCATGCCCTCATCATTCTCTGAGTTCCACATTGCTGTGAATAAAGAGTTGACAGAAGTCTTTGTGTTGACCTTAAAAGGAAATGAATTAATGATTTTTAACAATACGTATCTTTTGTCCACCATTTATTCCAGCTTATGGAATATTATGTAAGTGATGCAATGCCAGAACAATCTGTTATGAAAGTTTGGAGATTCCAGCGACATTTTCTTTTGCGTCAGACCTAGAAACCTGTTATGTGTTGGTGTATATTGTGTGTGTGTGTGTGAACCTCACCTGTGCTGTCTGTGTGCATTAATTTGCTTTAACACTAAGCATTAGAACAGCTTAGTGTCACATGATCTCTCAGTTTTAGGCCGGAGTCTCTATGGGCGTTTTCTGCATTTCTATCATGCAGGTTCTAATCCTGAGGCCTGTGTTTGAGTACTTACATGAACAAAAACAAGAGCTCACCAAGAAGTAATGTCACCTGGCCTCATTCTCAACATTCCACAGTGGCAATGCCGTTTTTAGTTTTTACCATAAACGGTAAGGAAACTGAAGTAGAGGAGTATCTTGACTGTTCATGGGTGCTTTCAGTGCCTCTGGAACGTATGGATTCTGAGCTTTGTATTTAAACTGTTTGTTCTTGCCGTGGGTCAAAGCAATGTGAACTAGTTCAAGTCTTGCCAAATAAGTGCTCAAGAGTAATATTAAAATAACAGCTCTACAAACACGGTGATATTAAACAATTAACCAGAATTCATTTAAGGTTTCATTTTCATCCGAGTTAACCCTAATAAAGGGTGTATCATTCCAAACCTCATGGCGTTATGTTGGTGGGGGTGAGGTTTACACATTCAAAAATATTGGTGGTATATTACAAATAATACCATATTTATTAGACATCATTTGTACATAAACATTCATATTCCATTAAATGACAGCTCTTATTTTTCCAATAACTCAAAGCTACACAAAATACTTCAAACAAAAATAAAATAATAGAAGCACACTAAAACACTGCCTAAAAGACAGAATCCGTACACACCACAAACACACAGTCAATCATGTTACCTATGAACTCAACTCTAATAAAATAAAGCTATAGAGTAAAATAGCTTTGGCACTGGGCTGATGTGTGTCCCACAGCTAGTATTTCTTAAAGGATTAAACAATGTACAGAACTGTGTAGAAGTCTTAGGCACCGAAGATAATTATATATATTTAAACTAACATCTTCTCAATGAGTGTGGTGCTTGTATAAATTTTTATATATTCACAGTAAACACAAAAAATAATAATATAAATTGAATATGTATAAACAAAAAAATAAAAGATAATGTTTTTTTTCTATAAAGTAGTAAGTGTGGCTGAGTTTGAAGAACAATATTTTGTTCAGAGTGACTCCTTGATTCCATGAATTTGTTAAATCAACAGCACACATTGTTTAAAAACACAGGTAAAACTAGGTATTGGATGATAACCTCAAATAATATGGACTGCCACAAGTTGAGATTTGGAAAAAGTTAAACCAACACATTCACGCACAGAATATCACACTCACTGGAATAATGTTATTTGGTTGTATTCTAATGTTGGACATTATTTGTTGTTTATTTGTTTGGTTGGTTTTTAGTTAATAAACACTTACTGCTTAGATAAATAGCTTTTAAATCTCACAATTTCTGGTGCCTAAAACTTTTGCACAGCAATGTAGATGGCCAGATAGGGTCCAATAATATACATCTTACTTAGAAAGTATCATATATCAATGTGTTATTATCATGCCAATCTGAAATATAAAACCTGAAACAGTTCTGTGGTTATTAAACCATTTTCAAAGTACAAATATGTACATTATATAAGAGCACACCAGCACCTACAAGCTAGGTGTTTCTAAACTGGCCCCTGGTATATTATCTATTTAAAAAGTCCTGTTAAATTAAATGTTACATATTTAATTGTAAAAGAGTATTCAAATTGAGTGATATTTTAAAGCCCCTCCTTTATGTCATTGTTAAAATGTGGATGAATTCAGAATTAAATGGCATTGTTGTTTTCCACGGTATCTGCTCTACTTTTTAAAGTGCTTTAACTGTGATGTAAAAATAAATCTTGTTGGACAAAAAAACCCTCTGTTTAACAAAAGTGTGATGTCACACAGAGACTGTTTGAGTGATATCTTATCACAATCACAAGCTATATCCATTCTAAACATCAATGATGTTATCTCTTCAGTCACTGTATGTTCAGGGTTGAGCTACTTCACTATAGTAGCACAAACTATAAAAGCATGTGCAGAAGAAGTATGAACACAGAACAAATACAATTTTTCCATTTGGAGTAAAAACTTTCTTAAAGTCCATTTTAAATTCTCAGAACTTTTGCACGTTTATTATTGTACCAAAAGCATCTATTTCCCTTTGGTGCACAACTTCTTAAAGCCTAACTTGCTCAATTCAGACTGCCAAAGTTATATATACTGAACATGATTTAGGGACCTGGAGGTTGTGGGTTCAATTCCTGCTCCGGGTGACTGTGAGGAGTTTGGTGTGTTCTCCCCGTGTCCGCATGGATTTCCTCCCACAGTCCAAAAACACACGTTGGTAAGTTGATTGGTGACTCAAAAGTGACCGTAGGTGTGAATGTGTTGCCCTGTGAAGGACTGGCACCCCCTCCAGGATGTATCCCCACCTTGTGCCCAATGATTCCAGGTAGGCTCTGGACCCACCGTGACCCTGAATTGGATAAGTGCTTACAGATAATGAATGAATGAATGAATTTAGTGTTTAGTTTTTAAACACTAAATTTAGTTTTTTCTGCTCACTTTATTATTTCTATCCTTTAGCTATGAAGTCTATCACACTACTTCTCTGAGACACATGAAACCAGCCACTGTTTCCTTTAGAACTGCTGCTAACACAATGCCAAGGGACAGCTCAATTAACTTGGATGAGAACTATAACTGCCCAGCTCTATTATTTCAGCTAACAGATGCCAACCTTGGCTAGCCTCTCCTGATCATAGAGCTAATGTTTAGACAGTTGTGACAATCAAGAGCCATTTGTAAGGGCCAGCTGTGTTTAAATTTCTGTGAACATTTTTAATATCAATTCCTTGATATTAAGTATTGGAACAGTTACGTATCTTACAATTTCACTTATATTACAACAACATTTTTCCATCATTTAGTATTCAAAGTTATACTGTATGCTGAAAACAGACCTTTTTCATTACTGAATTAGCAAGTAACTGCCAACCTGAAATCTCTAAACATATTTTCTGTCCTTATTCAAACACATATGGATTACTCTGACTGCAAAAGCCTCATTCACAGAGTAACCAAAGCCTGAAACAGCTATGACCACATGTCCACAGCAGGCCCTCAATGACAGGGGGAAGCAAGACGAAGGGTACGAACGAGTGGAAAAAGAGAGAGGCCGTTCAGTTCATGGGGACCCTGGAGAGTCTTGCAGTGATGAAAAGATAAATATGGCAGAATGTGTACTTCTCACACAGGCCTGAACCACATCATATAAAGGATCCAATGAACACATTAAATCGTCACCCACTTAAAATGTATGACTGGATTTAGGCAGGTTACATTTTGATGTGGGGGGTCAGGGAATTAGTGTGGGCCTGAGGCCGTTCCAAACAAGCACACACAGAGAGAAACATGCAGTACATTTTGATAACAGTGCAACTATGTAATATTTTCTAAAGTCATCATTTCCTGTGTTCTAAATAAAGAGAAGGAGGACAGTCATTAGTAAAGCAACTGTGCAGATTAATTGTGCTGTCCTTTCTTCTACACTGATTGTACATGCTTTATTAACATCATCCCACATCTGTATGTCCCCAGCAAAGTCATGGCAAAGTCATACAGAGACAACTTTACAGCATCTTCATGCAGAAGACGGACGTGCATCCCTGCACGCCTCCAGCAGAACTGGACAAATTCCTCACTAAAGAGCTCTGGGTATCTGACCTCCTCTCCTCTCCTCCCATGTCTGAGTATGCTATTTGTCTTTTTGAGTGTAATTACATAATAGCTTATGTCCGTAACCACTGAGATTCGTCATATTGAAGGGCATTTTTGATCCAGACTCCCCACAGAATTGTGTTAATGAATGCCAGTGGCCTTCATTCAGCATTTAAACATAATCAGTAATGCAAATTGTCAGCTATTATTTATATTCACCAATAGCAAATGTTAGCTTTCTGTCAGTGGGTAGGATTCCTTTAAACTGACCTCAGAGGAGAGTAGGAAAAGAGTCTGTGGGGAAAGAGAATATTGCTGAGGGGTTTAGAGAACTGTGGGCACAGAGGTAATGGAGCATCTGGGAATTCCATAAATTTGTGGCGTGGACCATTTACCGTGGCACTTACCCAGTGATTCACTGCTGTGGTCCACCACACTTTCCTCGTGTGTCCACATTTTGCTCACAGAGTCCAAAAAGAAACCTTGCTAGGTGCATTGACTGGGAAACTGTCCACAGGTGTGAATGACAGGGTGAGTGTGTGAAACTGTCCACAGGTGTGAATGACAGGGTGAGTGTGTGAAACTGTCCACAGGTGTGAATGACAGGGTGAGTGTGTGAAAGTGTCCACAGGTGTGAGTGTGTGAGTGAGTGTGTGAAACTGTCCACAGGTGTGAATGACAGGGTGAGTGTGTGAAACTGTCCACAGGTGTGAATGACAGGGTGAGTGTGTGAAACTGTCCACAGGTGTGAATGACAGGGTGAGTGTGTGAAACTGTCCACAGGTGTGAATGACAGGGTGAGTGTGTGAAACTGTCCACAGGTGTGAATGACAGGGTGAGTGTGTGAAACTGTCCACAGGTGTGAATGACAGGGTGAGTGTGTGAAACTGTCCACAGGTATGAATGACAGGGTGAGTGTGTAAAACTGTCCACAGGTGTGAATGACAGGGTGAGTGTGTGAAACTGTCCACATGTGTGAATGACAGGGTGAGTGTGTGAAAGTGTCCACAGGTGTGAATGACAGGGTGAGTGTGTGAAAGTGTCCACAGGTGTGAATGACAGGGTGAGTGTGTGAAACTATCCACAGGTGTAAATGACAGGGTGAGTGTGTGAAAGTGTCCACAGGTGTGAGTGTGTGAGTGACTGGGTGAGTGTGTGAAAGTGTCCACAGGTGTGAATGACAGGGTGAGTGTGTGAAAGTGTCCACAGGTGTGAGTGAGTGTGTGAAACTGTCCACAGGTGTGATTGACAGGGTGAGTGTGTGAAACTGTCCACAGGTGTGAGTGTGTGAGTGAGTGTGTGAAACTGTCCACAGGTGTGAGTGTGTGAGTGACTGGGTGAGTGTGTGAAACTGTCCACAGGTGTGTGTGTGTGTGTGACTGGGTGAGTGTGTGAAACTGTCCACAGGTGTGTGTGTGACTGGGTGAGTGTGTGAAACTGTCCACAGGTGTGTGTGTGGGAGTGACTGGGTGATAGTGTGATGCCCTGTGATTAGACAGTGTAATCCTGGGTTAATTAATTAATTGTGGTTAACATAATTGTGTTGTAAGGACTGGCGTCCCCTCCAGGGTGTATTCCTGCCTTGCGCCCAATGATTCCAGGTAGGCTCTGGACCCTCCGTGACCCTAAATTGGATAAGCGGTTACAGATAATGGAATGGAATAATTGTGTTGTCTGTCAATATCTACCTCCAGGGCAAAGCTAACAAAACAAACTTCAGACACCGTTGTCTTTGGCTGATGTTAATTTGAGGGAAAGTGGTCTTTTACAAATGACCAGTTTCTAGTTTCAAGGCCTATTGTCACTTTACAGACCACTGACACATATTCACCTCCTTTTACTGTCAACTATCCCCTCTTTTCTTTCTCCTCTTTCTCTCTTGCTCTCTCGCTGACCCACCCTATGAATATATGTTTTTCACCCAGACCATTGTCTTCTAACACATGCCTGACAAGAATCCAAGACATGTTCTGAATGACCTGAGGTTAGTTTTAATTTCCCTCTCATCAGGTTTGAGGGTAGGGGCTGACCAGGGATCAGCTGGACTGAGCGGTGCCCACAGGGATGACTTCTCTTTTGTTGACAGGCAATGCTTTTCTTCCTTTAGAAATTACACAAGTTATATTCAGCTGTGTTCCTGCTTTAATATCTCCCTTTTATATTTACTTCTCCCTATTGCTTGTTCTTTCTACTCTTTCTCCCTCTCTTTCTTTAAACCACTCCTTTCCCTAACTCTTTCTCTCTCTGTGTGTCTCTCTATCTCTTTTGTTTGACCATTATTACTCAACATCTCTCTCTCTCTCTCTCTCTCTCTCTCTCTCTCTCTCTCTCTCTCTCTCTCTCTCTCTCTCTCAAGAACACCACATAGGTGAGAAGATGTGAATGCGGTATTGTGTGGGTGGACTGTTATATAGCAGCAGAAGGTCTCTTTTTCTTGGAATGGCTTAAAAAGCAGCTGAACACACACACACAGGCACATCCACCCTGATCATGCTGAGGCTGCAGTGAGAGTGTGGGAGACAAACGCAGAGTGTAAAGCCGTGATGTTGTATGACTGATGGTGAAGATGCTATGTGTGACTGTATGTGGGGAATCTATGTCAGACAAAAAATCCATCTGCTCCTGTCAGCAGAAAAGAGCTCTTACTTACTATCACTGGAAATGCTGGTCACATCTAGAAATAGAAACACTCCAGTCACGATCAATACCCTTCTACCAAACCAGACTATTCAGAACCCTCCATGTTTTAAATATCAAACTGTTCAAATGCAACAAGAAGCTTCTTTTCAGTAAGAAAAGCACTGTAATTACAATCCAATTATACACTCTCTAAACAGAAGCTGATTAAAATAAAAACACACTATGTATGTAGATGTTTGTAGACAGCTCTACAGAGTGATCTCTGCTCTTTAAATGCACCCCCATTGTGCGCTCAGTTGAATATAACTTGTAATCTCTATAGAAGGAAACCATTGCCTGTCATGTAAAAGCCATTCTAGAAGAGCAGAAACATTTACTAGTGCAAAGGGGAAAGAAACTCCCTACTGATACTCTTGATATGATAAGACTGGAATGTCAGTAGTTAAAACATTTGGTATCTATGAATGTTTGGGCATGTAGTGCATTGTTCAACATAAACAATATGATTTATTGATTTATTAACAATATATTTCTTATATATTAAACAATTCATAATTTTAATTGTTTTAAAGTTAATGGAGTCAAACACTCCACACACATACAGATAGATAGAGTGAGAGAGAAAGAGAGAGAGAGAGAGAGAGAGAGAGAAGTTTATAACTATGTTCACTGTGAATTTTTCCACTTTCAGAGCCTCAGGAGTCCTTGGGAAAATCACAAGTCTAAATCTTTATTAGCTTATGTGGATGCCATCTATCACCAGAACTGTCTGTTTGATGGTATACATATAAAACCAGCTGAGGATTTACTAGAAGCAACATTCTCACGTTCTCTTATAGGCTGCCATTCATCTTCAGCCAGGCATTGTGTCATTTTCAGTCTTCCATTTCGTTTCATATGAATATAAAACAAATCTGTAAAATATTAAATATTATTTGCACAGTTTTCCCATTAACACTAAACGTATGTGGACAAATCCACCAAATAAACATAATGAGGGGCAAACCTTGTGTGGATTCATAGCTTGATAACTCTGAATGTGATCTTGTGAACTTGGGATGACATGGAACTGACAGGTCAGACTCTACAGACTCAGGAAATGTTTGAATCATATTTGTGATTTGTGCCTGACAGCACGGCCTTTAAGAGACAGGTGATAGATATACACATTTTCATGTCAGTCAAGTTACCCCAGCACTGTCTATTTAATTAAAGTATCTCATGTGTTGAGATGATCAGATACTCTTACTTAAATAGTGTTTACACCTTATAATATACTGTTATATATAAAATCAAAGGCTCGCAAGAAAAAGCAAGGGTCACTGAAATATAGCTTTAATTGAACAGCAGGTGATAGCTGAGTGATGAAAGAGCAGGACTCTGATCTGAGGCTGAAGGGCAAAGGGGGCTTGAGAGCGAATTGTGGAGCGCCATGTCCAAGCATAAGCCGGCACAGGAAATCCAGGAAATTCCAAACAGAGATACGGAAATCCGTCCACTGTGCTGAACCGCTGTGGGATTGTTTCTCTTTCTCTCTCTACACCCCCCCCCCCCCCAATACACACAGAAACACACATACCACACACATCGTTTTATGAACACTCTAGTTTACCACTAACTAGAGTTTTGTCAGCTTGGTATTTTTAATTGTGGCAAATATATGTATGTAGTATCATCCATAGCCAAACCGTAACACACATCCACATGCTACTCTCAGTTCACATTTGCAATCTCCTGGAATGGGTCGGCACAATTACACATTTCAGCGATCGGATGGAAACCCGTGTGGTTTATTTAAGACTCTCCGTATGCAGCCCATGCTTTGCAAATTATATTTCTCCGCATTTCATTACATATTTTGCAATGCAGCTCACTAATTCCTGAAATGTTAGATGTTGCATCCAAACCAGGACCACACCACTGCCCACATCTGTTTAATTGATGGAGTTCTCAGGCAGTCACTCAAAATATAGCACAAAGTTCTTTCTGATCTTACTGGCACAGGCCTTCCCTGCCATTAATATCAGGGGATTTTATGCTTTTGTGGGTTTACTTGGATAGTAAAAAGATTTCTAAGCAGGAATGGTCCAGATCATCCCTACTCAATCAGTCCATCACAGGGCATCAAACATACACCCAGTTGCTCACACACTCACAGCTGCAGACATTTTCACACACCAGTCACTCATGCACTCATGCATATTAACAGTATGACAAATGCACCTACCATTTGTTTATGGACTGTGGGAAGAAGCCAGATTATCCAGTGGAAACCTATGCAGACATTGGGAAATGACAAAAAAAAAAGGATATACAAGACGTTCCAACTTCATTTTACTTGAGGAAAAAGTATAAGAATTCTATCTATAGTTAAACGTGGGAATGTCTATAAAAAGTTCATCCTTGTGAATGTAATTTCTTGTCTGCGGACAGGTGCAGTCTTTTTAGACATTGTTTATCAGTGTTGGAAAGTATCAAAACTAATGTTAGATTTAGTTAAGTTAGTTTGTTACTTATTTACATTGTGGTTCAACATATGCCCATTGCCTTCTATTATGCATTTGTCTGGAGTCAATGGGTTTTCTGTTCTTCTGTAAGTAAACAGAAACAGTACATTTTCATCTGTGGTGACTGGTGGTACATTACAGATGCATTATATGGAGATTAGACTGAAAAATGTGGACTATTAGGCTACTTCATTTACTACTCCCAATGCCTACAAACAATTGCAGAGCCTTCATTGAGGAGAGGAGCAACTCAACTAATTCTATAAGTTATCATTAGCTTTAGTGCAAACCATTCTTGATATTTTACAAAATTAATGCATATTTTTATTTATGATAATGTAATATACTGTTGGTATGAGTACATCTATAGTATCCAGATATGTATTTTTTGACAACAAAATCTAGGCCTACTTAGTCCTGTGCTACTCAAAAGTAACATTGCCGTTTAGCTACACTGAAACAAATTCACTGAGTTTTATAGAGTTGTATCTGTTAGAGTCATGCAACCTTCAAGATCATGAGCTCCAACTCACATGGTAAGTCAGAGTACAGGTCAAAGTACTAACAAACGGCTTTCCCCATAGTAACCCAATCAATACAAAGCAACGATCCAAACATGATACACCTAAACAGGTAAATACATGCCTGCATAACACTGACTTTAGAACTTGACACATAGATCTGCACACCTTTTAAAGACACACACAAATACTGATACACACAAACACACACGCAATGTACACGCATATGCACACTGGGTTTGAGTGCAGATGCAAATGAGTTGAAAGTGCAGGATGTGGTATCCTCATCTCTTGTATCTACCTTCAAAAACGTCTTTCATCTTCCTTCTTCTAAATCAGATTTGTCTCTATATTGATCTGCTCATCGTCTTGCAGTGTGGGGAAAACACCCACACGCTCATACTCAGCACAGAGCTTCTGAAGAAATTGTATGTTCTGTCAGTAACTGACTTCATCAAATCTGATACACCACTGACAATGATGAATGTCACACTTTGAATCAAGTAGAGTGTTATATTTAAGTGATGTTTGTGATAAAGTCTGGTTTTGTGTTATTTACAAAAGTAAAAAAAATGCTCTGTTATGCACTGTTGCATAGAGAGTGAATTTCCATATAGCACTACACTACATAGTATGTCTTGGCCCCTTGTACTTGATGATCATGTAAACACAGGCCCTGATGGAACAGGATTTTGTTCCAATGTGTGGTATTTTCAATGTATATTTATGGTTGGGATGACAATAAATGAAGCAGTCAAAGGTTTGGGAAAGCCCACCTATCCTCCAGGAACAGCAGATGGAAGCTGTGCCAGACAAACCTTTGACTGGTACCATTAACCTGGCCATGCTTTATCCACAAGGGCAAATGTTGCTAGTTTGGACATACTTTACAGAATAGCAGTCACTATCATATTCAGATAACTGTAAAAATTGTAGTAATGTTTTTGTTTTTGTTTTAAAGAAAAAATAACATAACTATAATAAAATAAAATAACATAACATTCATGTTAATTCTGTTTATTTTATAAGAAGACAAAATATTTGACCCAGAAATTTCTAAATAGTATTTCAGACCACTACAGGACATAAGATGTGAAATGTTAGACTAAATGCTATGTTTTGCTCTGGCCCTCTTCAGTTTTCACCTCCATGTAACGACTAAAGCAAATGTCCTGGGGTCAACTTCACAACCAAGTGCTTGTGTGTGTGTGAGGAAGACATTGTGAGCTGGTGACGTTAAGTTGGTAGTCTGTCTTTACTACTTGTTTTGATTTCTCTGAAATGCCTTTTCTGGTTGAAAAAACACACCGGACACTGTAGCCACAGAATAACAACCAAATTCCTCAAGAGAGAACCTAAGGAGTTCCCCAGCTGAGCTCTGGATTCCACTCAAGAATGTGGTCATGTTCATTGTTTTCAGTTTGGGTATTTTGTACCTATACATCTACCATCAGTATCAAGTCCAGTTTCCTTTTCTAGTAAATAATGTGTTTATGAAAATAAAAAACTGGATAAAAATCATATTATATATATATACACACACCCATATATGCTTTTCATGAATTTCAGCTAATAATAGGACGTTTGTCTTGCATTAGCAGCCTCTATTCTCTGGAAAAGACTATTAAACAGATGTTAGAACTTTACAGTGAGGATCTGGGAGAACAAAACATATTAGTGTGGCCATATACTGATGTTGGAAGATTATTTCTACATGAACATTATGAACATTAAAAACTGCACTTCAAATCATCTAATACACATGTACCTAATGTTGATTTATACCTCCAAAGAACTCGGTTCTTAAGCTTCACAGCACAATGCTGGGGGGTTTTATATATATAATCCAGCCAAAGCTTGGCACTGGGCATGCTGCTTCAGAACATTACAAACCGGATTCCAAAAAAGTTGGGACACTAAACAAATTGTGAATAAAAACTGAATGCAATGATGTGGACATGGCAAATGTCAATATTTTATTCGTAATAGAACATAGATGACAGATCAAAAGTTGAATCTGAGTAAATGTAACATTTTAAAGGAAAAATATGTTGATTCAAAATTTTACAGTGTCAACAAATCCCAAAAAAGTTGGGACAAGTAGCAATAATTGGCTGGAAAAAGGAAATTGAGCTTATAACAAACAGCTGGAAGACCAATTATGCTAATTAGGTCAATTGACAACACGAAGAGCTTCTCAGAGTGTCAGTGTCTTTCTGAAGCCAAGATGGTAAGATGATCACCAATTCCACCATTGTTGCACAGAAAGATAGTGCAGCAATACCAGAATGGTGTTACCCAGTGTAAAATAGCAAAGACATTTAAGTTATCATCATCAACCGTGCATAACATCATCAAAAGAATCAGAGAATCTGGAACAATTGCTGTGGGTAAGGGTCAAGGCCGTAAAACTCTACTGGATGCTCGTGATCTCCAGGCGCTTAAACATGACTGCACCTCAAACAGGAATGCCACTGTCAAGGAAATAACAGAATGGGTTCAGGAATACTTCCAGAAAGCATTGTCAGTGAACACAATCCACCGTGCCATCCGCCGTTGCCAGCTGAAACTCTACAGTGCAAAGAGGAAGCCATTTCTAAGCAAGCTCCACAAGCTCAGACGTTTGCACTGGGCCAGGGGTCTTTTAAAATGGAGTGTGGCAAAATGGAAGACTGTTCTGTGGTCAGATGAGTCACGATTTTCACAATGCTCTTTATAGAACACTGGGACGCCATGTCATCTGGACCAGAGAGGACAAGGATAACCCAAGTTGTTATCAACGCTCCGTTCAGAATCCTGCATCACTGATGGTATGGGGTTGCATGAGTGCTTGTGGCATGGGCAGCTTGCATGTCTGGAAAGGCACCATTAATGCAGAGAACTATGTTCAGGTTCTAGAACAACATATGCTCCCATCTAGATGTCTTCCTCTTTCAGGGAAGATCCTGCATTTTTCAACAAAATAATGCCAGACCACATTCTGCAGCAATCACATCATGGCTACGTAGGAGAAGGATCCGGGTACTGAAATGGCCAGCCTGCAGTCCAGATCTTTCACCTATAGAGAACATTTGGCGCATCATAAAGAGGAAGGTGCGACAAAGAAGGCCCAAGACGATTGAACAGTTAGAGGCCTGTATTAGACATGAATGGGAGAGCATTCCTATTTCTAAACTTGAGAAACTGGTCTCCTCTTTCCTCAGACATCTGTTGAGTGTTGTAAGAAGAAGGGGGGATGCCACACAGTGGTAAAAAATGGCCTTATCCCAACTTTTTTGGGATTTGTTGACGCCATGAAAATTTGAAACAACATATTTTTCCTCTAAAATGATACATTCTCTCAGTTTAAACTTTTAATCTGTGATTTGTGTTCTATTCTGAACAAAATATTAGATGGTGGTACCTCCACATCATTGCATTCAGATTTTATTCACAATTTGTTTAGTGTCCCAACTTTTCTGGAATCTGGTTTGTACATTCTGTTGGCCATTATACTATCGGTTTATGCACTTTTTAAAATGTTTAACTGCATTGGGTGCCCCTCAAAATAGCTGAATTCACGAAGTGTCCACAAATGTTTGAATAAAAAGTGCACTTAAATAAATAAAACATGTGTATTTACAAATGATTAACAGAGATTAAATCACCTGATCATCACTCTTCTTTGTGATAAACTATTCTCAGTTTAGGCAGAATACATTTCTATTACTTCTGCAACAGCAGAACTTCAGTGTTTGCATTTCGAACTTACTGTCCCTAACATGTGAAGGTGCACACGGTGAATATGTGTTTACTTTACTGGTATGAACTGTGTTTATTTATGCGTGTGTTTTTTAGACATTATGTTCTAGGCACATTGCCAGGTTTTTAAGCATTGTGGGCAGGCTGAAGAAATTCCTTAGAGGAAGATGACTTCCCTAGGTTATGTCATGTGCTGCTAAATGATTGCTAGGAGCATCATTTATTGCTTTTTATAAAGATACAATCTTTGTATTTGTAGAAAAAAAACTGAAAGCATTCGGTTGCCAGATACTTCTTTATCATATGCCATCTATTGGAAGGATACTTTGTAGAACGGTCATTGTTTACAAAAACATAGGATCTGATGAAAGTAAATAAGGTCTAACAACTGGCAATCTTATGTGTAATTTACTTTTTTCAAATATGTAAAATAAGTGTTTTTATCAGTCAATACTGAAGGATATTCTTTTAATTTTTCTGCTGAAGCTAACAGGCTACCTAGCAGATAAAAGCTTATGTTAGCATTGTGCAAATAGCAAGCTTGGCTCAAAGATATCTTTATGTACTTTCTAAAACTGTATGAGATTGTTTTTTTCTCATGAAAATACAAAACTACACAACATTCTGGCTTTTGGCTGCTGTCACTATTTTCAAAGTTTTGCTCTGAATGGTCCATTTTCATTGGTAAATGGATTGATTGTAGACTGAAAAAGATGTTTGATGATTTTGCTAGCCTAGCAGAGTGCTCACTAGTATATTTTTAAATTGCTAAATAGCCTTGTACCTGCAATGCATAGCTAAAGAAATAAACTTCGGACACCAAACATGTCATGCTTGGTTGACTAAATGTGTGTCAATGTGTAAAAATGTAAATGTATTACCTAATTTTATATCACCCTTTTCGTCATTGAACCTGAGCTCTTTTAAACTTGTACTTAATCAAATGTTGTGATTAGACAGCACATAAAGAGATGACTTCACTCTGATTTTCTGAGTTGGGTGTGTTTCTCCACGGCTTGGTTCTCTCTTTCGGTTCTCATTCAAGCTTTGCCAGTTAATAGGATTAAGAAGAAAACAAGCTCTTGATTCTGAATAACACACATGCCTCGGAATGCTGCTATGCTAAGTTTTAACGCCACAGAAAACACTCTCACGCACACATGTTGTTTGCCCACTTTAGTGGGTCAAACTTATTTGAGCCTTTCGCCTTCACACACACACACACACACACACACACACACACACACACACACACACACACATGCACTCATAAACAGAGAGAGAGAGAGAGAGAGAGACAGAGACAGAGACATAGAGAGAGAGAATAAACAGGAGGGAGAGAGAGAGAAACTATTGTACACAAACAAACACTCAAAACACACACACTACCCCACAGCCAGCCAAACAAAAACACTCTTCAAGGTATATATAGAGAGAGTTTCATCATGAAGGTGTGAATTGAGGGCAGCATTACATCACTTCATTAAATACAATGCACTCTTCACACTGATGATGTCACAAGACATGCTTTTTGAATGATTTACAGTTGGCCTTACATACATCATAGAAAAACACTGATCTGGGGCTCATGAGCGTTGCAGCAGGATAATCATTGACCCTATCATGTAAAAGTGGTTGATTCCTGATGCCTCAGCCATCTCAGACTGGGAGATGAAGAGAAACCAAATGGTTTTCTTTGGGTGAGTAAGAAGAAAACATATCATAGATAAATCATTTGTAATATAGACAGGCCTTACAGATGTCATTCATGGTCAAATGAATGGGTAGATAATGAAGAGAGACTAGATAGATACATAATTTACATACAAAGTACATAATGTTCTACATTTTATTTTCTAATGGTGCACATTTGTTCCCAGTGTAAACACACTTCTTGAACTGAAAGCTTTGGCCAATACATTACTGGCATCCACTGAGAGATTCATGTGGACTCTGTCATGACCCTATCCCTAAGGTCAGGTAAACAAAGTTACATAAACTATCCTAGAGCACACAGACTGATACAGTTATGCCCATTTTACTAGAATGTGTTAACTTTGCAGTTGTGTTATGTGCTTACAGGTCGATCATTTGCATTTGGCTTAAATGAGGACCATATGAGTTTTTCGAAACAAAACACAGTCTCCCATACACACACACACACACACACACACACACACACACACACACATACCCAGAAATAGAAGCAGCATTTCCTATTCTTTATCCTGTTTATTTCTGCATACCCTTTCTGGAACATTCTCATTAACAATTAAGATGGTTTAGGGCAGTTTGTGAAGAATTTGCCCAGAAGGCCATATTGTTCATGAAAGACATTGACTGACAGAACAAAAACAGAAAATTGATTCATCCTGATCAGGGTCATGGTGGTTCCGGAATCTTCTTATAGTTACTGGGAACAATGCAGGAACACCCAAGAGTATGATCAAACACAGGACCCCAAAATCCTGGAGCTGTGTCAGTACCTGTTTTCAGTGTGGTGCCATATAACATAAATGTACAGTATGTACATTTGTATACAAATGGATATGTTTAGATTATACAACCATGTAAGGATGAACATTAACAATCAAGGCCTATATACATTTTCCTTCACTCAAGAACTGGACACAGAAAAATAAATAAATAAAAAAGAATACCCTGCACATTATGTGAACAATTCATAATGAATGGGTCAATGGAAATGCTATAATTGAATAAAAGTTAATACATTTTTTAAAATTTGTGTTTTCTTAGGACAGTGATGATATTCCACTAAATTACACATTTAAACATCTTTTTAAGCGTATCTCCTTACTGTCAAAACACTTAGAATTACCAAAAACTTGGAAAGACAAGCTGAACCTTCAGTATAAGTTAATTGAACAAGGTTTTATTTATATAATTTAGGATTATGCTTTTTTATGAGCTCATTCCTCGTTACATAATGTAATGGACAGCTGAATATTTCAAAGTCGGCATTACCCTATATGACTTCTGCTAGGCTGAGTCTCAGCTGACTCTCAAACCTGACCACAGACACACACACACACACACACACACACACACGCACACACACACACAGACAGTCCTGAGTGTCTGCTGATGAGGTGACAGATTTCTCACAGTGGACGGTGGCTGCCATGACTCAGTCTTTCAGGCAGTAAACACAAATTACCAAATGAGCTTCAGAATTCCATCCATGCCCACCTAATTTACAGAACTTTTTCCTCATTTCCTCTATCTTTCTCATTCCACACAATACATCTGTCTCATCTGTCCTTAGTCTAAATGCATGCTTTCTAAATACCTTTCCCTTTTAAACTTTTCTCATCAAAAGCAACAGCTCCTGTTTCTGTCTCAAAAGACTGAGATGTGATATTCTTAGAATACCACAGACCATTATACTTCTGCACTGATGCTGGCCTAGAACATCTATTAGAATGGCCCTCAGGTGGTATGGCTCTGTTTTAACTTAAGTATGTGTGTGTCTGAGCTGAGAGAGAGAGAGAGAGAGAGAGAGAGAGAGAGAGAGAGAGAGAGAGAGAGAGAGAGAGAGAGAGAGAGAGAGAGAGAGAGAGAAAGTGAGTATGAGTGTTTAGGTGTGGATGGGAACTGGCACGCACAATATTGCTTGAACCAGGTGTATGACAGGTCAGGGTTTGGCCATGTTTTGCTGTCAATGACAACAAGATCATCAACGATCCGGGAGGACACTGGGTTTGAAGGAAATTCCACCAATGGTTTAGAGTGATTTATTCTGAACTGCTTAACTATAGAGAAGCTTAGTAACATTTCTTTAAATCTTCACTAAGATTTCTTTACAGTGATTGTGAAGTTAAATTAGAGATCACATTTATTCACAAATACAGTCAATTAATTTGCTATCCAAAATGCCCAGTCTTTTGTGTTTTTATATGAAATGTTGATCCTAATAAACACACACACACACACACACACACGCATTTATGAACATTTCTGATGGGACTAGTTTGCCTTATAATCCCCTTCTGCTTTGAATGGATTAAAAAAAATTAAAAATTCTTATTTCATGTTTCACACTGAGACGTTTAAGAGACATTAAATTCTTCAGATGCCTGTGTCTTTACTGTTATTTCTCAGTATCTTGTATTTCTCAAGATACTTTTTATAAGTGTATCTATCCATTTAACTATATAGAACTTCTCTCTGCCAACACTGCTGTGAACATTTCATATCAAAATTATCTGAATGACTATGGTAACTTTTTATAATTACAGAAAATTTGTCTGTGGAATTGCCCATGAACACACCTCCATGTGCATGGATATTTTATACATTCTGGAACGTATTCATTCACAATCTATTAAATAGTATTCTGTTGAATTCTAGCAGTACAAGCTCCAAGCCATAATTTGGACTGTAATTATTATTAGGATTATGAAATTACTTAAAATTCTATGTTTAAAAAAACAAACAAACTAATGAATGTACAAACCCCTTAAACCCGCCCCTTAGTCAGGTCGGGCCAATGAGGGCCGCGTCGCGGAGTAGGGGCGTGACATAAAGTTCCTCATTGTTTCGCGTGGACATGTCTTCACTCTCAAACAGATGCCTGGCTGCGAAGGCACGCTGAAACGCTACGTCTTCGTTTACATTCATGGACTAAACACTCTCGATTCGTACTCTAATGCCATTACCTGCTTTCAGAAGGATAGTGGACAGCACAGTGCTTAGTTTTGGGGCATTTACTGAGTTCAACCGGCGCTAATATTATCTGAATAACCATCACAAATTACTGTCTTCGTTCAGAAGCCACTTGTGTGGCACTCACCTGATGGACTAACGATCCTGTTTCAAGTGTTTTCCCGTCATCTTTCTCTCCGAAAAAACGTTTCAGGACTGCAATGCTGGACTCCTCCGCTGACAAGAACAATAAAGGAATGGTGACCGAAACACAAACCAGAATTAGGACGGACGACTTTGCGGACAACTATGACATCGTAGACAAAGAGCTGGGCAGGTGAGCCACAGTCTGTTCAATCATCATCATGCCTTCATGCCTTTAGAGGATATTTCATATTTTTGGCTGCTAATTTGGTTCCACCACCGATTTTATATTCACAGATGTATATGAAATGTAATGGTTCTTTATTATTATTATTATTATTATTATTATTAATAGGTGTTTGGTGTTCTTCCCAACATCTTGTGTGCATGCTTTAAATGTCTTCAAATATATGTTTACAATGAGCGTTTCACTACTTTTAGGATGATCATTAAAATGTTTCAAACAATATTTCTGCATTAATATATACATCCATTTAATATTTATTTAACCCTTCAGAGACACACAAGTGGTAAAGAGACATTCGTCGTTGAGAAATGTTTACAAAATTCTTTATTTTTTTTTTTTTTGTTCTAATTTCTAGATATAACTGAAGTTTCAGAAGCTGCTTGTTTTGGTTGTGGGGGATAGTAAGAAGGGGGGGGGGTAGCTAACTAACAAACGTGGGAACGACGAGCTGAGGTAAATAAACCTCTCTAATTGGAGCACCAATTACTGTCAGCTGGATTAAACCACTGTTCATTGAGTGGTGGGCTTCACTGCACGTGTAGGCGCTAATCTCGGGGCTGGACGGATAATTAAATTAACTGTTATTTTTCCCCTGCCATAATTCAACAAGTCCCGCCTATACTTCGCTGTGATTGGCGGCCAATTGAGTTTATTGTAGAGCTAGCCGTGGTCATGGTTAAAACCTAGTTCTCTACATGGGTCATAAGCATATGTAAAAATATATATGGTTACATAAGCAGATGTAAAAATATGGTTACATGGTCGTGTATATATGTGGCTTTCAATTAGGCATAAAATTGTTAATCAAAATGACATTTTTAGAATTAATAAAAAAGCACCCCCGCTGCTTGCCTGCAGCTCTTAAACCCTGCTCCACAAGTTGTTGGGATTGGTTCCTTTGGTTTGTGATGTAAGAAACCTTGGCTGTCTGAACATGCCCATTTGAGACTGTCTATATGCCCAGCTATAGTTTAGACTGCTCATTTCACTCATGATGTATCTTCTATCATATTCACACACACACATACATACACACAAACAAACAAAATTGTTTAAATTTCCACTGAAAGGAATTAACAAATACTAACTAACAAATATTTATCATTCAGATTTCAGCAGAGACTTCTCTGATGAACCTCTGCTAGCAGTGAATAAACTTCAGGTTTGAAATTGAGTGATAGAGAAGTGGGCATAGATCTGTAAAGATCTGGCCACCTAACTTGCTTGGAATGTTCCCTTTTTCTCTGAATAAAAGGCATTCATGACACTACATGCACAGTTCACAAGGCCTTATTTTTCTTATATAACCCATGCGATGTGATTTTCTGATCAGATTGCTGCCTTCAATTGAAAGGGAACACAGATCAGAGGAGAGATTGCCCCTCAGCTCATGTGCCCACATTCAGTCAGTCAAAATGTTCTGCATTCCTGCACTCAAACACCTCATAAACCTGCTGCATGCGCCATGTACAGGCATCACACTGAGCCATTCGGCCCATAAAGGCAGATGTTTTATCCATTTAAAGTCACCCAGCACAGTAGACAATGGTATAATTGATGCTGAAGAGGAATAGATTTCATTTCCAGTATAGATTTAGTTCACATGATTACAGATAAGGTTGTGGTAAAGCTGAGGGAAGATGCTGTGTTGTGATTTAGTATTCATTGGTTTAAATGTTTTTCATTCTTCTTTTTTTCCCCTCATCTTGCTTGGTTTATAAAGACCCATACATTGAAATTTCTTATTTTTGTCTTCTTTGAGATCCCATTGGGGTATTACATTAGAGAGCTGGTTCTGTAAAGATACTACATCTATCCATAATCAGTTTTTCCCTCATTCAAGCTGATTCCACTAAAGTTGCAACTTTTTCAGCATCAGAATCATAACATTTCCACACTGTATATTACATCAGTTTCAAAGGTGCAGGAACAAAAATAGCCTCTTTAATCATGTGGTGTAAAGAGAGTTAAGAAAATTCAAGAAGAAATTTGTATTTTTGTTGCATTAACACACTCAAACATTATAATGGATCATATAGGCCTATGTGGGTGTCCCACTTTCTGGTGTTACATAAATGGCATGCCCTGCTTTTAGCTTGTGGGACTTTTTTTGGTGGAGTATGTCCTATGAGAAACTTCCCCTGAGGATCCTAGAATGAGTTTATGCTCTCCTGACATTTTTACACTGTGTACAGCTGGCCAGCTAATTCTCAGCAGCTAGTCCCACTACAGAAGAACAGCAGCTCATTAAGGCCTGTGGATAACGTGAGAGGACACTAACTATTTTCTAGCCTAAAATATCTTAAAAGGCCAGCTGTGAAGCTTTTGAATAAAGTCGGGATTCCTCTATGACTAATGTGGTTTTGTGAAGGCTATAGTGAAATTGAATAGGGGGGGAAAAGGATCTCCCTGTCTCAATTTCGAGCCTACACAAGGACACACATACCTAAAGCAACAAAGAAATTCTACTGCTGGTCTAGTTTCAAGCAAGATGCACAACCACTGCTGCATCTGGGTCATGAAACCACAATCGTGTGTGTCTGTTTCTGTGCATATCGTGAATGAAAACATGCTATTAAACATTTTAAGACATCTTTTGCACTTAGAGTCAAATGAGGACATTTCTTCTTTTGGACATGTGCAGTGTGCAAAGCTCTTGTTTCTGAATTTCACAAATGTTACCATGTCTAACTTGACTAGAAAGGTACCCCCTTAGTAAGGAATGTTCGTTTTGCTGTTGCAGACCAATTGATGTCATGTTCTTTCAACTGTTTCAAAATGCGTTTTATAGTTGGATTGAATTATGATAAGTGTCACGAACTTTTGACCTTTGGTCAACTTTCTTAAGAAACAACCCTCCCACCCACCCCCCAGCAAGAAGCATTCTTTATTTGTTGGGCGATAAATTTGTTTTTTTATTCTCCAACTTCAGAACTGTATTTGGGTCACCCACAATTGGGTTTGACTCAACATTTGGACGACCACAATAAAATTTGCCAGTATTTGTATAAATTGGACATGGAATGGAAGGGAATGCTGTGGAATTGTGCACTATTTTTTTTGTTGTGTGGAATCACAATAAGCTTCCTCACGTGCCAAACTAATGAAGTTGTTCTTCTGAGAACTGGCAGCATTGAAATACCCTATTTGTGCCAAGCTGCTGAGGCATTCAGGCATTACACTGGGCTGCTGGTGAAAGCAGGCCACAGAATGTGTGGTCAGGCAGCAAATTGTTCCCACAGAACCACCTTCTGCCAAGAAGAACCAAAGAATATTTGCAGGGAAGTTATTTGGGCTTTACTTGGGCTCAGATTCCTTGCAGTTTGCATGTTGCTGTGTTCAATATCAGTATTGCAAAATTATAGAACTATCAATATATTGCACAACCCTAAAAAGCCTGTGTGTTTGTAGAAGAGCTTCACCGATTCTTTCACAGCAGCTTTTGTTGTGCTTTGTTCACTGGCTCCATAATACGGGATACATAGTGAGAAAGTGAGTTATTTCTTGTAGTACTGAAGTGGGTGGTCTCCTATACCCCCCACAAGCACAGACTCCCCCAGACGCACTGCAGTGGTCTTTTTGTGAAGCTCCCTAAAGAAGAGGTGGGGAAGGCGGCCTAAAAGCAATTTGTTCTTGCTGCTGTCAACCGAGAGAATGTCCAAAGTGGCATGTCTGTTTTTGTCTGCTTCTGTGTATGTGCACAGCCAAGTTCTCACTTCTTTGAGTGGCCACTGAGGTATCAAGCGAGTGTGTGGGCAGGATATAAAGTGTAGAGAATGACTGTATGTGGAGGAAATCCTGCAGACCCTCCAACTGTCACTCTCTTATCTTGAGTGAGAGAGAGAGATGAATATAGAGCTGCATACATTAGCAATATACTGAGTAGTATACCGAGTTACATACCAGATTAATTCTCAATTTTTACAAAGTACAAAACTATAAAGGAAAGTGGTTTTTTTTTTTTTTTTTTTTTTTTAATTAAAGTTTAATTTGGATTAATCCTGACTGTTTTATTGACAGAAACAAGGAACAAAATGATTTGTAACCGTTACATTTATCAGCCCTTTGGAACGACGTATCTGTGGGTGTATGTAAAATGAGAGATGTGATAAAAGTAATAAGGATGTTTCTTTTCCAAGATGACCTATCTGCTACTGAGAAATACTGAAAAACGCTGGTTAAGTTTGTGACATCAACAGTGCGCTTATCACTTCATGACAGTAATTATGAAAGCTCTGTAAATTACAGCCCAGTGGCTGCTCCAAGTATGCGTCTCTCTTCTGAGTCATTGTGGTCACCAGGCCAGTCGTCTGTCATGTCTCTGTGGGGAAACGTCTGCTGCTGATGCACCTGTGACTCTTCATGCTCCAAAAGGCGAAACACGCAATCTCTCATTTGGCTTTAGTGGCCACCCACCTACTGATCTGGATTTTCTGCTGACTGGGTTTATGGTGAATGCAGGTGGCAGGGTTTATAATTAATTTAGGTTAAAATAACATTAACACTCCTGAAATTAATCTTAATTTCTCTCCTTAGATTCCTATAGACAAGTACAGCCTGTTTATATTAAACACTCATTTGTGTAACCAGACATTTATTTACATAAACGTGAAAACTTTTAAAACAATTATTTATTCTGCATGTTATGTTTGATGTTAAGAGCTGTCTGTAATAAAATATCTTTCCAAAATGTTAACTTTCAAGGAAATAGAAAATGTTCTGTTTGGTTTTACTATATTTTTTTGAGCCTGAGATGTTCAGATGTTCAAAGACCATCTAAGTGTTATCTGAATGTGTATTTGTTTTCTATATACTTTATAAATAATATGCTGCTTTGCAGTATAGGAGCTTCTAAGTCAGTATGACCAGTGAGTGCTGATAGTGATGCCTGTTTTTGTTTTTTTTGTTTTTTCTTCTCCTTCCAGAGGGAAGTTTGCTGTGGTGCAGAAATGTGTGGAGAAGGCTACAGGGAAAGTGTATGCTGCTAAGTTTCTACGGAAACGGCGGAGTGGCAAGTGCTGCCGTAAGGAAGTCCTGAATGAGATTGCGGTGCTGGAGTCAGTTAAGGACAACCCCTATGTAGTGGAGCTGCATGAGGTCTATGAAGCCAGAAAAGAATTCGTCCTGGTGCTGGAATGGTAAATATACATATAGAGGCATTGCCACATCCACACTTGAAAGAGCCAAGGTCCTGCACGGCTCCCTTTTTATATTTTCTCTTTTCTGATACATCTTAATTATAGCATTAGCAGTTTATCAACTATAGCATTAGTGTATCAACCTATGGAACTTATAAATCTATGCAGTTCTGGGATAGCTCCAGGACAGGAGGGAGAACTGTTGCTATAAGACACTTAATGAACTGTAACATTACTCTATAAATGAATTCAGTTCTGTGAATTTGGATAAAACACTTGTATGTACAGCGCTCTGGTCTCCTGAACACATTAGTTATTTTGTTACAGAGTAATAGCAGTGTATGCACTTCCAGAAGTTCTTTTGGTTTAGTATCCAGCGCAGAAGCAAAGTAAGCTTTGTTTTTAGGCATGTATTTGCATGTCTTCTTCCCCTAAACCCTGGGGTGCACTTTGCTGCTGGTCTCAGTTGAGGGTTCAGATTTAATAACCACAAGAAATAAGAGAAATGCTAAACTGGAAATAACCTCTCCCCTATGAGAATGCCCTGTTCTTGTGCTTTTCCCTCTAAAGCCTTTCCAGGATCCAACCCAAAATAGTCTCGCTCACTGTCTATCTATCCAACTTTCTCTCTTTCCCGCTGCACTCTACTGTACCCTTGGATTCAACCCTGATACAATACACTCTAGCCTGCTTTGATTAGAAGAATATCTCACATATAACGTTAGTGGTCAAGCTGTTGTTACTCTGACCTTGGCCTGTTTGAGGTACATGGCACCACTAATGCTGCATGTGTGATGTTCTTATAAAGCAAGCATTAGCCAGGGTTACTGGAGCTGTAAATTTCTCCTTACTAAACCTCCATTCTTCATCTCATAGCCACAATATTGTATGTAGAAGCTGTAAAAATAAAAACACATTCACAACAGTGCTATGTAGTGCAGAATGTGCTGCTATGCGGAACTCTGGCTCCTGGAGGGATATCAGTATGAGCAGATGATAACAGCCCTTAATGAGGTGGAAATGAGAGGCCATTAACCTTGAAAACATGAAAAACATTTCCCAAAATGCCCCTCAATCTCACAATCTCTCTCTGTTCTAGATTTCTATTTTATTTGTAATATTTACTTTTTTTTTTTTTTTTGCTTGCTCTAGTTTTATGGATTTTTTTTGTTCCCCCTTGACAGCTGCTCTTTTTTGTGTGTGTGGACACACAGATGAATGCACACACAGGATGTTGACTGATGTAGTGACGGAGGTTTTGAGAAATGGTAGATTGCATCTACGGCTGACTTTCATTAGGTTTATAAAGAGTAAAACCCACTTCCTGAGCTAACTTCTGCTGATGATCAGCTGTATGTCAGTTAACAGATTCACACTCTTACACACACACACACACTGCAGACACAATGAGTGTCTCATCTTTCCCTTATTAGGAAACTGACATTTCCTCAGTGCTACTCTAACTGGAAATGAATTGTCAGTTCTAATGAATGATGTTGAATTTTTCTAGTTACTTTTTTCTCTCTGATTGTCTTTTTCTTTTTCTTTCATTCTTTCTCTTGCTCTGCCTCTCTGCCTTAAACTTTTGTCTTTTCCTCTTGATCTCTCATGTTCAGCCTCATTGTACTCTTTTCTCTAAGTTAGTCTCTCTTTATCCACACTCCTACTCATTATCTCTCTCTCTCTCTCTCTGGCAGCATGTTTCCTTAATCCTCTCTATTTTCCAAGAGCAATGATAAAAGATTGTTTTAATTTCACTTAAAAAGGTAAGTATCTTTGTCCTGTTTAATTGTCTCTGTGATGGTTCTCTGATTTAAGTAGTCTTTCATATACTCTGTTTTTTCATTCTTACTCCCCATTTTCCTGAGAGATGTGTGGGCCTGTTTAACGCAGTTAAACCAGAGACCAGTGCAAGAGATGCAGAGAAATAATTTTCCATTTCCTGTGGCTTTTCTCACAGGGCTTCTAAAAGCAGCACAGCAGCAGCAAACACCAAGACACACACAGCCACAACCACATCCTCAGTTCTGCTGCATGCAAAGAAAATGGCACACGTCTTATCTCAGCATTTAAAATTTAAAAGCCTATACACTGCAGCACAAACACAATGCCTGGCACTCAGGAAGGTTTTACAGTAATCTGCTCAGGTCATGGACTTTTTAACTGCTCAGCAGGCGTCTATTTTTGATCTGTATTTTTTTGCTTATTATTATGTTTCGGTAACCGATGAGTTTGAAATCTGTTTGACTGGTTTGTTCACGACACAAGTCCCTTAACTAAAACTGCACACATTCTAGCCAATCATAGCTCAGGACCAGAGTTTGATCATAATAGGTTTGCGTTTCTGTCCTCATCTCACCTTTGCCTCTGAAATGATCTGTTCATTTTCAAAAACGACATGTTCATCACTTCCTGTCTCATTTTCTCCATCTATCCATCTCTTTCTCACTTTGAACTCCTAGATCATAGCCTGGTATTAGCTAATCTGACATTTCTTATGTAACTTTTTCACCAACACTGCTTTATCTTAGTCACCTGCTTCTTGTTTTTCCTAGCATCTCCTTTCTCCCTTTCTTGCTAGCATCAGCGTGATATGTTTTTTTGGCTTTTTCTTTTTTCTTTTTTTTTTTTTAGATGAGGAGTCTGGCAAAGCTAGTAACGGCCTCTGTTTGACATCTGGCACATTTTGAGCCTGAAGCTTGTCAGCCTTTAAGGAATGCGTAGAAAGCAGCTCTTTTTCAGAGCTGTGTAGTCTGGACAGCCGTATTGGTGTTTTAGTAGTAATATTCCTGCCAAAGCTTCTTTTGATGTCTTGAAATTACTTCAAATGGTCAGTTGTGGTGCCCTTTAATTGTCTGTAATTGCAGTGTCCTTTGTGCTGAATATTTGGAGTGCTGTAAAGTGACTACACTTCCAGGCAGGAATATTTTGCTCTGGTCTGAGGCAGAGCTCTGTTGTTACAGCACTCATAATTGGTAGAAGCCTTAAGGAAAGTGAGGACAGCGATGCTTTATTTTAGAAAGAAATTTAAATATTGATTTAAACCACCCTCGACATAAACCCTCTAAAAGCTGCTTTCTTATTGCAGAGCGTGTTTCTGATCGAATATTGTGGTTTCTGTTCTTTTGTTTCTTTCTTCCTTGCATTTTTAAAAATTAATTCATGTAATATTTTACAGTTGCTTCAAACGTGCTAGTTAATGCTCTCATTTTCCTGAAGCTCATGTAAAACCAACAGAAGGCGGCATGTGTAGTGTGCGGTTTCTGTTGACAGTTTCACATCTTCAGTGCACTGGCTGTAGGCTGTATAAAGAAAGTATACCCCCCAATGGTGCCCCCACTAAGCAGGAACTTATGCTCCAGGTTTATCTGAAAATTGATGGCCTAGCTGATAATTTATACTCTAATTATTTACACAGCTGGAGTTGGAATTATGTAAGAAACAGTCTGTACACATACACTTGCTTACACACAGGTCTTAAATCCCCTGCACATGGCTCTCATTGTCTTTCCTTACATCGCACAAGAGCACATCCAACAGCAAATCCCTGTAGTCATAATAGCCCACACCAAGGTTACACAACACTCGAGCTTGAACTGCCCCATCCTTCACCCCCTGAAGTCGGCTATAATGTGCTAATTGGGCGTCTCATTAAGAAAGTGAGGCTGACGAGGTTGGGGTGTATTTATGAGAGATCTAGGCCAAAGATCTGAACCCATATTGAAGTTTACACAGCCTTCACCAGTCACCAAATCAACTGAGTGGGCCCAAATGTTTTAATAATCATGACTTCTGGCAATCAACTGTAGCAATTTTATTAATGACTATTTTTAAGATGTAACTTGTAAGGTAGAGTGATGAATTGATGTGGCTGATCGATATGGATAGAAGATATAAAAGCATTTCATAAAATACTGATTCAGAAAGAGATTCACTTAGTTCAGCATTACAATTTTTATTCATATAAATAAAACAAATGCATCTATAGAATATTCTTGCATTTGTGTCAGTTCGCTTCACATCGACCTGTGGAAACCACCACTAACTTTATTAACAAAGTTAGAGAAGCAGAATAGTTTTACATTTTGATTTACTGAGGTTAAAGAAGTCACGTTCGGTTGCTGGAGTTCTGGAAATACTTTTGTTATCATCATAGTCAAACGACCAGCAGGTCCTGCCCTCATATTTGAGGCCATTAATCTGGGGTAATTACTGTTTGTACTGTTGTAAAGGTGGGGGGTTTGATTTATTGGTGAGACTTCTGTAGGTTTTGCAGTAGGTTCAATTTTTTTTCCTTTCATTCTTTTGTCTGTGCATCAAGGGAAGGTTAAAGTGCTGAGGAAATGTTATGTAATTTTGAATCTGTGTGCGTAGTTGTTCTTGATTGTAATCGCAGTGCTGTAACTTTCTTCACACTCATTGTTTTGGATGTTAGGTACATTTTGAATGGCTGAAGGCCAACAAGAGCAAACATAACCTCTCTGAATAATATATAAAAAAAAGGCTAATCCATCCCTATTAGTGCTTATTTGATTATTGGTAGGGGAGACATGCAAGGAACCTAGCATTAATTCAACATACTTCAACCACTAAAAACCTCAGCCAGTCAGCATTTAGAACCAAAAACTTAGTAGTTTAACACTCTCTCTTTCTTCCTCTCTTAGTGCTGCTGGAGGTGAGATTTTTAACCAGTGTGTTGCTGAGGACGACGAGGCCTTCACAGAGACAGATGTGATCCGATTGGTTCGGCAGATCCTGGCAGGTGTGGACTTGCTTCACAAGAAAGGAATTGTCCATCTGGACCTGAAGGTTGGTACAAGTGTATGAAAGTCTGTAGTGACTGTGATGGAACAAAAAATGCTTCTGAACTCACTGCAGCACTGAATCCCAGTGTGTGGTACTTTTTTGTGTCTGTTTGGAAAGAGTTACATAACAAACAGGAGCTGCAGCTCCAGATGGGGCATCTGCTATTAGTTATTTTAGGCCAATAAACTTTTCTGTTATCTTTTAAGGCATTCATTAGGTATGTTTGTGTCTGTACGGAAATGGGTTGCGTAACAAAAGATGCACAACTGTCCCTACAAAGGCTTTCAATATTATTTGAGTAAACTTGATTAAATCTAAATGAATTTGCAGTTTGTTGGCCCTGCAGCAACCGCTCAGGTTTGAGCCAAACTCTTGAAAATATTGTGAAACTATTCTTTGTAATTGTATATTTGTGATGGAACCTTTTTAAAGAAATTGAAATGTTCAAACATCTGGTTTCTGTTACCACTGTTGTTGTTTTTTTTTATTTTTTAATTAGTATAGAGTAATTCACATTAGCGTCTGAGCGACTACTCATATTTTGGTCATTATTTTGAATGTTGAATGTTTAGATGATGATCACACTGATCAGTAGAATACTTGTCCATAATCATTAGTCCCAAGTCACTACGGTCACATTCTGGTTAGTACGAGAACTGAACTGCCGTGTTCCTAAAAGTTTCAGTAATGGGATTGTGGATAGCTGCCATAAATCTCAGTAAATTTCAGTTGTGTGTGGCAAATACTGATTTATGGGTGACATTTTTAGCCTCCCGTTCATAGAATCATCTTATCAGATCTGAAAATATTCAGGGACAAGTTGTGGACAGCATACTGAATATAAAGTGAAAGGAAGGTCTTAGGAGCGAGGAATGAGATTTATTGTCATGATGGAAAAAGTAGCTGAGGAAAAGCTGCCTTATCTATAATTCATAATCAGACAAAGCAACATATCACTGGTAAAAGGACAAGTTAAAGTACAAATTTAAATGATTCTGGAATGTTGGTTCACTAGACGATGTGCTTTAAGTTCCTGGAAAGACTCCTTTAATTGGCTGTGACCACTTTTTTTTTTCTTGGAGTTCAGAAAGCAAGAGTGAAACAGATTGAAGGATATTGAGTAAACAACATGGCAGTTTTTTTTTAAAGTGCTTTGAGGCCCATTTAATGTTGAAAGATGCATTAGTGTGCCCTGACCTTTCTATGAACACTGCAAGATAAATCCATCTCTGTGATTTATTACCAGTGTAATAAATTCTTCAGTACGTACTACTCTAAGGTTCACTTCCAGACCGTTAAAAACTGCCACTCTCCCCAACTAGGTGAAATGTTTAGCACAAAGAATGTCTTTTCCTAAGAACATCTCTCATTGGACATCATACCAATCTCTCAAACGCCTGATCCTCTATAATTTGTTGCTGAAAGCTTTCATTTTCCAAGTAGTTGCACAAAGGAGTGAGTTGGGTGTGTTGCTGCATGAGGAATTTAACCCATCCAGTGCATGTGTCTTGAGATTGTTGGTATCTCTTAAGTTACCAAACACCACCTTTACATAACTCATCATAACTGACATAAACTTCCTTAAAGGCTTATTCCAACAAGTCTGCTTCAGTTTCATGCTAAATTCTTTGTCTGAATCCTGTAGAAATAAGCTTTTATAGACCTTTATGTAATTTTATGTCACATGTTTGATACGTTCTGAATAATCTGCACTAAACTGTGAGCATTTGTTAATATTAATGTGACCTCTGTCTTTTGTTAATGTGTTTAACATTTCTGTCTGTATCCTGTTTTGTGTCACGCAGCCTCAGAACATTTTGCTGACCTGTGCCCAGCCATTGGGGGATATTAGGATTGTAGATTTTGGCTTTTCGCGACATGTGGACAGCAAATCCGAAGTGCGAGAGCTTATGGGCACACCAGAGTATGCAGGTGAGTTACTGATCTATCTGCAGAGAAACTCACAGGAACAAAAATTAAGTCGATCAGCATTAAATATTAAAGCTACCTCCTTGTTTTTACACTCATTGTCAATTTTATCAGCTCCTCTGATCACAGAGGAGAGCAATGTAGGTGCAATTAACAGACTGCTTCTTCATATAAATATATAATATAGTGGTCCAACTAAAATGTTACTGAATTTTGATCAGAAATGGTACGTTATGAATGCACACTCCTTTAGATAAAACGTATAACTATGAATGTTAATTGTTTTTGTTGGGTACTGTTTGCAGTGGCATTTAAATGTTGCAACTAACAATTAACAACTTGATTTTCTTGTTGTCTCTCAGCTCCTGAAGTTCTGGACTACGATCCACTCAGTACAGCTACAGACATGTGGTGAGTTCAAAAAGCAAGTGTATGTGAATGTCTCAACACGGTGGCACACATACATGATTTGTGTATTATGAGATCATTTTAACATTATTTATGATCAGTAGAACTTTTGAAATGTGTAACTTTACAGCTCAGGTTCACTGGGTAGATAAAGGCTGCTAATCTGCATGAATAGACTAAATGTTTTAAAAAAAATTATGCCATTTGGTTAATTCTAAAATCCTTATCGCACTCATTTTCTCTCTACAGGAGCATTGGAGTGTTGACATACATGATGTTAACGGGCATATCTCCTTTCCTGGGGGATAATAAGCAGGAGACTTTCCTCTATGTCTCCCAGGTCAATGTAGACTACTCTGAAGAGGTTTTCCACGGAATCTCTGACCTTGCTATAGACTTCATTAAAACACTGCTCTGCAAAGACCCCAGGTAAATGGCTAATAGCAACTGTGTGCTTTATAAATAGGAGGAAGGTGAAAGATTTACACTGTGTTTACACCTCAGCTTCATTGTAGCCTCACCAAGAATTCAAAACCATTTTAAAATATACTCAAGCCAAGCCATAACCTGTTGCCAGAAGTCCTTGGAGTTATGCTCTGGATGCACTTTCTCAGAAGTAGTTTGTCATAATTAAAATGTCAAGCAGTAGAGGTCTAAAGTTCTTGGGAAATGGCAGATTTATCTCATTCTTTATCCCCTTAATATTAATCTAGCAATATCTATACTAAGAAAAATCTCGCTACACTCCAGCTGCGTTCAAGTGAGCTTACATAACCTGACTCATGAAGTGGCAGGACTTGGCTTTGCTCTTCTCAATGAAATAATAAACACGCTCTTCTAGTCTTGCGTCTTAATCTCATTAAAATGCAATGGCCTCTTGGTTTCAAATGTTCAGTGAGCTTACCCCACCATCCTGATGCTTTCCCACATTACTCTGGCTCCCTGCTGACACACGATGCACAGCGGTGGCCATTTTGTCTCCCTCAGTGTGACTAATGGTAGCCCAGATCCGTCACCATCACAGCTCACTGAGAAATGAAGGCACAGCCCTTTCATCCCACATCGTAATCGGCACTTACTGAAATCTTATGGCTACAGATCATTGGCAGAATGAGAGAGGGAGAGGAAAAATGACAGAGGTTAAAGCTATGTGGAAAAATTCTTCTCCATGCAAGTAATACTAAAGAGAAGGAAAAACCTAAGGAGAGTGAAAGAGGGGTAGCTGAGTTTTGAGGTTTTTGTTGAACTGCTGGAAAATCCCAGCGTCCATGACCTTTGCATTTTAACCAGCTGACATTTTAAACCACATTTTATGGAGTGCTTGGATATAGATTTGGGTTAACCTATGTTCTTTGAAAAGAGATACTGACCTCATAGACTGCAGTGTGCTTGCTTGTTATGATATTGACTTTCTCAATACTGATATTGCACATATGATATGGCAAATATGTCTCTAACAAAATTACTGAATGTTTTCCGGTGTCCTGTAAAGTTGTTGACCGATCAGAGATGCTCTTGGGCTGTCTGGATTAAAAACAAAAAAAAGTTGTAAAATTTGAGTTTTAAAAGCATGGTTTATTTACCAATTTTTTCTTTTCTTGTTCCGTAGTAAACGAGCAACAGCTAAAGCGTGTTTGCAACACACCTGGCTGAACACGAACCCTCACCCTGATGATGCTCCGACATCACTCGATGAGCAAGAAGCTAGCCAGTCAGAATCTGAGCCTGAGAGCCCTGCTCCTTCCCCAGAAGTTATGGACATTCCAGCATACCCCACTTGCCCTGGGCAGGGGGACCTGAAGACAGGCCGGGACACTTTCAGTTTTTCTGAGCCATTCCCCACCAGGCCTGAAATCCAGCCGGGGCTCATCTGTTGACAACACATGATCACCAAGTCAACAATCGACGGAGGGCTGAGTTAATTCATCAGCCAATGAGGTTCTTCGTTCTCACACACTGAGAGCCTTTCCACACTGATGTGAGCTGATTGGCTCTTGACAGTGGTTGTCCACTCAGGGTTTTTTTGGCCCCAACTGTATGCTTGTATGTGTGTGCATGTTGTAGGTTGAGATCCTATGCAATGTGTGTGTTTGGGTACTGTATGAGGAGGTGCGCTGTCATGTAGTGAAAGTGCATGAGGCATAAAGCTCTTAAGAAACCCTTAATAAAGTATCTAATTTATTAATAAATTTTTTACGTATGCCACCATAGACTGTGTTTTCAGTTTGAATTTAGCAAACGGGCTTTAGCTGTTCATGGTTTTGCCTTTGCATACATGCATCCCCTCCACTCTCCCTCAGTGTAGGACAGATGAATGGGAAGAGTTGAACCATAGGCTTTTCTCATCTGGAGGTGGTCAGACCGTTGAATACAGGGAATGTTAATGAGGTCAAGGATGACCAGTGGACGTTTTTAAAGGGGACTCCTGATTGGCAAAGTGGCATGGTTATTGGTGAAGCAGGATCTCTCATTCTGCTTAAAAAAGATGGTTACCGCTGAGGTGCATTTCTGGGCTTTGTGGTTCTTGCTAATAAAGCTTTGAAGTCAAAATGTTGGGAACTTTCCAATAAACCTTCTGAAGAACTGACTTTAGGATATTTATATTTAAGCACTTTTTTATTTAAAAAAAAAAAATAAATAAATAAAAACCTCAGAACAAGTGCTAAGAAATGGCAACATGCCAAAGACTTGTCAACATGGTTAAAAAAGAGCACAGTTGTATTAGAGTTAGAGGTGTTACACATGTACATACCCACACTCCACGACTGTAATCTGTTCCTGTTACTGTCTTTCACCTTTTGTTCTTTTGTTTGTAGACTTTTTTTTTTTTTTTTTTTCCAAAGTTTTGCTTTCGTTGCACAGATTCTCATTAATTGTGGCCCCCTTTTTAACAGAATCTTTTGAATGTTTTGTACTTTTTGTCTTGCTCTTCAGTGCTTCATCGGGTATGGAGAGGATAAAGTGACCACCTAATAAAATTTTAGAGTCCTCCTGTTGACCATCATACAGATGATGCAGATACTGTCATAGGAACAACTCCACATTTGAACCTGGATTAATTAAGAATGTGCTCTGGGAGCAGAGAATTATGGGAGGAAATATATTTGAGAAGGAGTGTATATTAAAAAAATGTAAATTTTTGCTTTTAAAAAAACATGTAAATTATGTATTTTTGTATTTCCCATTGGATTTAAAGTTGTATGAAAAGATATAAAAACTGTATTAATTTAGAATTTTTTACTTGTTTCCTCTGTGCTTAAGGCAAGTTTGCACTTGTGTCTCTTGATGTGTTCAATATTATTGGCATTGCTGGCAAAGTATTGAAGAATAATAAATGTACCTTTTTTGTATTAAAGTGTTTTCTATTCTTTTGGATCATAACCACATTCAAAAGGGATCCTGGACACCAAAGCATAATGTCCATATACACGATTGGCTGCATTAAACTGTTAGTCACGGTAGGGCTGAATTTCCACAGAAGGGTTTATCACGTTTCATCGTTGGCATTTACAGGGGCTTTGTAAAGATTTAGAAGTGGCTTTTTGCAATCTGATTAACCAAACAAGCACAACAACTCAGGAAATTCCAGCCCCAGTGTTCTGCATGCTTCAACAATCTCAGTCATATACCCACAGCGTTCATAAGAAAATGTTCCCCCTTCATTCCCTCTCTTTTGTCTTTCTCTTTCTGTGTTCACACTTACACAGGAATAGAAGATAAACAACAGAAATGCCTGCTAATAATTCTTGCTTTGGCAAAGGTCGGCTCTCTTCCAACGCACACACTCAAGCACATGTGTCTCAGGAGTTTCCGTTTCCCTGGGGAATAAAAGGAACGTCCTGCTGTTTTCAGCCTGGAATGTGAAAGTTCTCTCTCTCTCTCTCTCTCTCTCTCTACCTTTACACGTTGTTTGTGTGAATGTGAATTGGATCTATTTTTGCATTGGCCCCAATCTATGTTTGGTATTTATTTAGCTGTCAGTGACTAAACCTAGTACACTTAGGTTCCTTATTCTCTTTTTCTGTCTTTTGCCCTCTCCTTCCTTCCATACAACCTACATTCTCTACTCTTTCTCACTCCCTTTCTCTTCTAATGTCTCTGTTTCCCTCTTTTCTCCTTCTTGGCCTTATTTTCTCTCTTTCACTATCACTGTCTATCTCCATCTCTCCCCCCCACACACTCGCTGTCTGTCTGTCTCTATCCCTCTCTCTCTCCACCTCATCTGTTTCTTGTATTCTGCTGACACTTCCTTCCTCACCATTAAACTTCCTCGCCATTAACAGAATGTTTGATGTCATATATACAGTAAGGTACTCTGTGTCTAGCCCACCAGCTCAAACCACCACAATAACATTGGACTTTCCAGGAGGAGGGAAAAAAAAGATTTACAATTCAAACAATATCTCAAAAGAGAGGAATGAGAAGCCTGCACTCTTTACCTAACATTACATAACACAAGACAGCAGCTTTGGGGCTTTTGTAAGAGGTATATTATTATTAACACACTATGTGGCCAAAGGTTTGTGAAAACAAGGTAGTCGGCCCCCAGTAACGGTTTCTATTCTTCATTAAACACTTTAGATCATAGAACATTTTTGTGAGGATATGATACATACAGCCACAAGAATATGATTCAGGTACTAAAATTGGATGATTAGTTGTGGATCACGCCAACTCATCCCAGATGCACAGGATAGAGCTCAGTCTAACCCAGTGCAGGCTTGTTTTATACCTTCCTAGCGCAGGCTTGGCATTGGGTAATGTGAATGTTTGCTGATTGGCCGGATATAAACTTCTATGCTTTTCAGCTAGCTCCAGGGGAAAGAAAATAACTTTGGAAACATGTCTTGACTCGTGTGAAGTGAAGACTGTTTAACATGGATGTTTGTGCCTAGTTTTCTTCTCAAGAGAGGGCTGAATATTTTCTGTTACCTTGGAAAGTGTTGTCCATTCATTCATGCTTATACAATACAAGGTCAACCTCCACAGCCTGACTTGAATCACTGGGTGCAAGGCAGGAACACACACTGGACAGGGTACAAGTCCTTTGGCTGGGACTGTAGATCATGGAAGCCTGCTGCCATCGTCCATAGCCGTTGTTGGCTATGGCCAGTGTCGAATGATGGAGCGTGTCCTAATTGCTGCTGCTTTGTGGCGTGTCCTCCTGCCGGTTCTCTGAGGTAGGACAGTTTTCTGGCACTGCTCCTGGTGATGACCAGGGGAACATATCCTCAATATCCACAGTTGGCTGGCAAACTGTGGACTCTGCTACTGGACTGCTAAAACTGCTACTATTTACAGTGATTGATGATCTTGGAATCCATTTTATCCATGTGGCTTGGTGCTGCTCACTGGCACTATGTACATTTAAAAACCAGCTTTATAAAACAAGAGCAAAGAGAAACCATGCAAGTCTAGTTTAGCCAGACCGCCATTAGTCATATACCCATTGTCACAGAGGGTTTTCTGGCATTTCAAAAACAGGAAAGCTCAAAATACATATCCTTGTCATCGAAAGGTCTTTAGAAGCTTTGGTGCTTCATATCAACGTCTTTGTTTACAATAATAACAAGTAATAAACTACAAAATTAGTTTATTACTTCTTTTTGAACATTTTTAAAACCAAGCACCTTAACATTTTATCTGACTTACATTTCTGTAAGGGTCTGACTGATTAAACAGCGCTGTAACAAATTCACAGCCCTGTTTATTTTGAGTAAATCCATTCTCTCAGCTTGACTCACCTGCTCACTTTTCCCACTGTTTTCATCCTGAACTCTGAGTCATTCTGTCACTTGTTTTAGGGTTCAGATCTGACAGCTTACATAACCAGACATTCCTTTATGGCTCTGCTCCTTATTACTGCCTCATTAAGATGAGAGAGAGAGAGAAATCACGAGGATTAAGATGATGACCACTGAGTGCTGAGAGACAGGCCTCTCTAGTTCATTAAGTGTGTGCTGTGTGTCTCAGCTTGAAGTCACACAAAATACACACAATGGTGTGTTGAGAACTAGAGATAGCTGAAACTCACAATTAAGAAAGTGTAGTATATTTTACTTTATTAATATTAGGTTAATAAAGCCTAAAAGGTAAAGTAGCCCAGTAACAACAATCTTATCTGGAATATGAATTTAACATGTCCAAAGTGGGTGGTGACATGGTGCTACAACAGGTAGGTTTGCCGTTACACAGGTCCAGGGTCATGCTGCTGTGGGTTGTTGTGGGTTGCTGTGTGTTGTTCCAACACATTAAGAAAGTGCAGGGTAAGAAAAAAGAAAATGATATTGCACATTTATTCTTCCAAAGTTATTTCTGACAGACAGGAGCAGGCAAGCATGAGGGTCTAGGCAGAGCTTTACTGGTTTGTGGCACAGCATTTGAAAATCTCCACCTATTCCATTTTAACCAATCACATTCATCCCTGTATGTGGGCTGGTAACCAGTTACGTTCTGTCTGCCTCGAAGGAGGCGCTGCCTCCAGAATTATGTTGTATAGTAATTTTGCGTGTGTGCACCTAAAAGATAAGTTTGGGGTAGGAGAAACCTTGCATAAACCCTTTAAGTGCTGAGGTTAACCATCTCTCAGCCAAGTGCTGAAGAAAAGAAGGAAAAGAGAAATACAAAAACAGGACAAGGAGTCTGTGAGACAGCAGTGTGTTTCTCATGTGGCGAAGCACATTCCTTTATCCTCCAAAACATACTTCTTGCTCTGTGTGTGTGTGTGTGTGTGTGTGTGTGTGTGTGTGTGTGTGTGTGTGTGTGTGTGTGTGTAAAAGTAATTGTCCCCTGTGGCACAATCACATTCTTCCCAAAAATACCAAATGCTTTTGGTCACACATGGCTATTTTTTCCCAAACCTTTTGAGTGCATGACACACACACACACACACACACACACACACACACACACACACACACACACACACACACAAAAGTCCACTTTTATTCCCATGTGTTCTTTTTATTCTTAACTGAATTGGCAGGATGGAACACTGGGAGTAGGGTTCAAATATGGCCTTAAGGATATGGTGTGTACAAGTGTGTGTTTATGTTTGTTGTTAGTTTGTATGGCCGTGTATTTGTACTTAACTCTTTGTATGCAAGCCAAGTGAACAATACAATAATCTGTTATTAAAATCTAATATAATTATATATATTACGTAATATAAAATTGAAATAAAAATTCTGTGCGTGTGAAGGATTTCTGGTTACTACCAACACCACTGTAAAAAGTCTAAATCGGCATGGTTTCCTACAGAATTGTTTCACATTATGCCATTCTGTTTACACCTCAACCGTTTAATTATGCAACTTACTTTGTGAAATTGGAAGAATTCCCCTTAAGGTATTCATAACGTATTAAGGTAAAAACAAGTTTATATATCTGGGTGGTTATGTATTTTGATGACTGAGTGAATGTATTTGTACCCAGTCCTACTAGTCTAGCCTGCTGTCTGGGTGGGGTACACACACACACACACACACACACACACACACAGAAACACATATAATCATGAGCTACTGATTTGTCTGTACACAGGAGCTGGATTTCACACCTCAACACTCCCTGAGAACATTATGTGTGTGTGTGTGTGTGTGTGTGTTTATGTGTTCTGCTAAGTTGTGCAATAAACTCTGATAGAAAGAGGGAGAAGGAGAGAGAGAGAGACCATGTCAAAGTACTTCCAGCCGAGCTTTTCATATATTTTGTTTAATAACTTACTGTATAATCTGCTTAATCACATTTCATTAAAATAAAGATGCAGGTTTTCAATGGGAAAACAATGAAAGGCCAGGCAGGTCAGAGAGAATTGATTGAGAAACAATGTTATCGCCTTTTAGGTCATCCATAGGAAAAGGTGTGTCCTACTGCCCCTCTTTCCAGGAGCCGCCTCAGAGTTAACCGGAATGTACCTAGCAATCCTGTGTCTGATTCACAACCATTGTCCGTGGTATCTGTCAGTGACCTTTTATAACAGTTATAACATGCTCATAATCATAAATCTAGCCTTAGTAGCAGAAGTACTGTGTGTGCAGTCTTACCCAGTTCAAACATACCTGTTGAAATTGGACCAGGTCCTTGAAGGGTTTTCACTAAGACAAATTTTCATACATTTTCCATACACCAAATGTTGGTTAGTCTAGTTGTTTAGTGCCTGAAAGACAAGGAAAAATAGTTTCGTCTGGCAGGTCACACGACGTTTGTCAAAAACGTACACAAAGTTTACAATGCTGGTAACATATTTAAGAGTTTCTACATTAAATCTCCCATAAAAGTGATATCACTAGACTCTAAACTCCAGTGGACAACTGAAAAGGCCAGACTTCAATCAGACACCAAAACAGCTTTGTTGGTTGATTGTACTTGGAGTGGTGAGGTGTAAATTTAGTTTCATGTTTCATTTTCATCAAGCTATCTCATTATGCTATCTAGCTAACTATGTGAAACTGTAAGAAAGAGATAAATTAGTCACCATAAAGACTGCACCCACACTGACATTCACAAAATTAAACGATTATAGGGGAGAAGGAAATTTTTTATAGAATTTCATGAAATGGTGTGTCATTTATCCATATGTAGGTGATGAGACTATTCTTATGTAACCTAAAACTACCTTATCCAGAAATCCATCTTCTAAAGTAGAGCAGAATGTCTCAGATATAGCCAGCCAGTCGCAACATCGTTCTCATTCTTCTTCTCAGAGCATGTCCAGTGGAATCTATCATTCCAATCATAGCCATTCTTGCCTTTTTGTTTGTGTTACTGAAAATGTGTTATCTGCATTGATGTCATTTGGCAGGAGAGCATAATAGTTCCATGCCATTATACTGAAGTATTATTGGCCTCCCTTAAATGAAAATGCAAGCCCAGACTAAACTCCTGTACTGTTACTGCCAAATCACAAGCACGTTAGGAGAACTGATCGATGGAATTCTAAGCCTTTGACTGAGGAATGTGAGTAAGAATCAACATATTTTCTCAGGCTCTTTCTTTCTCACACAGTCATGAGGAAGAAAAGGTCTTTCAGTCATGTTTAATGAGTTTACCAAGAAACGGAACACATTGTTACAGGAAGGTGCATACCAGTGTTATAACCAATACATACTCTATAGGTGTCCTACATAGTTGAGGAAATCAATTTTGGCCTCTTGCGTGGCAAGGCTTTTGAAAGCCAATTGGCGTAATGCTGGGAAGTATGACACAATCATAATTATGATAGAAAACAAATATATTTCGAACAATGACAATACCTATTCCGGTTCTCTTCTAAATGTTTAAGAATTGTAGAAGAAAACAACATAGAAATGACTCTCCAGGAAAGATTACTGGAAGGACCATGGCCAAACACACATCTAAATACTAACTTCCCACAGAATTCGGTGAGTTTTCAGCATGCCCTGTATTACAAACGCCAATATTTTATATTTACTTACTAGCCACTTTATAAATAACTGGCACATTTTGTTTCAGAATAATTTATATGTCCAGTGTTCAGTGCCAAGTGTGAACTACAGGGGTACAAGCCCCCAAGTCTTGCATTATGGAGTTGTGGAACTATGTTCTCTGGAGCAATGGCGCTCTGATATTTTTGGGATGAGATGGAGTGGGTGGTATGATCCAAAACCAATAATCCAGTATTAGTTTCTGACCACATTAAGGTTTAAATCAGGCTGAATGCAATAAAATCTGCACAGCAATGTGAATATACTCAATAGGGGCTTCCAATTAATTGTGGACTGTTTGTCTATGACATGAAAGTCCAGTAGTTTTTTGTTTAGTGAGGTGGCTGCTAGGTTTCTGCTGTAACTGGTCACAAAGATTTATGAGCTGGTGTTTCAACAAGGTGACCTCATACCTGCATGAACAAACAGATATGAACTTTTAAGAAAGGCGTTGATTACCGATAGAGGTGGTGTCAGGACTTTATTTTATGACTTCACTTTAAGGACGTGTAATACCACAGCCTAGTTACAATGAGTTTTCCAATCCCCAATGGTTATCCATCAATCCAGAAAACCCAATTCCACTGATACACAAACTAAGGCTGCAGGGGCATTTAACCCCTCTAGCCAATGCTTGGTGTTATACACAGTAGTTCAAGCTTGTGTTCAGCATCTTCAGAGCATCCCACTTTGCTTTAAGCATTGCCTTGTAGATTTTGAAGTCTGTAAATGCACAATTGCATGTTTGTGTCCAGAAGGTAGGCACCTTGAATACACTTATTATGACTTTTAAGGAAGTGTAACACTATGGTCTTTGTAACTGTTGTGATGAATTCTTTGTGAGAAAAGGAAGTGAATCTGCTGATGTCATATGGGTAATCAACTTATTCATGCATACCAGTGCTTCTTATTGTAAACTAACCTTACCATGAACTAACCTCTCCTCAATAATGTTTGCTGTCACCAAATTACTTATTTATTTATACTAGGGGTTCTCATATTCAATATATGGCCAAAAGATCACTTTCTTCCCCTTGTGCTGCCATAACAGTTTATATACTTTTGAGAATGATTTAAACCAGATACTGGAAACTTCCTGTGAGCATTTGACAGCATTCACATCAAGAACATGAGTGAGGTCAATTACTAATGTTGGATTATTGTGCTGTAGCCCAATGCTAGGAATGATTTGTACCCCTCTTGTCAGCACTTGACGTTGAATATGGTGGCATTAAGATTATAAGGGTGCATTTTAAAGTAGCTGAATTTGCTAAACATAAGAAGTGTCTACAAACTTTTGGACACATGGTGTAGATCGTGCAGTACATTTGAAGTGTAAGTATTACTTTACTGGGGTCATTAGTTCAGTGTACCATGCAGATTCTTAAATCTATTCCATAATTACAGAGAGAGGAATGGTTGTACTGGACTAAACTATAGTTTCACTTGTTCAGGGCTGGGCAGTTGTGGGGAAGGCCATTGCACTGGATTTTATGGTCCTTCCTACCCTTCAATCATTCTCTTAAAGGAATACTCCAGTGTTTTTGAACCTAATCTCTATTTGCTACCATCTATAACATATGGTTGAGACCCACAGACAAAAAAAAACAGAAACTTTCTTTTAAGCTGCACCTATATTTGACACAGGTGTACACACAATCAGTTGCTCTTGTGCAGCCACACCTGATTCTATGGACACTATACCAATATTAAGTGTCAGCAAGGGGGTACAGCAACCCCCAGCACTGGGGTTTGTAGCAGTGAAATTGCTTTCTCTGAAGTGATGAAGCTCCATCTAGGACCTCTAGGATGAACTAGGGGTACATTGGTAATTTTACTGTTTTTTGTTTTGTTTTGTTTTTTCATTTATCATACATGATCACCACAACAATCATATTAATCCTGTGTAATGATTATAATTTGGAATATTAGGTATGATTCCATATTAGGGAGCTGATCATAGGTAATATGCTTTTACTGTAATACAATGACATTTCTCTAAATATTATTAAATTATAGAGAAATGTTCATTTATTCATTCATTGTCTGTAACCTCTTATCCTGTTCAGGGTTGCGGAGGGTCCAGAGCCTACCCAGAAGGCACAAGGCAAAAACACACCTTCACACCTTCACAGGGTGACACATACTCACAGTCACCAGTCCACCTACCAATGTGTTAACAGTTTTTTTTTTTGGGAGGAAACTGGAGCACCCGGAGGAAACCCACGCAGACACAGAGAGAACACACCAAACTCCTCACAAACAGTCACCCGGAGCAGGACTTGAACCCACAACCTCCAGGTCCCTGAAGCTGTGTGACTGCAACAACTATCTGCTGCACCACTGTGCCACCCTATAGAGAAATGTATCAAATTTATTCATTCATGCATTTGAATTGATCAAAGTATGGTATATGGCAGAGGAATATAGTTTAAAAAGCAAAGCAAAACACTTGAGTATTCATTTAATGGTGGTGATAGTGTGTGGTGTGTCTGAAATGTGATTGTGTCCAGCAATGGAGAAAACTGAGCTCCTGCACAAATAATCTCACACTGAGATGCATCATATTCCATGAACATACCTGTGAGGGTGCTATAAAATAAAAGGGTATTGTGCTGACATCCAGGTGAATGGAGAGTTCCTGTACAGCAGGACATTAACACCACTGCCACAATAAGACACACACACACCATCAGTTCAGGATTATTGCTAATACTGTAAGTTATGTGAACATATCTATTGTGTAGTTCCAATCTCATTATCTGTAAGCGCTTATCCAGTTCAGGGTCGCGGTGGGTCCAGAGCCTACCTGGAATCATTGGGCGCAAGGCAGGAATACACCCTGGAGGGGGCGCCAGTCCTTCACAGGGCAACACAGACACACACACATTCACACACTCACGGACACTTTTTGTGTCGCCAATCCACCTACCAACATGTGTTTTTGGACTGTGGGAGGAAACCGGAGCACCCGGAGGAAACCCACGCAGACACAGGGAGAACACACCAACTCCTCACAGACAGTCACCCAGAGCAGGAATCGAACCCACAACCTCTAGGTCCCTGGAGCTGTGTGACTGCGACGCTACCTGCTGCACCACCGTGCTGCCCTAGTTCCAATCTATAAAAAATAAAGTATTTAATAATTTTAAAGACTTTTAACCATGACAGAAATGAACAGGCTGCACTCCAACTAAGCACTGACTGAGATTAGTGCTGTCAGTGAGAGAGAATAGCAGCTAATTAGCCAGGAAAGCATTCGCTGAGAAAACAATGACCATCTAACCATAATTTACAAAAGGCTGGTTTCAAATGGCTGTTAAAACCTAAAATATTCACCTCTTCGTTCGTTTCAATTTGTTCAAGTTTCCACCCACATTCCCCTCTCCTGTTTCCCTTTTCTCTTCGCATCAGGTCTCACAATAGCTAATCAACCGCCTTACCATGTTCCATCACATGTTTGTGAAGTAGGAGGTTGTATGAAACCTGGAAAAAAATTATTAATAAAACGGAAAATATATTTGTTGCTCTTGGTTTCTCATTGATGGCTCTGGAAATTTAATGGTGATTCTCCTAAAACTGCTTGAGAACGAGACACTCATGGCCCTGATAAAAAGTCTGCTTATTTGCAGCATCACAACTGAGAAGATTCTTAATCTTGGATGAGAAATGGCTATATTCAGATGACTGTCATAATATGAGGAAAGCTAAGCACAGTGAGATTCATTGGTGAGATTCCTGAACTCTGTCTCAGGAGCCACATCTCAGAAGCAGAAGCCTTTAGCTAAAGTCTTTTTTCTCTTTGTTTATAATCTGGACATTGTATAGGAGAAAATATAGAGATATTAAGTAGACCTCATTTTTTCCTATCTATAATGGAATATTGGAATATGGAATAAAGGGGTCTAATATTGTAAAATTGAGCATGTATGTTCATTCTAATTCCAAACATATATTACTGATGTTATCATGAACAATTGAATAAGCAGTTCATTTCCCATAGTGCATTGGGAGCCTGTCAACTAACCTTAGACCGTTTTCTGGAGAGCTGATTCATATCAGTGCTCTGTCTCTGGAGAAATTCCACACATTAATAGGTCTTAACTGTACTGGTTTGTCTTCTAAGAATAAGAATGTCTCTTTTTTTATGGACCTCATTCAAATTCAACTTCACAGAGATTACATAACATCAGCCTGGAATCCAGACTCGGGACCAACACAAGCACAGAGACTAAAAGGTGAATCAGTCTAGGTTTATTTGAAGTTTTTTCTGGCCCAGATATGCCTAAAGAAAAACGTAGAAAGTAATTGTGTTTGAAATAAAATATATTTGTTTTAAAAAAGGCCTGTTGATAGTAATTTTCCATGATCTTTCCCATAATAAGTTTAATTAGTATAATTTGATTCAACAGACGTTCAAGGATCTCAGAGCACTACCACAGTATTACAGATGTGATTCATTTTGCTCAGTTTCTAAGATCAGCATCCATCACCTGATTGAAGTTTAATATAGTTGTATGTAAACGTTTGGGACCTCCTGTTCACATGACATATTTTGATGATTTTCTAAATTAAGTACACATCCTGTATAATATTCACATGTTCATTAAGTGCACAATTACCCCTTTACACATTTACTGAATGCTTCAATTACTTTAATAACGTTAATTAGTTATTTTATTGCAGAATGTAATTAATTGGAAATCAAAGCATCAATCTGCTCTGTGTAAGTTATAGTACATTTTATATTTTATGGGTTTTTCCTTCCAAATTATACATCTCAACAAAGAATCAAAGCCTGGGAATTAAAATGTTCATAAAAGTGCAATTTTTATATTTTCCTAAAATGTAAAACAAAAATACTTCCTAGAGGAAACTTTGAATCAAATTTACAACTATTTTACCATTATCCAATGGTTATTTTGGGCAGTGAATAAAATGCCTGTATTTGTGTTGTGGACATGGCGACCTCTGATGACCTCACAGTGGGTATGTTTCTCTGTGAAGGGCATTTTCACATCAAACTTTTTCGAATGACATTGTTTACATTTCAGCTACTAAATTATGCGGAAATTTTAGTGGAACTCCCCTAGTTTGCTGCCGCAGTTGAGGAAGGTTGTGGTTAGGACTCCCAGGAGAGGTGGATTGAGGGCTCTGGCTGGTCATAATCATCTTATTAGATAAAGTTTCTTATTATTGACTTCTTTCTGTATTTATGTATGTGGTGCATCATCGCCCCGGTGTGGTCATTGACTCTCATTACACGTGTGAGTGCCTTTAAGAACTGACTTCATCCTAAAGATTATAAAATAAGTAAATACACCAAGAAATAAAGACAATGGCATTTTTAATTTGCATATTTTAGTGTCTGTTACACTTTTGCTGACCACATTATGAATAATTTACTCAGAAAACAAATTTAAAACACACAGACGCATTAATAACTAAATATTATTTCAAGTCTCACTGTATATACACTCTTTCTAGAGAGTCTAGTGTTTGTTGCAGTTTTTCCCACTCTAAGTAATCCTAAACCTTCAGTGTTTGTTTGATTAGTTCATGTCCAAGCAACAGTAGAGTTAAATGAAAAGTTTAATCAGAGCTTTGGTGGTCCCAGTTCTTAAGCAAAGGGGTTAATAAGTCAACAGTAAATTTATCATAACTTGTAAATAATAGCAAATTTGACTGGACAGTACACAAATGAAAGTTGGTCTCTGACTTTTGCACAGTGCTGCATTTCATCTCAGTCGTACTTCCAGGAAGAGTGTCTTACATCTGATGCCTGGTCATCATTTCTCGTAACAGAGATTTGTAGGTCGCCTTCTCTTGAGTCTAATTCTGAAAGATGACCTATTACCCAATGTCCTTCAGGACACCAACAGATGGCAGTGTCACTAAGCACAGGCCCATAGGTTTCACTCACGCATGTGCTCACTTGCCTAGTTCAGATTACATGTTGACAAGCACCATGACTACAATCTACTGTAATCATATACAGTCTGAATATCAAACATCTGAAGAGAGAACATGTGCCCAGCTTTTTATCTAGGGAGCTGTTTTAAAATATAAAAACAAGTAGCCTAGCTACACACAGAAGTAGCAGATTGAAGCCAACATTTTGAACTTATTTTATTTTTTTGAAATTAGTACGTTACTTTATAGAGTCAGAAACCACATAATCCATTTTGAGAGTTAACTACAGTCTGACAACTTACATGTGAAATGGCTTGTAAGATACACAAAGACAGGAGGACAGTGAATATTTCCACAATTGTTTTTCATGTTATAAAACTGCTATTGTATTGACAGCTAGAAACATGGATTAAATCTATATTAAACATGACTGTGTCCATATTGGCTGCCTATTCAGTGGATAATAAAATGATTCACTGAGAGAATAGAAAGGCAATTTGAATTGGGTTGAAAAGAAAGAAACACAAAAAATATTTATAATTATTATAATTCGTTTCTGTTTGTTCCTGGCAAAAGAAAAATACTTATTGTTGCTTTAAATAAACGTTAAAAAACAATATTATTTTTGCTCTTGTAGTTTGTAGTCTATAACGCTTAAGGGAAAAAAATGGGTGTTTTTTCATGAATAGGCCCATCTCACAGAGTGGCAGAGCTTCACTAAATGTTCATTACAGTGTTAACATATCCCTGCTAATCTTCCTGGCCTTTCTCTCTCAGTCCTGCCAGCCATATTTCCTATTAAACACACAGTGGCAGATTCTTCTCTCTGTGACTTCTTAACCTTTACTGGCTCATATGACCCTCTGAGCTGTAAGCTACTGTAACCAGGCTGACTAGGACCTTCATTCATCTTTTAAAATGTTTTGATTTTCAACTGTGTCCTTTGTAGTTTAAACTGTGATGAAAACTAATGATCCACATAGTGATATTTTAAAATATATCATAGAAGTGAATAAGACTTTTAGGTAGACTGCAAAATCTAAAGTGATTTACTTTGGGCCCCTAATTTAACCAACCTTCGTAACAACGTAATAATAAACATGTAGTTAACCCTCAGTAGACCAGTAAATTAAATAATCACATACCACAATTTTTATAAAACTTGGTATTTCACAAAAAGCAATTATAATCGCAGCCAACAACAACTGTACAAGAACTTACATAAACTATTTGTGGTATAGGAGCGTGAGATGGAAAAAAGTGAAAGGAGTGATTCACTGATGAAAGACAAGAAAAATAAGACAACAGCACCAAAGCTGTCTGGCCACTGGACAGGAGGAAAAACTATATATTATATATTCATTAGTTTTTTTGTTTACATTGTACTAGACCTTTCTGCAAAAGCATTACAAGGTAATGTCAAGATGTCCTAAACCCACCACTGGTTCCCATTTTCGGTTCTGGTTTCTCGTTAGTAAGGGAGATTTTCCTACCACTGTTGCTCAGTGTAAATATTTTTAGAATCTATTTCTCATTTGATTTTTTCTCAATGTTTTTGAAGAATGCACAATTAATTTGAACTGAACTAGGTACATGTTAATATAGATTTATTAAAATAAGGATTGAGTCTTATACTCTTAACATTATGTGTACCTGTACAGGTGAGCTAGTTCGGCACATGACCCGTATGTACCTCCCTCTGACATCACGTCGGTGGTCAGCTGATGCTCAGCGGACTCCAGCGGATACAGAGAAATAGGGAGGAGAGACTCTTTAATTCAGCTGGAAATACTATATTGTGAGTAAAACAACCTAGCATATTTACCTTAATATCTAATATGTATGGTTCATCTGTTTGTGGCTAATATTCTGACGCTTTTAGAGGCACTAAATGCTTTAAAAATTTGAAAGAAGCTGTCATAAGTTCTCATTAACGTTAACATGTACAGCGTTAGCTAAGTGGCTAACTTCGCTAATATGATGTAAGCTCGTTAAAAATGTATTTTGTGGGTTGGTTTGGTCTTATTTTCCAAGTTTAGTGTTGGTTTTATTTATAAACTGGATGTTATCGCTGTAATTAACCCTGTTTCCTGGAGAAAATGTTGAGAGCGACTTGTTGAGGTAAAGCTCGTGTTGACAGATGACGTTAGCCTGTTAGCTCGTCTTCTTATTTACATTGTATGCTTTTGGCATTTTTAGAGAGTTGGTAAATTTTATTTATGAATTTAGGCATTGAATCCGTCTTAAACTCCTTCAGGACCTTTATGTTAATATATTAATTGTTAAATAGTGATATTTCTCTAAATTTAAAATGATTTTCTAAATTCGAGGCCAATGGAGTAAAATATATGTATGGAATAAAGGTTCTCATGGAAGTTGTAGCCGTATTTTCATTATCATTGTTGGAATATTTACTGTGGTGAATGTAACAGTCCGTCTCTGCTGTCTAGCAGAACAAAAATCGGTGATCATTCTGTGGAGAATGAATGCTTTTGAACACTTAAGACTTTAAGTCTATTATCCAGTAGTATTACTACTATTGCAGTAGCATGACTCACGTTTATGTTTACAGGTTTCCACATCTCGTCTGCGCCTTAAAACCTTTGGTTGTGTGTGTGTGTGTGTGTGTGTTTGTGTATGACTTTACTTGTACTGAATTAAAGAGCAAAGGTGAGTAGAAATTGTCATTCTTTCTTTGCACCAATAATATTAGGCATGTCTTCGTATAACTTTAGTATTAAAGACTCCTCTAGTGGGAAGTTATTTGCCTTGTTAACATGTCAGTGTGAATGGATTTTGTTATATGCTAGAAAATGTACCATGCATCATTAATCTAAAGAGTCAGTATAGTCGACTCACAGGCAGGGGCTTTCAAGCTTCAGGGTGTGGTGTGGGTTTAAATGGAGATAGCAAGAGAAATACTACAATATGCAGGACTACTCCAGGAACAGGACTGGTATCACGAGAGCTTGTGATCTGTCTGATATTGGCTGCAGAGAGTGGAAAAAGTGCAGAGCGTACAGGGCTCAGCCTGTTGAATTATTGAATGTACCTGTATTGTACCTGTATTGAATGTACCTTGCATATTCCATGACACTCACACAAACCAACAGGTTTATAATCAAATTGGCACTGTTGAAAAACATCAGACCTGTAACTATGGCATGAGATTGTAATCTGTGGCTGTAGAACATGGTTGTTACATGTAAAGTGTAGCTCAAATGCAGTGGTGTTTGAGAGATGAGCTTCTAGTGCCTGGTACGGGCGGTCATGTGGTGCAGGTCTAATCTCTAATCTCTGGTTTTTCCTTAGACTGAAAGTCTGCCATAGTGTTTGTAATGTTTTTTCTACCGCACATTAACATGCTTAAAAAATATAAATAAATATCAATTTTAAAAAGGCTTATAATTTTAACAGAACGAAAATATGTAGTCTGATGTCATTCTGGCCTTAGTTTTGAATACAGTGCCTAGATTGTCACACACAGACTCTATTTTGACAAAACTGTGCAAACCTGATTGATTTTAACGCAACAGAATTGTCCTAAACTCAAGTGTAGCTTGACGATATTACAAAATTCTCCTTAGACTCAGATGAAACTGTATATGTTTTGCTTAAATCTAAATCAGCGTTCGTCATCTTATGATCTAACACTTTGTACGCGTAACATATATGTACTCAGCTGCTTCCATCATTTCTTCTGCTTTACCTTTCTTCTAAGTTGTGGATCAGCATTAAGCTACGGCAAAGCTCAGCTATGTCCCCTAAGGGATCAGTACTGATGTGTACCAAATGCCCCATTGTATTTTATTTTTTGTTCTAAATGCCAAGTACATTTTCCCACAACTGCATGTGCTATCACATGCTGAAGGAATGATAAGACATCAGGGGAGCATGGGATTCCACACATACATGAGTCTTCTTAGTTTGTGTGTGTGCTTTATCTATAAAAAAAAAAGCCTATCTATATAAAAGCCTTTAGATAGATTCATTCATGGGTAGGGAAATAGTAAGGGATAGTTGTTTGTAGACTCTGTATAATTTGCCTGAATTGTGTTTATGTGGTTTTTGAGGCTTCTAGAATTACTTTGATATACTCAGACAAATGAGCTGTGAGAAATGATCACAACTAATAATGTGATTTTTATCACACAGCCCACAACACGTTTAATTTTTACTGCAGTTTTGACTGGGTGTATGATATAAACAAATTAAAATCGGAAAATCAAATCTTACTGTAGTACTGTTTGTTTGCTTATTTATTATTATTATTATAATTATTATTATTATTTTCCCTCTTCCCTCTGCAATTAGAATTGGTTCATTTTGGTTTTCCCTGCTGTGTGTCAAGCCACTACTGCAGAGTCTTTCACTAAAGTTCTAGTTATGAATATATATAAGGGCAGCTGCAAAGATAGAAATTATGTAAATGGGTCAGATAAAACACAGCAGAGTATTTTAGATCCTGAAGTATGTTTTAGTAGCATGTATACTTGAAAACAGTTAGTATAATGTGAATATGTTATAGGGTTAAAAACTAGAGATGACAAGCAGCCTGATGTATAACGTGAATTTAAGCTGTTTATGTCAATTTAAAACTGGCAGTGGACGAAATCTAAGTGTAAGTGTTAATATGTCAGTTTTCAGCTTTGGGTTAATGTGTAGTATGAGTCTTATAAAACCCTCCCTTCCTTCCTGTCTGTAAAACGCACAGAGCTTGCAAAGTGCAGCTATTGCAAACTTCACACTTCAGACTCAGCACCTTTCGGTTTAAATGGTCTGTTCTGCTTGGTAATTTACTGTGTTTTATTGCTGTTTTTTTTCTAATGTCTGTCTCATCTGTAACTGAAACTGTTGTCTTTGTGGGAGTTGTGTGCATTGACATAAAGCTGTTGGTTCTGACTACGTCATTTAATCATTCATGCTCTTTTTCAGGCATTTCTGGGTGGTGTGTGGTGATAAAGCATAGTACATCATGGGGGAGCTGTTTCGTAGTGAGGAGATGACTCTGGCACAGCTCTTCCTGCAGTCAGAGTCTGCATACTGTTGTGTCAGTGAGCTTGGGGAAATTGGCATGGTGCAGTTCAGAGATGTGAGTACATGCACCGATAAGGCCATCTAAATGGATAAATGAATAATAAACACATGGCATAACTTACCTCACAAGGTGCCTTCCATTTATTCTGTTTCAGTAGCCCCCTGTTTTTTTTTTTTTGTTTTTTTTTTCAGTCTGATTAAAAATTTGAATAGGCTATCAATTATTTTACTTTAGTTTTGTTTTATTACAAACATATAACGACTTTCAACATCTCTTTACTAAACAGATTGTAAACAGCTTACTATTATTTTATTTACATACTACAGTTTTTGTGCTCTGCTGCATCATGCTAAATACATACAACAAAGCAAGCAACTCTGAGCTTTCTGTCACAATGACCCTTCAAGAAAGCACAGTTCAAGTCACCCAGTTATCTCATAATAAAGCACTGAAAAAAATAAAAACATTTAAGAGACCAAATGTTTCTTTTTTCTGCTTTGTGTAATTTTCTAACTCAATCTGGATCTATTATTTATAGACACTTAATAAAACTCTTAATAAGCATTTGTATTTTAATGTTGTTTGTAATGTTCTAATGTTGTTTTTACTTTCTGAGTCTGTCAGGTGAAAATGGCTTGTTTAAATATACCCTACTTAGAATATTAAAATTTTTAAGTCAAAATTGAATACTTTAAAATTGTATTTGGAAATATGTTGCTGATCATTTATTTGGTATTGACTCTGTTAACTTTATTTGTTCGGTATATATCACAGTTAAACCCCGATGTGAACGTTTTCCAGAGGAAGTTTGTTAACGAAGTGCGTCGCTGTGAGGAGATGGACCGCAAACTGAGTGAGTCATCAATTCCAGGACTTTTCATATTTCCACAGAATTATTCAATACTATGGAGAAATTCAAAAGATGTTTAGACCGTCTTTCATTTCACTTAAGGTCTTAAAAGCTAAACCTATTTTTCTCACTTTTTCATCAGGATTTGTTGAAAAGGAGATAAAGAAGGCCAACATAAGCATCCTAGACACAGGGGAGAACCCAGAGGTCCCTTTCCCTCGAGACATGATTGACTTGGAGGTAATATGGCTTAAAAAAATTGCTTATCCAGTTTCATAGAAACCAAATTCTAAGACCTCGTCATTAAACACATTCAGTCTGAGAGCACAGATTCTACAGTGCACATTCACGTATGCTAAGTGTTCATTGTACATGCCACATACAATTGTCACATGCCTCTGCACAAAGTGCTCTACTCCTGATAGCCAAATGCCCATAGGTTCACTGCTGAGGGCCCTGCTGTCTTTTTTTGAATGCAGTTTTAATGGTGTTTTTCTTCATCTATAGCTAATCATGTTTTCATAAACTGATTTATTTGACATCGCATTGTGCAGGCCACATTTGAGAAGCTGGAGAATGAGCTGAAAGAAATCAACACTAACCAGGAAGCCCTGAAGAAGAATTTTCTGGAACTGACTGAGCTTAAACACATTCTCAGACGCACACAACAGTTCTTTGATGAGGTCTTGAACCTTTTACTTCTCTTCCTCTTTCCAAACCTTTAGTTTTTCCTATGACATGTTGTTTTTGAAAAAGAGCTGATGGAGTTACAGAACATCCCCCCCCCATGTTGTTTAAAACCAAACCTAAGCTTTCAGTCATGTGTTGTAATGATTTTTATGGACTAATTCCACCATGAGTAATCATAGGAAAATGCATAACAAAATTCTAACACGTTGTAACATTGCATGCAGATTTCCAAACAAAATGTCAGCCTATTTATTACTGAGATCATTTTTATGGAAAAAAAAAATCTTACAAATTGGTCATTCATTCACCACAGCGCTCTAATTTCTGTGACCTTTGGCCAGAAATCATGTCACCTCGATTTCCAGGTGAACGTTATAAGGTTATTGTTACTTTTATAAGTTAATATGGGCTATTGTGAGTGTAAATCAGTTAGCTGTGTGTCTGTGTTATGTACCTTTTATTTTTAATCAGTGACTTGCAATTAAAACAGTTCTTAACAGAAATTAACTTCTATGAACTTTGTGGTCATATTAAGTAACTGCATGCAGGAATGTCTTCAGATAAACTTAGGAATGTAAAAATATATAGCTCATTAAACCTGGCTTCTGAAATCAGATTTAGCAGTTATTCAGCTTATTAAAGACATGCAGTCATTTTTTTACACTGTGTCTATTGCTCTGCATCTAAGAAAGTAAAATAAAACCAAAATATATTAGCATGAGGCAGTACTTAACAGCACAACAATTAAAATAAAATGCAAACAAGAAAATGGTAAAAATATAAAAGAAATAATTATAAAAAGCATAACAATAATAAACATAAGGTGATTAAATGTATTCATTCTTCTGTTCTGTCTCTCTCTAAATGTCTGCCTCTTCTCTGCCTGACTCCATTTGTCTCTGCATTCACAGATGGAAGACCCTTCCCTGTTGGAGGAATCGTCCACTCTTCTCGATCCAAATGAAGTTCGTGCAGCTCCACTAAGGCTGGGGTGAGTTACAGGTTCTGTAGTTTTGTGAACTGTGATTGTGTAAAGAATTATTCTGTGTATCTGTAGATATATAAACAAAAATGATCAGAAATCTGAATCAACCCACAATTCCCATGGCAGTGCATCCTCTTTTTACCTGATATAACGTATCAGAGCTTAGTCTGGGCCAAATACCTGTTGCTGTTTTGGTTCATGCTCAATTTTAGCACCTTGCTCCTCAATTTTGAGGGGTAATTGAAAATACATATATCCCCCCCACCTGCTGGTCAAAACTGGTATAACACAGTGTTAACCATTAGAAAAATATTTTTTTTACCCTTCAATATAAATATTGTGGGACTTAGACTAAGGAACATGATTTCAATATTTATTTGAAAAGATAACTTCTGTAGTGTCTTACAGGATAGTGTAGAAATAAATGTTTTAGGTTACATTCCATGCAGTGCCATTTAAAGAAGTTTAAACCGCCATGGTGTGCAGGTTTGTGGCTTTCTCAAAGTTTGCAACAAATACTGCAAAGACGAACATTATGATAATAAATATATTTATTTAAATTGAACATTATTCAGTGAGTTATAAACAAACTCAGTGTAAATATAATTCATCTGTGTGTAATTGCAGGTTTGTTGCAGGTGTGATTGGCAGAGAGAGGATCCCCACCTTTGAGAGAATGTTGTGGAGAGTCTGTCGTGGAAATGTATTCTTGCGGCAAGCGGACATCGAGGAGCCACTGGAGGATCCCACAACCGTAAGCATCTTTCCAGCAGCCTGAGCAGAGCTGGGCTTTGTTATTTTTACTGATGTCTGAATGTTGCTTTATAAATGGATCTCAATAAAATATCACTGACAGTTATCTCTTTGAATTTTTTTTTTTTTCAGGGTGATAAGGTATACAAGTCAGTGTTCATCATCTTCTTCCAGGGAGATCAGCTGAAGAATCGAGTGAAGAAGATCTGTGAAGGGTACAGAGACTCATCTACTGTAGTGTAGATTTACACTCCTTTAACTGACATGGCTTTGCCAGTTGAGGTTATCAGTGTCTCTGAAGTGGTGTGTGTGTGATTATTTTGTCTCCAGGTTTCGCGCTTCTCTCTACCCCTGCCCTGAGACTCCTCAGGAGAGGAGGGAGATGGCAGCAGGGGTGAACACTCGTATCGATGATCTCCAAATGGTACGAGAGACGTGTATTCAGACATACACATTAACATAGATTACGTTTAGCATTTTATTATCAAATTAGAAAATATTTAGATTTTTATACTCTGCGTGTTTTTTTTTTTAAATTGGCAGCTGCTGAACAAATGCTGCATTATTATGGCTGATCAACACTGTGGGCTTTGTCCTGAATGGTCCAAATAATCTATGCAGCAGTTTACCGCAAACAGTGTACAGACCATTATTGAGAATTGATTCGGTTAGGCACATGTATATACACTTAGTGACAGCTGAATTGAACCATTTACAGAAACATTTTTGTCTATATCTGTTTTCTTTTCAATTCTTTGCCTTGCCTATGTGACTGCTAATGTTAGCACCAGACTGAAATGCCATCATATTTCATCAGTGAGTCACAGACGGCTCTTGCTGGGCTTGTTTATAATGGGGGTAATAGTGTTTGGGATAATAGCCCATCCAAGTATGTTTGTCAGGGCCTTTTTAGGAAAGGGAAAGGCTTAATGCCACTGGGTGTGTACTGTCTACTGCAGCCCACACACATAGTGACCATACCTGCAAAGACTCCCTTTTGCAATTCCACATACACGCATGCATGGGGTGTCTCCCTAACACCTGCTTAAACTCATACACAGCAGAACTGCCCACACACTCTAGAAAGCTGGTTAAAAGCCAGAATAAAGATACATTATATCACCTCGCCAGCTTCACATCAAGTATCATCTGACAACTAACTGCCTGATGATCCATGCTCATACTTCCACGCCTCCCCACAAGAGGGGTGTCACAGTACAGGTGTTGTGCAATTTGACCATTTTTAACAATTTTTACTCTAGCTGTTCCTGGCACAGTGTAAATCTCTTGGAAGACTCTTGGAAAAATATTAATAATTCAGAAGTAATTTACTGTAATTTGGGCCTGACATACAGTCTTATACAGTATCAGACTTTTCTCCCATGTCTTATCCCCACTGTTCGATTAAAACACTTGTTCTGAAAAGAGACAGCCCAAAACTGTAGTGGGGTAAATGTCAGCATTCATTGTGTGAATTAAACATCCTCCTGGCATTAACCAAAAATAAAAACAAAATATTCTGTGCTTTTTATTGTATTGCATTCTGGTGCAAATACCTCATTATATATCATAGTCATGAAAATTGTTTCATCACACCCTTTACTCCCCAAACAAATAGTCACCAATCTACCTGCAAAATAACTCTGAGAATGACAGGCAGTGTTCTCTATATACCAAGGGAATGTAATTACTTTTTTTCTCATTACTGCACCTATCCAGATTAAAACTAATTGTGTAACATGTACAAAGTGACATTCCTGTCATCATGCATGGACAATGTGTTTGTGACAGGGACCCCTCCGTGCATGAACAAGCTTACACCTAGGTGTTGAATTAACGATCAGTTCTATACATTAGTAATTTTCTGTTCATAGGCTACGAATATATTCGCTGCCAATATATTGTACACCCTTTGTGTCATAACTGTTCATATGTCTGTTTGTACAGTGGTTCCCGACCTTGTTCTTGGAGTACCACAGTTTTGTTTATTTTAGTATTTTCATTCTTGCAACATTCAACTTAAAAGCTCCAAGCTTAGCTCAGTAATTTGCTCAGGGAAAACACCAAATGTGCAGTGCTAGGAGTCCTCTGGAACCCAGTTGGGATCCATTGCTTGCAGTAGGCCTGAGGAGTATGAATTGATACGTGCTTTGGGAGAGACAGAGACAGATGGAGAGACAGATGAAGATGCCGCTGCTCTGGCAGGTTCAGGGAGAGCGAGTAAAGCTGTATAAATCTTCCTGCCACGCCTACTGCTGTCTCAGAGGGGCTGAGACAGCAGGGGTTCGCTCTGTGTGGGTGAAGGCCAGACAGCTCAGTGTGGTGAGTGTGTGGGCAGTGCTGGGTATTAAGACTGGCACCTGAGCTGTCTGGTATGTGCTGATCTGCTGGCAAAGTCTCTCTGTCTCTCTCTCTGTCTGTCTGTCTCTCTCTCTCTCTCTCTCTCTATAACGCACTTCACTTACTCATACCATTCTATCTTTTTAACTTTGCCTCTCTCACCCACACAATCTCTTTTTTTTTACTCTCACTCACAGTCTCTTGTCACTCTCCATGCTCATCACTCTCACTCTCCATTACGTCCATGCTCATATTCACTCACAGTTGACTCACACTGACCTACTTGCTACTGTAGTCATTCACTCATTTTCATTCCTTCTCCTTCTCTCTCTCTGATATATTCCTTATATACATTTTGTTCCATTTTTTTCCTTCCTGGCAGTGCCTATGGTGAGATTCTTCAGTTCTCCTAAAATAGACTGTTAGTACACTGCACTGTTTATTCTGACTCAGCCCCATGTTCCATAAGTAATCTCTGCTGGGGAAACCAGGGAGTCTCATACAGCCATACATGGATCCTGAAAATTAGAAAGGCTTGTGTTGTTACACAGGATCAAGGAAAGCATGAGAATCATGCATTGTTAAATACGGCTTGCCGTCAGCTGTCCAACAACTTGTTAACTCAAATTAGAGGCATATTAGTTTTTTGCCATATTTGTACTATTAATTGAACTAGTATTCTAATGTACGTACATGAAACATCCAGTAATAAGAGCTGCATCTTACATCAGTGTATTATCTCTATTCAAAGAAAACACGTAGTCTTCATTTTTGTACTGTCATAAAAAATGTACTGCCATAATCTTATGAAAAATTGATTAAAAAAAAATGGCGCAAACCTGCTTTGAGGAAAATCTATACACATTTTCATTGCACTGAAAATGCTTAAAAATCACACATTTCAAAGCTCCAAAACATTCTTACATTTTCATTGCACTGAAAATGTAAGAATGTTTTGGAGCTTTGAAATGTGTGATTTTTAAGCATTTTTAGTCAAATGTTATAGTAGTTCAGCACCACATTCCACACCTAGTGCTCCATGCCTCATAACCATCTTCCACTGAAGACGGTTCTAACCGTGGGCTGTTTTCTTGCAGGTCCTCAATCAGACAGAGGATCACAGGCAGCGTGTTCTACAAGCAGCCGCTAAGACGGTGCGTGTATGGTTCATCAAAGTGAGGAAGATGAAGGCCATCTACCACACGCTCAATCTCTGCAACATTGATGTCACACAGAAGTGTCTGATTGCTGAGATCTGGTGTCCTGTGTCTGATCTGGATTCCATTCAGTTTGCTCTGCGCAGAGGCACGGTAAAGAGATGACCTTAGATGGAACTTTTAAGTAATTAATGTTAATAATCACCTTTGTATTTCTTTGTTCACATTTAAACATTAAGGGGTATTTGTTCACTTTAAAAAGCATAGGTGAAGATAAGCGTCATTAGAATGTAGGTATTTCTTTAACAATATGTAATTCACTAACAATATGGTAAGTGTATGAATGCAGCGTTCACATAAGAGGTTGGGGGAGCAGTGAAGGAAAGGCACTGTCCTCCTCCCTCCACAGTTCAAGTGCCCCTGAGACAGTCAACTGACCCCAACTGCTCCCCATGTGCTGGCAAGGTGTGCCCACCACTTTGCGCATGTGTATTCATTGCTCCTAGTGTGGGTGTGTGTGGGTGGGTCTTCACTGCAATGGTTGGGCAACAATATTAACAAAAAATATAGTATGTTTATCATGTTTTTATCACATAAAGAGATCATACAAATTGAGTGATGAAAATTCATTGAACAGAATTCCCACTGTCAGTCAAAGCAAGTGGCTGAATGTTTAAAAAAAAAAATTTTAAGATAAACTTTTGGATAGTCATATAGCTTAAATTTATGTTGAAGGAATAGCTGTGAAACAAGGGCCCACATGCTATTTATGCACACGTTTGTAGCATTTCTAATGCCATCCCGGACCTTAGGATTTGACCCTAGTTCAGAGTTTAACTTGTGCCTTTTAATGCATGTGCCTTATTTATGCTCATATCCTCATATTTTGCTTTTGGTACAGTGTGGACGGTGGTATGTTAGTGATGCTAGCAACCTAGACATACGCATAGTGTAAGGGTCAGAGTACACTTAAATATTAACCTTGTGATAAGCAGCGCTTAAGAGGATTACTTGCTCACACACTCAAGCTGCCTGTCCTGATCTCTGTCTTTCTGGGTTTCTCACGCTTGCATGCTCCTTCTCTTTAAAGCATGACATGCCTACCACCCAGAAGGCTGAGAATAAAGCGTTGCCAATTATAAAGCACTTCATGTAGCCTACAGTGCATTGCAATATTTATTTACTATATCACCACAGGAAACACATCACAAGCAGTTGTCCATTTTAACTTGTAAATTGTAGCTTGATTAGCATTTCCTAATAAAACAATGGAGCCATCACATAAGGGTTGTGGACTGGAAAGCAAACAAGTAGCTTACAAGTGTCATGCAGGGTATTCACCCTTATTTAACAAGAGGCTATTTATATATAGTGGCCTTATACACCCCTCATAGACCCACCCACACACACAGACTGAGCCAGATATTTGTCTTCTTTCAAATATACTTCAGCTGTTATTTTAATGTATTAAAACAATTGTCATCAACATTTGATCAACAATCAACATTTTAAATAACTCAAATTCTAGTGGTTGTCAACCTAAATTTTCTTCTTGTACACTGAGGTTATTATATAACAAGGGAACTCTGACCTTGGCTCTAACAGATACTTTTGTTTGTTTCTGTAGGAGAAAAGTGGTTCCACTGTTCCCTCCATCTTGAACAGGATGCAGACCAAACAGACCCCACCTACCTACAACAAAACCAACAAGTTCACATCTGGCTTCCAGAACATTGTTGATGCCTATGGCATTGGCAACTACCGAGAGATAAATCCAGGTAACCACTCCAACAGTTTTCACAGCCTCCTGGCACATGAATGTGAACTTCTCCATAATGTGTGTGCCAGCCAGTGAAAGTGAATGTTTCCTACTGTAGAATGTGTCATGTGGTTGTGTGCAGTTGAGGCATGTTCCTTCACAAATGTCATCTGTTGTGTTGGGTTTGATGTTTTCTACATTTGTTAACTTTATGGAAAGTTAATAAGTTCTTTGTCCCAAATGTCCTTAATCTTATGATAATTTCTTTTATGCTATTATGTCCAACTGCTCCCAGCTAGCTATATTTAGTAAATGCAGTGTACACTAGCACTGCTTTTCATTGGAACATTTACAAGCAAACCTCATACAATATAGCAGTATAGGTTTGTTTTTATTTATACATGAAGACATGTACAGAAGAATGTACAATCTTTAAATATCTGTAGACACTTGTTAAAACTAATCCTGTCAAATATTACTATGTTCTTATATTTTATGCAAACCTTATTGTGGCTCATTGTGTTGATTCATTATCAGCTCCCTATACCATCATCACATTCCCCTTCCTGTTTGCCGTCATGTTTGGGGATCTGGGCCATGGCATTCTCATGACGTGCGCTGCTCTATACCTGGTACTGCGAGAGAGCCGCCTTTCTGCCCAGAAAAATGATAATGAGGTATCATATCTTCATCCATCCATCTTACCATCCATTCCTTTGTTCATCCTTCTATCCTCTTCTCACACTTGTCTTCCATCAGTTTGAAGCAAGAGTTCCTTGTGGTCATTCTAGATGATAGTTATTTAGTATTTCTTTTTTTACTTCAGACTTGTTTTGCTTTTAACTATTTTCTGTTTTTGTTGGAAAATGCAAAACCATCTGTTTTTTTTTCCTTTGTTATTGACAAGAGTTGAAACTCCAGAGGAAAAAAAAACGATTGACACAGGCAAAAACCCAAGAAGCATTTGTCATTCATCTCTGCCCTTGTTTCTTTTTCTCTCTCATCTCACTCTCTCTTTCATTCCCAGATGTTTAGCATGGTGTTTGCGGGCCGTTATATTATCCTGTTGATGGGGATATTCTCAGTCTACACTGGCATCATATATAATGACTGCTTCTCAAAATCACTGAACGTGTTTGGCTCCAGCTGGAGTGTACGTCCAATGTTCACAGATAAAGGAGGCAACTGGACGTGAGTTTTACTTTAGACTCTGTATAAAATTCTATCCTCCTTTTGCTTCTTTCTAACATGGATTAGATAAACTGATGTTGAATCATGTGGATTTGTCCAGATCTAATCCTCCTTCATATAATTTTAAATAGCCATCACCCAGGGAAGATTTCTTCTGTTATTTAAAACCACATGTGGCTCTGTAACATTACATACATTTTTATTAAAATGTGTGCTGAGGTGTTGTATTGTTCAAAGCTGAATAAACAGTGTTCTCTCTGTAGGTTCCAGACCCTGGAAGGAAACAAGGTGCTACAGGTAGACCCTGCAGTCCCAGGCGTTTTTGGGGGGCCCTACCCCATCGGAATAGACCCAGTAAGAAGACATGTTTTCTTTTGGACCTTTTCAGTTTTCATTACTTTTCTTTTAGCTGGACCTATGATTAATTAATGAACTATTTAAAAAAAGATCACAATTTTCATCCCCTCACAGATCTGGAACTTGGCTACAAACAAACTGACCTTTCTAAATTCCTTTAAAATGAAGATGTCTGTAATCTTGGGAGTTATTCACATGCTGTTTGGAGTTACTCTAAGTCTTTTCAACCATATGTAAGTTCATATTCCTTTTTCTGTCCCATCTTCTAAATTCTTCTTAAGCTCACACTAAAATCTGTCATTTTCCCAGTTTGTATATATTCTGTGATAGGTCTTATAACCTCTGCATCATAGCAGATCTGCTTTTTTGAACAAATATCAGGAATTAGTTTAATAAAGTTTAATTTGCTCCGATTTAGCTTTACTGAGAGATATTGTGTATATCTTTTGCTTGTAGCTACTTTAAGAAGCCTCTGAACATCTGGCTGGGCTTCATTCCTGAGATTGTTTTTATGAGCAGTCTCTTTGGATACCTGGTGATACTCATCTTCTACAAGTGGATTGCCTACAATGCCAAGATTTCAAAAGATGCCCCAAGCCTCCTCATCGCTTTTATCAATATGTTCCTCTTCAACTACAATGACCCTACCAATAAACCACTGTACAGAGGACAGGTTTGTTACATTTTATAGCTACTGTGTCAGGGTTCAAAATACTGTGCTAAAGTCAACTGAGAAAGTAATATGCCGTTTATCTTAATGTTAAGCATTAGTTTGCTCAGAAAAACAATAATATAGTAAAGAGTGTAATACTAATAGTTAGTAGCAATATTTTAATGTTGGTCCATGTTCATTTAAATATTGCCTGACCTGTTTTACATAAGAAGGACCCTCCTTTTGCAGCTTCTGTAAATAGTGTACATGTCTGAAAAACAGTAAGACTGAAGGAGTCATCTACTGTGAATCTAAAACTTGGTTTGAATTTCCATTTCTCTCTTCTTATCCTCTACAGATGGTAATACAGTGTCTGCTGGTGGTCATTGCTCTTGCCTGTGTGCCATGCATGCTCATAGTAAAGACGCTGATTCTGCGTAGAGAGTACCTCTGGAGAAAGCACCTTGTAAGGGGTTAAATCTCTTTAATAAACGCATGCAATTGTCTTTATGCAGTGTTATGTATAAACCGGTCAGCCACAACCTTTTTCTGCACCCATTGTCCACGCATTATTTTATTAGCTCCACTAAGCATACTGTAATACTATAGAGTTCAGCAGAACCACCCCAAGGCAGCAGTGTTTTGGGGGCTGTAGTATTATCAGTACTGCAGTCACAGTAACACGTGGTGATGTCTTAATGTGTGTTGTGCTTGTGCAAGTGGATCACAGCACAACACTGCACTGCTGTTGAAGTTTCTAAACACTGTGTCCACATCATAGTTCACTAGGTTATTTAGTTTAGCTGTTGCTGTACAGACTATTTTAGTCACTCGTATTTCTGTCACAAGTGTGTGTGTTTGTATATGTTTATATTTTGGCAGCTGAGTTAAAAGAAAAAAGAAAAATTAAACAAAAAAATAAAATAAAATAATAAAAACACTGCAAACCCAAAGAGAACCCATTTGGCCTGTGGCCTTCTCTGTCTTCAGGGCACGCAGAACTTTGGAGGGATTCGCGTAGGAAATGGTCCAACAGAGGACGAAGCAGAGATCATTCAGCATGACCAACTTGCACAAAATTCTGAGGATGAGCCAGAGGTGAGACCAAATTACACTCCTCTCAATTGACTAATTTAAAAAGAATAATAATTAAACAGTCTACCCGCTGAACTGTATTTTTACTGGCTTGGGAAACACCTAAGTTATTTTAATAGATGTAAATACATTGGCAGTTAGTGTGTGTTTGGTTATCCAGTGATGCTGTGTTAGCATCATTTTGAAAAGATATGATTTAATTTAATGCATTTTGAAGGAAGCCTATTCTGGCCTTCACCCTTTCAGCTTGGGGTGATTTGGAACCGCCATAAACAAAACGCTGAGAATTACTCACAATTACTCACATCAGAACACATCATCTCATCCTCACATAAATGTATAACACAAAATACATAAAGCAGTCTGTGTATAATGTGTTATAGGTACAGTGGTCACAGTGTATTATGTGAAAGCCCAGTAACAAGTGCATCTCTACAGAGTTTTGGGGGCAGGGGTGGGTAAAGGAATATATGATGACCTTTCATGTTTGGGTGAGTTTTATGAGTATGTGTCATGATAAATACTCAGTGCCAATGCTGAAAAACCTTTATACTTATTTATACAAATGTAATATTATTAAAGCACTCTCTGACCTCTGTCTGTGTTCAAATGCATTAATAAATCAACTGCACTTTAATCTTTCAGTGAATGATTTGTTGTTTTATGTCAATGTCAGTTTTTTATAAAGCATATTTAAAAACATGAACTGTCCAAAAAGCTTTACAAAATAATGATTTATTTAAATTTCCTTGCAATGAGGAGCAAAGCCTGATTCATTTTGTGTATTTCTTTATATTTTTGCTGGATAATGTTGTCATTTTATTTTAGTATTTTTTTTTTTTTTCATATTTTTTATTGCTTATCATCTATATGATAAATAAAAAAAAAACCTGGTTAAGTGATCACTTGATTAAATTATCTCTAGACTAATTTGTGACTAATTTCAGGTCTAGCGTTTGAGGAAGCAATAATTTAAGTGCTGATTTCCAGTAATATTTCTTTCACAACTGTAGTTCAGTGTATTGGGAGATGTCCCTGTAGTCAGCTGTGGGGTAGCTGGTGGTCATTCCTGTCAGTGAGTCACTAAGAGAGTGTCCCGCATACCAGCTATCGCTCTAAAGTTGGTAGGCCCCATTTTAAACACCCACCACTCCAGTATCCCGTAGCAACCAGCTTGATAAACAAACAACAAACAGAACTTGTGTACATGCTTGGGATTTGAATTTGAGAGTTAAAATTACACAGTTGTTGTTCAATTGAAAGCGCAAAAACTTCATGTTAAGATAGTTAGTTAATAATGTTTATAATAATATAATTATTAAGGAGGTTAATAATGTTCTGTAACTAAACAAGAGATTTTAATAGCAATCTATGTGGTTGCTGTCTTTCTAACTACTTTCCTCCTTTTTTCACTTGATCTTTGTTTTTAGTTTAATTTGGGGACCTGAACTTTATTTATTTATTTATTTATTTATTTATTTACCCCCTCAGACTGAAACTAAAATTTTTCTCATCTCTTTGTCCTTGTCACTTTCTGAGCACTGTTACTAACCCACCTTGAATCCTTTGTGTGTATGTTTCTGTGTGTGTGTGTATGTGTATGTCCAATTACTTTTCAAGCAGACAGAAGAGGAAGTGGTAAGAGCTGAAAGTCTTTTCGCTATGAGTGTGACTGAGTTTTGAATTGTGTCTGAGTGCGTGCATCATCTCCTCTGTCTCAAACTCGTCTCTTTTTGTGTTCGGTTATGGACGTGTGTATGTTTTGGTTGGTTGTGTTTCTCTTCTGGTGGCTGTGTTCAGTCTGTGTTGGCTGTTGCTTTTCTAGCAAGATTTTAGGGTTAAAATCACTGCTAAACCTTTTAAGTGGTGCCTCTTTAATTTGGTGTAAAAGAAATCATTACAGAGTCTGGTACCCAATATACTTCATATGATAATGTGCCAAATTGTGTGCCAAATTCTAACAACCACTACTGCTCTGATTTATAGCTGTTTGGCAAACTGACAATGTGATTGTGATTGTAGGCTTCTGATCAGGATATAATTGAGGGAAGCATGTAAGACTTAGATACATAAATATAGGTAGTATACTAATGTGTTTTCTTTCTTTCTTTCCTTTATCTTTCATTCTATCTTTCTTTCTTTCTTTCCTTCTATCTTTCTATCTTTCTTTGTTTCTTTGTTTCTTTCTTTCTTTCTTTCTTTCTTTATTTCCCTATCTATATGCATGCACTAATTCTTAAATTTTCTGTTGCTCTTTCTCTCCACCTGTAGTTTAATTTTGCAGACGTTGCTGTGCATCAGGCCATCCACACAATAGAGTACTGCTTAGGTTGCATCTCAAACACTGCATCTTACCTTCGGCTGTGGGCCTTGAGTCTAGCTCATGCACGTGAGTAACAAGGACACGCACATTTTACTGCAAAAAATAAAAGTGTGCACTTTATATTTTAGCACATTCACCATTGTTTTATTAAAAAAATTTTTTAACATTAGGAGGTTCCTGTGTCCTCTTTTTCACAGAGCTGTCGGAGGTCTTGTGGTCAATGGTCATGAAACTTGGATTCTCCCCTTCAAACATTGGTTTCTCCTTTGTCATATTTATCATTTTTGCCTTTTTTGCCACACTGACAGTGTGTATCCTCCTGATAATGGAGGGCCTGTCAGCCTTTCTTCATGCTCTAAGACTGCATTGGTGAGTCTAGACCTATAAGTGTACCTGTTTTAATCTTTAGCTCACATTATCTTTACCTTTCTGCTTGTGAACGAAATGAAACGAGTGTTTACGTTCTGCTATCTTTGTCTGAATATGTGCTAATACTGTAAACTGTTAAAATGTCAGAATGAATACGTATGTCTCTCTGTCGCCCCATAGGTAAACCCAGACATATGCTTAATATGCCTTAAGTCTCAGACCACCAGGGAAATAAATGTATTAGTTTTAGTTTAGTTATTTGACATCTCTCTCTGTCTCTTTTTCCCTCTAGGGTTGAATTTCAGAATAAGTTCTACACTGGTCAGGGCTTCAAGTTCATGCCTTTTACCTTCAGCAGCATCCTGGAGGGAAAGTTTGAAGACTAGACTGCTGTCAAACAAGGTCAATGGAATGATCCAAATCTGATTCAGTCAGATTGGTAGAACTGTCTGTAAAAGTTTTCAGAGATTGTCTGTCTGTTTTTAGCACCAGCTATGAGAGAGATATATTGCAAGATCCACATTATTTATTCTGTTTTTACGGGTGTGTTTATGAATGCGTCCTGTATTAGGTCCTGCGTGTATGGAGAAGTATATAATTAACTGATTATAGACTTGATGGTTTTGCCTTAAAGCAGGAATGGAACTGTACTGTAATGTTCTGTCTAAAGGCTGTAAATCATTCTGGATCACTTTTACAGTTCTCATGTTTAGAAAATGCATTCTAAATTCAAGAAATTTAAATATGTTCGTAAGAAATGTTATTACACCACGCTACTAAATAAGCTATTTGGCTCATCCACGCAAAGGGGTTTCATTGTATTCCTGGCTTTGGTTTGTTTTTTGTTTTCTTTTTGTCGTCTTTGTTGTGTGTGTGTTTTTCCTTCATGTTTTTTCACTAGAGCTTTGCTTCCTTCAATTTTGTCTTGCCTGTTAAGTCTTTGATGTGTTTTTGTGGATTCTTTCCATCTTTGAGCATTCCTACTCCTACTCTTTGTTGCCCCTTTAATTAAAATCACTCAAAGTTTCTGAAAGGGAAGTGATTAAAAATTCCTGTTTTTATTGAATGCAGTTTCCACATACGCTTTCACAAAAATTGTCACTATGTAATAAACACTCATTATTATTATTATTATTATTATTATTATACATGATGCTCTGCTTCATATCTAAGCCTAGTAATATATCACAAAGCAGTATCTGTGTGCTGCGATTGGTTTAGATAATTGGTTGAACATGATGTGGTTTCAAAGTAATCTCACTGCAGGTTAATATTAACTGTCCAACCCATGCATTCATAATTGCACTGTCACTGATGCTTATTAGACATGTTTGTTTTGGTTATTCCTTGTAGTGTTGTGTTTTGGAGTCCAATTTGGAGTCCAATAAGAAGCACTGAAAAATCACCTTTGATCATATGTCAGGCTACAAATCTACACTCGAAAGATAGCATTAATTTCTGGTTGTTGTTGTTGTTGTTGTTGTTGTTCATATTTGATGTGTGTTTTTCTTTGACTTACCTGATGTATTGCCAGTTGGAGACAGAATTAAAGAGTGGTGAGGACTTAGGTTTACACATAATATGCAGTAAGTAAAGGGATTATAACTGGATGTCGTGTATGTGTTTATCAATAAAGTGCTAGGATGGGAATTAAGCCTTTAGTTTTTCCTTCATTTTTTGTGTGCATGTTTCCTGAGACTATAGTCAATCAGTCATACAGTGATCAAAGTTAAAAACACCTGCAGGTGCACATACAAATAAATAGCAGAGATGCATTGAAGACATATGTGTAAGATGTTATAGTTTTAGATATAGCATTTGTTCCATCCATTCAACCACCCACATTGGTGGTTTCATTTTGTAAAAACAAATATAGAATTTAATGATCTGATACAATCCAATAAATGCAAGGCAAAATAAAAGTGAAAAATGTATAGAATTTTCAAGATACATTTGAATCTTAAAATATTCCACAATAAGCAGGTGAACTGTAGGGAAACACTGTCGACGTGCCCTCAGACAGAATGGCTGGTGAAACTGTCTTGCTGACTGTAGTGAATTCAACCAAAAGGGCTTGGGAGCACTTTAGAAAAACTCTTGTCACATAACACTGCAGTCCACTGCTACATCAAGAAATGCAACCTACAAAGTACAAAGCCACACATTTATTGTAGAAAACCTAATGGGCCCAGCTCATCTTAGATTCATCCAAAACACAGCCATATATATATATATATATATATATATATATATATATATATATATATATATATATATATATATATATGTGTGTGTGTAAATAAATCTTATGTTTTCAGTGCTAATGGCACAAGGGGCCATACAGAGTGTTACCAGCAATAGATGCAAATACCAACATCTCTCATGGTATGGGAATTAATTGAATTCTCCATTGATGTAGACAGGAACATTGGGTTTTTAGAGTCTCATATACTCTTAACCTGGGAAGTCTATGGTTATTTCAGAAAGAAAAGGAATGGCCTCATTCTGTACCTGCTACAACTTTTTGTACAACGGTTTGTTAGTCACAGATTGCGTGTGCTTGACTGACCACCTTTTAGTCCAGATCTGTGTCCCTCAGTGTATCACGAAGAGACGAATGAGGCAACAACAACAATGAACTGCTGAGCAGACGTCTTGTATGCGTTTAACCGAAGAAAACAATGAAACCTAACTAAACAAAACGGGGGGAAAAAAGGACGTGAATTGAATTTTCTCAATTACTATCTTTAGTAGATCACTGGTTTCATGATCACTTTTATCAGAAATTAAACCTGTTTTAAACTTGATCTTTGATCCAGTACGTTTGGAATTGTCATGTCCAGCCAAAAATACTTAAGGATGAATAACAGAGCTGAAGTTTGTTAAGACTCAGAGCTGATGAGTTAAGTGTGTCTGATTTTGTTAATGTGTTTGTCTTTGCCAGGCTGCTGTTGGGAGGAGTCTAGCTTGCAATGGTCAATGTGGGCGTGGCTATTACAGTAAATGAGGGTTTTAGGAGGAGGGCTATGGGAGGGCAGGAGAACATTTGACAGGAGGGTTTCACACTGGCACTGGCATTCGCGTGCACGCATACACACACGCCTTGGGGCTGAGAGGACCTAGCCAGAGTCCTGGGAAAGATTTGCTTGGACAGGGAGTCTAGGGGCTTAGATAAATAGAGTGAGAAGAGGTGGGAAGAGATTGTTGTATCTTGATGTACAGAACAGATTAAACCAGGAGAAATCTCAGAGTGAAATTTCAAGTAGGATTCACTCTGCTCTTTGCTCTTTGGTGTCTGCTGTCATTCAGGTCTTTTTTTAGTGCTTTATTTTTACCCTGGAACTGCCTTCCCACACACCGACCCGTGTGTGAGTCTGTGTATGTGTGTGTTCTTTAGACCTCTATCTGCAAGCCCACTGGAGAGAGTGTGTGTGTGTGCGTAAGCTTGTCTGCGTGGACACCTTACACTTGAACCCCGGCCATGGCTGACACGAACCTGAAGTTGGATCGCATAGCCCTCGCCGAAATCTCCGACGATGACGAAGAGGTGGCCTTAGTGACGGCTGCTGCCAAAACGTCAATGACCACCCCAGTCTCCAACCGCAAGAACACTACCGCTGACGATGACCAAGACCACGATGACCCTTCTAAAGGAGCCGGCCTGGTGCTGGGGCCCGGGCTGGACGGTGGCGGAAGTGGTGAGGCACAGACGTCCGAGGCCCAGGCCACGGGCTTGATGGTGCTGGCCCTTCTGGACAAAATCATCGGTGTGGTGGACCAGATCCAGCACACCCAGAACAACCTGGAGAGCCGACAGGAGAACATGGAGAAGAGTGTGACAGTCATCCAGAGCGAGCTGACCAAGCTGACCAAGAGCCAGGTGGGCACGGCCGGAACGGTCACCAAGCTGCTGGACAAGGTGCGCAAGGTGAACATCAATGTGAAAAGCGTGCGCACAGACCTGGAGAAGCAGGCTGGTCAGATCAAGAAACTGGAGAACAACGAGCATGAGCTCCTCAAGAGGAAGAACTTTAAGGTTCTCATTTTCCAGGTAAGCAGAGATTCATTGTCGTCGTCATCATCATAATCACATTTTTTAAGCTTGGGTATTCACTGTAGGGAATCCCTATCTTCTGTGTAGCAAATACACAGAAGATAGGTAAGTATACACAGGTACACAGGTAAGTAAATACACCTAATTTATGAAATTTATTTCAATTAAAGCCCATTAAGAATGACATCTAAAGTGCCTGGGCTGGGCTTCCCCAGCATGTTTTAGCCTAGTCTTGGACTAAATGGTGGATCACCTTTGGAAATGTGATCTCTCTGCACCGTATGTGATATTGATTAGAAAAAGAGTGACCAGTGTATACCTTACCCAGGCATACATGTTAAAAATGAGCCACTATTACTTGATTTGTTGGTTATATTTGTTTATTTATTTATGTTATATATTTGTATATTTGTCTGGGCAGCATGGTGGTGCAACAGGTAGTGTCACAGTCACATAGGAACGTGGAGGTTGTGGGTTCGATTTCCGCTCCGGGTGACTGTCTGTGAGGAGTTGGTGTGTTCTCCCTGTGTCTGTGTGGGTTTCCTCCCACAGTCCAAAAACACACGTTGGTAGGTGGATTGGCGACTCAAAAGTGTCTGTAGGCGTGAGTTAATGTGTGTGTTTTGCCCTGTGAAGAACTGGCGCCCCCTCCAGGGTGTATTCCTGCCTTGTGCCCAATGATTCCAGGTAGACTCTAGACCCACCGTGACCCTGAACTGGATAAGCGGTTACAGATAATGAATGAATTAATTAATTATGTTTTATTCCATATTCTACGTTCCTGTGAAGAGTAGGCTATAGACTGTATATTGTCGCTGTTCAAAGAACAACATGTATCTCCAAAATAGTCATTTTACAGAAGGACAAATAACCTTCTTAACGTTCAATGGAAGTCAATGTAAAACGATTTTATTTTATTTTATTTATGTTGGTCCATTCGTCATGAAATGTTTCACAGAATGTGTAGGACAGCGTTTGTGTTCAAATGATACCATAAATATAAAATCAACCAAAATGGAGACACATGTTTTTCTTTGGATAGCAATGGTATGTAAGCGATCCAGGTGTTAATGTATTCACACTTGACTGATATGCTATGGGTCCTATAAGTGTCCGACCACATCCCACATATCATCTTATAGAGAGGACTGTATGGAAAATCCTTTGGTTCGTTCCAAATACTAGCGTCAACTCTGAGATGATTTATGTGCATGACGTTGTGTGTGATATTTCCTCTTGCCTTTTAAAGCACACAGGGATTCCTTTGAGGGGCTCGGGCTTGCATTCCACATTCAGCATCAGAAAGTCTCAGTACTCTGTCAAATGAGACATTCAAAGGCTCGTGTTGGTCCTCTCTGCAACCTTTGGAGAGCACTGGCTTGGGGTTCCCCCAGTATGTTCCAAACAGAGCCTCTATTGTGCACATACAATGCGGGCAATGTGTTTAGGATCCTATATTAGGCTGCAGAAGTGTGCAGATCTACATGAAGGCGGTAATGACAAACATTTTTCCAAGCCATTACTAAATGAATTTTTCCCAGAATTCTGGAGGTTTTGTTTGGTCAGGTGTGCAAGAACCCTTCTCAGTGGTTCTAAAGGGTTCATGAAGACCAACAAATCAACAATATTATAAAACTAATAATGACTTGAATGATAGTTACATTTATACACCTTACACAGGGACATTAGGGAGTTGCTTCAACCATCAACACTGTGCAGCTGGAGAATGTAACAGCCACCGATCCACACCAGTATACTGTACTCACCACACAGTATTAGCTCTTTGGGAGTGAGGAGATCAGTTTATCTGAAGATGAGGGTGGTCAGGACTCCAGAGTGTCCACGATGGTAGATTTAGCAGAACACCACAACTCTTCTCAAGGAAATGTTCAAGAATATTTTATGACCTCAGTGAATCAGGGCCGAAGGACAACGGCATTTTTTTTGTACAGTGTCCCTGTCATTGGGCATTGGGATCTACAAAGACCACAAATACAGTGCCCCCTTATGGGCCCCAAAACACTACTGCCAGCAGCCCCACAAGCTTTATTGGAAATCTCTCTTATACAAGTACTAGCCAGTCCTAGTGCGTTTCTTCCAGGTGCTCAAGTTTCCTTCCACAATCTTTAAACAGATGAGTGTGTCCACAGGTGTGAGTGTGTGAGTGACTGGGTTAGTGTGTGATGCCCTGTGATGAACTGAAAAGCTAATTTTTAAGATTAACCACTGTCCCAGTGGCGCAGCAGGTAGTGTCGCAGTCACACAGCTCCAGGGACCTGGAGGTTGTGGGTTCAAGTCCCGCTCCCAGTGACTTGAGGAGTCTGTGAGGAGTTTGGTGTGTTCTCCCTGTGTCCGCGTGTGTTTCCTCCGGGTGCTCCGGTTTCCTCCCACAGTCGGTAGGTGGTAGGCCACTCCGAAAGTGTCTGTGAGTGTGTGTCGCCCTGTGCAGGTGTGGCGCCCTCTCCAGGGTGTGTTTCCACCTTGCACCCAGTGATTCCGGGTAGGTTTCCGGATCCACCGTGACCCTGAAGTGCATAAGCGGTTACAATGAATGAATGAATGAATGAAAAGTAAATGCTTAATCGCACTGTGCAGAGTTTGGCAAATTGCCATCTGTTTTGACTGAAAATATCTGTGACAGAACACACAAGGTAAAGAATTGCAACATGATCTCTATTTCCCTCCCAGTCTCTCTCTCTCTCTCTCTCTCTCTCTCTCTCTCTCTCTCTCATATACACACACACCCCAGTGTACCCCCTTGTGCTAAAGCTGGAGTGTGCGTGCCTCCTCTGGCAGATAGTTGGCTCATGTGTGATGGTGTAGGATGAAGACATTTCTGTTTTATATCCTCTCCAGTGTATTATATCTGCCTCATATCTGTTTGGAATGTCGTAATCCTGTGGCTGTATGAATTTAGATTTGCTGAATATAGCATGTTAGTCTCATCATAAACACAGCCCCCATACACATGCAGGTGTGTTAATTTAGATGCTTAACTTTAAGATGCTTGACAACTCATGAACTAATGTGGTAGCCTTACTTGAAAGGACCTTCTTCTAAAGTCGAGTAAATCAGCACTGGCCCTGCTCTGCATTAGTATAAAGTGTGTTGAGAGCATGTGAGACAGCTGTTGTCCAGAGCTAAGTGTTTTGATGCATGATGGAGTGCAATAGAGGAATATAAATTGGTCTGGGGTGGTGTAGGATGGCGTACAAAGTGACAGAGAGTCACCCAGAGACGTTGCCCTCCCGTTTCTCTACTCCTGGACGGACTAATAATAGTTCAGAATGTGGTAATGTCTGCAATGTAGTTTACTGATTCTATGGAGAGCGGGGGAGAGAGTGGGAGAGAGAGAGAGTATTCCTGCAAGGGGAAAGAACCTTTCACTGTTCTCCAGAGAATGTCATTCTGTCTCTTTAAAGGGACCATGATCTACATTTTTACTGTTGTAAATTATGACTACAATCTGATTGAATGCTATGTATAGTGCTTTATTCAAACATCAAGCCCCTTGCTAATGTCACTGGCACCTGTGACTGGGGGTCCTAGAGCCTTTCTGGACCCAAAATTGCTTTAATGTTCCACCATGTTCTGTACTGCTCTCAGGTCAGTGTCCTGTACTCTCCTCAGGTCAGTGTTCTGTACTGCTCTCAGGTCAGTGTCCTGTACTCTCCTCAGGTCAGTGTTATGTACCCCTCTCAGGTCAGTGTTTTCAGGTCAGTGTCCCATAATTCTCTCAGGTCAATGTTTTCAGGTCAGTGTTCTGTAATGCTCTCAGGTCAGTGTTCTGTAATGCTCTCAGGTCAGTGTTCTGTACTGCTCTCAGGTCAGTGTCCCATACTGCTCTCAGGTCAGTGTTCTGTACTGCTCTCAGGTCAGTGTCCCATACTGCTCTCAGGTCAGTGTTCTGTACTGCTCTCAGGTCAGTGTCCCATACTGCTTTCAGGTCAGTGTTCTGTACTGCTCTCAGGTCAGTGTTCTGTACTGCTCTCAGATCAGTGTTCTGTACTGCTCTCTGGTCAGTGTTCTCTACCTCTCTCAGGTCAGGGTCCTCTACCTCTCTCAGGTCAGTGTTCTGTACTGCTCTCAGGTCAGTGTTCCGTACTGCTCTCAGGTCAGTGTTCCGTACTGCTCTCAGGTCAGTGTTCTGTACTGCTCTCAGGTTGGTGTCCTGTACTCTCCTCAGGTCAGTTTTCTGTACTTCTCTCAGGTCAGGGTCCTCTACCTCTCTCAGGTCAGTGTTCTGTACTGCTCTCAAGGTCAGTGTCCTGTACTCTCCTCAGGTCAGTGTTGTCAGGTGAGTGTCCCATACTTCTCTCAGGTCAGTGTTCTGTACTGCTCTAAAGTCAGCGTTCCGTACTGCTCTCAGGTTAGTGTCCCGTACTGCTCTCAGGTCAGTGTCCCGTACTACTCTCAGGTCAGTGTCCCGTACTGCTCTCAGGTCAGTGTTCTGTACTGCTCTCAGGTCAGTGTTCTGTACTGCTCTCAGGTCAGTGTCCCGTACTGCTCTCAAGTCAGTATCCCGTACTGCTCTCAGGTCAGTGTTCTGTACTGCTCTCAGGTCAGTGTTCTGTACTGCTCTCAGCTCAGTGTCCCATACTGCTCTCAGGTCAATGTCCCATACTGCTTTCAAGTCAGTGTCCCATACTGCTCTCAGGTCAGTGTTCTGTACTGCTCTCAAGTCAGTGTCCCATACTGCTCTCAGGTCAGTGTTCTGTACTATCATCCGGTCAGTGTTGTCAGGTCAGTGTCCCATACTTCTCTCAGGTCAGTGTTCTGTACTGCTCTCAGGTCAGTGTTCTGTACTTCTCTCAGATCAGTGTTCTGTACTGCTCTCAGCTCAGTGTCCCGTACTGCTCTCAGGTCAGTGTTCTGTACTATCATCCAGTCAGTGTTGTCAGGTCAGTGTCCCATACTTCTCTCAGGTCAGTGTTCTGTACTGCTCTCAGTTCAGTGTTCTGTACTATCATCAGGTCAGTGTTGTCAGGTCAGTGTCCCATACTTCTCTCAGGTCAGTGTCCTATACTTCTCTCAGGTCAGTGTTCTGTACTATCATCAAGTCAGTGTTCTCAGGTCAGTGTCCCATACTTCTCTCAGGTCAGTGTTCTGTACTTCTCTCAGGTCAGTGTTCTGTACTATCATCAGGTCAGTGTTGTCAGGTCAGTGTCCTATACTTCTCTCAGGTCAGTGTTCTGTACTATCATCAGGTCAGTGTTGTCAGGTCAGTGTCCTATACTTCTCTCAGGTCAGTGTTCTGTACTTCTCTCAGGTCAGTGTTCTGTACTGCTTTCAGGTCAGTGTCCTATACTTCTCTCAAGTCAGTGTTCTGTACTTCTCTCAGGTCAGTGTTCTGTACTGCTCTCAGGTCAGTGTTCTGTACTTCTCTCAGGTCACTGTTCTGTACTTCTCTCAGGTCACTGTTCTGTACTGCTCTCAGGTCAGTGTCCTATACTTCTCTCTGATCAGTGTTCTGTACTGCTCTCAGGTCAGTGTTCTGTACTATCATCAGGTCAGTGTTGTCAGGTCAGTGTCCCATACTTCTCTCAGGTCAGTGTTCTGTACTTCTCTCAGGTCAGTGTTCTGTACCGCTCTCAAGTCAGTGTTCTGTACTGCTCTCAGGTCAGTGTTCTGTACTTCTCTCAGGTCAGTGTTCTGTACTGTTGTCAGGACAGTGTTCTGTAGTTCTCTAATGTCAGTATTCTGTAATGTTCTCAGGGCAGTTTTCAAGCTGTTGTTTACTCAGGAACTGCATGGCTGTATTTAGCTTCATAACAAGCCACTTCCTCAGAACAACCCTCTGTGGCAGCCTGGGGAAGAATGATGTTACTGTGCGCTAATCACACACTGCTGAATGATGGAAGAAGAGTGTGGAGTGTGTGTTTGAGTGTGTGGCCATGAATTTACATATGTATTTGGACTAAATGTCCCCAGCAAAATGGAAAATATGATCTTTTTTGGGATGATGACATTTAATAAGACTCTTAAAGAATTTTCTGTTTAAAATATTGAAAGACTGCTTGTCTTCATTGATAGAGTTATAGCTGGGTTTATGTTTTTGGAGCATTGCTGCTCAGAAAGGCAGAAATTCACATACTTATTTTCATGCAGTTGGCTGATTATTTGTATATAAACTGGAAAATTAGTCCTTTATGCCCTTTATAATCCTGCTTCTGAAGGGGTAGTCTGTTCATTTGATTAATTTAGAAACACACGTTACTGATCTTCCTCTCATTATGGAGTTGTACACACAAACAGTGCTCTAATGCAGTGTGTAAACACTGTGTACAGCTTTACTCTGCTGTAAATAAGGCACATTGAAGTTTATTTGTGCATTATTTTATAAGTGTTTTTTCAGAGGATTAAAAAGACAGCTTTATTCAAATACTCATTACTAAATATAGAAATTTGAATCTCCATGATGGTATTGGGGTGCATTAGTGCACATGGCCTGGGTGGTTGGCACATCTTTGAAGGCACTGCTAATGCAGAATGATATATGCAGGTTCTGGACCAACAAAATGTCTTTCTTTGGGAAGTCTTTTATACTGTATACATTTACTCTTACATCTGGTGAATGTGAAATCACCTGGAAAACAAGGTGCTGTACAAACGTGTTGCAGTGGACTCCAAAGAAGGAAGGACACAATTTAATGCAGTAGAGTACAGACACAGGGAGTCTCTGTGCAGTTGTGTGCAGTGTGTGTGCGTTTGTGTGGTCTTACTTTCAGAGCTCTCTACAGGAATGTCCACTGAGGCTACAGATTACACTAATGGCATTTAACAGATATCCAGTTGCAGACCTGAGAGGCTCACATAAATTACCTTTGTAAAATTGGTCCCCTGCTGGGTGACAGGCGTCGGTGTGTGTGTGGGTGTGTGCGTGTGTGTGTGTGTGTGGGTGTGTGTGTGTGTGTGTGTGTGTGTCTTAGTGTGTTTCTGTAGAGAGAGAGAGTGAGAGAGAGAGAGGACAGAACATAAATGTATATTTGTGGACACATCTTGGCGGGAACATCCAATGTTTCAGTGTCTGTTTATACTTATCAGTAGATCAGTAAGCTTGTTTTTCAGGGATGTAATGATATGACCTTTTCCTTTCTGATACTAATACCGATATCTAATCCTCAGGTATCTGCTGATACCGAGTATAAATATCAGTCCTCTGTGCCATATGTCTGTATAAGCCCTGATATATATGGAATTCCATTATATATATATTTTTACTTAAAGAAAATATAAATCATTCATTATGAGGTGTTTTTAACATGCATTAAATGGAAGATTATGTTGTTTTTTCTTTTCATGGGAATCACTTATATTTTCAGCCAGGCCTGTGGTGAGTTAGTGTGGAATAACTCATTAATAGTTCCTGTCAGAGCAGTGTGAACTCTTTTCATGCATTTGATATCTCTCTCTCTCTCTCTCTCTCTCTCTCTCTCTCTCTCTCTCTCTGCATGTGAACAGTAGTCTGAGGTTGTTTTGGGTCAGCTGCAGCCTCTGTGTTGTAATATTGGACTGTGCTCTATTTTCCTTTCATTTGCAACGTATCACATTTACACAGGCTGCAAGTATGTGTGTGTGTGTGTGTGTGTGTCTACAGACCACCTTGTTTCTGAACAGAATGAATTGGTTACAGAAAATGAATTTGATCAGCTATAGAACACAATTAGCATTTTCTGCTGATCCCAGATGTGAGTGATCAGTTACAGCATATTTAATGATGTTTAATGGGCAAGTATTTATAGGGAGTTTTGCCCAGACACAGCTTCTTTCTTCTAAGTCTGTAAAAGAACAGTTCTATTAGGATTTGATTGCTTTCAGTTGCGAGAACATTGTTGAGTGTTTAGCTCTGGATCACAAATACCACTCCCAATAATCTTAAAAGTATTGGATGTAGAATGTAGTTCCACTGCTTCAGAGCCAGATGCTGCTGGAGTTTACATCCCTCTTGTCAACACTTGGCATTGGGCATGGTGATTTTCAGCTTGAGTACAGTTACTCCAGAGCGCATTCTATCACATCCCATGCTTCATGCTCCGGTAACGTTCATGTAGTTTATATCATCCAGTCACTTTGAGATAAAAGAAGTGACAGTGTTTTGTGTGTGCATCTGAATGACAGTGGGAAATATGTGAGTGTGTAGAATTGATAATGTGTCGCAGGTGCTCTGCTGTTCTCTTTCAGGTCCTGGAATAGCTACATTCTTTCAGATCACTTGCAGGAGGGCAGGGTCTGACACGGATGCTTTATAATTAAACCTGGATCATCAGGGGTCAACACTTGATCCTGTAGCAACAGAGCCAGACGTTTAAGTGAGCTAATCTCGCTAAATAGAAGGGTTAAAGGAATACTGCAATCTTTTATTACCTCATCTCCACCTGCCACATATGTATTTTACAGGCAGCTACCAGAGGCATTAGTTTCTCCTGTACAGATGTGGCAGGGTGAGATTAAGTTGAAAAACCTTGGCTTGGATTTTAGCTTTGCTAGGCATGATTAAAGGCTAAGCACCAGCTATATGAAAGTGTCAAACAAATAAATACAGTGGAATTTGAGTTCCTAACTTGTGTTTATTGATAGTCAGAAAACATGTTATTTCTTGCTAATTCAAGGAATAAACTTTAAAAGACCGTCGGTGTTCGGAAACTCTAATAGGCGTCTTGCCTGTGACGTAGATGGTGGACAACTCGAAGTTGCACTTAATTTAATGCAAAATGACGAAAAGGTGTGTTGTTTTTGGCTGCAATAATTCAATGTACAGTGGGACATCGGTGCACAAATGGCCCAAAGATCCCAAAATATCCAGAAAATGGACTAAATTTGTCAACTTTAAACTGGCACTTTGGAAAGGACCGTCCGCTCACTCCGTTATCTGTAACTCATTTCACTGGCGCTTTTCCAACAATATGGGCATGTAAGGACACCAACGAAAGGTGATCAAGAGCCTCTGTAACATGGAGGTAAACAGGGTAAAGACACTTACTTCGCCTGTTTTAGTTGGTGTTAGTTAACGTTAGCTTGACTTGCTAAACTCGGTGGCTCAGATTATACTCGGCTACGTAGCTGCATTACGGAGGTTTATAGTGTCGGATGAATTCGAGTTCGACTTCGATCACATTTACAAGAATAACGGTACCTCTAAATTTGACTTTAGCTTATTGCTAGGCTATTGTCATGAATAATGTTGGTTATTTAGCTAGATACTGTCATAACAGTCAGTCATAATGGTGTTTTACCACGGCGTTGTTCAGCTGTTGTCCACCAGTGACGTCACGGTTGCGTTCAAGTATTTCCGTAACGAGCTCGGGTTTTTCCGTCAATTTAATAAAATTGTCAGTTTTAAAGCAAATTAAGCTGCTATTTTCATTTTAATTCATACTTATATATGTCAGTAACTAAAATAATCTGAAATATTCATGGAGGTTCATTAAGTGGTGCTAAGCTTTTAAGCCTAATTCTGGACTAAATCTGGGTCTTAAAAATATTGGCCCAAAATATGACAAAAAAATTAATCAGAAAACAAAAATTAAAAGTAACAATAAATTAGTAGGTTAAAATAAAAATAAAATCAAATACTACTATAAGTTCTTCAGCTCTTCTGTTCAACATTGGTGTCCAGTCCAGTTTAAACAGAAATATTGAAGTGGGCAGTTTCAGATGATTAGAAAAGAATCAGACATGATTTGGCTGCAGGCAACAGGCAGTAATCATCAGCAGAACACGTTTTTATAGAAAAAGTCGAAAATGTTTTGCAGCGCCTCTTTTAAGGAGGCTTTATAGTTACAAATCAACAGGACATCAGACTCTGGGCGGGGCTTGAGAGTCCTGGGGGAGCTTCCAGCAGGCACTGTGGCTTCCACATATTTGGTCAAGGGGTTCTTGTTGGGAAAGTTTCTGTTATTTGTGTTGTTTTGTTTATGTGTGTGCCTGTGTGCTTGGACTCAGTGGGCAGTGAGATATGTGATTGTCAGGAGCTCACCGTCAACCAGAGAGGTGTCTGCTAGCATTTGGTGCCGCTGAATCTCACTACACACCATGTCCAAATACTTTGTTTACTTGTCCTTGTTAGGGCATGGAAAGTAAATAGCATAAAAAGGCAGCATGGCTGTGCCTCAATACCCGTTTCCAGTAACCACACAATAAACACACGCACACACATTTGTTTTCATTCATTATATTACACATTCCTGTTAATCTCTCATGGAGCCATCTGTATGTGCCAGTGTCTCACCTTCATGCACACTGAATGACTGATGAGACAGGGACTTACGTTAACTAGAACTGCTATTAGTTCACCTGCCTCTCACTGTACTTCATTAACACAGCTCTGAACACACTCAGAACATGCCGTAATAGACTAATATTTAATACAATTCTTCATTGTATCTAATCTTCTCCTGGTTTCTTCCTCATGCTCTGAGAGAGGTTGTCCTGCCACTGTCACATCAGCGACACTCACTTGGGGCTTGGGCCCAGAATTCTGGGTTGAAAAATTCTCATAAATAAAACTGGATTGAAATGTGATGGCTTTCATTTTGTGGGGACTTACTCCAAAGGATTGTTCTGTAGTCTCCACAAAAATTAAAGTTTCCTTATTGTGAGTGTGGAAACAGACTGTATACATTGTATATTCCTGGCACACCCACAAAAAAAAAAAAATCACTGTTATGAAAAGGTCCTCCTCACCATGTGACTAATCAACTGTGTTACTGTGGTGAGAAAATCCCAGGCTCAAAGCTAGTCGTCTTTGTTACCACAGTGAGAATGTCATCATACTGTGGCTGGCTAACTCTGCTACCGTGACTAGAAATTCCCCAGCTTGAAGCAAGTTAACTCTGATGCAACTCATCTTTTATGATTGTTTGTTTGTTTGTTTTTTTTATCATCCTCCATTTTTAGCTCTTCTCCCCTATTTCTATTATACCCAATTGACCTTTTACTGCAAGATGGAGCTGGTTAGGGTCACGTTCTCAAACCTAATTTGAAACCGTTGGCTCGTTTTCCACAACATTAATTAGTTGCCAAACCAGAAAATTCCATTTCCAACTGGAAGCAAAGAATTGTAACTTTATAGTGTAAACTATGATGGTGGCCATTGGTGTATTGAGCTAAGGAAGCTCCAGAAAGAGAACAGAGCCTCAAATAAAGCATTATTGCTCAGTGGAGCTAGGTGGGGTCATTTGTGTTATATTTCTTTTGATGGTGTGCTGGGTAAAAAAACAGAGAACCGGGCCTATGTGTCCTGATATGACAAAATGGAAAACTGGAAACTGGAGATAGCACCAAGGTTCCATGAATCCTGAAGAGAACCAGGGAGCTTTTAGTGGAAAAGGGCTACCAAAGAGCAATGCCAATCTCAAGTGTTCCCAGCCTCAGCTGGCTGAGGCATCACCTGGCTTCGAACCTGCGATCTATGGAAGTTAAGGTTTGAAGCTAGTGCTCCATCTCTCGTGGATGCCTCCATTTCCTTAACCCAGTCTCTGTGTCCATCGTAGTATTGGCACCTGCTTGTAATTACTTTATTAGTGCTAGCCGCTGTGTTGCTAATGTCATATTGTCAGGTCCTGTAACATGGCATGTTAGATGTGAGGTTAAGGTGATACTGTCTCATTGCTAGAGCAGACACTGCAGGCTGGGCTCAGCTTGAATCATGTCCAGTTTCTGGCCTCTGGGACATTCACATAGGCAGGGCTGGCTCAGGATATTGTGGGCCCCAGTATAAATTACTTTTATATCACTTAAAATAGTGATTCAAACATTCTTTACGGGTGCATATTTGTGTGTGTGTGTGTGTGTGTGTGTGTGTGTGGGAGGGTGAGAGTGTATTAATATTTGGAGCAATTGTGTAAGTCCACAGGAAGTTGCCACCTTCTTTATAATGCTCTGAAGGACACGATTGTCCCAACAATAGATAGCTGTCCTCATTCCACCGCTCGGCCTTCTGGGAGCCAAAAGTATAAGTATAAAGACTAGCATTATGACACACTTCGCGTCTATACGTCATCTCATCTATAGTACATCATCCTGCTTAGTGCTCTTTAACCTGTAACCCTTATTCTCCCAGTCCACTACAATACAGGGCCATGTCAGTGAGCCTCCTTTAATGAGGGTAAATGGGTGAAAAGCTTCTATCGGTTTGACATTATGAAACTGTCTGGTGTGATAGCGTTAAAATGGAAGTCAGCTCCAATTTCAGTGCCAAGAGCTTAATATAGCCCCCAGCGGCCACCACATCTAATGCCTGACTGGACACTGGATAGTGTGTGGGTGCCTGTACCTAGCCACTAGAAATTGTGCAAAATGCCTTAAAATAAAAATGTCCAGAATCAAACATCAAGCTTCAGAGCCATTTCTATTTGAAGATCAAATCAGGGGACTCTTTTCTGCAGCATGTGGCTTCCTCTTAGACATTAATATTATTGGTGTTAAAAAATTGTTTGCCAATTTCACAGCAATTCCTGCTCTCAATGCACTGTTCATATAGACAGTCAAATCTTAGCAAGTCAGCTTTTGCAGATAGTGCATGTGTCCAAATTACACACAAGGAACTGATAATCTTACTATATTTCATAATATCGTAATTGGTCTGAGATTTATGGTGTTAGCACACGCCGCGTCCTTGCGCAGCTAGCCACTACACCTTTTCGTGACTGAGGTAGCCTCTTCTAGAAAAATTTGCTGCTGTGCAGCAGTTCAGGAGCAGCTGCGCCAGACCCCGCAGAGCAGCTGCTCTCTCACTCATCCTCAGTATGCCTTTCATCCCTCTCTCCAGAGATGCCCTCACATACTCACTCTCTCCCACGCACTGCTTTCCACAAGCTATTGGGTTTCTACAGTGTGCACAACTAGCTCGATTTGCTTCTTGCCATACAGAACAGGGGTAGCGGAATCAGCAATTTAAAAAAGTCAATATTTTAAAGATTGAGTGCAGCACAGAGGCAAAACAGGTTGTGTTGAGGTTGTGTCGCTGCCACACAGCTCCTCTCTAAAGGTTTAAAACCAGTGGTGTTTTACAGTTCAGTGTTCAACAGAGCTACAAAGAGTTTTCACACTAGAAAATGCAAATCAAAACTTTAATCAAGCATGCATCAGTTTTACCTGTTTCTAAATGTCATACCCATTATCAGTAAGCACTGATAGATCGATATGTTCCCTGTGAACTGTGATGTGATTCTTGGAACTATTGTTTAGACAAGTGCTGTCACTCAGTCTCATAAGCAGCTGCTGATGTGTGTAAATGTAGTTTACGTTAAGGGCCTGTATGTCTTTCTAAAGCAAAATGTTCAGTGAAGTCAATGGTCTGAAATAGCCACATGAGCATTTGTTGATTTAATATGTCATCAGATAAACTGGCAGCACAGTGATTGGTTGTATTAAGTAGTGTCTGATTACTACCATTGCAGTGTTGAATGAATGGCAGCATGTGCAGTGCAGCAACTGGACACAGACAACTTTTTGGAGTTTTGGCACTGTACGTCCACACATCCCTCTACATCAAATGACCATAGATAATAAATGAATGAGCGCACTTAAATATCAAAATAGATCATTATTAAATGAAATGTCATGTTTAGTATTGGCTTGTTCGTTTTTCTACCAGTTGGCTCTGTTCATACATTGTCTTCATCCTAACTTTGCATTCATTTTTTGGGCTAGGACCCAGAGATCTGTAATGCTGCTTTTAAATGTGCGATTATTTCTCTATATACAACACACTACGAAATATGTCTTCTGCATTTAACCCATCCATAAGAGTGAACACACACACACTACTGCAACAGAGGCAGTGAACACACACCTGGAGCAGTGGGCAGGCATCCCCAGCACCCAGGGGGCAGTTAGGGGTTAGGTGACTTGCTCAAGGACACCTTAGCCACAGGACACCAGTGCTGTTCCAACCTGCAACCTTACTGTCCCCCTTCTCTATCCACTAGGCCACGGCTGCCGAATGTCAACTGTTTACCGCACTCTATAAATAAATGTGAATTGAATTGAATAACTGTTGAGTTCGGAGAGCACATGCACAGGACACACATGCTTCCTGTGAGACACATGAATACAGTCACATATATACCTTTAAGGTATTGTATCTCTAGTATCTAGAGTTTATACTAAAGTATTGTGCACTTAGAAGTAGTTGCGCTGTGTTTGTAAGACTGGGATTTCTTTAGCAGTTGTTTGACTTACGTGTTGAACACTTAAACCACGCTAAATGTACTTACTACCTTCTACCTGCTTTTAATGTTTACTGCTACTTGCAACCATCTGCTAGTAGCATTAATGCTTACTGCTAGCTGCAAATATCACACACCAACCATGGCAGGGTGACTACACTGACTGTAAATGAAAAATTGTTTAAAAAACAGACTTATTGACTTATTATTAAAAGGCCCTTGTAAGCTTCAGTGCTACAACAAATTAAATCCATACTGATATCCACAATATGCGGGGGGACAACTACTGACCAATTAAATGTTTACAGAGAAGGTTATCGACCAATAATGATAGCTCTACAGTCAGACCGTCCAATCAGAAGATTCTAGGCTACTTCACCACGCCCCTTTCTCACTCAAGCGAACCAAACGGAGTAGGGGAGGGCGGGACTAGTTTGTGAAGGAAACGCTTCTCGAGGTTCTATGTAAACTCTAGAAAAACAACATCCCGGACGTTTGTAAAATTCCGCCCGGACATTTTTTTAAGTCTAAAAAAGAGGACATGTCCGGGTAAAACAGGACGTCTGGTCACCCTATATTAACACTGTTATTTGATTAAACATTTTAAGTTGATCTGGATAAGATGCTGTAAAGTTTATGCATCGTGTCGAAAATGTCTTATTTCTCACTTCAAAACAGATGTGCAAACCAGTTCACACTTTGACTCGTGTATGTCCCTCACTTCTCTGAGAATCTCTCACACATTCTGCTGCAGTTGTTTAGTGCTGCTGCCCTCTGGCTTCTGCAGCGAGGGCTACGGGGTTGGCTGTTGCCATGGTGACAGCATCAGTATTTATTTGTTAGGGAGCAGCGGTAGATAGTGATCAAGGCGAGGGCCGGGGCCGGTGGGAGGGGTGACATTGATGGCCAGTGTCCAGGGAATGAGAGAATGGTGCAGATGGCATTCACAGGGCAGGAAAGGCGACCCTAAAATAAACACATACACACACACACACGCATACGCACGCACACGCACACGCACACACGGGTCTTGGTCTTGCAGGCCATGCCACATAAGGTAACAGAGGCCATTTTACGAGGACCTGAATGTCCAGCGAGTGCTTCTTTCCTAGTAATGCTCATTTATCAGCTCAGTCTCGTGGGTGGTGTTCCTGCTATGAACCACCAGAGGGAGCTGGCTGACTATCCCTTTGACTGCAGTGTGCCTAGCAAGACTGCTTCAAACTTGGAATAAAACAAATATTGTTTGTTCTATTATATTATCTCTGCACTATCAGCATTGTCTAGTTGCAAAATAATATCTGATTGTCCCTTTTTTGGAAACAACTTTACCTTTTGGAGGCAAATCTTCCTGCAATATTCAATATAAGCTATGAATTTGGGTTCAGTGTTTAACTGCTGCACTCATGTGGTTCTGCATGTACATATGTGTGATTTCATTAGTGATAGCAGCTTTAGACTGAAACAGCTTCTCATCACTGTCCTTGTGTGTGTGTGGTTGCGTGTGTGTGTGAAAATGAGCACGCAAAAGAATGTTCACTCATCAATGTAATCTCATATCTTGCTTATTATGCTGTTTTGTAGATATGGTTCTTTCATTTTGAATCCGATCACTTTAGTTTCCCGCCCTGCTTGGTATTAACACTAATTCTGAAATGTGTGAATACAGGCTTACAAACCTAACATCATAGTCTTAATCAGTTTTGTACTGATACTTTAGCTTGTACCCAAAAGCCCTATGGTTTACAGCCTCTGTTTAAATAATGCTTAGCTCTAATTATCTTGACCGTTACACCAATAACCTTTTAAAATGGTCTTTAAAATGGTCTTTACAATACATACAATGATCAGCCACAAGAATAAAACCACTGGCATGATATGAATACAGCTCCAGGAACCTTGAGGTTGTGGGTGCGAGCCCCGCTCTGAGTGACTGTCTGTGAGGAGTGTGGTGTGTTCTCCCTGTGTCCGCATGGGTTTCCTCCGGATGATCCGGTTTCCTCCCACAGCCCAAAAATACACGCTGGGAGGTGGATCGGCTGCTCAAAAGTGTCCATAGGTGTGAGTGAGTGTGTGTCACCCTTTGAAGGACTGGCGCCCCCTCCAGGGTGTGTTCCTGCCTTGCACCCAGTGATTCCGTGTAGGCTCCGGACCCACCGCAACCCTGAACTGGATAAGGGTTACAGACAATGAATGGAAAAACTTTTGGTCAAATCATCTCCATAATGACAGGTCTTGTGGGGGTTTTCCTGGTTTGAAATTATTAGAACCTCCCTAAAAGGTCCAAGGATGGACAACCAGTGAACATATTAAGAGCTACCCAAGACTTAGTGAGGCATGACAGAGGTGCGGATAGTCTGTTTGGTCCAGTTCCACAGAAGAACCATTGTAGCACAAACTGCGATGCCAAGTGTATTCTGAAATCTTTCTATTGAAATATAAACGTTACATCAGTTGTACCCAACCCTTAAAACATGCCAGTTCAATAGGATTATCAGTGTTATTATCTTAATTTCTCAGGTTGATCTTCTGGTTGATTGTTTTGTAAGGTTTATTCCTGTAGACACTCCCAATTGTATATTTATGCTGAATGTTAGGTGCGTGGGGTGGGTGTGTGGTTAAACTGGGACTACTTTGGTGGTCCTAGAGCATGCAGGGAAATGGCCAAAACTATTTATCATCTTTTGGATATGTAGAAACATTTAAAATAAATCTCACCAGAAGAATTTCATTTACTATATTTCTTGTCAGGCGGCACGCTGGCGCAGCAAGTAGTGTCGCAGTCACACAGCTCCAGGGGCCTTGTGCTCCAGGTTGTGGGTTCGATTCCCGCTCTGGGTGACTGTCTGTGAGGATTGGTGTGTTGTCCGCGTGGGTTTCCTCCGGGTGCTCCGGTTTCCTCCCACAGTCCAAAAAAAACACACGTTGGTAGGTGGATTGGCGACTCAAAAGTGTCCGTGAGTGTGTGAGTGAATGTGTGTCTGTGTTGCCCTGTGAAGGACTGGCGCCCCCTCCAGGGTATATTCCCGCCTTGTGCCCAATGATTCCAGGTAGGCTCTGGACCCACCGCAACCCTGAATTGGATAAGCGGTTACAGATAATGAATGAATGAATATTTATTGTCAAAATTATTTTGAGGTTTTATGGCCAACTGACAGTTATCTTGGGAATTTATTTCACATTTTTCTTATTCCATACACACTTTTTGAGACTTGTAAATATACAATTAACAGGACATAGTCACTACATGAAAGGGTCCAGTAGGGGGAGCACTTCACCTCTCTGTACCTCCTTTCCCAGAACAGCTGTGGCACAGAGCACACAGAATAGATTGGATTCTTTCCCATCCCATAAACTTCTCCACTGCCTTAATGACAGGAATATACTGATGCTGAAATCAAATATGTGACAGCGTGCCCTGAATTCTAAACAGCTCTCTATCTGCAACAGCCAGCAGTAGAGAATAAGGGACAGATGTGAGGAAATTGTTGGCCGAGGACACAGAATCAAGTCAGTCATGTGCTGAAAACAAGCTACCACAAAACTGCACTATTAGAAAAAGTACATACATGTTAAACTTGTCACTGAAATCAAGGGGAAAGGCAAGGGTGGTTTTCTACCCTCCTTCAAAGATTCATAGCGCAGTTTCTGAAGTGCTGAGCCCTGAGTAGCTTTGTCAGAGGCTCTGTTCTCCCTATTAAAGGTCAGTGAAGTGTCACAAAGATTTTAAAGCTGTAATTGTAAGGTAAAAATACCACCTAGTGTTCCTTTGATCAAAAACAAAACATAGGCAAAATCTTAAAGTGCCCAGGGAGCATTTTTGGGGGTTCAGTGACTTGCTCAAGGGCACTTCAGCCATGGATGTTCCTTCTGGTCCTGGGGATCGAACCAGCTATCTTCCGGCACCAAGCGTTGTCCTCTAACCACTGGGTCTTGAATCTGCTCCAGGGTCTTCAGTTCTTTTGACCAATCCTTTTGTGTTTTGGATTATATTAGCCTAGAGTGCAAATGAACGCTTGTGTCATCTATGAGTTAACTTAAAATAACTCATTAAAAGAGTTGTCTACAAATGTTTGTATATCTATTGATCCATCCATCTAATTATCCTATTAAACATAAGTATAACCATATTCCTTACAGTCACTATAAAATGTGCTTATTTGTGTGTGTGTGTGTGTGTGTGTGTGTGTGTGTGTGTGTGTGTGTGTGTTTGTGTTTCTCAGGATAAGGAGAAGCCAGTAAAGACCACTACGAAGGAGGTGGCAGTGGGTGAAGAGGGTGAGCAGGTTTTGAGTGAAGCAGGAGAAGATGAGCGAGAAGGAGAGGAGGAGGTAGAGATCGAGGAGATTGTGAAGGAGTCCAGGGTGTCCCGCATGAAACGCAGTGGCCAGCAGCGCATGGACGAGCTGAAGAAGGCCTTCAGCAAGGAGCAGATGGAGAAGACAAGGCAAAGAACCAAGGATAACCTGGAGAAAACACGTCAGAGAACCAAGGAGAACCTGGAGAAGACCAGACTGAGGACCAGGGAGAACCTGCAGAAGACCAGGCTGAGCCTGGGGAAGAAGATGGGCAAGCTGGGGACAAAGATGACACCCAATACAGAGAGGAAAGAAAAGCTGCGAATGTCCAGGGACAAACTGAAGAAGTCCCTCTCTCCAGAACATGCCACGTACGCTCGCTCTAAAACCACAACCTACCGTGTGCCTCCCTTCACCTTCTACGTGAAGAAGATCCGTGAGGGGGAGGTGGAGCCCAAGCCTGAACCTAACCCAGAGGAGGAGGAGGAGGAGGAAGAGGAGGAGGAGCTAGAAGAAGAACAGGAGTGTGACCTGGAGATTCAAGAGGGCCAGCTGGTCAACCTGAGCAGCCCCGAGCTGGTGGCTGTTGTAGAGGATTCCAGGCTGGTAATCCATGAATCAACACGAGCTGAAGAGAAAGTAAACCAGTGAAGCTGACCCAGCAGCCCCCAGAGAGGTGGCAGATGAAATCCACAGATGAATATGAAGGATCAGTGAATGTATACGACAGATGTGTTTGTGAAATGTACAGACAAGCTGTCTTGACAATAATGCAAAAAGCATGTTGAATTGAGGGACAGACTAAACTACTTTTTCTTTTTTTTTCTTTTTTTAAGGTACCCGTCCCAATCCATTGTTTTCAACTGCACTTTTCTGAATTCTATACAATTTATTATAAATCCTTTCAAACTTCAAATTCTACAGTCACTGACCATTTGCAAAATTCTGATGTGCTTCTCTTTTTTATTGTTACTAATGTTCACCCAAAATTCAGCAAAGGCTACATCCTCCGTAGCGCTTATGCTAAATGACTCAAATATGTTGAAACAAAGGGAAATAACTCTGAAAATTTCATGGAAATGATAGGAAAAATACAGTTCTGTGTTCTGGAAACCATTTTTACATAAATCAAAGCAGGGAACTTTTAGCTACAGGACTTTAAAATGCCGGAATTTCATATCTACTAAGGGGAAAGTTATGCTAAAGCTAATGCAAAAGAATCAACAGAGCTAATCAGAGCAGTTAAGGAGAAGCTGAGGAGGACATGCTGTCTTTTACACAAGGTCTTTTGGCAAGCTTTAATTAAACAATAGAAATGATTTGATACAAGACAGTTAATATTTGTTTAGTTACAAATTTACAAAAAGGCATTGTAGCGTCCTGTGTTATCTAACATTGTGACTAATTTCCTGTCAGACACATTATCACGGCCGCTTTGTTGTGAGTAGTTTTGTCTTAGTTTGACAAAGGAAAACTTATGCAGAGTCAGTTCTAACAGGTCAAGTGGCTAGAGAGATTTGAATTGACTAAAATGAAAGTCAGAAAAATTCCAGGAACTGGGCAGTGCTTAAAGATTATGAGTGTAACAATACACAGCTCACGGTGACACAGGCACACAGTGCAATATTATAAGAACCTGTTTGACAAAGTCACACATTAAATTGTCATGGTGTGTAAGGCTTTTGTCTTTTAAACAATACAGATGTGTCAGATAGCATAACTAATATAATCCAGCTGATTATTGTTATCATTCAGTTTTTAAATACTGATACCAGTACTTTGATTTTGATACAGATTCCTGAAGAACACCTTAAATAAGTGTGGCTTGAATCAGAAATCATTATAGATAAGGAGTAGGAAAAGGTTATATACTGACTATTCAAGTAGCACATTCAAGGAATGCTAATGTTCATAACATATGGAATGTACAATCAACAGTTTGGATTTTAGGAACAAGTGTGAGCATTGGGGCACTATATACTTTCATTTTAAATGTGGACATTATATTTTGGAATTTAATTTTACTCTGGAGTACTGAAGTATCTTGGGGGGTATCATAAACAGAAGAATGTCAGTACTCTGCCTTAATTTCTATTATAGGATTTTTTTTGTCATTATGTATGGTCAGTGTGTATTGTTACACCATTACCAATGACTGGTAATCTTCATTCTTCAAGAATTCTCAAAAGATCAGTGTAGTTCTTTGGTGTAAAAGCTAAAATGATATGCAAATCAATCAGATATGGAAGAGTCACAGTGAAAAACAACTCATAATGTTTCATTGAGTGATCTCAATTTAATATTTGCTCCAAAATTGTTTCCATACTCAGTTTAAACTCAGTTGTAAGCTCTTTTCAGGTTCGTTCCACCAGGTATAACTGTGTTGAAACGATCTGAACAAATTTTCCAGTATGTCACTGTAGCCAGCTCGAGTGAACCAAGTAAGTACATATATTGTGAGCCCTAAAAGTGAATGTAGGTTATAGCACATGAGAACTAGGCTACCACCACTTTCTGTTTGTGCAGATGTACTGGACTTAAAAAGTAACGCTACCTATGAATGTTGATTGTGAAATATGAAAGAGTCCATGTAAAAAGGTCAGTGAAAGACTACTGAGGAATAACTGACGCAGCCATTTCTGTTGATTTGTGAGACTTCTAAATGACTGTGGATATGAAAGTTTTCTTTTCTCTTTTCTTTTTTTTCATTCTTATTATTTTTATTTTTTTGAATGTCTACGTCTTGTCAGACCTGAGAATGAATCAACACATGGAATATTTCAGCACAGGATTTCAGAATGTTGGGGTGTCACTGATTTTAGAGAACTGCTTTAATCAATAGACAGCAGAATACATTTAGCACTGTAGTGGTTACCTTGTACATAATGCATGCATGTTTACAGTTATCTAGAGTTCATCATTTCTGTACATATAACACATTAATACAGGTTCAGAACAATAGCCAGAGGCCTATGGGAAAATTTTTATTAACATTTGACAAGAGTGTATTATTTTATTCTAATTAAGCAAAACATACATGCATATGTCCGAAGAAATGCATTTTTATTGTATCTGAACTAACAGGAACATTAATGATACAGTAAATGTATGTCATTGAACACTAGGTTATATTGCTGTTTGATCTCAGAACCTCATATTTTCATATATTTGTCAATATATTTATTGTCCAGCGAGGATAATACAGCTTTTTTTTACAATATATGATAACTTCATGAAGAATGGTCCAATAGAAATGGTCTGAACTTGGAATCAAATCAAATAAGACAGTTTTTATCTTAGCATTTAATCTGATTTAAAACACATAGATTTTAATGTTATATTTATATATAATACTTATACTTCAGAGATATGAGGTTTTGTTATGACAGTGACCACAATAATTCTTATTCAGACAGATATTTTGCATATTATACATATTTGTTGGTGTTTATCACAGGCTCCACAGACTGTACACATAGTCCACCATGGAATAACTGGAACATAGCTAATTTAGCTCTGACCCCAAACTCTTAGTATTCAGTTTCATTTCCTGCCCATATGCCACAGGGATCACTGTGGTCAGTCTGCCGCCAAGGAAACGGCCCAAGTGCCACAAGCCCAGGCCCTGGGTCTGCTATATTCTTATCCAAGGCCTATGGCCTTCTGTTTGGACTTCAGTGAGATTTTCTGAGTGAATATAAGACATGTACAACGTATTTAATAACCAAAATAAAAAAATCTAATCACATGTTCGGGTGACTTATTTTGAAAATGAAAATAAAACAAGTATACACCTCACTTGTCTTTCATTCTGTCTGTTTTTTAACACCTTTTGCTCATTTCTTTCTCCTTCCCCTAATTCATCTGAGTCCTGTTTCAGTCACACGCCCTCAGCATATTAATATAGAAACTAAAGTACCACCGTTATGTTCTCTGTTGCATTACTAGAGAAATGAAATAGCAAATGAACAGTTAGGGGTCAGGAAGATGAATACATCACCACTTGGAGTAGTCAGCCTTGACATTTAGTCAAAGTTATACAAATCCTATTGTGCAAATCACTCATGCTGTATCCACTAATGCACCCTTATTCCATCATTTATGCTGCTTTTTGAACTGTGCATTTACATCAAGAGATACGGTTCCTCTACCCTTTTGCCCAGAAGACCCAGCATTCATGATTTAAAAAAAAAATAAATTCAATTTGATTTGTCTAACCACAGAGCACTTTTGCTCTTTGCCTCAGTCCGCCTTAAATGACATAGAAGCCAGAAAGTGCAGTGGTGTTTCTGGATATTGTTTATATATGGTTTCTTCTTTGCATTTGTGTTTTTTTGTAAGGTTTCTTCTGTGCATGTGTTCACAAACAGTGGTTTTGGGATGTGTTTCTGAGCCCATGCAGTGATTTCCACTACAGAAATGTATCTGTTTTTTATTCAGTGCGACCTCAGGGCTCAAAGATCGCAGCCAGCCAATACTGCTTTTGAGCCTTGTCCCCTTCATATAGAAGTTTCTCCAGATTCTCTGAATATCTTCATGATATTAGGAGTTGTAAATGAAGAAATGTATATGAAGTTCTTTATTATTAACTAAGATTTAATATTTATATTTATTATTTAAGGAATTATATATCATTAAATAGTAATATACATATATACATTATTTGCCCACAGTTTTTCAATGAGTGAACCCTTCCCCTGAAAGTCTCTGACTCTAAGAGATGCTCTTTTTAATTCCAGTCATGTCACTGAGCTGTTGCCAATTTACCCATTTGTTTTGTAGCATTACACAAATTTACCACTCATTTATTGCCCAGTGCCAACATTTTTAACATGCTGCTGGCCTCAAATTCCAATACTGTCTTTGTCCTGTGCTGATTAAAGTAAAAAGGGTTTGCACATAATTGCATTCTGTTTTTATTTACATTGCAATCTTTTTACAATCAATAGCATCACTATTTTCCAGTCTGTAGTCACATTTTCAAAACTCTAATACACAATTAGCACAACATCTGTCAGTTGTAGACTATACCATTAACACAATTCATGTTGTTTTCACAAAATATGCAGTAAATTAACATGTTTCTAAATGCTTAAATTTTGTGCACATACAAGCTTTCCCAAAACCACAACTATCGACCGTTCTTGACTCATTTACATGCACACAGTGCGCCAGAATATAAAGCACCTACTTCTGGAACATCAGCAAGTGAAAAGCTGTACTGAAACAACTGATAAGCATTTCTGAATAAACAGATCAATGACACTTTGAGAAATATCTGATGTAGATGAATCACACCTGATTCGAAATTGTCAATGACACAGACTCATTATAAGGGGCTTTCTGGGTAAATTGGTCAGTGTGGGTATACAAAGAGGGAGTGAGAGAGAAAAAGAAAATAATATCTGGACAAGGGAGAGCTTGAAAAAAAGACAGGACTGTTGTTTTATTTTACACAGTTCTATAATTAAAGATTACAGACATCCACCTCTCCTCCTGGAGAATAAAATGTAATGTACCTTTAGGGAACACAACTGAACTCTAAAACCACTGTTGTAACTTTAAAGGTACATTTACACTGTTTGAACCTTTAGTGACAATGATTTAAATGTGCAGTACCTTTTTTTCAGAGAGTGTACAGTTATAAACACTTTTACTGCACCAAGTCTGTCATGAACTGTTTTTTGTCCACCACACAGTGGACAAATTAACCATTAACCTGTAGATAGTATGTTACCAAAGATGTACACATTTGACCCTAAGGCAAAAATGTAGTGGTTCCCAAGAAAACACAGAGGATGTCATAATATCTACTGTTTGCTGATAGAACTGAGACAAGTAATGCCATCAACTGCTAGAATTTTGAGAGTTGTTTTGTTGTGATTGAATAAATTGTCCTAAATTGTTGTGATTGACTAAATTGGATAGAAAACTAATTTTGAAGGATGACTCAATATTGAGGCAGGTTTGCCATGTTTTAATAGAGTTAGTGTATGTAGAGAAAGTTTTGTTTAAATATTGAAACAAAGACTTGGTATGTAATGAATAAAATGAACTACCCGTGTGATGTAGTTGTGTTGCTGTGTAAAATACTCAAATTTCACAGCTTCATAACTTTACTGGAATTGGTCTTTGCATGTTATAGACAGCCCCCTCCAGGGTGTATTCCTGCCTTGCGCCCAATGATTCCAGGTAGGTTCTGGACACCCACGACCCTGAACTGGATAAGCGGTTACAGATAATGAATGAATGAATGAATGTAATGGACATTTGCAGTGGGACAGTGGCACTGCAGCTAATATTGCTGAAGCATAGCTCTAGGACTTCAAGGTCCTAGCTTCAATCTCCTCCTTGGGTGTGAGGGGTTTAATGTGTTCTCTCATGTCTGCATGGGTTTCCTCTGGGATTTTCCTCATATTTTATGGGCATGACATAAAATACAAAATAATAATAATAATTATAATAATAAGTTAATAGGAAGAAAAACATTTTATCCTGTAGACAACACCATTGTGTAAATGTTTTGTATTATCTGAAGGTCTTTTGTTGTGCTTTCATATGTTCCCTCACTCTGTCCTTTCTGTCTCTCGGGAGATCCATTAGTTCCATTAGAAGAGCAATCTGATTAAGGAGAGTGCTTTTTCCAGAGCGAAGGGGGAAGAAAGGAGAGGGCTGGTGGGGAAAAAAAAGAGATTGGAGGGTTAGTGTCCTGTGTGTGTGTGTGTGTGTGTGTGTGTGTGTGTGTGTGTGTATGTGTGTGTGTGTGTGTGTGTGTGCAAGCGTGCACATACTGTCTGCTCTCATCTTCAAACCAGGCAGAGCTTAAATCAATGCTATTTTAATAATTGATCAGACTATCGGGGTCAGTCATGATTAAGGTAATAATTATAATCATAGAAAACACTTTAAATGTCATTTATTTCACATGGTACATGGCTACAGAATTTAAAATAAAGCACCACTTGTCCTTCTGTATCCTTCTGCATTGTATCTGTATTGATATTAATAATAGCAATTATTGACACAGGAGCAAATATCAATAACATATTCACTAAAAACACTGTGTGGTATGAATTGATGATTGAGTAGGTACACACAACTTTACAAAACACAGCCTGCTATTTTCAATAAGTGGAGCTGAGCTGAGGACATAAACAGCAAAAAAGCACTTCAGTTTAAGAAAAGAGAATGTATCATTGAAACAAGTCTAACTTTAACAGAGTTAAAAATTTAAAACATGCTCCTCACTCTCCAGTCGATAGAGTATGTGTCTATATGACACAACAAAGCTAATTGGAACTCACTCATTTTGTGATGTCACAAAACCAAAATATTTGGCCATAAAAATAAATGAAAGATAGGACAGATTAACTAATGTCTCTCTGGACTGGGACTCTCACAGCTCTAATGTTGCGGATATATTTGTCCATTTACAAATAAAGCACACCCACCAAAGAGTCGACATATATTTGCATGGGATGGGAACACATTTGCAGTGGTTTTATTTCCCTGAACTGAAAATTATTTATTTATTTTTTTTCTTCTTCTTCAACTGTTGGCACACAAACCTACTGCTGAAAATTCTGTCCACTAAACCTCCATCCTGTGTCTACTCATATAATTAGTATAACCTCTGAGAGGACAAACAGAATTTACTTTTTTGTGTGTGTTCTTTGCTTGGTCACTGACCTCAAGATTTTTTTACTGAGTGGATCAAAAGGGCAGACCATTTTAGACAGCCATCCTACTGCCTATACTTATTTTTAAATAGGGAATCAATGAACCCCTTGATCCCTAGGCTAATTAGTGAATAGCTAGCATGAATATTTCAGTAATGTGGGTAACAATGTTGTCCGAAACACCTGTGTTCACGTGTGGTTTACACATCTAAAATATGGGAAACAGGATATCAAATTCAATACAGATGATCAGATAACTCACAATTATTGTGAGATAACTCACAAAGGCCTATGTTAAACCCACAGTACAATATGTACATTCATGTAATGCACATGGTGCTATAGTGTCTGCAGTCTTTAGGGTTAAAACTCTTCCTCTACAGCTATGTCTGATGGACCCACCTGCTGCTAGCTGTTATATAACTGCTAGGTCCTGTTTATAAAACACAATAGCAAGGGATGTTGGGGTCAAATAAGAATGGACATAGAATAATGGGTGTATGGGGGGTTTTCATGTTCATTAGCAGCCCCAGTTACTGCCTTAAACACAAATCACTTGGAGTAGTCCTCTGATATCCTGTACCTTCAATTCATGGAAATGAGGAAGGAACTGTTTGTCATTCATTTGTCCTCTTCAGCATCAACATATTTATCAGTAAGATCACAGCTTAACCATCACACAAAGGTAGACTGTTCTGTCTTCAAAGTTAACCAAAATTTGTTTATACTGTGTGAGCATGCTATTTAATAATGAAACACTTTGTGTATTGTGTTTCATAGGCCTCCAATATCCCCTTATGGAGAGAGTCTGTTGCTGCTCTACTACTAAGAAATCTAAATAATAATATACAGTACAGGATACTTGCATGATAAAGATTATGTATCTCTGTTAAATAGCATGTTGTATTGTTTTGCTGAGTTCTAAGAGGTTTTGGGGGAGGTAGGGGCACTTAAAATAAGTCATGCACAATAACACGTTTTATACTTAATTTATTTCCAGTGTTTACACAGAATTATATTCAACTAAGCATCATAACCGTTGCAGGAATAGGAGAATGTTTGATTATTTTCGTTTAGAACGCCAACAAATCATATTATTTTAGTAAACATCTGACTGAGGGTCGTGAGAGGATTTTAAGAACAGACACTGATCACGTCACTTATCAATACCACCTTCTGTATGTTCTCTGTATTAAAGTTGTGATGACGTCGACGCTGCCAGTAATTCAGATGACTTACAGCTGGGCTGTTCCGGGATCTCGCGCGCTCCCCCCTCCGCTGTGCGCACTCTGTGAACGGCAGCACGGCGGGGGGAGTGCGAGTCCCAAAGCTCAACCAAGCCAAGCCAATAAACAACAGGCGCGCACAAACTCGCTGGCAAATACGCCCGCCTTCTGAGTCCGGTTCAGCGTTCTGATTTGTCAATACTGTGCTCTCGTTTGGCAATTGGTCGAGCGCCTGTCAATCGTGGTCACGTTCCCGCCCCTCCCTCACACAGACTGCAGCACTCACACAGTTTTTTGGCCGCGGACACAAAGTTGGGTGAAGTCTGCTCGAACACGCAGAGTCTACGGCTTGTTTTTGATATAATACGTTATTTTAAACATCATATGTTCACTGCCTGCGGCAGGTGGAAGACTTGTCGGCTTCTTTTCTGAAATCTCGACCTACGCGGCGTTACACAGAGGGTAAGTTCACACTTTCTCCACATTTTTACTTTTTTTTTTCTAGGTTGCGTCTTTACTTGCCAAGTTTATTGGATTTTTTTCCCGTTCCACATTTAACGGTGTGGTTATTTAGAGGCTAATGGCGCTTTTTAAGGTGGAACGGGAAATTCCAGAACGAAAGCTGGGAATAAGAAGGCAACTTCAACATCCTTCTATAACGTTGTAGTTTTTTTGCGTAAGAGCTACTTGTCAGCGAAATAAAGCAGTTGTTTTCGTCACGTTTCCTTGTGTTGAAATGTTATTTCTCGGGCCATGCTAAGCTAACCCATATGTCTACTATAAGCAGGAATATAACTATGTGAAAGTTGAATAATGTTAGTGGACTAGAGCACGACACGCTCTGTGAGCACGGAAATCATCCCCAGAGCTGGAGCTTCAGTAAAAAATAAACCGCAACATCTTCAAATACCTTTGGGAACTATGAGAATTATAACTGTAACTGTGAAATGTACTTTACGTTAGTGGTTAGAGAGTCAGCCCTATTCTGGGAGGGTGTTTTAACGTAAACTGTGGGTAGTTATGATTTATTTAAAAGCTGTAGTTGACGCTGTCATGACGCTATCATGGCGCCCTGGACGCATCCAGGCTTGAGGGACAGGACAACAAAACTGTTAATGTGTTTATCTTGTTTATTATATCACTATGAGAAATACATATGAATGTGATTTTACACGTATGTAGATCTTTTATTCAAGCTGCAGTATTGGAGGTGTTATAAGAATGAGGGAACTAATAAAATAATCATAACTCGACCAAAGCCACCACACTACAAATCCTTCAAAATGAATAAGTATTTTGAGTATTGGAAAAGCCCCCCCCCCCCTCCCCCCGTGCACACAAACTAGTTATCCATCATTCTAAAGAGACATCTACTGTACAGAGACACGTTTACACAGCACTCCCCCAGTTTTAGCTCTCTTCAGCAGTTTGAACGGTCAGTCTCAGCGTTTGTGTAACAGGACACAGGCGGAGATGGTTTTAGTGGCTCATATTTTCCACTAAATTTGTTTACCTTCAGGGACACTAATTAGACTAAACAACAAAAACAGCAAACGTGAGAGTTTGTTAGAGTCCGCTGCTGTAAAGAGTTTGTACATTTGCATAGCACCTATCAGATCTAAGGATTTCTAAAAAGAGCCCTTTTCTCTTCACCTCGCCTCACGCCTTTCGGGGTAGCCCCTCGCCTCTGTGACGTCACCGCTTCCAGTATTCGGATGGAGGGAATCCTCTCGTTTCTTGTTTTGCCTCCTATGAAAAGTTTATTAGTGTTAATGTCAGTTTTTTTTTAAATTTAGTCGGCGTACAGTACTGCCACTTTAGCTCTGTACCTAACCCTGTGGTGTTCTTCGTAGCAGTTGGTTACACAATGGGTTAAAACCAAAGGTTCACTGAAAAATATAAATTTAAACAGATTTCCTCTTACCCCAGACTAGGGCAGATCAGTGAATCATTTTTATACTAAAAGTATCAAGTAAAAGACTGAATTCACAACAGCTGAAATTAAGTACACAATCCGCTGAGAAAAAATAAATAAATAAAATTCCATATCGTTTTTTGATTGTTTGTTTTTTTTGTGTTGTTTTTTTTGCACTAGACATTCAGGTCTACATCCGACATTCAACCAACCAAGATATGGGAGATTTACAAAGTTACCTTTTTAGATTTACATTGGAGCTTCAATGCTAATGTGAATGTTCCTCGAAATCAGACACGGTCCGCTGTAATGCTAGACTAACAGTTGCTGTGCAGAATTCAAGGAATGAAATGTAGACACTTGCATTTAATGAAGACTCCTTATATTTGATTTCTTGGTGTACGTTTTCCCTCTATGACTGAAAGCAGGCTTGGGAGCAAGGACTTTTTAAAAAATTTATATGAACAGTATGCAGTGGTAATACATCTTGAGTCAAAAGGAGAACTTTAACTTCATATTTTTGTTAGTGCCTCTGAAATATTCCCCAACCACTGGGGAATGTTCCAGACACTGATAAAAAATGGAAAATAAGCACTAGCATAGATTGGTTGTTCAGTCAATTTATTAATGCCTCAGGGAATTTACCTGTTATGGCAGTGACACTAGAGGAAATTAGGAGCAAAAAACGTAGCATTGATTTAAAAAACTGATTATACAAACTGAGAGAAGAATGTGAGTTACTTTACAGTGTATTTTCAGCACCCACAGATTAGTGCAACATCCAAGAGATTTTGCAGCTCCAGTTTTTGCGGCATGGGGATAGTATAAGATCACTGTAATTGGTTGCACAAAAATAAATGAATGTTTTCATAATCACAGAAGCCTGCAGTTGTACTTGGTTAAAGTTCTTCAGCACATCAATTTGAAGTCAAGGAAACTATACAGATGGACTTCAGCAGTTCAGAGATTTTTTTTTTTTATGAAATGAAACACTAGCATCTAGCAATAAAGCTGAACAGTGACACAGCTGAACTGTATCCTTATGCAAGTAAACAAGTACAGATATAATAACTGTACAGTAATAAACAATATGCCAGGTGTAAATACAGAATTGTATTAATAATAAAGATGAAAGATCATTGCCAATACTTACTTATATAGGCCAGTATCAGCAGAAGTGCTGGATTAGGTTTCGATTTGGTACTTTTGCTCCTGGCCTCCACTTTTCAGTGTAATTCATTGTTTCAGCACTGTCCTGAAATCGAGAAGTGTGGAGAGGGGTGGTTACTTGCCCTCCTCCAAAAGCTACAGAGGGCAGTTTCTGCAGTGCTGAGCCAAGAGTAGTAGTAACAGAGGCTCTAGTCTCCCTATTCATCTCCCATCTCAGTGAACCATCATAATGGCATAGAAGCTATAGTTTTAAGGTCAGATACTACCTGGTGTTCATTTTGTCTAGTCTAATTTTGTATAAAATCTATCCTGAAATAGTATACTCACATTGCGCAGCTCTGTTTCCTCTTGTGGATACACATGAGGTGGTACCTAACCCCTGACTTCTCCCTGGACAATGAGGTTTGCCCAGTGCTCTGTCTGTGTACCTGTCTGTGTGGTGTGTTCACTGTCCCTAATTGCAAGTGTGTATGTGTTAACGGTCAAAGATATATTTAATACAGGGTCCAAATGTCCACATACTGCTTTGCTCTGACAATAAAAGTATGTCAGAATAACTGCAGGAGAAGGGAGCAGTAATGCCCAGGGTCAGTCAAACCAGAGAACAGAACTGATAATGCAACAGATGAGTAAAACCAGAGAACAGTACCGTAACACAATACATACATTTTGCTCAGAACATTTCAAAACATTAGCTTGTTTGTTTAGGTTCATTTTCCTGTTACTTAATATACATTAGGCTATTATTATGACTATGAATGAACAATATAATCTTCCTTTTTTCCCCTTCTTAATCTTCTTTGTTTTCATGCTCTCTGACAATGATGCAGTATGAGGAAATGCTTACGGGAATATCTAGATTGGAAACTTCCTTTTAAGAATACCTGAGTTCTTTAGGACCACTGAACCTAGCAGGCAATGTGTGACAAAAATACTCTGGGTTGTTTGGCTTTGGCTTGTAACTTAAATGGGAAGAAAAAGTGCTGGTTTTATGCTGTGAAAGACCAATAAATTAACAGTTGAGTATACAAGGTAAATGTGTTTGCCTTTTCTGGTGATTTTATTTTTATTCTCGCTTCTGTTTTGAAATTCGTTAGCTTTCTTTTAACTTATTTTTTTTTAAGTGGTGCATTGAATTTGCTTGATTGAAATGTGCATTATTCCACCTTGAATATAAGCGTGTGTGTGTAATTTGAAGTCAAGTAAATTTAAATGCATGAATTATGACGTGTCAGGAGCTAGAACAAGGAAAAACAATTCCTTCCACAAAAGGTCATCATGACCAGGAATGCCAGCTATTAGCCATTGTTTATATCCAGCTGAATTGCTCAAACCTACCTAAGGAGTTTTCAAGTGTAGACGATCTAAAATACTGCACTGTTTTTAGTGGTGTGACTCTTCTAGACATTACGGTTCAGGTTTAGCGCTTCAGGAAAATACCAGACTAATCACATGTGTTTCTGCTTATCACACATGAGGATACTCGAACAATCAGATCTGTGCATTATGATGAGTGCTGTGACTTGACTTGACTGACTGACACACACAGGGCAGACACCACTGTCCTGGGGCCAATAAAAATAGGCCAAGGGACATGATAAAAGCTCTTTTGGGACACTTTTGGGACAACAGTTTTGTGAGGTACCAAAAACTTTAAATATAATGTTTACTTGTTGAAAGTCTCATAACTCTGGACATGGATTCTGTTTACTGATAAAGTCCCTCCCTTCAGCATAAAGAGCCAATAAGCTTGCGATTAACAGATAAAGTCCCGCCCTTCAGCAATTAAAGCCAATCAGATTGTTGGTTATGGGACAGAACTAAAGTGATCTGCAACTACAAACATCATTAAAATCATTGTTTTATTTCTGAATTTTACCTTATGAGAAAAGGGAATTTAATTTAGAGTATTTGTTATTCATAAAAATTCATAAATCTTATATATTGAAAATGTAATTTGATTTGTCATTCAGTTAAAAATAGTAAAATGATACTATAACTATAAGGTTATTGTACAGGAAATGGCACTGATCATAATGCAGATTATACATTATGTTCTGGACCTTGGCTTGGGAACAATTTTCTCTAACTGGACTTTAATGAATTTTTTTTTTGGCCAAAATGTGAAAATAACCTGGCAGAGTGCACTGGACAATAAAAACTTGTTGACCCCTAGGTGTGTTACAAAATTATTCAATATATTGCTACTGCTACAGGAAATGCTCAAAGAAAACATGCACCTTTAGCATTCAGCGATTATGTCAAAATGCAGAAGGACTTTTGAGCAAACAGAACAGTCTATCTGCCAGGTAATGTTTGCAAAATGTAACAAACAGCTGTGTTTTCCAATGGCATATAAAAAGAATTTGTTTTGACAAACAGTAATCAAGGGCTTTGTTGGGTTTTCTGATGCCAGCGTTCCCAGGTGTCGTCTTTTGTACATATATATGCCTTGTGAAGAGACTGGGTGTGTTACAAAGAACTAGTCAGGGTCGGCACTGCAACAAAACACATACGTCAGCTAACACCTGGCAGAACTTTCAAATGTTTTTCTGCTTTTTACATGACATAACTTTTCTAATGTTTTTATTTTGTTGCTAGGGTGTATATGATAGGTGTTGGCTGTGTATCAAAATTAGTTATTATTTATTTTTACCTGAACGTATTCCAACCAGTTTTTCTTGATGTGCTCTATGAAGGTGTGAGTGAGTAAGAGAGAAATGGAGAAACATTAAAAGAAAATAATTATATATATATATATATAATTATTTTCTTAGCTTCCTATAAACAGTGGAGAAAGTGGAAATTGCAAGCCTGTCCGTTTTGAGTGGAGTTTTACATAACTTTAGTCTGTCATCAATTGTGTTTCAGTGTTATGTAAGATCATGCTGTAATCCTTGTGTCTCAACCTGGTTGAGCTTTTCTTTTAACACAAGTTGTAATGGCTTTGGGCTCAACTAGGGATGCACCAGAATGGAAATATTCAGCAAGGGTCTATCTCTAGGTTTTTCATGTTTGCATTTGCTAATATCGATTATATGATTTGGGACTTTGTATACTTGGATTAGCAGGTATGTTAGGATGTAGAAATATTTATTTGTACATGGTTTGGAAATGCGTTAGTGTTTTATAAAAGCCCAGAGTCATTTTCTGTTTTTCCAAAGGCTAATACATGACTAATCATATATTTAGTTATATTTGATGACAGAATCAAATCCCTCTGACTGATGCTGGTTATGAATCATAAACATATGTTACACTATGCTATGGCATGATTATATCAAATCATGCAGCTCTAAAGAGAAGAGATGTGGGGACTTGTGATGTAGTTGGTGTTTAAGATATATTCTTTGAGATTACATTTTGCTGCTTGACATGATCTTTCAGGAGACTCAGATGGAAACCTTAGATGTGACCTTTCTGTGACCTCTCAGTTTGGATACGCCTGCATTTAATGGAATACAGATGAACGCTGTACACTACATCTAATGAATATAGGAAATATGAACATATATGATAAAAAAAGCCAGGATACGTTTGTTATGAATTAACCATTAATAAATCTGTTGTATTGAATTAGTGTTGCACTCTGTCAGCTGTAATTCTTGGTCACTTTATTTTATGGCTTCAAGGAAATGCTTGACAAATATTCAGAATAAGAAAGATTTTTTTTCCTGTTGGCTTGTACTTTTGAAGAAATGCTGATGCAGTAGTTCCCTGCACTTTCAAGAAATTGTAAGTACCAGGTGTGACTCTCGATATTCATAACTCTGTTCCCCTTTAGGAGAAACAAAATGGATGTAATATTGAGAATAGGTTTCTTTTAATATAGTACTTTAAATGATACTGGATCTGCTCTACTGATTTGCAGAATACATCTTGGTGTACTGTATGAAAGGCCTGGAACCTGAATGGGTTTTTTAATTTTTATTTTAACTTTTTTATTTTTTAAAACTTGGCCAAGTTGCCCTGAATATGCTCTCTTTCTGGTGTGGTTGTGCACATAAGTGTTTGGGTGCTACCCTCCACAGGCTTTTCACAGGCCCTGTGCTAAATTTCCCTACATAAATGTTTTTGATGAAGTAGGCAGTTAATAAGTTTACAACTTTTAGAAAAAAACTGACCTATGGCATATTAAGATTTTGGTATAAATCTATTAATCTTCCAGTGCTGAATGTTAGGCCTGTTTTCCTTGTCTAGGTTTAGGACTGTCAATCATCAAATTGAAAGTGTTTGTATGTAGTAAAAAAGGAAATGAATAAGTAGTTGCAACAGTAGAGTGGGAGGTGAGAGACAAAGAGGGCAGATAATACCATGAACCAATCAGCAGAAAAGATAGAACAGAACTTGGAAGTTATGTTGAAGGCATCAATGCTTGTCCACCCCTTTACAGCAGTTCTTTCAGAACTGAAAGATGTCAGTGTATGTCATTCTCAGCATTGTGTCTGATGGATTTTCTACAGCTTTTTGTGTAAAATTGGGATTAACCAATAATATTGTGATGGTATTCAGAACACTAAGTCATTAACGCTAGTATTTGAGAATGTTGAGCTCATATGAAGCAAAGCAATAGTTTGAAAGGCAAATCTGCTGTTTTCCCTTTTGACAGTTGCCCTCTTAAACTCCAGTACTATTTAACTGCGCTTTAACCTTATCCTCTAAAACTGTCTAGAAGGGGAAATAAATGTTTTCTTTGCTCTCCCATTGGGTTTTGTTTAGGGCTTGCATGCAGAGTGGGATTTTCTGCTATGATGTAATGGGGCAAACCTACTTAAAACCCCAGCCAGTTTTATCTGACACCTGCTTAACCTCATGTAGGACGCTGTCCCCCACAAGTTTACATTTCAGAACTTAATTCCTCCTATGACATTTTCTCACTGTTTAAGAGTGCAGTTTCATACTGAGGTTTCAGTTTACTTTGAGAAACATCAACAAAATACAAAGCACTCTGGCTTTTTGTTGGCTTCCTCTCCACTGCATTTTCTATGACGTAACTCATTGTTAGACTTTTAGGTCATTGTCTGAAAAATAATGCTGACCCTATCTCAAAGGACCATCTCCTGTCTCTTCTGTCTCAGACCAACCTTTTAAGAGACCTGATACTTAATGCTCAAAAGTGTTGCCAGACCATGGCTTATGTTTTATCCCCATCTTAAAGGTGAATATAACTTTTCCGGTTGCATTTCGGCATTGATATGCTACGGTTGTTACGCATTGCTTTTGGAGTGTGAGCCGTAAAGTAAGTTTGTCTTGTTTCCAATATAAGAAAAGCAGTACCTTTCTGGTACATAATATTTTTTTTTTTTCGGCACTGCTATGTTACAGAAGCTGTGTTTTTATATATTAAAAAAGGAGTCATCTTATAGCTCTCACAGTCCTTGCATAATGAAGATGTTCTCAAGACAGCTGTTTTAATGATCATCTGCTGACACATTCTGCTAACATTTGGTTTCAGTCAGTGAGGAAGGTAATGCATGTTGAATCATCGTTATCTCACTATTGGTTGGTTTATTGTCTGCACTTCAGAAATCTGTATTTGCCCTCTTAAGTTACAAACAAAGTGACATATCCCATCAGAAGGACAAGATATTTGTCAAACTCAAACAAACTAGTCATGTGAGTTGGACCGTAATGAACATGTCAGTCAGTGCCCTAACATTTAAAAACCCATAAACTTTAAAACATTTGATGAGTCATACTGGACATAGGAAATCTTATTGTATAATCTGCATTTAAATAAAACAACATTTGGGCTCTAATCCTTTTTAAACTATTGAACAAATACAAGTGAACATAAGTAAAATGATTTTAGACATCATTATGACTAGACTTTGTCACACTGTGACTTCCTGAGTACCTGGGGGAGGTTCTTCTGAGGTTCTTCTGGAAAATGTTGAAGTGGTGTTGGTTAAAAAAAACGGTCACAGCATTTCACGAGTGGTGGTTGTGGGACTGCTGTATTGTGTGTTTTTTTTTTTCCTCCTCCCCTCCTCTCCAAATATGCCTGATAGCACTGAAGCCCACAGTAGTTCAGTAGCTGGTTGGAAGGTGGAAGGTGCAATTGATTTGGTTGTTTGTGAATTGGTACATATGCAGTGTGTGATTGTGTAGGTCGGTAAACAGACCCATGTGTGTTGAACAGGATGTATGTGTATGAGCTGATGGGTAGATGGATTAGACAGAAACCAACAATGTCTCTGCCTCTGGGTTTTGAGGTTTTCCTCTGAGAGCGGATGCTCCTTCTGTGTGATCAGCTGCCATAGATCGGAGCTCTGATGGTTCTTCAGAGGACTGGCTGTGAGGTGTTTCTCTCCAGACAGCGTTGGGTTTCCCCGCAGGGTCTTTGAGAAGGGTGTAAAATGTAGTAGTATGCTTAGTTTCAGAAATAACAAAAGAGAACTTTTGTGGTTCTATGTTATAGAAATGAACCCATACTTACACCAAAGTTAACAAATTCAAATTGCTCTTGGCAGAAGCCAGTACTTTTGGGCTCTTATATTTAATGCTGTAATAAACTGGAAATGTAAGTGTTAACATATTAGGAACATTTTAGTTCCTCTTTATATTGGTGCATCAAAAAAAGATACATTCTTTTGGGAATCTCAAGGCACCTATTTATTGGGTTTGAAATGGTGTAGTAAAAATGTTTGAATGAATCAGCTGTAAGATTTTATACCTTTTATTTCATTCCTCTCTAATCTTTTGGTACCCATCCCAGGTCAGCATGGCCCAGTGGAACCAGTTGCAACAGCTGGAGACGCGCTACCTGGAGCAGCTGTACCATCTGTACAGTGACAGTTTTCCCATGGAGCTGCGCCAGTTTCTAGCACCTTGGATTGAAAACCAAGACTGGTATGTTTCCAAAATCAAGAACAATCACTTCTTCTTACAGACACACACAGTTCAGCATAAGGGCTTAACAGGCTACAGTTCTCCCTTTGGCCAGTTTGTCTATTCATCCATGTGACTCAGCAGAGTCAAAAATAGATAAAAAAACACATTCCATTAAAATATTTATATAATTAGACTGTAGCGTCATGTCAGTTTAGCAAAATGAATGTTAAGTAATTACATAATGTGCATTCTAAGGTAAGTACTTATCCTTTGATAAGTGTATAATCTTTAATAAAATCAAGAATGCTCTGTACTTGTTACTGTGGTACCAGCAGATATTACTTACTCTGCAGGTGTTGACAAAGTCTTTGAACCTGCCTTTGAACATTAACCTGCATTTACAGGAAATAAAACTCCACCTAATGTGATTTATTTTGGCGTTCAGCCAACAGATCAGTTCTTAGAAAATGATACGTCATGATAAAAAGATCCATTAGATACCAGTCATAAGAAAATGCATGTAATTTACCTGCACTTCCTTATTCTTTGAATGGCACCCAGCATTTCAGTTTAAGCTGTCCTTAAAATGGTTCTTGAATTTCATTTAAGAATCAAATTAATAGGAAGTACATTGTAACATTCAGTGCATTTTATAATTTAAGGAACATGTCTGAACCCATCATACCCTCAGGTAAATTCAACAGTTTTTGATTTATTTACTTTTTTTTTTTTTTTATTATTATTTTTTTTTTATATATCTCTTAAAATTCGTTAGTAATTTAAAGTAAAGTAACATTGTAATATCCTCTGCAATTCAAACAACACATTCAAGTTGTGTTTATTTACTCCTTTAGTTACAAGGCATGTTTCATTTACATTTTTACTGATAAATTTGAGTTGCTGTAACTAATCAACTTTTTTGTTTTATACAAATAGTGCTTTGTCATATTCAGATCAGAATAAATAATCTCATGAACTCATTAGTTTTCAGCAGATTTTCTTTAACACACATTGGTCAGTGGATTGGCGACTCAAAAGTGTGTGTGTTGCTGTGAAGGACTGGCGCCCCCTTCAGGGTGTATTCATGCCTTGCGCTCAATGATTCTGGTTAGGCTCCGGACCCTCCGCGACCCTGAACTAGATAAGCGGTTACACATAATGAGTGTATTAAACAGATGAACCTATAACACCTCCAGCTTATTATAACCCAAGAATGAACGATGTTACATAACATTTTCCTCAGACTGAAAATCAAATTCGCAAAGCTCATTCACAGTGAGAAATAATACTAAAGAAACTGAAGCAAACGCACATGCTTTTTTAAAGTGATTAACCATGTGTTATCACAAAACTGAATTGTGAATTTCATGACTTATTATAAGAGTGTGTTTTGTGGCAAATCAGTTTTCATTGCATGAAAAATATCCTTGTCTCAGAATTAAATGTGCTTAATTGAAACTGCATGAGTTACATGGGCAGAGAGCAGAGAAGAGATGCTTCTATTAATAGATTGTAAAAGAAGTGAAAGGTTAGCTGCTATGATGTTTGTGCTGCTGAAGTCAGCACATTCGAATTTGTGTTGAGTAAATTGAGACCTTTTAAACGGGGCACATTCATCATCAAAACAAGGCAAAAACTTTGAAAGCATCGATATTATGATGTTACATCAGTAGCAAAAACTGTTTTCACGTTTTGGGGTTTTCTTAGGGGAAATCCACAAGTGAATAGAGGGTTGAATTAGGGTTTTTAGTTTTGTATTTTGTTCACACACAGGATATCATGTTTCAATGCATAAAGTCATAGTTAAAATTATGAAATAAATGAAAACCTACATTGATTAATACATTAATACAAAATATATTGCCATTACTTATAAAGAATTAATTTTATCACAAACAGAAAACACAACAGGAAATTCACCAATACTAATTTCTTTATTATTTGATGTGCCTGATTTTTGTTCTACAATGACGTTTTTCTCAATGTTTCTCCAAGTTTTCAAGTTCAGTCTTAAAAGTTATTGCATTTTCTGCTTATCATAATCCAATTCTACTTAGACACATTCAGTGATGTTGAGGTGTGCGCTCTTGTTTTTCTGGGAATACCAGTAGTTTAATCTGTGGTTTTAAAGTTTACTTTTTAGAGCATTGAATAGTTTGGACATATAAAGGGTGGTCTCTTACTTGATAGATATGCACAGAAGTATATATCAGAATACATCTGAAAAGAATGCCAAAGAAATACTGCAAACTCCAGGATGGTGAAATTGAATTGGCAATTTTGAATAACAAGATTTTGATTTAGTAATTTTGCTTTTATTTAAACCTCCTCTTGACTCCACAGGGCATATGCAGCTAATAAAGAGTCTCATGCCACACTGGTGTTTCATAATCTGCTGGGAGAGATTGACCAGCAGTACAGCCGCTTCTTGCAGGAGAACAATGTTTTGTACCAGCACAACTTGAGGCGCATTAAACAGCACCTACAGAGCAAATACCTGGAGAAGCCTATGGAGATCGCCCGCATTGTAGCCCGCTGTCTGTGGGAAGAGCAGAGACTTCTACAGACAGCCACCACAGCTCAGCAGGTATGGAAAAACAGAGTATTTAAGGCAAAAACTTCCCTAACATTCTCTTCTCCCAGGCCACCTAGAGGTATAGACCCCAGTATTTACACATGGGGGGGGGGAAAGAAAAAGGAAAAACAAAAAAAAATACCCTTTCACTTATTAAACCACTTGCACCACAAGTTCTGACGTACAAGGCCTTATGTTGGTAAACTGTCAGATGTGTTGAAAGGAAGCAGCAATAATGTTGCCAGAGCTGCAAAATCTACAATGCTGCCTCAGCCTCTGCTGCAGATGGATGCTGTTTAGCATTTGTTTGATCATTAATTGGTGTCTATATTAAACTATTGTACAACTATTTTAAATCTGTTTTCAATCACTTTTTTAATGCAAATAAATTTATAGAATGATTCTATCTTTGAATTTGTAGGAGACAAATGTGGATTTTTGTGTTATATTTTAGGTGTACGTTACTGTAAATGGCTAATTACAATATATATATTTTAACACTTGTCTACTTGGTCCTCTTAAACAAAACATTCCCTCCGTTGTCTAGTTTATAGTATTTTAATCAACATGGTGTAATTTAATATTGAATAAAACAATAATCATTATTCCAAACTTTAGAATGTTAGTATGTTGTAAGTGTTAAAGTGATTTGCCTTCTGTTGACCCTTTGACCCTCTGCAACTGAGGTTTACTCTTATAGGATGGTCAGGCTGCCCACCCAACAGGTACCGTGGTAACAGAGAAGCAGCAGATCCTGGAGCACAACCTACAAGACATCAGGAAGAGAGTGCAGGTCTAGTATCACATCTCATCAGCCATAGTGAAGCTCAGTAGTTAAATGATTACATTAGTATGAACGTCTCATCAGGTGTACTGTTGCATGATTACAGTAACAGACCATGTATTGTGCCACTGAATCATGAATGTGATATTGCGACATTGTCATTATAAATTTTGGTCAAAATGCTGTGAACCCAGTATTGGGAATCAAATTGAAATTTGTGCAAAGTGTAATTTTACAGTCATAGATATAAGAAGGTTGTGAATAGCACATCATTGATTGTGGAGCTTACAGTACACTACAGTGTAATTTTTTTTTTTTTTGTGTGTGTGTGTGAAAGAACCTGGCCTTTAGCCTATGGATTTCTTAAAAAGATGTCTTTAAAGATTCCTCCATTTCTCAGTCTGTTTTTCTTTGTTGTTGTTTTTTCAGGATATGGAGCAAAAGATGAAGATGTTGGAGAACTTACAGGATGACTTTGACTTCAACTATAAGACCCTGAAAAGTGCTGGAGGTAGGAAATATATTGCTTTAGGACACACAAACTCTCCTCTCTAGAGCAGAACACTGAAGGTGTAATCTGTGATTACATCTGTAGTCTGTCTGTTTAAACTTAAGATTTGCATTTCTGCAGACTTGCAGTTCCACAGAAGCCTACTCTGCTTAGGTCTAGGCCAAGATGTATCAAAATGTTTTGGTCTTAAATTTGCAGCTGAACTGAACCCATTTTGGAACGTTCTAATTAAAATAGCCCTCGCAGTACGTACTCATAAGGTTTTCAAAAGTAAAATTAAAAATTGGTTGTTTTAGTGTTTGTATTGTCTGGCTTCCACTGTAGTGTTGTTGTAGGTTCAGTATTTATTGTATGTTTAAAAATAGAGTTCCTAACAAAATAATCAAGATGAATTGTAATGCATTTAGTCTAATTCTTATTGGTGTGTCTCAGAACTTTCACAGGACCTGAATGGAAACAGTCAGGCTGCAGCAACCAGACAGAAGATGGCTCAGCTGGAGCAGATGCTGAGTGCCCTGGATCAGCTTAGAAGGGTATAACACAAAGAGACTGAACGCTGACTGGGATGTTTTACCATATTTGTTTAATGAAGGATCACAGAAGGTTGATAAACACTTGTCTGTCTTTCTAGCAAATTGTGACTGAGATGGCAGGATTGCTGCAGGCCATGGATTTTGTCCAGAAGAATCTGACGGATGAAGAGCTTGCTGACTGGAAGAGGAGACAGCAGATAGGTTGCATTGGAGGACCTCCAAACATTTGCCTGGACCGACTAGAAACATGGTACACACAGAACATGCACCGTACATTTTCTGATTGTACAATTGAACTAGTGGTGATTCCACCCTACTGCAATAAAGAAGTTTACAGATTTAGAGGCTAATAAACACAGATGCATTGTTTAGTTTCCTGGTAGTATTGTTAGTTGTCTGACTTCCTTCTATTATTATGGAGTAGTGGATTACAATAACAATTTGAAGGAAATAAAAATAAAACCACCCTCGTATCCAAAGCATAAGGTTTTTACACTTTCTCCCACCTTCAAAATATAGCCCCTGTAGGGGATTTTCCCAGACCTGAAACAGGAAGGACAGTAGGCATGTTTGCAAAAGACACAGCAATGGTTGCATGGCTGGAGTAGATGTTGGTTTAAAAAAGCTAAAAAAAAAAAAAAAAAAAGGATAATGCAAACATTCATATCTCAAATTGTACGCCTCTCATTTGCCCCCTCTCTGTTCTTTTGGTCTTGTACTAATGCTTTTTCCCATTTCTCTCTCAGGATTACTTCACTGGCCGAGTCTCAACTGCAGATCAGGCAGCAAATAAAGAAACTGGAGGAGCTTCAGCAAAAAGTATCATATAAAGGAGATCCTATAGTTCAGCACCGCCCTGCCTTGGAGGAGAAAATTGTAGACTTGTTTCGCAACCTCATGAAGAGGTAGGCCACAGACAGAAAAGCAAAGAAACAAAGATGGAAGCATACATTCCATGATTATGCAATACAGTGTTAATTCCGTAAGTGTTTTTTCTGAATATAAACGGCCCCGCTGTGGTGTGTTTTTGCCATTGCAGTGCATTTGTAGTTGAGAGACAGCCGTGTATGCCCATGCACCCAGACAGACCACTGGTCATCAAGACTGGAGTTCAGTTTACCAACAAAGTTCGGTAAGATTCCTTCAAACATAAACACACGCTAACCCACAAAGTCACTGACGAGCACAATGATTAAATGTAATTTCTGCATTTATTTTAGGCTACTGGTGAAATTCCCAGAACTCAATTACCAGCTGAAAATTAAAGTTTGCATTGACAAGTAAGTTACTCATTCTTTTGGTCAAAATGGGTAAGAGTCTACACAAACAGTCTGACAGTGCACTTAGCGTTGTTATTGTTTTTTCTCTTCAGGGAATCTGGAGATGTTGCAGCTATCCGAGGGTATGTTTCTCTCTCTCTTCCTTGTTTTTCTTTATAAAAAAATATGCAGACACAGGCGGCATATTCATGGTAAATCTATAATTTCTTTTTCACCTGTACCAAAAACAAAATCCTAAATATGTCTTTCTTCTTCTAACAGATCACGTAAATTCAACATCCTAGGCACTAACACTAAGGTGATGAACATGGAGGAGTCCAATAATGGCAGTCTGTCAGCCGAATTCAAACACCTGGTGAGAACCCTCAATAAAAACAGGCTTGCGATGATGATTAAATGCACTATATATAAGAAACTGTGACTGTGATTGACCGTTTTAAAAAAATATTTTCTCCGTTTTTGCAACTGTGGTAGCTGTTCATATTCAGTAGCTTCGAGACTAAATAAATATTACACACTCCTGCCTTTTTTTGTTAAATCACCACATACAAGTTTTGTTGCTTTCTTAGGACCCATAATGTGTGCTTTCTGTCATTTTCATTTGCCTTCAATACACTGATAATAGTTGCAAAAATGTACATTCTTTCATTTGGATTACTGTCAGTTTCAACCTGTTACTGTACTGATCTGAAATGCTGTCTGTTTTAGACTCTACGAGAACAGAGATGTGGTAATGGTGGCCGGACAAACAGTGATGTAAGATTATAAAGTGATTATTAGTACAATTTAAAAGTGATTATATTATAAATAACACTAATGAATGTGTACTCTGATTTACAGGCGTCCCTGATTGTGACTGAGGAGCTGCACCTTATCACCTTTGAGACAGAGGTTTATCACCAAGGCCTCAAGATCGATCTGGAGGTGAGAACACGCAAGTACCACGCAGGGACTTTGTCACAACATAATTGCCGCTTCTGGTTTGCCATTCAAATGTAGAATGCTCAGGATCACACACATGTTTTGTGTGTTTTATGTGATAACTTCTTCCCTGCCACACAGTCAACAGCAATTAGTTTAAACCATGGTATTTAGGTATATAAAGTGGATATTTAAATAATGGATGATTAAGCCCATGCCATGATTTCTGCGGGCAGATGCACTCTGCTGAAAACTAATTAGGTCATGCTAATGGCTGTCACCATGGCATTTACTGTCAGCTGATGTCAGTGTAACCCAGTGCTGAACTTACTAATGGACTTTACCGCAAAACACGATACCTGCGCATACAACACTGAGCTACACAGTGACTTTTTTTGCACCAATAAATCTTTTATATAGCTGCACATGAGAACGCTGCGTGGAAGTAAGCAGACTTCACTTAATTGTCACATTGAAGAAAGTAAAGTACTTTATACGTCAAACATTTACAATGCCTTAATCAAGCTCTTGTGTTAAACTGGCCTCCCAGTGTTGAGGCCTGGCTTTCCTAAAACAAATGCACAATTTTACAAATGACAAGTTACAAATATAACACCACAAACACAGGTCGGCTTCCTCAAAACCTCTGGTGACTGCTCACTTGTAGTTTTTCTTTGTAACATAGACTTGTAGCTTGATTTTGTTTATTTTTATTTTTTCCCTCCTGCAACATTAAACCACACAAACCCTAGCGGTTGCAATTTACATTTTGTTAAATAACACTTAGCTGTGCTGTTGTAGTATGTGTTTCTGGTGTGTTATTTGATCAAGTGTGATTACTGTATTTAGATGACATTTTTAATTCTATGTCTGGAACTTTTTTTTAATAATCAGAATAACGGGAAGAGGGAACTGATTTAATTATTTTGTTTTCTTGCTGAATATGTTAATTTATAATAAAATAGATACCTTGGTTTTTATTTTTAATTTGGAGTAAAATAAAAGACAGAATTAACAATTCTGTTATTTCTACTTTGAAAGGGAATTAAGGGAAAGTGAGACGCTGTTAATTTAAGTTTGCTTTAAACATTTATTTTAGTTTCAGTTCAGTTTACCACAGTGAACTGCTAAATGCAAACAAGCATGCATTCTGTTCCTTTTTTTTGAACAGACAGAAATCCTTGAACTCTAACTCCCTGTTTCATGTTCATAATCACACAGACTTCCTCAGAAGCAGTAAACCTCCCACTATTCTGTTGGACCCACTAAAGAACCTCATGGACTCGTCCTCCTCTTTTGTCTAAGCAAGCTTTTTCTATAGGTTTCATTTGAGTTAGCATGCCTACAGCCAAGGCAGAGTATTGCTCAGAAATAATGTTGTCTACTGGCCCTTAAACAGGCTTTTTCACCAAAGTTGTGGTTCTAGCAGACTTACTATCAAAACAGTTACTGTTAGTATTCATGTGTATATCTTCCAGATATTTCTTGCCATGAGAGAAAGTTCAAATACCTACCAGCTCGTTCATTACATGGCTCTCTCTGTCTATTAATCAATCGATTGGTTTCTCTGCAAAATGTGTGCATGCACGTACCACTGTTCAAAATCAAACTCATAATAATTTGTGAGCTGCACATGAGGACGCTGCACAGAGTATTTCTCCGTGGAAGTAAGCAGACTTCACTTAATTGTCACATGAAAGAAAGTAAAGTACTTTATACGTCAAACATTTACAATGCCTTAATCAAGCTCTTGTGTTAAACTGGCCTCCCAGTGTTGAGGCCTGGCGTCCTAAAGCTATTTTAGAAATGACAAGTTACAAATATAACACCACAAACACAGGTCAGCTTGCTCAAAACATCTGGTGACTGCTCATTTGTAGTTTTTCTTTGTAACATAGACTTGTAGCTCTGCCTTGATTTTATTTTTTCCCCCTGCAACATTATTTTAAACCACACAAACCCTAGCGGTTGCAATTTACATTTTGTTAAATAACACTTATCTGTGCTGTATGTGTAAAAAATGTATAAAGTCATTGCTGTCTGACTGCATTCTCTTTTCTCCACTCCCTGCAGACACACTCTCTTCCTGTTGTAGTTATTTCTAATATCTGTCAGATGCCAAATGCATGGGCGTCCATTTTGTGGTACAACATGCTGACCAATCATCCCAAGGTGAGTATGGCAATAATACTGTAACACCGCCCCCTACTGTTAGCTTTTACTTGCATCTGATTGCTTGTTTTTTTTTCTGTTCCCTATCTTCAGAATGTAAATTTCTTTACAAAGCCTCCTGTGGCAACATGGGACCAAGTGGCTGAAGTGCTGAGTTGGCAGTTTTCCTCCACAACCAAAAGAGGCCTGACCATTGAGCAACTCACCACACTGGCAGAGAAATTGCTTGGTATGCCTAGCTTTGTGTGTGTGTGGGTGTGTGGGTGGACACAGATTTTGATAGAATAATCTGTTATTCCTTCTTTTTACATTTCAAGGTCCTTGCGTCAACTATTCCGGTTGCCAGATCACCTGGGCCAAGTTCTGCAAAGTATGTCTGTGATTTCCACATTATAATTAGAAATGCACAATATCAGAATTGTATCTGTATCAAAAGATAGTTGTTTAAAAAAATCAAACAAATATTTATCATTTGCAGACATTTCAAACCACTACTGGTTTATGTCGTTTTTGTAGAGTAAATTGGAAGTGACATGAGGTCGGTTATGTTATAATATAGACATTTTATTTAGTTATATTTTACAGTAGTGCTGAAGAAATAAAGAGTTTCAAGTTGGATATAAATATTGGAGACTGGCATAAACCTACATGTTGGTGCATCACAGTGAATCCTTAAACTGCATAATTTAATCATGTATTGTATATATTTGTGTGTCCTGTAGGAAAACATGGCAGGAAAAGGCTTTTCTTTCTGGGTATGGTTGGATAACATTATTGACCTGGTGAAGAAGTATATTCTTGCTCTCTGGAACGAGGGGTGAGCATATGTTGTTGATGTTAATGATGGAAAATAATGCATTTCACAAAATATATGAAGAAAATTCTTAGAATATAATAAAAGTAAAATATTTTATTCATGTGAAAATGATGTCCATATTTAAGTCATGTAGTTTTGGTCATATTTTTAGTATGTGCTTATCAGCATTATGTTAAACTTGACTAACTTCTGCTCGTTGTGTACTGGTTGGTCAGATATATCATGGGCTTTATCAGTAAGGAGAGAGAGAGGGCTATACTAAGCCCAAAGCCTCCTGGGACATTTCTGCTTCGCTTCAGTGAGAGCAGTAAGGAGGGAGGCATCACATTCACCTGGGTGGAGAAAGACATCAGTGGTGAGTGTGTGTGTGTGTGTGTTTTTTTTTTTGTTTGTGCGCTTGAACGGGAGAAATGGAGTTCATATGGATTTCACGTCTGTGCTCATAGTGGTATATTTTTATGGTGGTTGATTTCTGCTGGTATATGGGGTAGAGGTAGAATGACGAGTAGTGCAACTCATTGTTCAACAGGTAGATAAGTGTTTATCAATGGCCAAATCTGAGGCAATTGTAGATGTATTATATAACTTAAATCACTCACGGCTAGTGAAAATATGTTATGTACATTTTCAATATATTGATTGCACAAATGTTTTAAAGCATGTTTCATGAATTTACTCATGGCCCTGATTTTGGGGTGTGTGTGTATTCTAGGTAAGACACAAATCCAGTCAGTGGAGCCCTACACAAAGCAGCAGTTGAACAGTATGTCCTTCGCAGAGATTATCATGGGCTATAAGATCATGGATGCCACCAATATCTTGGTATCTCCGCTGGTCTACCTTTTCCCTGATATCCCTAAGGAGGAGGCCTTTGGCAAGTACTGCCGGCCTGAGGCCCATCCAGATGCTGACTTTCAGGAGCCTGGATGTGGTAAGAACTGTCCCTTGCAACATCAGTATTTCTTATATTCACACTGCCTCCTCAACTGAGCAAAGCAAATCATGAAGTGGTATATTGTTACCACTTAAATAAGTTTGAAATGGAGCCAAAATAAAAACTACAGCCTCTGTTTGGAGGGGGGAAAAAAGAGGAAAAAGGAAATCTTATTAATAAATCTTGGAGATCTTAGTTAGGAATGTTTTTCTTGGAAGGCTGTAGTGAAACAGGACTAAAACTTGAGACATTACAAGAACAGGGGAAGGTTTTAAGAGAATTAGAGGATTGTCATAGATTCCAGAAACATAATGAGGAAGTGAGAGGAGCGAGTGCCTCTGTATGCTCGTGCAATAATCCAGCTAGAATAAAGAGAGAACTAAGAGAGAATTAAAAATAAAAAATATTCTTGTAGGTTTTTGTGACTCTGCAGTAAAGAATGTGAATAAAGAAACTTCTTTTGAAAGTTGTGTTAAATGTATAAGGGAATAAACTCCAGGAAGAGGATAGTTTTAAAAGTTATTAAAAACTTTTTTAAAGTGGAATTCCACTTGATCTTTCAGACATTTTCAGAACTCATTTGATGAAAAGAAACCGGTGGGTTGGTGCAAAATCCTGCATTGAATAGAAACCTACTCGTGTGTGCTACTGTATCCTGGTAGTGACAGGAACGAATCACTTTTATTTTTTTATTTATTTAATTGAATAATTACTTTACAAAAACAAATTTAAAATGATCATAGAACGTGTTTCAGGCATCATTTAAAATTTTGAATGACAGGTCAGTTCCCAGAAATATTGGCACCAATGCACTTCTTTAAAACAAAGAAACAGAAAAATTCCCAATTATAAAGACATTTGTAAATGTATAAATGTTTATTCCTCTTTTTTTTTTTTTTTAAACATAGCAACAATACAAGCAACTGAGCAGGAAATTTAAGTCTGATCTCATTCCAAACTCCAGAAATGGACTGGACAAATTTACTGGTACTTTATTCACTCATATAATGCTCCTTTACACTGAAGTCAGCTTTGGCAAATAACAGCTGCTGGCAATACAGGAATCAGACGTGCAACAAGTTTAAATGGAGATCTGTTTGTACCACGATTGGCATGGAGAAGAGAAGCGAGAATCATCACAGAATTGTCATCTGTGCACCAGGCCATTAAGAACTTTACCGATCTGGGCAGTGTCGCTGATCTCACTGAACATGGATGGAAAAGAAAAAAATGTTAAAAAGGGGTAGCTAGAACCTCAATCTGCTTCCAAATAAATTCAGGTTAACCCTGAATCCGTCGTCTTCTGAGTGAAATGGAACGCTGCGTTAGGAGAGCCAGGAGGACCTCATTACTGACACAGAGATATAAAAACACCAGTCTCTGGAAGCCACAGTTCTTCTGGAACAAGGTCCTGTGGATAGATGAGCCCAAAATAGAGCAATTTGGTAAAGCACATCATTGCACTGTTTACGGAAAATGAAATGAGACCTTCAAAAAAAAAAAAAAAAAAAAAAAAAGTGGTCACTACAGTGAACCATAGAGAAGGTTCACAAATGTTTTTGGGCTGCTTCGCTGCTTCTGGCACTGGATGATTTGACTATGTGCATGGCATCAGGAAATTTGAAGGATACCAATGAAATATCAGAACGCTGATTCTCTCGCAGATCATGGGTCTTCCAGCAGGACAATGACTCAAAGCATACTTCAAAAAACACACAGGTATTGATTAATACAAAGAACCGGAGAGTGCTGAAGAGGACCGCAATGAGTTAAAATCTAAATTCTGTACATCACAGTCAAGGATCTCAGGTCAGCAGTTGGGAGAAGGCACTGTGAGCATTTGTCAAAAGAGTGGTCCAAAATTCCAGTAGAGAGGTGTAAAAGAATAATTCCTGGTTATAGAAAACCATTGTTTTCAGTTATCATTTACAAAGGATGTTTTTTGTTTTGTTTCGATGCAAATGAAATATATGAATACCAAAGCATTTATGATTGCAAACATTTTTTGGGAGAAGGTGTTTTTTGTTTTGTTAAGTGCTTGTGTGCCAATATATTTTTGGCCATGACTGTATATAGCAGCCTTTATACACTTAAGATCACAAAACAGCTGTCCACATTGAGTGGTTTCTTAGAAAAGTTTCTTTCGATTTTGATTTTTTTATTATTATTAATGTAAATTAAAAAAATTATGGCTGTGGCTTTTTACAGAATAAAAATGCACGTCACTGTACAGTGTGTGTGTGTGGGCTCAAAATTACTTTGTGTGCTAACATGGTTTTGTTTGTTGTGTTTTGCAGCTATTCAGCCATACCTGAAGACCAAGTTTATCTGTGTCACACCGTAAGTGGTTCTTATAGTTTGTGTATGTGTGAACGGTGGTGTATATTTTTATGACGTGTGTGTGTGTGTGTGTGTGTGTGTGTGTGTGAAAGATAGTCATGTATATTTTCATGACGGGTGGGTGCATGCATATTTGTGTGCATACATGATGGTGTTTGTGTGCGGATACTGTGAACATCTGAATGGCTAGAATCTCTCATTTCCTTATTTTTACATCAGAAAGGGTAGGTTTTCTCTGTAAATTAGATGATATGTGAATGTTTTGTTTTTTTTTCCCCCCAAACTAAATCGAGTAGCTGTTCTGTGGATTTCCCATATGAAGCACATAGCTTTTCTAGCCCTTTCACTTGCTTTCATTTACCAGAATGTTTCTACACCATGTCAAGTAAACATTCCTCCCCTTCTCTGTGAGAGAGGGGGACTTCTGCCATATAGATGTGTCAAATACCATAAGCATATTATTGGTTTTATTTCTGGAAACTGAATAGGGAAATGCAGTACATTTTGAAGCGTTTTCTTCACATGCTCAAGTAGTTAACAAAGAGCACAAGCAATGCGTAGATAGTTTCATTATGACTTGCTACAATGACTAATATGTGAATGTATGGCCACTTTCTGTTAACGCTTAAAAGTTATTATTAAATTGCTAATCATTAATTATTGTTTATTTGTGAAATGAATGCTGATCATTCCGTTTGAATCCAGGGTTGAACTTAAAAACACAATCTTTGACATCTACAGGTGTAGGGATTTTAGATTGGCCAAAGCACATTACCAAAATAAAGATTCTGTTTGTGATTGACGTAGGCCGTGATGGAATGCAGGTGCATATGATGACGTCTGCGTACCCACACATGCGTGTGTGTGTGTGTGTGTCAGGCTGTAAACTGACCTCTTTCCATAGGTGTCCTTCTGTCTTCATGGACTTCCCGGACAGTGAGCTGCTGGGAAACGGCTTCCCTGGGTAGGCAATAGGGAGCTGGTGTGTGCATGTGGGTGGGTGTTAATGTATGTATGAGGGTGTGAGAGAGAGAGTATATTTAAAATGGTATAATTGTGTATTTTTACATATAAACATCTATAATAAAATACTCCATTAGCAGCTATCTAATATTCAGTGTGTCTGTTAACATTGTAAAATTAATTTTGATGAGTCTGACAGGCGGCCCTGTCCATTCCAACATTTAATCTTCAGTCTTAAAACAAAATATCATTACAGTATACAAAACACCAACTTTGCAGAAGCTGCATCACCAGTAATGGCACTTTCAAAGTATAAAATATATTGGGACTTACCTGAAATTAGATTTGTGCTTGTAAAGTTGTGGTTATAGTAAATCTACTGTAAATTAGAACAAATCTTCATGCTGTTTTAAAGATGCCCAGGGCCTTCTGCATAGTGCTGAAGTTGGCAAAGAGCAGTAAATAAATGCTTTGATTTGGACAGGGCCTTATAGTGGGATCTCTGTGGCTGTGCTCCAAACACTTAATGTCACCTTTTCATATTGTCACTGTCATAAGAACATTTAATGTCCATAAAAGTGTAACTTGAAATTGGAAGAGAGAAAAATACTAAACACTGATGTGATGGTGATGTGCTAATGCGTTGGTACATGTGGCTCAGACACAGCAGTGCCACTGGAGTTTTTAAATTAATTCTGTATCCACACACTCTCCACTCTCTAGGACACTCTGAAATGGTTGGTCCACCTTGTAGATGTAAGGTCACAGACAGTAGCTGATCTGTGGCTGCAAAGTGTGAGTTGGTTGTCCTCTAGTCCTTCATCAGTGGACACAGGACACTGTGGGCTGGACGTTTTGATTCGATTGGTGGACTATTCTCAGCACTGAGTGTTATAAAAACTCCAGCGGCACTGCTGTGTCGGATCCACTCTTACCAGTGCATTGCAAATTAACACACCATCACCATGGCAGTGTCAAAGCAGTGGTGAGAATTATCAATACCTGCTCTCTGGGGGTCCTGACCATTTGAAGAACAGCTGAAAGGGAGCAAACAAAGTATACAGAGCAGCAAATGGACCACCAACTGTAATTGTAGAGCTACAATGTGCAGAGTTCCCTCTGCGAGTGAGTCTCATAAATGGACAAGGGCTGAGTGCAAAAAGCAGAAATGACCCTCAGACCAATGAACATGAAACAGAGCAGTCAACCCGTACTTCACCAACAAAGCAGTAATACAAAATAACGAAGCTTTGGCCATGGACTATGCAGAGCTTAGGGACCAACTGGGACTCGGAGGGAGTTGCATGGCTCTGCCTCTTTCACTCAGGCTTGTTTGGGACTGTTCTTGGGCCGTTTAAATGCATGCTCACTGTAATGTTGGGGAATATGAGTGCACTTAGTTTAACAAAGCACCCTTCAAACTCAGCCTTTACTGCTTTTGTATGCGTGTGTGTGTGATGGAAAATGAGGTTTCCGCAGTTCGCATCTTTGGGTTATGCCCATTCTGACCTCCTCTTTGAAGCTTGCAATAACCCTTTCAAACTAAAATTACATTTGTCTCACTTTTTAATTTTTTTTATGAATCAAAAAAAGATCCGATCTGTGATTCAAAACCCATGATCCGATCCTGTGTTTGAGTTTTATGATGCTGTACACCACTAATGACTATGTATAAAACTAGCATTTTCAAATGATGTAAAAGAATTGGAGTGATGTTCGTATGACAGAACAATATCTTTTATTTAACTGAGTTATATCTCACTTATTATTTTGTCTTTCCATTAACGTTATCACTAACTCCCAGCTTACATCTGCATTAAACCTGCCTTTACAGGAAACATGATTCCTGCTTTCAGTGTTGTATTGATCACTTAATTGTCACCACTTTCCCTTTGACATTTGTGACACTTCACATTTCATCTGACTGTCTGAGAAAAGTGCTGGGGTTAAGGAGGCTCTTTCAGTAAAACCCAGTGACCTTGAATATACTATCTCTATTTTTTATGTACACATTCAAAAGCACACAAGGATTGGTGAAGTGATTTTCTTCCACAGAACAGCAGTAATTCCCACAGTCTTTTCACATCCACTGAGCTTCACAGTATTGACCCGAAATCATAAATTCTCTATTTAATGTCCATTCAATTTTCTGCATCAGGAATTATCCTAAAACTTATATTACACAAGAGTCTTTACAAGTAGCAGTTATTTCTGTACTAAGTGTTTCAAGTCTTTTATTACATCTGTTTTTAAGGTTTGAATTTCAGATTTGCTTTTAGACCTTTCAAAGAAACCTGCAGGGATATTTTTAGAATGTTCAGTCAGTGTTGAGGTCTGGGCTTTTGGAGGAGCCAGTCCATTATTCTGAGAACGTCTGCAGCTTCTTCATATGATTTATGAATTTTTCAGTACATTTTTCTCCAGTAACCTCTTCTATAAAGCTCCTCATCCTTTCACACCCATAGAATTGTTATTTTAAGCCAGTGGATTAATGGAGATTCCTGTTTCACAAGGAAGAACATTTAAAGTAGCATTTATCTGATGTTTTCATGCTCTAAGTCTATCTCTTTCAGTCATCTGAAAGTCCAGTTTCAGAGCCGCATTCTTGTTTTAGTTGCGGTTGTTTAACGATTCGTTTTGTTAACAAAGCGTTTCATATGTATCACATTTCTTGTGGGGGGGGGAAGTATTGCTTTCTTGTTGTTTTGATAGGGAATTAATTAAATAAATGGTGGTCTATAACTCTGGAATAGTACTACAGGCTTTTTTGTATTTGTTGCTTTACAAATCTTAAATTTAGAAAAAACACACGTTTACTACAGGATGTGTTTTATTGGATGTGCCTCCTGGTTCAAAACCCTTACTAACTTTCATTTCCCTTTTTTAAACTTTCATTGATTTAACTTAAATATGTAGATGACCAGGTGTTTGTGGTAAGTGTTTTCCTGTCCTGCTCCTGGAGCCCCCCTGCCCTATTTAAATTGGATTTCTCAGCTCCCACCTCACATCCTCCAACGAATCAGTTCAATAACAGCCTCTTACTGAGTTAAAGTATGTGTCAAATCGGGGAACATTCTGAAATGTGTTGTGCCTTCAGGAGCATGGCTGGGAATCACTGTAGTGAAAGATGTTTTTGTTAATGTGTGCAGCTATGATTGTTGACTCATCATGTAGTCAAACAAACTCCCCAGTGTAATCACACTGTGACATCTGTGTACGTGTTTTTTGACCGAATCTGTGTGGGTTTTTCTTATCAGTTTTTCTTGCTTTTCTTATAGTGTATATATATTTGTGTTTGTGTGTGTTTCCATTGCAGGACTAACTCAGGCAATACAAGTGACCTGTTCCCCATGTCCCCACGCACTCTTGACTCACTGATGCACAACGAGGCAGCCGAGGCCAACCCCGGACCTCTTGGTAAGACATGCACACATTACACAGTTATAATGTCTTTACAGTGTATACAGTAGTATTCATTTGAATAGTGTCGCTAAACACTAAGGGTTTATATTCCCAATTTCACAACTCAATGGTAAATTTGACTTTGACTTGATTGGATGTTGTAGCTGGTAGTACTTTTTCACCAACAAGGAACCAGAATGGTTCCCATTCGCAAACCTAATTTGGAAATATATTTATGGATGGAAATAAAAAGGCCACATGCTCCGTTTGTGTTTCTGGGGCTGAGTTTAGTGGGACACTAGACGCTTTGGCTACTTTTCTTCGCAGTTCACAAGCTTAGAAATTTACAGACGTGCATTATAACTCATTCTGATCTGAACCTACTGTAAACAAAGCATTTACAGTGATTCTATCATGACTGTTTTTCTATGGCTCTGGTGCTGAATTCAGCCACAGCGACGCTGGAACTGCACATCACCCCAATGACGTATATTTGGTTCCCATCTAAACTACTGGGAACACAGGCCGCTTCCCTGGAGAGTACCAGGGTTCTGAGAATCAGGAACAGAACTGGTTCAAAAACCAGATTTCTCTTGGTGGACAATGGCTGCCAGGGTATAAGGGTTTCTTAAGTCATTCATAGTAAAAACATAGGTTCTATGTAGAAACCAGAACCATATTAAAATTTCTGGAGGAAAAATGTTTTTCCTTTTCACTGATGTACAGTTGATGTGCGAAGGTATGAATATTTCATGTCTTTCTGATATATTGTACTTAAGGAATAAAGGGGTTGGCTCATGAGCAAACTATTTATGTCTCCCTTATCATACTATAAAAACCCCCCACAACCTATGATATTAAACCCATACATGAACAAACACATGATTTGGTTGGACTTGCACTTTATTTCATGTTTGTTGTTGTTTTTTTTTTTTACACCCAGAATCCCTCACTCTGGATATGGAACTGAGCTCAGATGTGGCTTCACCCATGTAAGACTGGCAGCCATGGACATGCCCTGCAATCTGATACAGCTGTTCACTTCTAGACAGTTTCTTCCTTTTGACAATATCTTCTTTTTCATGTACATAAAATAGTGCTTTATTTTTTTTCTCCCTTCCGTGAGTGATCGATGTATTCCTAGTAAGTTGCTAAAGTCTCATTAAGTTTCACATGCTGTGAATGGCCCACTAACAGAACAAATGTTTTAAGATACTTTAATGACTCTCAGTTCTAAAGCTGTCAGATAGTTGGAAAATTACTTTTCGTGCAAACATCAGCATAGAAAACTGAAAGTTGATTTTGAGGTTACAGAGGAGGTTTATTGAGGTCAGTCAGCCGACCCAGTTTATGCAAAATGCTTCTTGTCTCAGCATCCTGTAGCCATTCAACTGAAACCAATATAGAATCCAATAGAAACTTTTCCTCCCCACCCTCTAAAGTTTACTCTTTTAAATGGTTGTCCTCGAGGCTGGAGAAATGTAATGGTTTATTTTTTAAGACTGTATTATGTTGTAGGTCCTCGTTGGCCTTGTGTGATAGGTTTATTTTGCTGTGTAAGCTAGTATTGTATGTGTTGCATAAAGGAGGATATGGGGTGCCACTTAAGCTGTTGTATTATACTCTATTTTTCTATCTGTTTCTCTGTCTGTCTTATGTCTCTATATATTTGTTTCTGTAGCTAGCTTTAAGTGGTATTGTGCTTTTTTTTTTTTTTTTTTTTTTCTTTTTTTTTTTTTTTTTTGAGGATAAATGGAGATGGGACAGTCAAGTATATTCTTGCAAGAAATGTACAAAATTTTATCTGTATTTTAATGTATTTTATGTTAAAATGATCTACAGCTTTGAACTAATACAATTTCAGTGGTTTTCTGTTTTTCAATTTGGTGTTCGTTATTCATTGGACAACAAAAGTGGAGATGATGATGATCCTTATCTGACTTGGGAATAAAGCCACAAATGATTCATCTACTTAATTCAGTGTGCTGTCCAACAGCAATGGTGTAACAACAGACAACGCTGACTTGAGTCCGTTTGCTATTTTCAGCTTACTCAGGGTAATTGAATCAGGTGTTCATAAACACAGTGCATTCTGCGTTACCTTCAGTGCCGCGTTCATTAGGCCAGGTGTTCTATCAATAGAAATGGGTTAAAAACAGTATTCTCTTCCGTTTCCACAGCAGGCCTAGAACAGTAGCGTCAGCAGCACTCAGCAGGAGGACGAAACTCAATTACTAGATTTCAGCTGCTGTTAAATGTCATTTCTCCCAAATTAATCTCATCTGCTTTTCTTGTGATGAAATGGCACCAGTAATTGTGTCCATCTCTGTCTATCACCCTGCCTTAAGCAGCCATTCCACCGTAA